>NW_010972436.1:2931863-3099163 GCF_000737465.1 Haliaeetus leucocephalus
CAGTAAGTGGAAATCGCATTGCCAGAAGCTTGCGTTATTTTCTACCGAAGCTGACCTCTGGATAACAACAGCCCTTGTGTACATAAGGTTTCCTCTGAAGGAGCACGGACTTACGTGATCAGAAGTTGGGACCTCACCGGCTGTGAGCTAAAACACCCAGACGTCTCATGCTCCCTATCATGCACCTCATATCACGAGGTGTGAATGTGAACGCTGGGCGCTACGGCAGCTTCTGTCCTGAAAGCTACTAAACACGTAACTGGTTGTTTCAGGCCGGAAAAGCAATGGTGAATTACTGTGTTGCAAGGCAGCTACGTCATTATAATTTTGCTCATGTCCGCAAGGACTCCAAATGCCTGACTTCAAAGCAACGACATCCAGCTAATTGATCTTTGGGTAGATAGTAATTGTAGCTAATTAAAGAAGGAGGGCTGTACTCCCTGGACCCAGGTACTTCGTATAGCTGGCGTTTGCACGTTGCAGTAAATCCACTGCAAGCATTGGTGATAACCATGGTGGTAACAGGACCTTCCTGCCCTGGAGTTGCACAACCTGGGATGGCAGCACTGGAAAACGCTCCCGGGCTTTAGTGGGGTGAGCTGTTTCAAAGCACTGCGAAGAGCAGGGGACCCCACGTCCCCTCCAAATCGAATGAATAAATGCAATATTGGGAATCCGGTAAAGCAGAATCTCCTGGTAGAAACAGGATCCCCCCTCTGTCTCTGTAGCTCTCTGTGGGTTTTTCCCGTGTGCTGTGTTTTCAGCAAACTGCAGCATAGCAGCAGTCTTAGGACGGTTCCAGAGTTTGAAAACACACAACTTCAGATAACAAAGTACTCTAAAATCATTTAGTAACTCTTGCCAGGCCTCTCTGTTACGTGTCTCCCACCCGGAAGGCAGGAATCCGGCAAATACTTTTTGCTGTTCCTTCTGAGTTTGGTATATTGTATCTAGATAGTATGACATAAGAATCCATGAAATGCTTAAAAGATAAGGCTTGAAGAATTATTACACATCTCTTACAAACATAATTCTTCTTCAGTCAGGTTTGTTTATGCATTTATCACACTGTCGATAGCTACCAAATGGGCTTGAATAGGGCTTGTGCAGCAGAAAACAGGTGAAGTTCTTGTGTGTTACCAATTTAAATTACACCGGTCCCCCTACTGACATTTTAAATTGCTAATTCTTCTCTGAGGAAGGTCTGAGCTAATTTTTAAAACTTGAATGTGAATTATACTATGTTACTGTTTTCCTCAGAACAATATGCATATGATATTATTGTTCATATATATATATTTATGTACACACACAAAATGTTACCATTTCATAGCACTCTGTACTGATAGAGCGCTCAGCTTGCATACTATGTTCACAACAGCAGTATGCTTCCAGAAGGATGCTGACAGTTTGAAAAGAATTGAGAGCAAAACCAAAAATAAGAGGTGATTTTTAGTCCTGTGAGGAAAAAAAACCAAACCAAACCAAAGATCCGGGACTGGTTAGTCTAGAGAAGAGGAAAAATGAAAGAGGAAAGTCTTTGAATATGCAACAGGTTGCTGCTGAAGGAAAGGGAATGCTAGTGGTCTCTGTGCCACAAAGTGGGACAGCGGGTAGAGGACTGAAACTGGAAAGAGGGACCAGGTGGGAAAAGGTGCTGTGCCCTGGGCTTGCACCAAGTAGCAAAATTCCTGCTTTTTTTTGAAGTTGCATCCCTGTGTTTTTAGTTGCAGGTCTGCTGTGTTTTTAGTATGGCCCGTTAGTTATCTAGGCCATCTGGCTTAGTAGCTAAGGCTGGCTGAGCTAGATAAACTGACACGTTTTGGAAAAGCCTCTATATATGCTGCAGGCTTGTGACCAGCGTCCTTTTGAATTAGTCTCATTCCAGCCCATGAAGTGTTTCCCTGGGAATGCTGTCGGGATATCATCATCTCTTGTTGGCTGCTGGCTGAGTTCCTGCTGTGCTTTTGGTGCTGGGTGGCTTGCAGTCTGCCCAGGAAAAGCTGATGCAACTAGGAAAGGGAAAAGCCCCAAGCAGGCAGCAGTGCAAATTCTGGGCATGATCACCCTGAGCCGCCCTGGGGGCCCGGTGGGTTCGGCTGTGCAGGGATGCCGCAGGGCGAGGGGCGAGCTGATATCCGTCCTGTGCTGCATGTGGGCTGGAAGCCAGTGTAATTCTCCGTCGGGACTCCTGAGCTGAGGGGGAGGGCTTGGGAGAGTTTAACTTGGCTCCTTTCCCTTGCTGTCCTCTGGCCTTTTTACCTCTTTTCTTCTTTTTTTCTGGCCTTATGTTAACAACCCATGTCAATGATATGGCACTGAAGCAATTTACAATTCATAATTACATGATTTAAAAAAATGCAGGACTGACATACCATACGGTGCTCAGCTCTATCGCATATTTTTCATACCACAGACTGATACTGCTGTTTAATTTATGTTTATGCCTAAAACTATAACACAAACATGGCTAGGTTTTGCTATGGGGTCTTTGCATTCAGAATTTCCTGTGGTTGGAGCAAGTACAGCCTCAACATGTGTGTATGATAGGCATGCAAAGGAGTAACTACGTTAGTTCAAATGCTTTCTTTTGGGAAAAAAAGGAAGGAAGAAATATTCTAGTACACTAGCTCAACATATTTACATATAAACACAAAAAATTTTCTTATGGCAGTGCGGATCAGCATGGTCAAACACAGCAGTCCTGCTAGTGAGGTGCCTTTCATAAAGATTTGTAGACAACTTGGAATGGAGGAGATGGAGAAATAGGAACTCATGTGTAGTTACCTGTCTCTATCTACTTGTCCAGTAAAGCAGGAGCCAGAGATTGAATTTTGTGGGCATTCAGGAATGAAATAACCACTGCTGAAGGATAATGCTCTTGGTGGGTGCCAGGAGAGAAGAGGAAGGGACAGGGTAATTGCTGATAATGGTACTACCAAGTCCTGCCTGTTGTTGGGAAACGGGTAGTCCTGCCTTGCAACGACACTACCGCTGCCTTTGACTGTGGACTAAGAAATGAAGAAAGTGCAACCGCTGGTGGCCTGGTCACCAAAAATAGCCAGTGGGTTGGGGTAGAAGGTCGCCCTCTCCTCAACTGAAATGCTGGTTCTAACTGTGGGGTGCTACTATATTTAGGTGGCTGAAACCAGCTTTTACTGAAGAAAGTGTGGCTGTGTTATTTTATCATTTGAGCTGTGGTGGGTCATAAAAGCTTGTTCCTGAAGCTCATGAACAAAGTCAAGTTCCTGACGTTATTTGGTGCAGGAGAATCACTTAATCCCTGGCCGTGTGTAACCATCTCAGTGATTTGGAGCAATTGCTGTTGTCAGTTCTGGGTTTTGCTTATTCAGTGTTTTACAGCTGATTTGTTGCTGCGATATGGCAGACAATAAAACTAAGATAAAGCTACGCTAGGAATGTTACCTGTTTTAAAACTGGCTGTGTGCTGTTAACCCTGCTCTTTTCCTCTTGCAGGAACAGACTCAATGCTTCACGGGAAATAGCCCCAGTAACGCTTCCGAACTGCCGGCTCATTAAAGGGATCGGTACGTGTTCAAAATAACTGAGTGCATTGCTTTTGTCCAGCCTTGTTTTGCAATTGCTTCTTAAAGCCAGCTTCCAGGCCTGATCCTGAAAACAAAGTGCTAATTTGACTTTCATTTGTTACTTGGACTTTGAGGTAGGGAGAAACTGCAGGAAGAAAATTACACGGAAAAACTAGCTAGTTTCTTGTAATACTTTTTGCCTTTGCTATTTAGTGTTTCTGTTCCTTTTCTTGAAATCGAGTACCTTGTAAACACTTCTCCTTTGCTAAGCCACTTCTTAGGAAATTGTTTGGCTTTTAGATGAGGGTGTGCTGGCTCTTCAGGCAGGTACCTGCAGGTGGAGGTGTTGCAAGGGTGGAAGCCTTGGGAGAAGACCACAGGCATGTGGTGAAGGAGCGGCTGAGGGCAGCCCACCTGCGAAATGCCAGCCGGGACAGCCTGCCTTAGCACCTCGTTTTGTGGAGATTTAGGAGTGGGCTGGTACCGCACCGTGCAAACGGCAGGCAGGAGCTCGGTGCAGTTGCACAATTCAGCTGTGTGGTTTCAAAGAGCCAGGGGTCATATTTGTCATCTTAGTCTGGTTTGCAAAGAGGTTGAACAGAGTGGCTGAAATGTTGACTTTGCACTTGGGGTCATGTGTTTAGCACACAGCAATGTTTCTGTCTTGTTTTTTCTCTCCCTTAAGGATAACCAGAGTATAAAATGAATAGCTTTAAAATTGATCACTTTTTTGTGTCTCCCTTTCCCCCAAATCATAATTTTTAAACTTAATAAAGGCTTAATGGCTGGGGGTTTTTTTCCTCCTTAGTATTTTCAGAAATGTCTTGAATTGTCTTGGAATTTGCCTGGATTTTGCATGTGTAAAAAGTCATTGGATGAGCTTTAAGAGCCTTGCCTTTGAGCTTGCTGAGTCACTGTGTTGATTTCATAAATCCTGCTTTGTCCTTGTGTCAGGAATCAAACATCTTTGTAAAGCCAAATTACTGTCATGAATGTGTGCAGAGTTCCTTTGCCTGGGGTTACATGCAGAAGAAATTGCATTTGAAAAAACTTTCCAGGTCTTCTAGATTGCGCTGTAATTTACTCCGAATAACGCTTGCTTGATGGCAATTCATATAAAAATCATTTCTGAGTAATTCTTTTAAGCATATCACTATTGCAATCTTTACAGGACTTCTTGCAACATGATTGCTCTGTTGAGGAAAGAAGGAAAGCAGGAAATCCTAAACACAGTTGTGTTTAATTTCCAAACAATATCACATTTTTGGTGCATGACATTTACATGGAGATTAGGTGACTTCTGAGAACCTGGCTCTGCTCGCAGGTGGCAGCAGATCAATTTACAGAGCTTCATTTCTGCTTGTCGCTGGGCTCCTGTAACACCGTCCCTTCACATGGAGCTCTGCACCTTGCCTTGGCTTCGCTCTGCCATTTGCTGCTCTTTAGAAAAATTAAATGGCCAAAACCTAACTCAGCAGGTCTGCTGTGGCAGGAGTAGAAATAACAAAGGATTGGCGCAAATTTAAAAGTTGGTATGTTCCTGGAAACATCTTCCAAAATTCATTTCATATGACTGGGGGTGCAGTTTTATTACTCAGGGAGCTCTAACTTCTAGATGCTGCCTACGTAGCACTATTCAAACCAGGGCTTTTGCTGTACTCAGATCTGTAAGGATGCTCCTGTGGGTGACTGTGTAAGGATATCTTTCTACATTGACATCTTGGTCCTCCTAGGCCTTCTTCCTTTAAAATGCTGTGAGAAAGTTGAATAAACAGTCTGTCTTTATTTTAATATTTAAAATAGTCCTTCTGGCCTCTTAAATGGGACACAGGTAATGAGCTGGATCAGCTCAGAACAAAATTATGTTAAACTATCCATTCTGTCCATTGGAAGAACAGGCATCTGGTACAGTTTATTGTAATTATGTTAAAAGCAATGCATCCATAGTGAAGGAAGCAAACCCAGAGTAAATGGAACAATTGTCTAGTGGACCCTTTTCTTTCTGCACAATTACATCCTTTGTGTCGCTCTCTTTTTTTAAGACCTTGATCTAGTCTGGTTTTCAAATATTGTGCAATGTAAGCACAAACATTGAACAAACCAATAAAAAACTGCAGCTTGTCTTAAACCTCATTCACAGATATGTAGAAAAGGCTATAGTTGTAGAAGAAACAGTATCTTCTGAATTACATGAGTGTCTACTCATGTTACTGGTTTATAATAAACTAACCACATGTGCTGAACTAATTTCTAAAGTTCAAGAAGGTACTGTAGAAATTGCTAGAAATACTTGAATCTTGGACATGAAATCCGGGTGGGTTTTTTGTTAGATGCACCTGCAGAATACATCGTACTAAGATAAAATAAATTAAAAAAGAATAACATTTCTAGGGTAGGCAGTAATTTTTCTCGGTATCTTTAATCTTTTTTTTAAATGCTACCTATTCAGATAATCCCACGGACAAGCTGGGCTTAGTGATACAATTAAGCAATATAGTGGAGCTAACTGATACCTAATAAATCAGCTCCTAACTCTCCTGTCCCATAGGGCGCCTGCGACAACAGCCCAGAGCCTTCCCCAAATGGGGCCTGCAGAAGAGCCCAGGAGCTTCCCTGCAGCCGGCTGTGTGTCTCCATCCCCTCCTTGCTGCCTCGGCAGTGCCGGCTCAGCCAGATCATGCTGTATCAGCATTTCGCTCCTCTTCCGACTGCGCTCGCTCTCTTCCACACGCACCAGGACCTGGCTGAGAAGTGGCCAAAATGTGCTTTGCTGGGCAGTTTCTTTTGAAGTATTTGGGTGCAGGGCTTTTGTTATGCTCCTTCCACCAGAAACTTGTACTTTTTAATTATCAGCTCCCAATTAGCCTGCTCATCTTTCTGCTTGGCAGCCTCACTCATTCAGTAGCGATAAATGATTATATCTCTGTTTATTCACTCACCAGCATGCTCTGCCAGTAAAAGCTGTCTGTCCAGCTCACATTACCATGGTAATTGAGCCTCTCAGCATTTATTTATGTTGCTTTCTTTGCAGCAATCCCGGGAAGTGGGGAATCGCTGCTAACCCAATCTTATAAATGAACCCAGACTTGGAAAGACCAAAAGCTGGGGCAAAAAAAAGGAGCTTGTTGCTTAAACCAGGGCGTGAGCTGAGCTGAAAAAACCCCAAATTCAAAATTTTAGTAAATGCTAAATTTAATAAATTTTAGTAAGGCTGTAAATGTCTCTGGGAACATCAGTGCAGATGTCTGCCTCCCGCCTGAGTCCAGTTGAAATTCAGAACCAATACCCAGGAGGTAGGATAAAGGGGCTGGGTCCCTCCAAAATGTATCTTCAGACCTTTTGCTTTTTCAGAAGGCAGAGGTGGAGCAGGGGCTTGCTGGGGCTGAGGAGGGGCTGGCCCTGTCCCTGTCCCCTGTCCCTCTGGGAGAAGTCATGCCACTCGCAGATCTCGTTCCTCTCCACAAGGGCTGTTTGGCGGCCCCAGGATAAATTACAGTCCAGCCAAATTAGTGGCGGGATAAATAGGAGTTACATAAAAGCAAACAATAAACCCAGCTGGAATTTGCAGGTCCTTCCTCAGGAGGAGGTGCCGAGGTGCCAGGGATGGTGTGACCCATGTAGGGTCACACGGGTAGTCGATGGCCAAGCAGGAAAGGGTACGGAGAGATGGGACAAGCTGGGTGGAAAACCTTTGTGTTGGTGGCTATATTAAAGAAAACCTGCAGAAGAATTTTCTCCTTCAAGCAAATGCTCCCTGGTAGTTTAATCCAGCCACTGTCTGGAAAGCGGCTTGTGGGGAATGCTGTTTGTGCTGGTGATTTGGAGAAGAGAGGGGAGGCTTCTCAGGGGAGTGGTGAAAATTTGGGATGGCAAACGTGCTTCAGCATCCTACTAAAAGCTCTATGGAGAGTGCTTGATCAAAGCCTAAAATTGCTGTAGTATTCTTACTAAAGGGCTTTTATTTCATTTTATTTTATTTTCCTAGCAGGGAAAAATAGTACAGGAACTACAGGAACTGGCAATATTGGAAAGGATTACCTGCAGTTAAAAGTGTGGTCTAACTATTAAAGCCCTTAGCTGTTAAAGATATAGTAGGTTCTCTGTCACTTGAGAGCTTTAACTAAATATTTGGCAATCCATCTAGTGAAGTGTCTCAGCTCGACTAGGAGAATTGGTGTGCACAATTCCCAGAGCTGCCTTATCCAGGCGTGGGCTGAGTGATGGATACGGCCCTGCCCTGAAAACCTCATCGTCTGCGCTAATTGCTTGCTGCAGAACATTAGCGTCAAAAGCGGGTGATTCATTCTGTGCTACCCCGGGGCACACGGAGCTGGGCGGGAGACTGCCTGGCCACCGTGGGGCACCCCTAAGCCCCCAGAAAGAGGTGAACCCCAGTACTCTTTCCTAACCTGGTATGCTGCTGCCTTCTGCTACCACTTTTAATGCGATGAGAACTTTTCCGCTAACTTCGTTGCTTGTGCAGCCATATCAGAAAGGGACATTCATGAGAGCTGGAATTGTACTAAAAAGGAGGTTTTTTGATGGGAAATACTTAATATCATCTGAAAAACCCTGTTTATCTCTGTCTTGCAGAAACTGGTTCAGAAGACATTGACATACTTCCCAATGGACTGGCTTTCATCAGCTCCGTAAGTGCCCATGCCTCCTCCCTGTGCAGGGGCTTGCCTGCTTCCTTATCTACGGAAGCCATAGGTGAAAACCGCAGGCTGGGCTCTTTTTTTCTACAAGGCTGACTGGCTCCGTAGGAATGGCTCAGACTTGTGTTGGCTTAGCCAGTGTTCCCTTCTGCTTGAGCAAGTGCACTTCTTGACACTGAAGTGGTGGTGGTGGGTCTGACACATGTATCCTATTGCACTGGCTTATCTGCCCATGTAACCTTGAATTTCTTTCATGCTGCTTCCTTGAAATATCAAACCTCTCCCTTGTTAAGAAGGTGTGTTAATTCCCTGCCTTTAAAAAAAAATCAGATTTTGTGTGTTTTGTTGTTCCCAATTTTTTTACAGCCTTTTGGACATAGGTTTTCAAGCTTTTTTTCGCAGTCAGGATAGCTAGCAATTATTTTCTAAAGCAAAAGCTGATGTTTCCATCTACGTGCTCCAGGGACACCCAGGGAATGATAACGTTGCAAAATTCATGCCAGAAATGGTGAGCTGTCGCACAGCTGCCGTTCCCCGTGGCTTTACGGCGTTGGATGCAGTCGGTGGTGCTGTACTTCCAGTTTGTCCCCCCAGCCTGGCTGTTCGCAGAGTCGTTTGACATACGGAGAGCACCCACCCGGGTGGTGGCTGCAGTGGGTGGCAGTGGTGCCTTGGGCACGGCTCCCCGTGCCCTCCACGCAGCTTGCTCCCTCTGCACTGCCATCAAGGACTTGCCAGGGAGAGCAGAGCCGACTGGTCCCTCTACCTCCATCATGGCACGGCGGGCTGAAGCAGAGGGACATCCTGACGTGCGCTTGCAAGTCCGAACAAGGCTCCAGCGTTTTCAGCCCTGTGATGCTTCCCTTTACCTTTTATCCAGGAATGATTTTCTTACGTTTTGATTTTACAGGGCTTGAAATATCCAGGAATAAAGAGCTTTGCACCAGACAAGCCAGGTGAAATATTTTTGATGGATTTGAATGAAGACAATCCCAGAGCAGTGGAACTGAGAATCAGCCGAGGGTTTGATATGGCGTCGTTTAACCCTCATGGAATCAGCACCTACGTAGACAGAGGTAAAGAGATCTTTAACTCGAGGTGGTGGCAAATCTCAGCCTAAAGAGCACAAACAGAAATCCCTTTTCATCCTTGCATTGCACCCCCAATAGCCTGCACTTGCTGGGAGAGAAAAAAGGGGTTTGGGCTTTTTATCTTTGTTGGGCTCTTTTCTAAATGTCAGCTGCTAAAGCAAACAACACCTTTGCACATCATCTCAGGCTGTCTGAGACAGAAAGATGTCCTATATATTGAAAGGAAAGAAAACATGGGAAAAGTTTGAGGAGTTGAAAACCACACAAAGTTTATTTTGCCAATTTTCATCTGTCTCACCCTGGGGTCAAGGTTTTTGAGGAGTCACATGCTTCACTGGTAGTGACCAGAATGGAGACTTCTGTGCTAAACAGTAAATTATCAAATCTCTGTAAATTACTAAAATCTCTGAAACTCTGTGGCCAAGCTATGTTCTCCTACAGCAGGGTCTGACTACCAATAAAATACCCTTTGTGCTCTCCTTCCTCTCTTTTTCACTGTCCGTTCACTGATGATTTTAGCAGGGCAATTAGAAGACTGTGAATACTAAGAGAAAGAGAACCATTGCTGCAGCTTGACCTGCATCCCCATACAGTCACCCTTTAATTTTGGAGAAGTCGGTGGTGGCTAGTTTAGGGTCTCATCAGAAGGGCTGGGCAGAAGGACTGCAGCCTTACACAGAGCACAGGAGAAGGATGCTCCTTCAGCTCTCTC
This sequence comes from Haliaeetus leucocephalus, assembly GCF_000737465.1. Taxonomy (NCBI): domain Eukaryota; kingdom Metazoa; phylum Chordata; class Aves; order Accipitriformes; family Accipitridae; genus Haliaeetus; species Haliaeetus leucocephalus. The sequence goes on from NW_010972436.1 coordinate 2,941,873, forward strand.
AGGGGATGTAGTAAATAAACCAAAGAGCCCAAACTGGCTGGGCTACAAGCCCTCCTTCCCAGCTGACTGTGGCTATTTCATGGAACCAGTCACTGCAGCCAGATTGCAAACCCCAGTGGCTTGGGCACAAGGATGAAGCCATGATTTCTTTCTTCCTTGGTAGAAATAGCAAAAATGAAGTTTACACAGCAGTTCCCTGTAGAGCGAGCCTGGGACAAGAGTAGCTGGAGATCTGGATCCAGTTGCAGTGGCATCCTGCATTACTTTCGTACTTGTCCTTCTGCCTCTGAAGAGCTGTGAGACAAATGCACCAAACCTGACAAGCGCTCTGTACTAGAGGCTGCTTCAGAGCTGTGGGTGCTTAGCCACGCAGACTGTTACAGAGAATTCAGCTGTTTCCATTTCTTTTTTTAAGATGACACCGTGTACCTCTTCGTTGTGAACCATCCCCATCAGAAGACCACAGTAGAATTGTTTAAATTTGTAGAAGATGACAGTTCTCTTGTACACCTGAAAACCTTTCATCACGAACTTCTGACAAGGTATTGAAGCCAAATACCATCTTCCCCCAGAATAAGAGGCTGCTTTGGTAAAATCCAAAGTAGGATGATTTTGGTTTTAGGGTATTATTAATAAGAGATATTTTCTCTTTAACCAGCTTTCCTGTTTCTGTTATTTACTACTTATCTGTGTAATCAAAAACTGTGTTTCTCCAATCTCTTCTGTAAATGAGATTTTTTTAATAGTCGTGTCACTAAAATCAGTCTTAAGCGCCACTGTGATTGATGCTAGTGAATTAGGTTGGCATCCATTTCTCCTTCTCTCATGTAACCCGCTCTCAGGTCATTACACATATGAATATTCAGATATTCTATTATTCTGAATTTGCTACACTGCAAAAATAAACATACTTTTAGCTTTTTCTTTTTTTGTTGTTTGTTACATACACAATTTTCTTGGTCTGTCCTACTGCAAAATGATTGTAAGATAAACAGAGCCTGACAGATAAAGTTGTCACAACTCCTGCCTGGTTTCCAGTTGAATGTAAACAAAAGAGAGAAAAATTTCCGTGGACTTATGGACAGGTAGCCAGATCTCTAGCTGATGCGCTATGGTCCTGTTCAGGTCTCAGCACTGCCCAGTCCTGGCTCATGTAAAAGAAAATAGAAGTAAAAAGGATGTAAAGAACTTTGTGTCTATCTGAAGTACCATCTGTAGTTGCAGACCCTTTATGTCTATGGGATGACCACATCCTGGCTGGATTCTGGGCAGTCCTACAATGCTCCTTCATACCTCTCATTTCATTCTTTTATTTATTTTTCTCCCTTTCTCTTTTTACTTTTTTTAGTGTGAATGATATAGTAGCTATGGGACCAGACAGCTTCTATGCTACCAATGACCACTACTTCTCCGACTTCATCTTTATGTTCTTGGAGATGTTCTTGGGTTTAACTTGGTCCAATGTTGTTTACTACAGTCCAAAAGAAGTTAAAGAAGTAGCAGCTGGGTTTTATTCAGCCAATGGAATTAACATTTCACCTGACAGAAAGTAAGTTTCTCCTTCCCTTAGATTTTGTTTCATCACACAAAAAAATCCTGAAATCCTAATTTGTACACGTGGTACCTCTATGGTCAAGTGTCTGAATGGGCTCATTTAAGGCAAGGTGCTACCTGTACAATGTAAGCGATGTGGAGGGTTTGTAGAACAGAAGTCATGTGTCTCGGTCTTTAATTAGAGGCGATGTTTGCTGCTTTGCGTGGTAGTTTATATGCAATAAGATCAAAGGTTGCTGCATTTTAACCAGCCGATACAGAAGCTTGTGTACATTGCTTGCAAGGATTAACGGGGCAGGATTTCTGCAAGCAGGGAATGCTCTACAGTCTTAAAGTCTGTATGACTGAATTAACCAGTCCTGTGGTGTAGACTGGTGAACTTAAATGAAAATAAAAGCGTATTTGTGGATCTCATGGTCCAAGGCCTGCTTCAGTGTTGTAATGGAAGAACTGGCACGGTGTGAAGCTACATTAGCGTCTCAGCAGGTTGGCTTCAATTCAGTGCCCTGTGGCCTGCTTGCAATGTCTATTGCTGTGTGAGAACTGCGAACTGCCATTCCTCACGGGAAGAGCTGGGCTTGCAGAGGAGGAGCTGGCTGGTTTTGGTGCCTGCTTACTCATACACATTGCTAAGAGCTGCTTTCTTTTGAAGGTACATCTATGTTGCAGATGCATTTGATCATACCGTCCATGTTATGGAAAAACATGCTAACTGGAATTTAACTCATGTGAAGGTAAGGTGCTGCTGTTCCATAAAAGAGGCATGTGTGAATTTTGGACGGATTAGTCCCCATGAATGCTTGAGACTTCAACCTGATCACGTGTGAAGTTCTGGTCTGGCTGGCTCCTGCTGTGGGTTTGCAGAGGTGCCGTGCGCCCCATTACAGAGCTTCAGGTCTTCCACCCTCACACCAGCGACCAGAGAGGGATCCTTGGGTGTGCTGTAGAGCTGCGGGGAAAGTCTGCCGCAGTCGGTGTGGGTCAGACCACAAAGCCCTGAAGTAATCAATGCAAGCATGGGTGTGAATGAGCTGATGGGAGAAGCTCGGAGCAGTAAGCAGGTTTCTCACAGCACAGAGGAGGGGATGAAGCATAATGGGGGAAAAGAAAAACAGCAGCGGGGGAGAAAATATTTCTTATAAAAACAGTCTAAGTTATGTCAGATGAGAGTCTTGGACAAGTCTGTTGGTTATGTTATAGTTTGCTTCCAGGACTTCCGATAGCTTTAACTTCTCTCTTTTTCTTGTTTTTCCTCTGCATTGGATAGACGCTGCAGCTGGACACTCTGGTCGATAACTTGTCTATTGACCCTCACACTGGAGACATCTGGATAGGATGTCATCCCAATGGCATGAAGCTGTTCTACAACGATCCTGAAAATCTGCCTGCCTCTGAGGTGCCTTTTGGGAGACGTCACTGGTCTCTTGGCTATGTCTGTGCCAGAAAGTTGCTCTGTTCAAATCACCCTGGTGTAACTCAACCCTGCATTACATAGAGAAGTGCCTGGCCAGCCTTTGTGAAAGCAAAGACCAAGCTGGCTTCCAGCTTATAGCTTCTGTTCTCAAGTGGAAAGCCTGAACAGCGTATACTCACTAACACCTATTCAGATCCTTAGGACACAACTGAATAATTTCCACCCAGTAGCTCGGTGATTCTGGACTCCTCAGGCTGCTTTCGGTGCAGCTGTGGCCACACAATCAGATTTTGATGAACTGTGTTAATTACTGAACCGGCGCCTCTTTGCCAAACAAAAAATAATTGAGTGCAAAGCATGACCAGAAACATTCGCACTGGAATGATTTATCTGTGCAAGTGTGGTTCATCAGTAGGTGACACTGTAATTCTGCTTTCCTTCTGAAATCAATGGGGTGCTGGCATCAGCACGCTAGCGGCCATGAGTGCAGGTGGCTGGTTGGTGTTTGATTTCAGCCTTGTCTGAAGCTCTCCATAAGACACTTTTCAAAATTACCATGTTCAATAGCAGTAGATTTATAATACTAGGCAGTTGTTTGCTCGTTCTGGAAAAAGCCTGAAAATAAGAAGATATTAAGTAACTCCTAGGCTGGAAAAAACCTGCACATTCCTAGTGCTGGAGATGACTTGCCTTACTTACTGGGGTGGAGTCTCTGTTGCACAACCACTTAAAACATAATTAGTCTTCATGGATCATGCTTCACTGAAGCAGAATTTGTGGCCCTGTCACAGGAATCACTTGGTTGCAGTTATCAGCAGCTGATCAACCTGTCTAATTTGTTTAAGTTAACATACTGATGTTTCCTCCATCCGTGGAGGATTTTCACCTGCGGCCGTTTCAGATGTATCCCCCTCCTCCGGCAGGTCCTGCGCATCCAGAACATCCTCTCGGAGGAGCCTGCGGTGACACGCATCTACGCCGACAACGGCTCTGTGCTGCAGGGAAGCTCGGTGGCATCCGTCTACGAGGGAAAACTGCTCATCGGCACAGTCTTCCACAGAGCTCTCTACTGTGAGCTATAGCTCGTCGCGGGTAAGATCTGCTGCAGTGGAAAGGATTTAATTCCTTGGGAACTCACTTAGTTTCTGCTAGATTTGCTAATAACAAGACTGTTCCAATAAAGGTTAACTAGAGTTATGGAAATGTATTTTCGCCTTCCTCTCCAAAATGAGAGTTTTATGCAATAGTAAAGGAAATGGAATTGAAGGTGAGACATTAGTTTATTTGTGTAACGGGGAGAACCCCATGTCAGTAAAAAAGGGTAGCCTTGAAGTTCAAATTCAGATTACAAACGACTAAACTGTCAGACATTGAAATATCTGTTGCGACTGGATTTCTGTTGTTTGTTCGTTTGTTTTTTTTTCCCAGAGAAGACTGATTTTGTAAATGAGAATTGCTAACTACCAGTGTGGTGTGCTTTCTTTTCACTGACACCTGGGCTTTACCAGGGACGGTGCTAAGCATTCTTTTTCTGAACCTTCCTGCTGGCTTTCCCTAATACTTCTGAAATAACTGGAAGGAGAGTAAATGGTATTTCAGTCTCATTTCTTCCCTCTTCCCCTTTTCTTAATGTTACTTCAGTTTCATAAATTTCTCCTAATCCTACTGAGAAAAGAGGAGGGCATCACTTTGGAGTGGTTTCTTACTGACTCTTCCAAAGGGAGTTTAAAAAAGCCTTTTTTTTTCCGTAAAGAGTGGGAAACAACTCCCAAGCACCTTCAATGAAAAGTGCATTAGCAATTACTGTTGTCTGTCACAGCAAAGGGAGTATTTCTGGGTGCTTTGCCACAGTGACTGCCCCCGGGCATTGGTCACGCTGTGCAGCAGGCACCCACTTCACATTTATTCAGCGGCAGGAACTGATAACGTTGTGCCCTGCGAAAAGACCTATCCAGGTTTCCATCAGCTGGTGTTTTTAGAATGGTGTTAGTGATCACTTGCAATCAACTGAATTGAGTGTCCTTTGAAGCTGGAAATTAGTTTTGTGCTTCCCAGCGTGCACAGCAAGGCGCCAGTCTGGCAGAAGTCCCCGTTTGAGCCACCACTTGGTTTCCTGCCCGTGGAATGAGCTCTTCTTTCATTAGTGTAGACATCCTTATCCGCAGAGCAGCTCCCGCTGCTCTTTTTGTCTTGCGATCACCTCTGATCACCGCTCCGGTTTTGTGAGAGATGCTGACACCCAAGCTAAAGGCTCGGTGTTATTGGTGGTGGCTCCCCTGCCAGGGTTGCCGCTGTGCTGCCTGCTCCTGCCTGTGCTGGCACTTCTCAGCAGCTTGGCTGCCCCTCCAAGGGGTGACACCGGGCAGACCTGCCCGGCAGCCACCATCCCCTCCGTGTCCTTCAGCCGATGCGGTAGCGTTTCCTCGCTTCTGCTCTTCCACCGTTGCGTGGAGAAAAAAGGCAGGCTGCTCGTGAAGCGTGAGCTCAGCAGGAGAAAGAGCCAGTCCCTGGGTGCTAATTGCTATTCTGGCTTTGCTGTTCCCTCCGGCAATCTGCTTCACCACCAGCCACCGCCCCCTCTACTCTGGAGAGTACGTGGGAAGTCCAGTACTTTGAAAACACAGGAGCGCTTCTGCCTATGAGAGAGAGCAAATAACCTGCTCCGTAGCAGCCTGAACACCGAGACAGGAACCAGAGTATGTGCAAACCTTTGTCTGTCTTTGGGTTTTGCTGTTCTGGCTGAGATGAGGCATTACTGCGGGCTCAGGTTTGGGTGAGCAGTGGCCCTGAACAGCAAATGCCTGTGCTGACACCTCTTGGCTCCTGCGCCTTTCCTTTCTAAACCAAACAAGCCTAATGGCTTTCATCCACCGGTATAAAGGAGTTACTGCTCCTTCCCGCGGGAAAGGGACAGCTCCAAGCAGAGCAAGGAGTCGGTGCCAGGGCTCGTGGCTGCGTTGCTGTTTGGGAGGGATGGTGCCATCCCCCCTCCTCTGCACAGCTGCAGTGGACCGGGGGTCTTACCGGCTCGCTGGCACAGACACCGCGGTGTAAGGCACGTCCCTGGGCGCAAGAAGTTGCGCAAGATTTAAGAACTGAGCCAGTGGCACGTCGGCTCGGTTGCTGCGCCCTTCCCGATGCCAGCAGCTTCCCATTGCTGCCATGCCAGGCGACTCTTTCAGCCCCGCGTAGCAATAGCGGTGGCCGGTATTTGTGATGTTTTGTATACAAATAGCACGTGCTGCAGGGGGCTTGCGATGACTAGAGGGGGAGGCTTGAGCTTCAGGGTTAACCATGTGGCTAACCGACCTTGTCTCTTGGGCACGGCCCTGCATTGGCAGGTCTGCGCACAAACTGTGTTCATAGCTCCTCTCCAAAATGCCCACTTGATGTGAGGACTTGGGCGCTGCCCAGGATTTATCGTCTGCCTGTGAAGGCTTTGGTGACAGGGACTCATCTGTTCGGATCACCGTTTCCAGTCTTTTGCCAACCACGGCGTGCAGACAGCCCTTCCACAGAGCAGAGCTGGCCCTGAACGAGGGCGGCTTTTGTCTCATCCCTTTGCTGGACTTGCCTTTGGCATCAGATGACCGCACCAAGCACTCGAGAATGTAATTTACTGTAACTCTGGCTTTGCCGCTCCTTCCTTAGCAACTTCTCTCCCTGCAGGGCATTTGCGGTTTCCCTGGGAAGTGTTGTGCTTTCCTACAGGAACCTGTAATCCATTTTCAGCCTTGAGGAACAGACGCTGTTCCCAGAGCCCAGGCAGAAAAAACTGCTCTGAAGGAAGTTCTCACAATATGGTGAGGTTGGGCTATTAACTTGTTCGTGATTAGCGATCAATGTCCTGCACTAGCGTTTTAAAATAATTATTCTGGGCTTGTGCCACTGTTTGTTCACAAGTAAATTAAGTGCCATCTTCTGAAGAGTTAGTGTTTTGCAGCAGTGGCAGTAACACAGCCGAAATACTGACCAGTCACTCTGCGGGTCCTGGATTTACTCTGTGGTTGTAGAACTATAAGAGCCAGCAGTTCCCTCAGCAGTGGTAGAAGTAACCCATTGAAACAGTAATTTCACATTTTCCAGTAGCTTAGAACCTCTTCAAATGAGCAGATCTACATGTTGTTACATCTTGTCAAACTTCTACCTTTTTGCTGGTTTTGGCCTTTCAGAAAATAAAGAACATGTTCACCCATCACTGGCTTTTTTTTTTCCTCTTTAATTATTCCTGCACTGAAGGTTTTCCCAGCAGTCTGCCCACAGACAGAAGCATGTGCAAGTGACGGGCCTTATCTTTCCCTAAAGCATTTGAGAGGAGAGAGCTCGTAGGTAGGACTTAGTATCTGCTATTACCAATAGCAAAATTTTGAATTTTAACCTGAGGCAAGGAGGGTTGGAAGCTCATTGCCAACATCTTCTAAGGGTGTCCCAGCCTCGCAGCATGGAGGTGGGAATGGAAGTTGGGCCACCGTGCATTAAGGCGGTGCTGGGCAAGACAGAAGCGGCAAGAACATGTTTTGCAGCAAAAGCAATGCTGGGGTGCAGCTTCTGTCCCTCAGCCTGAAATCGCCACTTGGTAAAACTCGCTGGCAGCCTCAGTGCAGAAACAGCGGTGGAGGAAGATGCACCTCAAGCCTGGCCTGCCAATTACAAGGTAACGTGCACAGGGAAAATCTGGGCTTGCGACCCAGCGGAGGACATCATAACCCATCATCTTTTACAAGCTGTAGAGTCTGGAGCAGTTCTGGGCATTTCAGAAACCAAGCTGCACAACGTGCACAAGCAACAAGGACATTATGTATAGAAGGCTCCAGGCTTAGGAAGCTGCTGAGCACACATATCTTACGTGTCAGTTGTGGACTTACAGCCTCTTAATATACCTGTTTTAATTAAGATAATAATTTTATAGATTGAGGATTCTTTTGTCTTCTTGCAGGTGGTAGCCATATTAGCAGAAAGTAAGATTCACGATTCAGCCACTGGGAAACACAGACTGGGTTAGACAGATTAAGTGCAGAATCTTTGGCCTAGATTCTGCCAGATGTAAATCCACTGAAATGACTACACAAATTGGACAGTCTGTGCCCAATGCTTTTCCCTAATTTAATACTTTACTAAAATCAAATAAATAAAAAGACATATTAAACACGTTCAGCAGAACTGCAGTACTTTGACTGTATAAAATGCCTATTATAACTAACCTATGCTTGAATGTAAAACGGTAGAACATTTTTATATACCAAAACTAATCCAGGTCTTTTAAACAGACAAACATTGACCAGCATTAGCATGAAGGCAGTCGATTTTACATCAACCTGCAGCAAAAGACTGCACGCTACATTTCATCTGCATATGAAGAAAAAAGGCCATTCTCTTTCCCTGCTCTTTTTTTTTTTTTTTTTACATCTTTTTACATAATTACAGATTGCAAACAAGATCCACTCAGAGGCCTGTGAATCATGCCAATTTGGCCAAGAGCTGGATTAAAATAATCTTCAGCACTGAGCAGAAGGAAGGAAAGAACAAGCAGGGCAAGGTCCATGTCTCCACCCTGCCCCCCCCGCCCCAAGTCTGACCCACGCAGCAACAGCTGTCCAGTCATGCTCACCATTTATTATTTCTTCTGGAATGACCAACTGTCCTGGTTTCAGCTGGGATAGAGTTAACTGTCTTCCTAGGAGCTGGTACGGTGCTATGTTTTGGGTTCAGTATGCGAAGAATGTTGATAACACTGATGTTTTCAGTTGTTGCTCAGTAGTGTTTAGACTATAGTCAAGGATTTTCACCTTCTGATGCCCAGCCAGCGAGAAAGCTGGAGGGGCACAAGAAGTTGGCACAGGACACAGCCAGGGCACCTGACCCAAACTGGCCAAAGGGGTATTCCATACCATGGGACGTCCCATCTAGTTTAGGAACTGGAGGGAATGGGGGCGGGGAATCGCTGCTCGGGGACTGGCTGGGTGTCGGTTGGCGGGTGGTGATCAATTGCCTTGCGCATCATTTGTACATTCCAATCCTTTTATTACTACTGTTGTCATTTTATTAGTGTTATCATTATCATTATTAGTTTCTGCTTTTCTGTTCTATTAAACCGTTCTTATCCCAACCCACGAGTTTTACTTTTTTTTCCCGATTTTCTCCCCCATCCCACTGGATGGGGGGGAGTGGGTGAGTGGCTGCGTGGTGCTTAGTTGCTGGCTGGGGTTAAACCACGACACCAACACATGGGCAGGAAAGTGAGGACTCGATACAAATTCTAATAAAGATTCAGGATTTCTCATTTTATTGCATTCGTTGTCTAACAACAATAATACTCATTGGCAAGAAATTTATTTACACTAACAAATTAACTTTAAACCACAAGGCTTTGTTGTTTGTATTTAAACTGTAAGAATAAGAAAACAAAGGGCCACCATGATGTTTTGTTTTGATGTCTCCCAATAACTAAATATTAATGAAAGCTATTTTGGGGAAAACTCAACAATCTAGAGAAGTTTATATCAACCAAGCACAAGAGAACAAGCTCAGACATGGCACTACTGTGTCTTTCATGCAGATGATCAGACACCAAGATGTACAAACAAAAAGTTCAGGATAACATGCACTTCATATACATTTGACCTCTTTAAAAAAAAGAAAAGGAAAAAACCTGAAGCGCAACCACCTCTTTAACCATATAAAAAGAAACAATGTAAGAAGCCAATTTTTACAGTGAGCACAGTGCATTTTAGTCTTTTAGCTGCCTGGTCTTCTAGCAATATGTCTAACACTTGTCAGTGACCAGTGAGTTACCATTGCAACGTGACTGGAAAATACGAAAGCAGTTGTTTGGACAGTAAATGTGTATGGGAAAGTATAGAGTCAGAAGAGGTTCACTGTGCACTCCCCAGTTCCAAATGGGCTGGTTACTCCTTACGTCTGGTGCCCTGGGATCCCCCTTTCCTTCAGATGCTTCTCCACCAGGGTGCGAACCCGCTTCCACCGGTGTCAGTGACAAAGCTCCCACTGGAAACCCGGCAGGAGGCTCAGGCTCCTGGGTTATGCGGGTTGGACCTGACCTCATGAGCTGCAAGCCCTCCTCGCTTCTCCTCGCTCTGGAAGGAGAAACCTGCCTAACTCAACAGTCCAGGTTTCACAAACCCTACAGCTCGTTCTTAACACAGTCCAAACTTCCCAAAGAAACAGGCAGCTCAAGGCACGACTGCCAAACCTTCCAATAAGATGCCCTTTTTTTAAAGCATTACTTAATGCTGACAGCAGAAGTACCAGTTAGTACTGTCGGTTAGTAACAGAAAGCTCATTTTGTGATGAGGGATTGGAGGGCTCAGTGTCATGACTAAGGTGTCACGGCTTTGAAAAATCAGTTCTACAGGTGGAAAAAGTACAGTAAAATCCATACAGGAGGTTAACAAAAGGGACTGCGCAATCTGCAGGTGACCCACACCACTGTGGTGAGTAAGTCACCTCGGATGTCACGCATAATCCTGCCCAAAAATAAGCTGCTGAAAGGGTTCCAATAGAAAGCAAAGTTAGAGTTAAAAATATAAAAAAGGGTTTCCTTCCTAGAATATTGACACCCCAATAAATCAATGCTGCCAACCTCCCACCCCAGAAAACCAACCCGAGGACAACATGCAGAAGGACCTGCAGAGGACCATTCTGTACACGGTTTTAACAAAACTTTTAAATCTTCTGATCTGCAAAATGCGTAAAACCCCACAAGAAAGAGTGAGCAAAGCTACCAGCACAGACAGGGGTGAGCACGCTGGCGAGACCGAGGGGCAGTGCTTTGCTCCTCCGAGCTTGCGGACAGTCCCGTGTCCCTCTGCCTACCACGCAGACGGTGTGCCTACAGCCCTGGAACGCCCACAACTGCTACTAGTGCAGTGTCAATCTGTATGAATATCCATGTATGTACATATGTATGTACACACACAAAACCATACATATTTATTTAAAGAGGGAATCAAGCCACAAATCGCTTCAACATTTCTAGAAAGACTAATTGATTTCATTATTTTCAACCACTAATTAACAAAACTAAACCAAAACCATCTAACTGCTCTGTGCACTCTGCCCATTTCGACCGTTAGAGAGTTGCAACTCAATTAAATATGTGCTGCTTTTTTCAAACATCTTGTTTTTTCAGTGTTTTGGACAACAACATAGGTTTCCTGAGGTTTTCAAGTGAGGGAGAGCACAGAATGAATGAAGTGCTATTAAAAGGGTCCAGCCCCTCTATCACTTAGTGTGATGATAGTGCAGGGGATGAGGCCACATCAAAAAAGAGCAAAATTGGGTTTTACTTTTGCCTTGACGATACCTTTCTCTCTGTAAACACACAGCTAAGAAATCAACATTAAGACTTAATTCTTGCAAACTTCCCCAAAATTTCAGCACCGAGAAACAGTACAGACTGCAGTGCAGATGCTGTGAAGAACTACAGCTGAATCTGTGCAAACCTTTCCTTTTGATTTTCAGTGTTGTGTCGGTACCTGAACAGTACCTCTTGGCCATACCCAACTAAATGCTGATCCTCTTCCTTCCTACTGTAGAACTGGATTCTGCACTATTAACAAGAGTGGGATTTCTTTATCTGACTTAAAAGTGGAACACAATTAATTCACAAAAATCACACAACAATGCCCACCTCTTACTTGCCAGCACGTGAGCTAGGAGGTGAGGGTGGAGCAGCTCAGGACAGGAGGCTCTGATGGAAGCAATGAAGTATGAGGAACCCCGATGCTCAGTGTCAAGAGCCTGTGAATGTCAATGAGAGCTAAGGACTGGCAAGCTTCAGAGGAAAGCTGCTCAGTAATTCTAATAAAAGCTTGATTCTTGTGGTATCCCTGGAGCAGACTAGAGTCATGGCACAACAGATGCCTTTGCAAAAAAATTTAAAAAGTTAAAAAAATGCAAAAGCCTTTGTATACACTGGGATACAAACATCACCTAACTCTGTTCGGCTTTTTATTACTGACTTCTGTTCCACTGTGCAATTCTAACCTACCATCTAGAACAGGCTCCACTTACAGTGACTCCCACCAGACTTGCTCAGAGTGGTGGGTGAAATGCAAACAGCAGCGGGCAATACTCTGTGCATTGCAATGAACAGGTCTGGCTCCTTCCTCACGCCCTGGTCCTGATCTGCCTAGGCAGACTGAAACCGAATTGGGAGTTTTAACACGGAGGTAGCACAGGTGCAGCACCCTACCACATGGGAAAATACAAGCTAGAAACGAGTAATGTCAGTATGTTTGGCTGATTTGGACAGAGCAATGAGCCACCACTCTCTCCACAATCTCAGTATAAACACTAGGTTTTTTAGGACTAAAGTAACCTGCAGTGTTGTATCTTTTATTTTCTATTTTTCAGAGTTCCATTTTTTGCTAACTCTCCTTTCTTCACCCTTTCAAAGGCTTGACACATTCACAACCTGGCAATACTGCAGCAATGAGCAGAACTAGAGTTCACACAACTGGCCTACCACCATAACCAGGGAGAAGTTACTTCGCCAGCCTGCTCTGGTCACCCAGGTGTAAAGATGACACAGACGCACGGCAAGAGGTGTGGAAACACCACGCTGCCTGCACAGCAGTTTAAAGGTGGCCGGGCAAGTCAGCATACTCAAAATTGCTTTAGCTCCACAAATAAATATGCAAAGTAGGCGACAGTTACATTTGCAGGTGAGCCAAAAGTCTTTCCAGTCATTTAGCATGGAATATTTGTTTCTTCTTATTGCATTAAAACCCCACATTAGTCTGACTTGGCATTGGTTTATAGGAAGTTGAAGTTAAGAACAATGAGACATCCATATCTTTTGTTTCATACATGCCATTACCACGTGATGTCTGCACATCCCAACAATGAGTTACCATACTTAATAAAAGAAACCACATAAATCTCTTTTATCATGGAAAAAGCAAAACTCTTGACATTGCTCGGTTTGCTTAGTTTTCATGTGTTGACCAAAATGCATTTTATGGTTTTATTTTAAATTTAAGCTACCAGGTTTTTAAGCTACTAGTTTTTTTTAAGTTAGGTTTTTGTTGGGGTTTTTTTAGTCTGAGAATAACAAAATAACCTTACCACAAAGCAATAACCTCCCCCCCCAAATACTTAAAGGACTTAAGTCGAACTAGTTATTCTGCAGAATAAGAATCTGATTTATGAAGAGGTTAACTAGGCACTGTTCTAAGCAGCAAGAATAAAAACTCAATATATAATGCCAAGCAGTTTGCTCAGTTTTCTAAGAAAACAAAGAACATAAAACAGGGACACCACCTTACATTACTATGTACAACCAGTTAAACATTACTACAATGTAAACATAATTTAAAAAGAAAATCATAATTGAATGCATTTATCAACACTGTATTTAAAATATTAAATTTCCAGTTTCTTCCAGGTAACTTCTCTTACTCAAATATAAACTGATAACCTCCTAAAATAACAGAATGCTAGTTTACAAGGCTGTTAAACAGTTGTATAATTTTTCTCCTACAAAGAGTGCAGAAAGATTCACTGCAATGTGGAAATCTTGTTAGCAGGTATATTTTTTTGGCAGTGGTCCATCTCAGGAAAAATACCACAAGCCTTTAGAAATACCAGGAAGTATCTTTTATGGGAATTTCATTTTTACATCTGAATAAAATATACATCAGAAACTTGTAGAAATTGGATTTGGAAGGAAAAATAAAGCTAATGCTAAGTAGATCTGTTGTATATTAATTTTGAATGAACTAGGCTCTCTCAATTTACAGACCATTTTACACGTCAAAGAAATTATTAGGATCAAGAGAAATTTAACTATAAACATTGCACGCCAACTGTTTCAAATCTGATCTTCAGAGAACTTTACAGACACAAATCTGAATGCTATAAAGTACAGAGCGGAAGAGAAGCCAAGCCAAACGAAAACAAACATTTTCTTCAAAAGAATTCAATATTTGCATTTTTTAGGCTGGCAAATTTGTAAGTTCAAGATTCTAACTTTGCATCAACATCTTAAACAGCTTATGGGTTGGTATGACTAGACGAAGACTGCAACTTCCAGAATGCACGAAAGGGAAGTGACATTTCTCAACTGTAAATGCTGGCTACGTAGTTAGCTTTGACTATAAAGCAGTAACGTAACACCTCTAGCTTCTCATTGTGGGTATCTGCTTGTTGTCTGCCCATTCTTTTGAAGAAATACTGAATATTTTAATACCGCTCTTAAGAGGCAGTAACACCATGTACTGCAAGCTATACACTGCTTCTGTCATAGTCAAAACTACACAGCAGGCTTTGCTGATGGCCTCATATACCAGGAAAACAGAAATCTCTGAAGGATGTAATACAACCACTGCTAAGCCATCAAAACATTCTACAGCCTATGCCCAAAAATTCAGGTTTTGGTGGGGATATTCTTTAAACGCATCAATGAAAACAGTTAATATATGGCAGTTTTAGATTTAGTAACCGTCACCTCCATGGCAGCATTGATCTTAACAGCAATGTACTGAATTTAATTTTAACCAGGATCCCTCGTCTTCCTCTTCTTAAAGTGCACTTCTGTAAAAACTGAAAATCTTCAGCAGACTCAAGTTTGATAATCGTTTCTAACAACAGCTTCGTAAGAGCACAACACAAAGCTTATTCTCCCAATGCTTACAGGAGAATGAATCTGAAGATGTGGTGTTTTTCTTGGAAAAAAAAAAAAACCAAAACCAAACCAAAATAAGCCCGGTTGCCTGTTCAAAACACATGAAAAAGAAAGCAGAGTGTGCTATAAGAAAGTTGCCTACACACTGGGAGCACGATGAAATTTATACAGATCTATACTCTGTGCTCTAGTTAGAAATTCATCCTTGCTCAGGTATCTAAAGGATAAATGTTATCCTCAGATTTCTGTGTAAACCCACATAATCATTTAAGGCTTTGCCTCCTTCCTGGATTAATTATTGTACAGTTAACAGAAAAAGTTTCACCTCCTGTCTTTTACCCAGGGGAAACATTGACTCTCCTGTCCTTATCTCCAGTGTATAATAAGAAGTCACTGAACAGTTGTGTTTCCAGAGCAGCGTCGCTTCAAGGTACTGATGCAAGATGAAACTTACTCCAGTAGATGGAACTGAGTATCCAAACACCATAAAGAAGCTGAATTTCCAGTTAGAAAGTTAACTCTTATCAGACAGAGCACAACTGCTTTTATCCAGCTGAAGAAATATTCACCAATCGTTTTGACTGGCCATCCTATTCAGAAGAGGTGAAGCAGTGGGCCATGCTCCTCGGCATCATGCTGGTTACTGAAGTGACCAAACACATACAGCTCAATAGAGAAGAGTAGTTTGGAAAGAAACACTGCCACACAAATATGAAATCTGTTAGCTGTCAACAACAACAAAACAAACCGAGGGGCTGGGGTTGTTTCACATGGCAACAGCAATGCGCGTGAACTGGATATGCAGGAAAATAAAACTACACAATATAAATTTCCCTAGTCAATCTGTGTATAGCCCCATTTCTCTGTACACACTCTCGTGTAACGAATACAAGAAAGCTGCAGGGGCACCAGGGTGGATATGAGTTTCTCTTCCCTTGAAGTGCCTCCACTTTGCTAACTCAGCAGCACTTCTGCTTATCACTGCTCATTAGTGCCCTCTGTTGCATCTGATGAAGACTTGTCTGTTTTCTTCAATTTCCTCTGCAGTTGCTCTTGTTCCTTCTTCCGAAGTTTCTCCCTTTGCTTTTCCATTTTCTCTTGAGCTTTGCGAGCTTTCTCCAAGGATGCTTTCATTTCCTTTAGCTTTTTTTTAATGATTGCTCTGTCCTGGGAAGATGTCATACCAAGAGCCTGAGGTGGGGAAAATAAAATTAAAGAAAGAAAAAGAATTTAATACAGTTTAATCCATCACAATTTTTTTCATATTCTAGTAATAACTCTTCTTAGGTAGAAGACTAACAACTAAGCAAATCTGAGACAGACTCAGATACGTTACTGATGTGTAAGTAATACACTTATGTACTATCTTCCATGCCTTCCATTTCTAGAATATTAAAAAATTAGAACTCATTGCCACCACCAATGTTGATTTCATTGATCAAATGAGGCTAATAAAGATTAAACTATTTGCCTGAAGTCATCTAAGTCTACAGAGAACAAGATTTCCAATTCTCACTGCTATGCCTTAGTCAAAAGTTCGCTTGCTCTCTTCTAAAACACCTAGAGTTAGTGAAACACCAGCAAAAAATATTCAGAAAGGAAACACCAAACTTGGACTTTCAGATCTGCTGAGCTTCCCACAAACTCCTTCCTGTAATTATTTTTGAGGAAAGTAGGCTTGTATTTTCACTACAAGAAACAATGCATACTTTATACATCAAAACTGCATTTAGTTCTAACATAGTACAACTGGTATCAGCTTATGCCTGCAGTATCCCACTAATCCATTTTTCAGTTGCTGCTTCTGATGTATGTCTATGACAAATATGTGCATGCAAATACCACTTATACATGCTGCTATATGATTTATGCGAGTACATTACATACACCCAGTGTTTTCACAAAGCAAATACCCTCTATTTCTGAAGCTTCTGAATCCAAGTGCATATGGAAATTTCTTGAAGTGTTGCTGTGGCTTTATACACTGTGTTTATTACTCTAGTCTATCACTACTCTACACACAGGGATTCACTGCTTTCTGGATGAATTCTTACTTCCCTTAAGATTACCTAAAGGCACAACGAATACTACAGTTAGTCTTGAAGTCCAGTCAGTCAGTTACCTTGAGCTTACTCCCATCCAGCTGAAGGAGATGCTCCCCATTAATGTTTTGGGCACTGAATTCGGAAACATACTGTTCAAGGTTCAGGCTCATTAACCAGTGGGAAACCTGCTGCACACTCCATTCCTGAACAGCACGACTCTGACACTGACTGTGCTTAGGAGACTGTCCATCGTCAAGGATCTGTGACAAAAACATGCTCCATTATTACTAAAAGAGTAACACGGACGAGTAACAACATTTTTCTGTACAAACTGCCAGCATCAGAGCAGAGGTATCTGTACTATCTTTACACTACAATAGTAACAATTTTACACCGCTATATTACATCTGTATCTAACCAGATATCTAAGAACTGGGGCAAGGTACCCAAAAAGCCTTCTATCTATAGACAGAAGAAAAAGGAACCGGCGTTCCTTTTATTCCAAACAGGGCCTGAAATGGCCAGGTGGCACAATTCAAGACAGGTATGCTCTCACCCCCTCGCAAGATTTTTATCCTTCAAATTAGAATGTTTCTAAAGGATGCAATGAATTCTGCATTCTACTTCCCGGGCTCATTCACAGATCTTTATGATGTGTTTAAGCTACAAGACAAGAAATTCAGGGGAAAAAGCCCCTCAGAAAACCACTCTAAAGTTCCAAGTGATGACATCAAACAGCCAGCGAGACTGATACTATCTATGGAGGACTATGAGATGACACAGAGGAGCGGTAAGGAACACACAGCGATCCCACAGCCCTGGCCCTGCTCGCATCACGTTGCGCTGCTGCGGAGGGGAGCACAAACGCAGCACCAGGAGGGGCAGGTGGGGCGTCAGCTGCTGGAGCAGCCCCGCGTCCCTGCTCTGCTGCTTCATTCCACCCAGGGCTGTGACAGTGGGGCCTGAGACAAAAGCTACTCTGTCCCAGCCGTGGTCAGCAAAGCAGCTGCTACAGGCTGCAGCAGCTGTCTGCTGCTAGAGCAGCTTTTACACTGTGTTAGATGATGCTGGGAGCTCTCGGCTTCTGGCTCTCCAGTGCTCAGGGCTGGGGAAAAGACGGTTTAAGCAGTATCTCTTCCTTCTCCTATCGCCAGCAGGAGCTCAGTGCAGCTGATGCTTGGCCTGGTGGATTTGCTCTGATACCGACCCTCCTCCCCCTTGCAGCATACTGCAGAAACTGCAATTTGCTATGGCCTTGAAAACTCTTAGCAGAAAGGAGAGGGGAACTCAAGACAAGGAGAGAGGAGCCAGTGACATCTGCGTGTACTGCTTGAACAAGGGGGTTTGCCACACAACACCATAAAACAAGAAATGTGAATCTGCGAATGAGACGATACGTTGCCACGCGATGGTCACACGATTCACCACAACAGCACACTAGTATCTCACCTCATCATCAATCATATCCAGGCTCTGAGTGAGGGAGCAACAAAGAAATGGGAAAGAAAAGCATTATAGAAACAAAATACAGAACATGTAACAGCATGTAAAAGTTCAGGCAAGGGCAGCACCAAGATTTGCAAACAGATATGGCTACTCAAAACCAAAGAGATTTCTTTAAAATAAAATTATTTCCAGAAGCAGAGAGGTTATGTTGAAAGCTCAGCACACACATGATTTGGCAGCTAAACCTGAGACTGTGTCAATGAAACCTCCTTGGAGTTCCTGGTCTTGACACCCTAGAACCGGTGGGAACCTCCCTGATGGCTCCAATGCCAAAGAGCAAACGCTCCTTAATTAAAGAACAACCTGCAAGAACGGGGTTCCCTCCCCACCCTTTCATTTTTTTCATCTCCTTCAAATAATCATGTCAGATCTGCCAGAGAAGCCTGAGCGAAGGAGTGCTTGCAGCAATACGCTATGAAAGGCTGAAGAGCAATGCTGGACTAATCCCCTGCCAGGGTGGTTGCAGAGGTTTCCACTGCAGCTCTTGCTGAACACGCTGCCTGATTTGGAAGCTGCAATTCGGCACACGGCAGAGGATGGAGAAAACACATGCATTTTTATAGACCTGTTCAGGCTTGATATTTTAGAAGTGATAAAGTAGAGAGCTGAACAAGCAAAATGAAAGCGTTTTCAAGCTTTTAATTCAATACCACTGGGAACAGGGCATTGTTGCAATAAAATACATAATATAAGAGGAATGAAACATGGTAAGAGATTGAAATGTATTATCAAGAAAGTACTAATGCTAAATAAAGTGTAAATGATTACTTTGTTTTCAGTAATTCATAGAATATACAGACCTGTCAGCACTCTCCTATGATGTTATAAATTTTTGCCCTTTATTACCTGCAGTAAGTAACCTCTAAAGAATGGCTGGGTTTGCAGACTTGCACTTTGGCAAATGGACTTGCATGGAACAGCTCTCATTCTTTAAACCCATGCAAAGCATGCACGCAGTAATAGAACAAACCTAATTATCATAAAAAAAAGTAAGACATAGATACTTCAAGTTCCTCCTCTCTAGAAAAAAACCCTGGCTCAAACTTCACATGAAAATGTGAAGTTCTCATGAAGTGTTTGTAAAAGAAAAAAGGCACAGGTTTCCTGAGTCCACAGGACATGTTGTCAGCTACTGTCAAATCGTGCAACTTCACTGACAACTGAGTTACAAAACTAGAATCTTAAGAAAAGTATTTTCAATATATTATATCCAGCTCAATTATGTCACCAATTTACAGGGTTAGGAATGCTTTTTCACATTATAGTTGTTGGAAAAAACTCTGGTTTGAAGTAACTGAATTCAAATCCACTGTGCAAAGCAAGCACGAAGAATGTAAAGTGGATTAACACATATACGTTCTAATCAATATACATACGTTCAGGTACAGTAACACACAATTACTGCATGTACAAGTCATTATTATTTTAAAGTATCAGGGTAAAAATTAGTCTAGGTGAAGGTGCCTTACATCTCTGCTATATTTACCAAACTATACTCTATGTTTATTACCTTAAAATTGTCTCAACTATGTCTAGTTTAGTGTATGTATAGATATACCTATGGGTCTGCATGTACATATTTAGAATGTAGGAAAAATGTATTGAAATATGTGAGGATATAGCATCTCTTAGGAAACCAACTGCATTCTACTTTCCTACAATAATACCATAGGACCTTTATTTCAAGTCATCATTATGTGAACAAGAAAAATCATAATCTAGAAACCAAGATTAATTTTCTTCTCCCATTTTACCACCTAAAAAATATCCCTTTATTGTTTGAGTAATTATCAAGCAAAATGCCATGGGAGAAAGAAAACAACTATTTCCCACCGTAAACAATTTCATCAGCATACCTCATCTGACGACAGTGCTAAGGAGTGCGAGAAACCTGGGGTTTTAGGTTCTGCTCCTAAACCGCTCAAATCAGCTGAACTTGTGCTGCTGGGACTGAAATCATCATTGAATGTGAAATTCTGTGGAGAAAAAGATGAGTTAGAATGAGCGAACGATCTCACATGTGCATCTAAAAGGGAAATTTGCTTTCTGTCTTCCAGGTTGGCATAGTTCAGGAGTGATTTCAATCATATACCAAACCAGTTACAATACACATGAGGAAGCCTAATTTTTAGTATTGTTAATATTTATACATTACACAGTATTTTTACCACTGTGTATTCAAGAGACCCCTTTGCCACCTTAATGCCTCAATGAACAGCAAAGGGGTCTGAAAGCAATTTCCAGACTCCCTCTTAAGATGCTGGCTCTTATCCTGGAGCTAAACCGCTGCTTCCGCAGGTTAAGCACTAGCATTTTACTGTCCTCCAAATATTTAGGACAAGCATAGCACAGGCAGTAGCACAAAGAAAAGGACAGAGGATTAATTAGCAGAGAGAAGTGAAAACTGCTATTGAAAGAGCAAGAAGAATATCCTGTGAATCCATTTCTGAGTCCCAAACAATCTCCTAGAAAACTGAAAGGATGCTCCCTCTTTGCCTATACCTTTAGAAAAAAATGAAATTGAAAGTAAGAGAGATCTTTGGATATTGAATGTTATTTACTGAAGTAATAACCATAAAACAAACCCTGTTTCTTCTTAACAATGCAATGACAGACATCACACCTTACAACAAAGAATAGGAAAAGCATGCACATATTTTCCAGGAATACAGCAAAATTACCATCAGAAGAAGACAAAAATTAACAAGTATTTCACATTAGAGTGAGAACCATAAAAATCCAAAATCTATAAAAAATTAAGGACACCATGATATTCCATTTAACTTCAATATACAATTGATGATACAGAGACCTCTAATCTAACATCTAAATGATATAAAATTCAATTCACCTTTGACATTCAATTTAAAAAAATAGATCCAAACATCAAAACCAAAAACAACACTAAAAAAGTTATCCTTTTATCCTCCCCGAAGATATCTGACCTATCTTTCCTGACAACAAGAAGTATTCCAAAAATATCAAGTGTTGGTCCTCTTAGTTTTGCTGGAAATCCAACTAAATATTGGTATCACTGTGCTCTAAAAACCTGACTAGCAGTATAGAAACTGTTAATTTAAGAGCTTGCAAACTTTACAGAGAATATAAAAATGTTTTTGTGGTAAGTCTTCTCATACCTATGTTTAGAATTCCTGTTCTGCTCTTCCCAACTCTTTATAGAGGAGCTTCCTTTATAGGCAAACTTTTAGCCCCCACAGAGTTCGTAGGCCAGGAGTCCAACAGCTCTACCTCCTGTTGTGTGAAGAACATCTTTTTCTAAGGACTCTGATTTTTATTTCACCTCTATTTTGTGCAAGCTTCAGCCTTACGATGAATTCAAGTCTTTAAAATTTAATTTTCTATAGGAAAAACACAAGATAGCCAAGGCCTGCTAATAATTATGACAGCATGACAAACTTCCCCTCCAAACCTCAACCTAATACTAACTGTAAAAGGGGGTGCTTTTTTCCCCATTGGATAATTATTTTTATACAATGTTTCTTTAAAGGCACAAATAGGATTTATATGTCTAATCCTCATCTTACGTTTTCAAAAGAAACCAGGTATCCGATCAGTTTCTCTTTAATCTTCAGATACTTCACCTCTGGTCTTCTCTATCAATCTAATTTGGACTTGTCAGCCTTGTGTTGCTCTCCCTACCAGGTAACACAAGCACAGCTATGACCTTGCATAGCTTGGTGCACAGCAGAAGTAAGGTATCACCAGCTTTTGGCACCAAAAGAGTAAGAAATGCCTGTGGAAACTGCTGTTATGTACGTGCATATGTTTGTAGGAGACAGAGAAATTAGATTTCGGATTCATATTCCTGTGCATAGGGTTGAGAATCGTATCTGTTTCTTTTTACCGGACCGATATAAAAAGTCAACTGCTACAATTTCTAAGAAAAAACAGGCAGAGAAACACTTTCTAGAAGTGAAAATAAACATGAAAAAGCTAAGTATGTTACTATAACTAAGGGTTATTTAAGGAGTTATCATGCTGAAACATTCATGCACATAGAAAGAAATCACACAGATGTATTAAATTGCAATAGTTCATATTTACAGTTCAAGCATCTTCATATATAGAGAATTAGATCCAACATCCAGCATGCACAACAAACAGATTTCATTATTGAGGGAAAAAAGGCATATGACTGACAGCATACAGCACTTCTTCACTTGCAAACACCTCATTGAACATGGGTAGGTATTCCCACAATCAGTCCTGAAGAATGCAGAAAATACCTATAACTGAATATACAAATCTAGCATTTGTTCAGTGGATCCAAATGCTAATTTCCACTGGCACCACTTGCTTTTGTTATGGTACACCACACCACAGTTAGTTTACTGAATTACTGTACATTGAGACAGAGTAAAAAGGTAGAATGTGGAATGGTACAATGACAGATGTTCTGTTCGGATGAGCTTTTACCGTACAATGAACACCATGCACTGTTTATTGTAGTAGTCACATATTGGCCTGTTCTTTTTCCAGAAACATGAAGCCAATTATGCCACTCAACACAGTGGGAATAAGGTAGTTTTTATTTTCTACCTTTGACCCTTTTTTAGCTGGACTTATATTTTCAGAGGAAGGTTCAGTTGAGCTGGTAGGTGATGGCAGGTTGCTAGAAGAATTGGATCCCTTGCCACTCTCTCCATACCATGTGAATGGTACACAGTGTGGGAGAGAGGAGGATCGCTCTGCCAAAGATTTAGTGTTTGCTGACTTCTGCAGCATCTCTCTGGTGGTCCTGTTTAAGAGAAAGGAGCAGGAATATGTGTTAGATTATAACATAAGAGAAAACAAAATGCTACAGAGGCAGTTAATTGTAAAAAGAGTGACATTCCTTATTAACTGTGACTAAAGAACTGAGTGGCACACAGCTAGTAGGGGCATGCCTGAAATCTCTCAGCAAAAGAAGAAAAAAGTGGGTTCTTTTGACACCTTTTCTAACTCAAGGTCTCTTAGACAACACACACCCAGCAAACAGAAACAGACGCCAGCTGAAAATGCCTATACTCCCACCGCGCAGATGTGAACCAGCTCCAGTCAAGAAGCCACATGTTGTGTTGGTGCATTTCTGAGCCCCAGTGGAATCTCAGCATGTAGCCTCAGCACTGACCCAAGTGGGCTCTGGTTCCCAGAGAAGGTCTGGCTTGAATTTCAAGCACAGACAGAATGAATCAGGTGCGCCTGTATCCATCTGTGGAGATGTGCCTTTGTTATAACAGTTAAATACTAATAGAGTATTATTATCTTGATTTTAAAGTTAGCAAATATTAAAAATATTAATACAGAAAACTTAAATAAGCACCTATGTGATATCATCAGCTTCTCTCTTCGTAGTAGCAGATTGCAGTGGATAATGTGATCAAGACAAAGGTAACAGTTATAAAATAAAATGCCTAAATTATTTGCTGAATATATCATGTCAACAGGACAGTATGTAAATTAAAAATAACTACGCAAAGTGTCTGACTCAAAGAACATATGCATATGCCATATTCTCATATTATATATTACTGTTCTAAGAGCATTAAACTTCCACTGCTCTTAGCAGCCATCAGTAAATTGCATGTATGTAAACCTCCCCTCGACTTCTAACACTAGAACTTTGTATATTGTGAAGCCTCTTCTCTGTACGGATGAAACTGAGGTTGTCAAAGGGCCCCCTCCAAGGAAGCAGAAGAAGAATGCTCTCTCCCTTTAGCAACATAAAGGAAGGTAGATGTATCTGATCCAGTCCTGTACCCCTCCCTCATCCTCTAATCTTGCTTGAAAGTAGCAAATAAAAGTAAATTATATTGCCCGAATTACCTAGCTTCAGGCAGGGGAATATATGCTTCTTATTTAAATGGGGAATTCTATTTACACATCCTGAGTGCTGTTTTTTGGCAATGGCAAAACAATGCATGCAACATCCACCTGACAGCATGATTAATTCTACATCAATCAGTTGCTGTAATGGACATAATTATAACAGGATGCTGTCTTTTGATAATCATCTGCCTTCTTTCAAGGAGTTTATACAGCTTTGGACTGCAGAGAAAACATCCTCACATTTCTTCTGAGGCAAATTCTTCAGTGTTAGTAACAAAGGAAGTGACAACAGGTGTTTAAAAAGTTATACTGAAATAGTAACATTCCAGTTGACAGAGGCACAGTGAGAATTACAAATGCTTATAGATTTTGACTTTGCAAGCAGTATTAAACTTTGTTTTTAGTAACTGTATCCAAACTCAGAAATATTAACAATACAAATAACTGATTTATCAAATGGTCTAATAAGCAACTGATCTCTATGCCGAGATCTTCTTTCGCTAAGGCAGATACCTATAGGATCTCACAAATGTCTGTAACATACTATGTTGGTATACGGAACACATCAACTTCTTACAAACAAGTATACATTCATTTCCCCAACTCTGTGGCTTGGTATTGAAATGCTACGTGATGTTTAATATCCTGCTAAGGGCACTAACTGCCTTACAGCTACAGATGTGGAGAGAATTTGCTTTAAGAAATCTTTCCCTGTCACTAGGGAAATCTAGCAGTGAATATCACTAACTCCAGGTCACACTGCAAGCAGACACACCAGTGGAACCAACTGGAACAGGTTTTCTGACACCAGCGCAGTGGCAACAGCTGCTGCCTAAGATCACTGAAGATCCTGCCAGATATTTGCAGGATACAAACGTACAAATGTATGCTAAGACAGAACATTGCACTTCAGTACAGTGTGCCTGAGGGAGCAAGTCTAAGGTTTCTTTTGCTTTTTTGATTTTACAGAGCTACACAATATACTTGTCACTGGGTGTCCATATATTAGACTGTCAGCAAAACTCCACAAATGGCTACATACTGGTTTTCCACCACAATGATTTTCTGAGCAGCGTTCAAAGTCTGCTTTCCTCCGACAGCTCTTTTATCATGTAGTTTTTCTTTTGCACTGTTTTATGTGCAGAGAGTTTTTGAGTTGCTATGTCTTTTCTAGACTTTTGGAATGTGTTAAGTTTGCTTAGCACCCCTGACACTAACTTGTCTTCCATACCTGGAACCAGGTATCACCCCCTGTAGCTGTGATCTTGTCAGACTCATCAGTACACGAGCAGAGACCTTCAGTAATAATCTACACTAGCTTTTGCAGAGAAGAATGCTCCCTGCAATTTTGAACAT
The DNA here is from genome assembly GCF_000737465.1 of Haliaeetus leucocephalus. Classification (NCBI taxonomy): domain Eukaryota; kingdom Metazoa; phylum Chordata; class Aves; order Accipitriformes; family Accipitridae; genus Haliaeetus; species Haliaeetus leucocephalus. The sequence continues at coordinate 2,967,224 of NW_010972436.1, forward strand.
TCATTTATTTACTCAGAGTCCAGATGCTGGTGATACAGTCTCATTAGATCTCACAAGGAATTCACAATTCCTTCACTGAGAGTTGGTGATGTGACAAATGCAGTCAGCATTTTTCCTATCTATTTTGAACTCATGATGTTCATCTTCAGAAACAAACCCTTCTGAAAGCATTCCTGATGTGGGAGCTGTGAAGCTGCAGTGAACAGCTGCTGCCCATCCTCGCTCTGGGGTTTTTTTTCAAAAAAAAAAGTGGAATTGTGTCAAGATTTCTGGTTCATGGCTATTATTAACTGACTGTGTGTGCATCTTACAGGCCAGCTCTGATAACCTATTTCTGGAAATCCCATCAATGGATGGAACAGTAGCAGCAATGCCACGATATTATAAGCCTTGAAGTATTTTTAGACTATATGTTAGTCTGTCATTAGTTAACAAATCTAGGTTTGTAAGCTCAGAAGGTTATGTCAAAGCTTAACACTTATTTATATTAAGTCAGTGGGACTGTTAATGTTCCCATCTGCTACGATGATTAGGTTTTTCCAATGTTTCTGGCATATCATTTCTTGCATTCTCAATCTTTTACCCATACCTACTGCCATAGGTCACCCTAATAGCTTCTTTCTCTTTCCGCTTCTTGCCCTTGTTTGAACTCCTTCTCAAGGGAGCCCTACAAGAACATTAGAAAACATCAGGAAACATCTTTGAAATTTTACTTTCAATCCTTTTAATGAAAAAAATAAGTATTTTAAATAACAAAATGCTTACCCAAGATCTGCAAGTTTTCGCTTTAGTTTTTCTGTATGCCCTATAATAGGGCTAGTTGTTCTTGCTGCCTGAGCACATGTGGCACCATCTAGGATACATTTGTACATGGAAGAATGTACATTATTATTTTTAATTGCTGATAGCTATTCCATTTTCCATCCAGAACAGTTTGTGTATTTTTTCATAATTAGATACACATACAGGTACACATGTGTGAGTACACAATTTAATTAGGTGAATTCTTCTAATTTTTAAGAAGATGGTGTGAAGAGGAATAAAAATAAATAAATACTTTCAGAATTTGAAAATATACATGAAGACATCTTATTTTAATTGAAGAAAATGAAAAGTTAATTTTGGTTGAGTTTTAATGGTAAGTCAAACAACACAAAGATTTACAAGTAAACATTACAGTGAATCTGTTTTTAAACTCAGCAGTAGCCGCTTAAGTTTCCTTTTACAGAACTCACTTGCTATGTATGCTTTACTTCCAAAATGACTCCTGAAATACTTCCTTGAACTTTGGAGCCAAGGGTACCTTTTATGATGGACATGCTAGATAATAGTTATCTATTTAGCTTGAACATCTTTGTTAAATAAACATTTAACTTGAAATCCAAGCATTCTGAATTTAAAAAAAAAGAATTAAAAGTAGATTAGTTAATAAATTTGCCCTGAGACGTCTATCAATTTTTGATCTCTTCTACAAACACTGTTAAAGCATAAAGAGGAAACAGCCTGCAGTACCTATAAAGCCAAAACAATTAATATGAGTCTGCAAAACATCCTATGAAATCTATACGGAAGCTAAAAGAAAACACACAGCAGCTGAAAAATTTAGACACAGTTTCTGTGATTCTTAAACATAAAGACTGTCCCCCAAATACTCTAGAGGAAGCAAATGAAGGTCAGTAATTCATGCCACTTCTGGTTTGGTTACTTTAACAATGTGACCTCAGATGTACAGTGACTTTTAACTGAAAGCACTGCTGGGTTTGTGCATTTCTTTTACTGTAACTGACATAAATTAAGCCCTCAGAATTAACCCCAAATACCACAGCACTATCACAGGACAGTCAACTATGTGTATAGAACTTTGTATGTTGCTTTTAATATTTGGCCACATTTTCATTCAAGTAAAAAATTCAGTGCGCAACTGGTTCATAAATCCTGGGAAAAGCAGGAAAATAAGACTCTTGCAATACCCACACTCTAAAAGCCATACTATTTCTACCAACACAAGTCCTTCTGTTAAAAAAAACATTCAAGAACAACTGACAAGTAACCTCGTGCCAAAAAAGCAAACAAACAAAAAAAGTAGTACAAAGAATGACAAAGGCAAGGCAAAGTCTCCTAAGAAGAAATCCATTCCCTGGGGAGGCTGAGAACTTTAGGCAATACACGCTTTGCATCAACCCTATACTGTGCACACTCCTCTCCTGTCTCCTCTTATGGTTCCTCTTTCACCTCTAAAGCATACTTATAATGCATACCACTGTGAAAATTGCCACTTTCAAGAATAAAAGTCATAATGTTTATTTTCACACTAGCTATTCACAGGCAAGTGGGACTTGGGGGCCAGGGCGTGGTGGGCTTTTCTGAAAAACTTCTCAAGGAAAGTAAATGAAACTATAAGGTACACTGCTATTGCGGTGGGCAAATAACGAAAGCATTTAGTAGCTGGAGGTTCTGCTGCTGTAGTAGAAGAAATAACCTGGAGTGCTCAGCAGGGTTACACAGAGCAGCTACCTGGTATGGCAACTGTCTGTTCAGGTCCTTGCATCACTATGCTCCCACTCACATGCAGCTTGGCCCAGCCAGGGCCTCTGAATAATGATGATTTGCTGGGAGAGACATTCATGCTGACTATGGGATACAGTGGAAGATGGACGGGCTAGGTCCCAAGACCAGCTTCAGTGGCAGAGCAGATTTAAATCTACAGGGTCTTGCACACATGGAGGTATGCAGTGCTTGGTGCGTGGCCATGGCCACGAACCAGGGCTGCAGGTGCCCTGCCCGGGCAGGAGGTGGCTTGGACCACCCTGGATGGGTGCACCTTCCCCGACTCCTTGTAGTTCTTCAGAGGGTGAGGGAGAGCCAGTTCCTCAGAATAAATCACACAGAAGCTGTTTAATCCATCACTTTCAGCCTCAAGGAGCTGGTGTAAGTAATGTGTGGCTGATGGGTGTGGAAGGAGGCCAGACGTAACTTTCTTCCCCAAGGTCACAAACCAGCTGCAGCCAGCCTCACATTAGCAGAGTATTGCCCAGAGGGGTCACCTTGGCTGCCTCGTCAAAGGATGCTGTTGCACAAAACAGGCAGAACTGAAGAAATTAATCATACGCATACATGAAAAAGTCGTGCGTAAAAGGTGAACAAGCAAAATTCCTCATCATTTTGCAATGAAACTCATCTCATGCCACTTCAGCTCCTCCCACAACGCTGCAGGTTCTCATAAGAAAAAAAAAAGACAAGTGTAAGCTTGCTAATGCTCACTTTTGCTAAAGAGAGATTAATCAATGGACAGACACATGTCCACAAATGCGCTCTCTTTCCATCTCTAAAAAAAACCTACCCGAACACACCGAACAAATACAGTGGCCCTTTTTATTTTCTGACTTGTAAGAGTTTGACAGCCAAATTAATGATCAATTAAAATAGTATTGCTACAGCACTTGTTGCCAAACAACTGCTTTAGGATATTTCTTTTTTGTAGGACTTATTAAATGCAAATTTTCCATTTGAAACTAAATTGCTCTGGTTTAATTTTCATGTACTCATCAGAATCTGGATATACCCAAAAGCACTGGTTGTTAACAGTCACAGTGGTGAAAGCATGACACCGATATCTAGACAGAGATTATTTTTCACACCTAAATTGGAAGGAGTGGCACAGTGGGTGGAATACAATACCCTATTCCTTACATTACAAGGCTAGTCTCCACTAAATTTTTATCAAGAAATTTTTCATACATCAGTTGGAAATGCAGGATTTATGATGTCACTGATAAACCAATCATACACTCAAGCTGAAGTACGAGTTTGGAAAGTCACTTTCTTATGTTCACACCCTTATTTTTACTTGCAAAGCTCAAATACTGAACTTAACTTTGATTCATTAACAATTATACAATTAGAAACTATACAGTTAGACTAGCAATTTCAGAACCCATGTAAAAATGCTAGCATATATTAACCTATCCTAAATTCAACAAAGCTTCATTAGTCTGTCTTCTAGGAATCTGTGTGAAAGCTCTGTATGAAGAAAAAACAGGTTGTAAATCACTGGCAAGTCTTTTGAGACACACAGACAAACAAAAATCCTCAACAAATTGTTCTTTTCAGCTAATTTAAGTAAGCCAAAGTCTGTTATGAACCTATCCAGACCTATTCCCACAGTCCTCACTTACAAACATTTTTTATCACATATTTTAGCTTATGTGACAGTTAGAGAATGTCATGGCAAGGTGCATGGCTAAGAATGACAAAGTTGTATAAAATCCTATTTTTGACGTCACAAGATATCTGAAAAAGAGGACTCAGCATTCTGTGCCACATAGTATTGCTAATGCATTTAATAGCCTGGTATCTGAGACATGTACCTGAGCTAGGTATGACTGCATCACATTTTATCCAGCTTACATCTACAGAATCTGAATTAAATAAATAACAATGTGGCTAACCTCCCCAACAAATTACTTGATTTTTTTTTTCTGTAAATGAAGAGCCTCCAGACACTAACCTCTTGTTTAATCTAGACTATGCTGCCTCTCAGCACTTAAAAGCTACAATCTGTTATTCTTGCTGTACACTCCTTTCCCCACCCTCCAAAAAAAGCACCTAGCAGTGCCAAAATCACACAGTTCAAGTAAGTACACTGTGTTAAGCATGTTTCTACTACAGAAATGTCCCAAGGTCCATCAATTTTCTTTTTTTTAGAACAAAATACAAGATGTTCTTAAACGCAACTTCCCCCTAGCTTTTTCAGTGAGTTCTAAGACAGAAAAAAAAAAAAAAGGAAGCAGTTCCCGATCTCATTTTAAACTTTGTTCTTTCCTTATACCATCATACAAGGTCATTTGTAATTTTTTCACTTCCAGGTAGACAAAAGAAGATATGGGATTATGGCCTTCTTGTTGGTAAGGTCCTACTACACAACAAAAGTTCATAAAGTGGATGTAAGTGAGCAAAACGATGCATCAATTTATTGTAAAAAATAGTAATACCTTTATCCTGTAAAATATTCCTGCCAGCTGGGTGATGCAAAGGAGATGCTTCAGAGCTGTGGCCAGATTTTGAAGGAGAGGAAAGTGGAGTGTCTCCCCGAGCATGAGGGGAAAGGACACCTCCTTTGTGGTGCTGTCCTTCTTCTTGGTTTTCAGTTAGGTTGTCAAGTGAGATTGCTGCACTGCTAGCCACAGGGGAGAGGGAGGAAGCACCAGAATCTGATGCTGGTGAGGATGCTCTCATGCATAAGGGCAGTGGTGATTTTGAAATGTGCATGGGACTACTGTAACTGTTTGACGGCTGTTGGTATAAGAGATTATAAAGCAGGTTATACCATTTAGTAACCAATCAGAGCAAGGTTTACTTTGAACATGCAATTCTTTTATTCATTATTTAGCCTTTTATTTGTATGAAACGCTTTAGCAATTCATGCCATTACCTTTTGATACCACACACAGTGTTGTTTATTGGTATGTGCTTTCAGACGGAAGTCAGAATAAGACAAAACAATGAGTGAATATCTTATCAATTGTGTTAACAAATTAACAAATAGAGAAACGCACAATTCAAGTTCCTTTCACCTCCTGCATAAATGAAAGGACTCACTCTGCATTATAAAGCACACATAAATCAGAAAGCCCAGGATACCTGTTAAAAAAACCCACAACAAAACCAAAAAATGAGGTGTGCTGACTCAAAGGAGACCGGACTCACACATCACTCAAGGACATTCATAGCATACTGGCCACAGAGGAATAACTACTGCCTGTGCTACAATGAAAGGACAAAGACATAGGATGAAATGACTTACAGGGGCAATCTAGCACTCCACAGGAAGCCTAAAAGAGACAGTAGAGTCCTTCTCACCTTTCGTTCAAGGCTGTCCTCTCCATCAGTTGAACTGATGCTATCATACAGCCTTGTTCTAGAAGGCCTCTGCCGCTTGTTCTTCACTGAAAGCTGAGCTCGAGTCTTCAGAGCTTTGGAGTCCAGTCTCTCTGTTTCTGGCACTGCTTCATTGAAATCTGTATGGAAACATGATTTGAAGCTACTTGACAGAAGAATCTTTCCTACTTTTTTCTAAGACAGGACCTGCAATTGTGAGTACATGCACTTTGCATGTTTGACTTGTACCTGTATCTTCATAACTGTTGAAGTACACATGCAAAAAAAAGGTTATTTGTATAAACCATTAACAAGTTTATCTGTACAGATCCAGTAAGTGCATAGCAAAGAATCAACTGCAAGTACTGAAAAATTCGACAAATGATTCCCCCTGTTATGTGAAGGACCACACAAAACCAGCTGTACTAGCTGAGAAAGCAGGTCCACTTAGACTCCCTCAGAGGGACTCGCATATGCTTGGCCTGCAGAGAGTTCTCCTCCATCAGGGCAGAAAGCAAAGGAATCCTCATCTCACTGCTCTCTGACAGACATTTCCCAGCATCTGATGAATATACCAATTTAGACCCAGGGGACCAATTCATTTATCCCCAACTCTGCCCTTTTAAGCCACTTGAGGAGGGGTGACTGGACTGCCATTTTTTCCCACAGCTGCCCCACTAAGCATTTCCCTTATAACTTCACCAGTTTTGCAGGCTGCTTGTCGAATTACAGAAGAAATATCTAGAGCAGTCCTCAGGCTGCTCTACATTTTAGCATAATCAGAATGGCCTACAAATTCGAAGAACATTACTTGTTCTCTCTTGTACTGAATGTCCCCCAAAATAACCTTGCACGATATGTGCAATTACGAACAAGCAACGTCTGCAGTCAGTAGCGCACAGAGAGCGATACAGGTAGTATCCAAATAATCAGATAACCATTTGTGATTGGATTGCTTTACAGGCAGCCTTTCACAGGATTATGAAACAACTGTTAAACTCATTCCTTTGGACCTACAGTGAAACAGCTTGCTTACTCTATCACACCATCCCTCTCGCAAGGGGACAGCAGAGGAATCTCAATCCTCCTCTGGATTCTGATGTCATCTGTTGTTCAAAGTTCTATGTGACAATACAAATAAGGTGCCTCAATTGTTCATCCCAATTCTTCTCTAAGTAAAAGCACCTTTTTATTAGCAGCTGGCAGTCTCATTTGTTACTTCTTCCCTTGCCACGCTGTCCTCAGAACCATTATCTCCTCTTGTAGATTCTTCTCTCTTTTATTCAGAGGTCCTGCAAACTCTTAAAATTTACATAAACTCAGGTAAACTTAAGTAAAACACCTCTGTCAGAACGAACCATCGTGGTCCCTCATACAGATTGATATGAGAGACCTAACACAAACACAGCCTTGCCTCGCTTGCACTTGGATCACATCAGAAGACACTGCCAAGCCCCCTTCCTTAAGCAGGAGTCTGGAGGACACGATCATTACTGTAGTTATCACCATCTACTGCAGTTGTCTGGTTTCAGCTTTCCAACAGCAATATATTTTGGCAAAAGCATTAGCAAGGTAGTGTTGCAGTTTTGCAGGAAGAACCCGCAAGTGCTGAAATAAATTTTCACTGCAACCAGCTGTCAGCGATGTTGCATAAAGTTTACCATGACAGTGAAAATGAAATGAAATTAATCCATCCAGAAGGTACATGAAAGGCACCCTGAATCACAGCTGTTGAAGGCAGGAATGGGAAAGCCATGATCTGTACAAGAGCGAAGGGACCCTGGTTCTCTCTGATTAGAAAAACAACTATATTGTGTGGAGCAGGACATGGACTGTTAGATCTGTCATTATCCTGATCTAATAGCTCAAAAACTCTCTGAGAGATTTGCAGTAAGGCAGTAGTAATTATCCTAACAAAACCCAACAAAGAGTCACCAGAAGATCTGGGTGAAAGCCAGGAGATGTACTCTACTCTCCCACTTCTTAACTCTACGAGGTTGTTGTACTTTCCGAACATCTGGGCTTTCTGCAGATGTTGTCTTCTACCATAAGTACTTTGAAAAAATAAAATAGAAAAAAACCCCCAAACCCCAGCGCTGCATTGTTTTTATATACCATCAGAAAAGAGCTGGACACTGTCACTCTGATGCTTACTCACTGTTGTCTCTGTACATAAAACCTGCTGGAAAAATCATGAAAATGTAACTCTTTGGTTTTAAAGGGAAAGCAGTTTCAGATCCTTCCCCTTTCATCTACTGCCCAAACACCATTATGTGATACATGAAAACTGGAGAAATATTTAATACAAAAAATGGAACAATGAAACCATCTTACTTGCCTAGGTTCAAAGCCACCCTATTCCTGAATGTCCTCTGAGCAAAATATACTGAACACTTCATATATGGCTTGCCTTTACAAATAGAGCTAATGTAACTGCACTTTTCTTAGCTATCAATCATCCACTCAAGTTAAATCTGTGTACTTCAGCAAATATAACATTTTACAAAGCTGCAGTAAGACAAAACACATTTAAAAGGGGCTTCCAGACCAGGAATAGATCCTTTATGGTTTTTTAACTTTTTTTTTCCTTCCCAATCCTCATAGGACAAATCAAACCAGAATCCGTTAGATTTATTTATTTGTCTAAGTACTGCATTCATAACACACTAATTAATTAGAAGCTGATCTTACAGACATTTTTGCTTTAAACATAAACGGAGACCTCTTAGCCTCACTGAAGCCAATTAAGAAACTCTGACCACTTCGAGCAAAGCTGAGATTTTTCTCATTGCTTTCCATGGCATCCTGACCTTCAGTCTCAGAGAACATGATTGCACCAAGGGTGGAAGTGACTCAGTGACCTACCACTACCACCAAAACGGAGAGCTCTTGCTCTTCCTCCTGCTGCCACAAACCCCTGGCTCTGAGGCCCCCAGGATTTGGAATGCAGCTTGCTGATTCAAATGACTGACCCAGCAGAAACTATCAAATTTTAGTCTGACACTCCAGCCTCTTCCCTTCTTGGTCAGTTTTCTGTTGTTGCAGTGAATGTCTGCACAGAAGTGTGTACGTGCTGGAACCGGGCAATGAAAGAGGAAGAACCAGGTGGCTGGACAAAGGCAGGGATGGCGTGGGGTCTCCTACTTCAACAGTAATGATCTCTTAGTTCGGCTCAAACTGCCTCTTGAAATCAGAGCCGCAGGTTGAGTTAGTATGCCAGTAAATAACTGAGGGGTAAGACTCATTCAAACTCATTTTTATTTTTGCAGATTTATGTTGTCTTAAAGCACCGCAAAGACTTCTAGTACCATGCTTTCCTCTTCTTCCTTGTGTAAGAGTTAAATTCTACATTCAGATGACACTACAGAATCATTAGCATTGTCTGACTTGCAATTATGCTTCTGCTGTAAGTACTCGACAGGATAAGTGTACATTGTCATGACTCAGACTGCTTATATTTGTTCCTTCAGGTGTACACACTTCCATACATCCCCTCCTTTCACTGCCAAAATTATGCAAACTATGAACACAGCACTGCAAACAGTTATTCACAGAAGTGGTCGTATTGGCCTTGTCAAAGCAAAATACCATCTGGGCCTGGAGCTTACTGCTCCCTCCACCCCAGAGCTGGGCTGCTCGCACTCAGTGGCAGCTCTCTGTTGCGCTGCAGGTCCCTAACCGTGGTTCAGCCTGCTGCAAAGAAGAGCTCACACAGCATCAGTAGGGGCCTCCCTCCTTCCATGTCACAGCTGCACTTAAGGTGGGCTCTCGTCCTCGGGTCATGTAGATCTGGACCCAAGCCACAACCCACGGACAGGCTTCCCAGCTTGCCCTCTGATCTGCCTCACCACCACGAACCTGCCTGGGATCCCGGCTGACCCTGGTTTCCATCACCGGACCTGCCCTGCTTGCCACGCTTGGGTGCGGTGGGACTCGGCTGCTGTCGGGTGGTCTCTGCCCCAGCCACACGTGCCGTCACGCTCGGTCTCAGCTCCTTCTTCTGCAGAGAGCCACCGGCCCTCGCGGCTCCCCAGCACAAACACACACCTGACGTGTTTCTCTAAGAATCTCCCAAGCCACTGGGGAGCCTGATAAATCTCTCACATAGAAGTCATAACAGGTTTTATTGTGCTCTCGAAGACGATGTAATTAGACTTTCTTTCAGCAGGCGTTCAACCACTTGACTCCAATGGGTTTCCATCTGAATTATTTCAGTACCACTGTGGAGCAGGAAAGAGCTCGCCTGTCTTCCCACTGTTTTTCAGTCATACAGGCTGATAGATTTCAAAATCTCCTTCTGTGAACCGATGCACCCCTGCGTCTCCCAAGGCACCCAGAAAGTATAGCCATCAAAGCGTCTTAAATGGGCATTCGCACAGAGATGAGCAAATACTGTCAAAGCCTGCATCAGCACTGAACTGTTCAGATTTCAAACCACTGACTCCGACCTATAAGCAGCTTGATTCTCTACTGCAGACACAGCTCATGACCACTAAACCAGAAAGCTACAATGCACTTTATCTATTTTTCTGGACTCTCAGAATAAATCACATATTTGTAAAAGAAACACAATCCTCGGGCTTTTAGTATTCCCTGGCAAGGCAAAGCAAGAACTCTGTGGGCCATAATGGATTTGATTTTCTCCTTCTAACTTCCACGGATGTTACTGGCAGTCCTCAAACTCAGTATGAGGTTATGTTACAGCCTGAGGAGTCATACAGTCTGGCATGATGCTAAACATGGCCAGAGCCCCTGCAGTGGCAGGGACAGCTATGCTTGTACACAGGCGACCACCAAGTTGCATCCCTTACTTTCCAAATCTATTACCATGCAAGAATATAATAAACACTTCAGATCACATTGAAGCAAAAAATGTACTTGGCATCATTTTAATTAAAATATACATTTTTACATAACCAGATTTTTTGAGGGAAGACAGACCTGCAAACTTCACGGGATGTAGCTGTGTACATGCAGTCCCACTCCACAAACCTAATGAAGAGGCTTGATAAAGAAGCGTGTGTTATACTCGCCAAACAGAAGCCAGAAAAGAGACTGGAGTGCTTGCATGAAAGACGGTGTGCACAACACACTGCACCCAGAGGAACTCTGCTCACCCTGCAAAGACATTGTGGACATCTCCCCCGCCCTTTATAGCTCCTCTGCAAATATCCACAGGTTGATTAGTAAATACACTAATTATTAGTGTTTAGTATTACTAGACAACGGCAAGTCCTTTTCTTAAAAGGTTCACACAAGGGTGATATGGAGACATAGGCTCTTTGTCTGCAGAGCAAGTATCACTACATTACAATCTGATACAGACTCTGATCCAGAATTTACTGGAAAAGGTATATGGAGGTCAAAGAGTGCTACAGCATGTTTAGGGATCTCTTTATTTAAAAAGAGGGCTTTTCTTTTTCTCTTGTTAAAAAAACAAATCCAGCCTGGAATCTAAGGTCTAACTAGGCTTTTTCTGCTTTCAGAAAATCACTGCTCATTGTCTATTTTTCCTAGCAAATAATTTGTGTTTGTATTCAGGTGGTTAAACTTGGGCATTTAAATTCACAGATCGTCTATTCTAGCTCTCAGAAGTACTGAACACTGGTAACATTTCTCCAGGGGAATGTTTTTGCAGTGAAAAACAGCAGCTCTTGGAAAATGAAAATTTTCATGCAAATATATCAGTTGAAAAATATAATTTGAAAGTACTGACATGCAGAGTTTTAATGCTATACAAAGGAATTTTCAAATTTTTAGAAAGAATTTTACAAAGAACTGGGTTTTTTTACATGTAGAAAATTCCTGGATTTCAGCTCTTGAGCCATATATCTGTGTTGACATTGTTACAACAGTAAGTGTAAACATGGTTTTTGTGAGTCAGGTAAAGAAAACACACTTTCCCCTCCCAATGCAAACTACTGAAAGGGTTTCTGTTAACAGCGTTGCTAAGTATTAATTATTTTGTAACACTTACTGAGTCTCTATGGCAGAAATTCAGACTTTCTTGTCATCCTGAGTGTTTTTCTGAACTTCAGAGACTTCAGTATAATAAATACTTGCTAGAAAGAAACATCTCTGTGAAGATTTGTGGAAACCAATTCCACAAGGTCTGCGTATCACTCAAGTGCTGTTTCAGCAGGACTAGCTCTTTTTTATACACATACTTTGTTGAAAATATAATTCATATTGATTTGTTTGTAGTGCAATATTCAGTTTGGGTCCACACATGAAATAACTGCTAAAATATCAATTTTAATAAAACACCTCTGTGCTTGCTAGAAATTAATTTATTTGGTAAAGTGATGCATTTTTTTTCACCAGAGAAATAAATAATATTATAGTTTATTTAAAAGGAAAACCTATATAGGAACAGGGCCTGGTGCTCCCTTGTCAGAATCCCAACACCTCCGACACCTGATTTCACAAATGTTACTAAATACCCAGTAAGTATTGCTCCTGCACCAAACAATTTTGTTCCAAGGCTGTGGGCCTAAATTCAGCTTTAATTTTGCATATACTTCCACAGTGAGGAGCCACATTCAATTACAGAACTTTAACTAAACCTGTGGAAGTTATCTGTATATTTTCACTGGCACAGCCTGAAAAATGGGAATTATCTTTTCTATGCAAAACAAGTAAAAGTTACAGTCACCCTGTTACAGCATCTATCCAGATCTCAGTGTTGCCACAAGTTGTTTTGGTTCTTTGGTAATGTAGAACAGTCTCACAAGCCTTATGTTGTAAATCAGGCTGTGCTATAGCTGAATAAGCTTTTTAGTTAATGTGCTAGCAAAGAATTTGCATTTTATTCACAAAAGGCTTCATCCTGAGAAATGGTGAGTGCCACCTACATGGTTCCTTTTGACGTCTCTACTAAGGTGGGATCAGAACCTGCAGAGATCCATTCAAAACGGTAGATTTAACACTGTTTTTCTCATTCTGGTAACTTTGTTCTTGTTTGATCTTTGGTGGCTGAGTAATTAAGGACAGATTTAGGAACACAGGAGAAAACACAATTTTCTCCTACTTTATTAACATAACAGAAGCACTGAATTAAACCTAAATGTTAATGGCATCCCACTGAAAGCTTTAAGAAATCAATAATGATCTTTGCTTTATTAGCACTTGGTCATTTCCATTTCTTTAAGAATATACATTGTGCAGCTATTCTGGGACTCTATATGGGCATTATTTGGTATAACCTTGATACAGCTGTCATTAGATACTGAATTTTGGAAAAGTAACAACATCCCTGCATTATTAATTGTTTCTCTTAAATCCTAAATGATAACCATGCTATTTACATACATATTATTAGGAGTTATAGTTTGGTTCAAACAAACCTTGACTTAAGCCATCCAGGCAGGACACTTGCTTAGTATCTAGATTTTCCACTGGATCTCCTCTAGAAACTTCTCCAAAAGACGTCTGCCTTTCAAAAATGTTGTTGTTATTGTTAACCTGGCTCCCATTTTGCTTCATTAGCCTGAAAACTTCTGCTTCCAAGTCTCGTATCTGAAAGAAATACAACACAGTGTTACCCATAACACACACACGTCTATTAGATACCATTTTTTCCCAGAGTATCAGATAGAATTGCCTCATTCTTCAAATATGAGAGTAAATATGACTCACGCGGGCTTGTAAGCCTTGAACCTCTGCAAGGTGTGCTTTCTCCAAATCTTCTATCTTCTTTCTTTCAGCTTCCTGGCGTTTGATGAAGTCAAGTTCTCTTAGGGAAAAAAACATGTATTTGCTGTCATCAAAGCAATCAGATGCAAACAGAAAATGAAATGTGCTGATATATCTTAAGCTATGCATCAGAAAAATCTGTCCTTAAATAATTTATTACTAACCTAGTAAGAAGTATGAAACTGCAATTAGGACAAAACCCTAAACAATTACTTAGTCTAAGTGAATATGATAGGTGAAGATATAAAAATGGTAAGAGGAATTTATCTGGAAAAAAAAAACCCCTCAGTTGTTCTAATTGATAATCAAAACAGTTAAACTATTTTTTTCATAATCTGTATTTACAATGAAAACAACATTAGCTTAGTTTATGCTGTGTTCTGTTGTAGGAAATAGAGCAATATCTCTGTTTTATTGGAGTATGACTGCACTCCTTCACAGAAAGGACATCCAAAAGTTTCCAGGTACAAATCTAATTTTCTAGCAAGCTATTAAGGAAGTCTGTTAGGTGATTTTAGGAGTCTGAGATAATTAAAAACAACTGACTAGATCTTTTACTAATATAAAGCAGAATAACAACAGAAAGGCTATCCAAGCTCATTCTAGCTATTTTCCCTATCTCTTTTTATTTTGAAAATCTAAGATGTTAGTGATAGAAAGCACACTAGATGCCAGCTAGCTCTGGAACAGTCATGAAATTCCAAGATGGGTAATGACATTTTGACTATCTAAACCCCTTTTTAATGGGACAGGATATTTACTTCTGCACTCCCAGTTGTCACTTGACATTACTGTATGTTTTTGAGTTTTCTTCTTTAAATGAGTGTATTTCAGCAGAAAATGAAAAAGTTGCTGCAGAAAAAGAACTTTGGGGCAATGGAAGCTGTTATAGAAATGTAAGATGTTATTATTCCTGCTAGCCATCAGGGAGAGGGGACCACATGAAACAGAAGGGGCCAGGTAATCATCAGTTAGCTCAACTCAGCTCAAACATTCTTGGCATCTACGAGAAGAAGAAAAATAAAATGTAAAATGTAACAAAACAATTTTCTTCTTGATGTTACATTAGTACACAGCAGGAGTGAATCCAGCTGACACAATACCAATATAAATTGCTGCAAACCTTGCTAATCAAATGCTTTACTATGATTACTCTTGGTTGTTTGCAACCACATTGAGTTATCCAGTAATTCTGAAACATTCCAACCTGGAGTACTACAGACTAAGTCTTTATTTAGTTACAGCATTATTTTTCAACAATACTAAACTAATACTCTAATACTACTAACATTTTTCCATAATAAAGAGCCTGTGTTTTTCATGAAAAAAAAGTGAAAAATAGTGTTTACCTTACAGGTGTTTAATAGTGGGTTTCATATTTCAAAATATATCACATATATGTTTCCTATCTGGCCACTAAGTCATTTGCTGAGCCTGGCGTAGCTGCTTACTTTTGCTGAAAATCCTTGATTAATTTCTTTGCCTTGTTATATTTCTTCTCCAGAGCCTGATACTGGCTTTGCGTCTCCTTCAGGTGCTCATTCACTGTGTGACACAGGGTTTGTGCCTCAATCCAATAACTCTCTAATTTCATCATCCTTTCCTTATTCTCCTCAATGTTCTGCTGGAGTTGGGTCTTCTCCAATTCCCACCTCACCTTCTCATTCTCAGCAGCCTGCAGCTGAACGAGAGTGGAGATGCAGTCAGTAAAAAGCTGCAAAGTGCAGCCTAATAGTTTAGGATTAATACAAACAACATGAACAGTGAAAATCAGTAAATTATTAACTATAATAGTAATATGCTAGCAGTGAAAAGAGCATTCCAGGACAAAGAAAACAGGCTGATACGTACATTATTTTTCCTCATAAAACAAAGCAGAGCCTTTGCTCTGTGTTCCAGTGCAGCCTCTATGCTTCTCTGGCTTATACTAACACACTTTAAAAATGTCAACAGTGGAGTTTTCAGGCCAACTGCAGGGTTAATCATTCAGCACTGGGGATGCATTTTGCTCTATACATGAGGCTCAGGTGTTACAAAACGTTCATCCACTTTCATAAAACGATGAAATTTCTTATTTTTTGGGGGGGAATCTGATTGCCAGGTTCTATATTTGACTTATGAACTATTTAGAAAATAGGAAAAAAAGCCAATTGCATCTAATCTAACGATCTGCTTTTTTACCCATATTAGAAATTCTACTGAATTCTTACAATGTCTGTTTTCATGTCATAATGTTGCTTAATCTAGAAAGCCAAACAAAAGAGGTTGAAGCATAATTCAAAATTTAACATCAGGTCATAACCTAGAATCTTTTTCATTTAAGCAAGCACAGAGTTTTGCATCCAATACTGAAACTGTGCCAGAACTATTACAAGGGCAAAGAGAACCTGTTAGAAATATATTACTCTTGTTTGCTTTAAACTTGCCTACCAAGTTGTAAATAGGTAATATGAAAAGGAAAATATGCCCTTCCTGTTGAAGATTTCAGGTGCTAATTCTGCCAAACATATCAGCACTGCTTAACTCTATGACCAGTGCAGTTCCACTGCTAGTTCCACCATTTGGCACCAATGAAGCCCAATGACTTCTTCCAAGTGACCTCAAAGAAGCCTGAATTTTACTGCTGAGTTTATAATAAACATTAGCTCCTTTGTTAGTTTTTTTTGTTAGATTTTTTTTGTGTTAGGCTTCTCACTTCCCAGCTGAAGCTAGCTGCAGGTTTCAATGTTTGGTGCTGGATAAGGGTAGGGTTGTTCAGCAGCTGGTATATTTTAGCTACTAGGATCTACAGAAAACAAAAAATGCCTTAACATCTCTGTTTACTTATCAAGACTGTCTAATTTGCTCTAGGCAGTTCTGCTAGCATCATGGATGATACACACACAAAGAAAATAAGTTGTTTGCAGTTTTATTCGTAATATACCTAAACTAGCCACATTTTCTTTGGCTCTACTGAAAACACTAGGTAAAGAAGTCCAACACAAAAAGGCACATTAACCCTAATCTTGCAAATGGATTTGCAGAGATGAATGTTTACACCCACGCATCACTGCCATCAAGTCAATGGGGCTTGGCACATTCCCAAGAGATTGACTGTGTGGCTCCAATTGCTAGATTAGAACTGGACAGCAGAGGAAGAAAATATTTCTGACTTTCTGAACTGAAACAGTACCTCAGAAATTGTCCTTACAGAACATAGTTCCACTGTGACTTTCTTTTTAAAAGTAATTTGTGCAGATTTGATAAGCAGTATGCAAAATACATGGCGAATGCAAATGTTGCTAGAAAGAAATAATAATCTAAAATGTTTTTCTGAAGTACAATTTTCTTTCTCTTCTTTTTATTTCCTTTATAAAGTACTCAAACTCAAAAAGAAGGATGTCATTATAAAACCTAATATTACTCAACAACTGAATTATCACTTGACTTCCCATAAAGGTTATCCTAGTACAAAAAATACAATTCCTTTTTATTGCTATAGCAATAAATAACCAAGATGTTTTCTGTTAAACTAGTAAGCTTTTCCCTTTCTAGAGTATCTTTTAAAGAGAACTGCAACAATATGAAACAGCACTTTTTCTTCTGTATATAAAAAGTAATTTCTAATAAATACCTTTAAATAAATTAGGTTTTTTTAAAATGTCAAAAAAAGGAAATTAGCATAAACAGGATACTTTAACATCACTGTTAAATAAAAAACCTACTAACTTAGACTTGAATATTCAATCCAAATATAATTTAAAAACCTGAGAAAATGCATTAGAATTGTAAAACCAGAAATCTGCCATTTAGTCATTATACCCCTTAAAATGTATGTTTAATTGAAGCTATACAAGTTGGCAGTTTCTCTTAATAGCAGCACTTAAGATTTTACTTGAAACTTTGAATAGAGAATATACCCCAAGACAAGATTTAGCTGAGCTACCGTGCTTCTTAATCAGCCTTTAATAAGGATGTTGACTTCTCCACCCACATAAAGCTACATGTCTTAAGATCTGATTTTGCACGAGAGTAAAAAACCAGCATGTATTAACCGTATATTGATTCTTACCTTCGTCTTCAGCTTCTGAATTTCAGCTTCTGTAACTGCATGTTTGATTTGCAACTAAAATTGAAAATATAAAATAAACAAGTGAAGTCACAGAGAGTACTCCAGTATTTTTAAAGCCTGTGCTGCAAGTTGAATACCTTATTACACAGCAGAAGGCCTTGAAGAGTGCTGCAGTGCAGTAGATTGTAAATTAAAATGTCTAGCTTGCAAAATGACTCAGTCTGTGCAACCTAATTAAAGATAGGATGCAGTCTAACCACTCATAATTTCAAATCAGAACATCCAATCTGTTTAGCAAAACCAAATGTCTTATGCATTAAAAAAAAATAGATGTTATCCTACTGGGCTTTGCTCTCCTCTGATGTGAACATGAAATATGTCCCAGTGCTGTCAGAAAGTCCCACTGCATTGATTAAAGCAGGCACGTTACAAAAAAGCAAATATGGAAATAAGTGATTTAACAACTCAAGAAGTCTTGAGGGAAGATTCCACACATTTATTTCATGCAAGAAAAAAGGTAAACTGATGCTATCCTTCTCCAGCATTAGCTGGAGTTATTCTGCTCAAGGTAGCTAATCTCAGTTGAGAGCAGTTACAGAGGCAAACTGTAAAAAATAGTAAATGGCATTCAAGCACACAAAATGATTGCACGTAGATTAACAGCCCAGGCAGTGTGCTAAAGGTTGTAGTTACATTACCAAGCAGCATGCCACAGTAAGAGTGGATCAGTACAGTGAAAGGGTTGGTGCTGAGGACCTGGCATCCACCTGCACACTTTCCGGCGGGATTTCTTTTGGACTAACCTACATTAGTGTGATCCTGTGGACTGAATACTCATTAGCTCTTTGAGTGTATTACATAACGTCCTGAAACAGCTTTAGTTTCAACCCAAAGGTCTGCTATTCACAGGCCCCAAGAACACCTTGAAGTACGAACTGAACCACAGCTTCAACAGCATAACCCTAATCCGAATGGAAACGATCATGCACATGCACCCGATACTGGTCTGCACCCGAATCCCTGCTGCTTTATTATTTAAAGCAGGCAGCACAGACGCATTTCTGACAGGCCCCAAAACCTTAAATCTAAAGCACTGTTTAATCTGCACCAGTGACTTGTGTGTGTTGGGTTGAGGGCAAGGGCAAAACCTGAGTTACAGCGTGAGCTGGCACTGCAGTGGAGACAAAGCCTTCGTCCATTATACATGAATACCAGGAATAGTTACGGAAAAGCATGTTTTACATGGGGGTTAATTCTCTTACAAGACTGACAGAAGCCTTTGGGAATAGTTTATGTTGAGCTAATGGAGTACGTGAGGGAGTTGTACTGAACCAGAAATTATCATCTCTGGTGAAGCGATGGCTACATTCTTGAAGACCAAGCTGTTAGTAAAAATTGTACAAATAATTCAAAAGAGAAGGTCCTCTGGAGGAGAGGAGTAGTTTTCAAAATAACAGGAGCTACCACAGAGCTGATTGGTAAAAGTACCTTTGAGAAAGGCCAGGCTACTTTTGAAATTCCCCTTTCATGGGACCTCTTGAATGTACTTCTTGTGGCAGCATAGGAAATGCACACTCTCAGGTGCAGTTTGGTTTGCAAATCAGCCATAACTATCTAGTGAATAAACCTCATCCTTTCTGGCAGAGAGTTACTGCATTTATGCTGGAAGGAATACAGGAGGCACTGATGCAACCAGTCCCACCCGAGGAACAGTTTAGGAATCTTCTTTCCCCTGCTCCTTTCTTGGTCACTGTCTACAGAGGAGACTGTAAGCCCTTCTTGTCTCCAGGATCATCTGTTACTTACACACACTTTTTGACTTTGCACTGAAAAGTGTAACGAATCTTCAAGTGCTCATTGAAAACAGATACAAGCCTACATATCAAATGATATCAGTCACTGACTGTAACAGCTTGCAGAAACACCTAAAATGTGGAGGCACACCAGGTGCACAAGCAGATGGAAGATGCACGAGGCCAGACCGAACCTGTCCCGAGCACACAGCTAACCGGCGGATCACACGGGAGTCCCGAGAAGTGCCACATGAGAGCAGGGCTCCAGGATGGAGAGACACCAGTGCAGCTGGGAACGCGGCACTCGGCAGCCCTGGAACTGGTTGGTGTTAACGGCAAGAAGTGGCCAGTGGTGCTACCCCACCCAGTAGACCAGGAAGCCAAGAAGGATATATACCTTTTTGTAACTATACATAGTACAGGAAACTGAGATACTTTAAATAGCATTTGCAAGAGGTTACTTGCAATTTCTGAGCTCACTCAATCCAACCTCTGATCTGCAACTTTCAGAGACTGAGAACTGTTTTTTCTCATCATTCCATTTCTTTTAGTAGTGAAATATTACAAAAGAACCATCTCAAAATGTTATGGTGTTTATAAAGTGCCCGGGCCTTTGCTTAGATCTGCTACCTCATTGTTCTGGAGTGAGATGAAGTCAGGGGAAGGGTGGATGAGCTAGACTTTGCCCTTTGCAGAGTTAATAATGAAATCAAAAAGCCATGACTCAAAGCCTTAGGCTACCTGTTTACAGTCCATTCCCATCTCTTCTAAAACCTCACAAAGCCATACACAGCACTTAAACAGCTTATTATTACATACAAATAAACTCCAAATTGTTGCATAAATGACAATCTGCTCAGGTACAGATGGTTTTAGCAGTTATTTTTATACTCTCTGTTATTAAGTTAAAAAAATGAATACTGAGCACCCAGTCAGATCATTGAATCAGTATATGGTACAGCAGATCCCACTGAGGCAGAAGAAAAAAGACACTTTCCTGCCGAACAGACAAATGTGTAGCTGGACATCTACTTTTTCCTTTTTTTAAAGAACTGATTATGCTTGCAGAATAGATGAGAAATACTAACACATTTATAGGTTAGACTGAACAGGCAAGGTCAACTATTTGGCAAGCAAACCCGGACTCCATAGTTTAAAATTTCTAAGCAAGTTTACTAATAGAGGAGCAGAAATACCTTATTCCATGTCCCATATAATGCCAGACAAATTCTTGGCAGATACCGTTTTGTATTTTTGTGTTATCTAAGTCAATATAAAACTGTGAAGGCTTAATTTTAACAAAGACATTTTGAATAAGTTTTGGCATACTTCCTTTTCAAAGTTGTCTTGAAAAGCTGATTAATTTTCTTCAAAACAATAAAAATTTTATAAAAAATAAGATCTATAGAGAAAATGAATGTCATTCATCTAAGACTGCAAAAGGTAGAATGGGATGAAGAGCTAGCAAATGTTAAAATATCCACAGTACATTTGGAAAGACAGTACCCAATGGACTCTAATAATCTGCATGACAATTTTTATTTAATCATGATATATTTTTTGCATATAATAATAATAATCAATTTTTCATATATTTCATTAAGACATGAAATATAATACCTAATTCTTACATAAGATGTCCCTCGTCCCTACAGATCTTGTCTCTCTTCAATCATCACAGCTAAAATAAAGCTTCTAGCTCTTTCTTTCAAAGCAGTTAAGGAAAATCAGTCCCATTTTTTCCTGTTTTACAGCCAGGAAAACAAGACTTGCAGAAGTACAGTGATTCGCCCAGGAATGCTCATTTCTCTCCTGACTTTAATTCCAAAAGCAAGGCATTTGAAGTAAGAGCGCTCTCAAAGTATGTGAGCACATTTTTCATTGCAAAGACTGAATTCAACTAATTAGGTCAAACTATTATGCTTAAAGATTATGTCCAACCCACTTGTTTAATACTTTCATTAATCTCTGGAGTAAGAACAAGAAAGAACAGTTATTCTTTAAATACAATTCCAGATAACACTGTGTGGGCTTGTGCAGCGTGATCGTGAACAAGTCCTCTAGTGTTGAAAGAATTCAGGGCAAATACCAAGAAAAATACATGTACTCACTCTGTAGCAGCCAACAAAATGCAGCTGTGTATTGTTAAATACAATCAGTGAAACAAAAGTGGCATGCTCGTAACAGCGGTAACTGCGTGCCTTAGTGAAAAAGAGTCAACTCCTATGCAGGAGCATTTAATGTTTTCTTCTCACACTCCTATCTGCACTTAAACTGGAGGATCCCAAAGTCCCTTCCTCTGATCTCCACACCAGCGTTTTGAGGCCATTACATCAGACAGGTTTGTAAATAGCTTCAAATCAGTTTGGACACACTCAAGTATGGCAGTAGCCCAAGTTGACAGAAACTATATTCAAGCACAGTTTTACAGGGATTTTATTCAAAGGTGAGTGTCTTGCCCATCACTGCATCTGTGGTTTGCATAGCCTTGGTACACTGGCACAATCAGCATGTCAGCATCTTCCCACCGCTTTGCCAAAGTATCACTATGTATGATGCAAAGTATTAGAACATGAAATAAACTGTTCGGCTAATTTGCATGAGAGACTGGAACTTGAAATATGGAGTGAGAAAATTATCATTTAACTAAGGTAAAAAAATTTCAGGAAACAACAATGAATAACAGTAGGTATCCAAAGGCTGAAAAGGGTATCAGCAGAAAAGGGAAAGACTGGTTGCTCATTGGCTTACTCCTTTCCATACATTACTCTCACTAGAGAGTAGTAACAACATATATTTATAGGAGATAAAATATCTGGTTTAAGTGGAGGGAAGGGGAAGGGGAGAGGAGAGGGGAAGAAGGATAAAAAGTGAGCCTCTGTATTTTAAAACTCCCTTCTGGGCCCAGCTTCTGTTGCTCAAATCTCCTATGAGGTTCTGGCTACTTTCACCCCTTCCATCTTCCTGTCTTTAAAAAGAGAAATGTTCTTTATTGTCGTCACTCAGCCCATTACTGTGGGCTTAGACAAATCCAACTGTTTCATGTCTTTATTTGCATCAGAATTCAGAAAAGCTCAGAAATAAACCACATCAAAACCACAGCCTAAAATACAGAAGAAATGTTTCTCAGTACTTTGGTATGTTAAGTTATATGAATTAAAGGACCGCAATGAACACCACTGATTCAAGCCCCAGTTAGTACCAACGGCTGCTATACAAACTCTGTAACCACAGAGTTTGGGAAAACACCAGCTTGAAACAGGCCTGTTTCCCCAATACAGCATCTTCCTAAAGACATGGCCAAACGTATGACACTGCTGTACATTGATGAGTTGCTGCGTAATGGTATAGGATGAGCGCCACATGTCCCTTTTCACTGAAATTCAGCATTTGCTGTTTGGCTTTCCTGATCACTTTTGATTGGAATTTTACAAAAAAAAAACAAACAAAAAAACCAAACAGCAATCTGCTAGTAATGAATTAACTTGCACTTTGTCTTCCTGGTCAAAAAATGCAAACTAAGTGCTGAGGCAGAATAACTTCTGTGCTGAAAACTTAAATTATAAATTACCCTCCATCGATGCAACAGTCACCTGAAAGCTGATGCTAAAACCAAAGAACAGTTCCACTTTTAAGCAGAACTTTTTGAGCCATTCAAAAGTACCAAGTATACAAAGAGCTAGAAATCAGCTATAGTTTTCAAGAGAAAAAACAAGCACTGAGCAATGAGATAACTAGAAATCTAATTCCAGTGAGGTATTTCAGGAATATTTTCTCATCTATAACTTACCTCTTTGAATTTATGAGCAAGCTTGCTGGTGTCCACATCACTGGGGGAGAACATGTCATCATTTTCAGGAAGATCAAACACTTCAATAGCCATGTCACCTCCTGGAAGGACAGGTCCCATGTCTTCATCTTCTTCATCTGTAGCATATTCCCCTGTCTTAATTTTATAGCATTTAAGAAATTCCTGTTATCCTCTTATTAGGCAGAGACTGTTCAAAGAGTAATTAAGCTACTGTGCAAACCCAGCATACTGCATACAAAAAAGTTTATCTTCTTCTTTAGCTATAATCCCAGTACTTATGAATTCTAACAGATAAAATACACCTCCACATTAGTATTTCAGAACATTAAGAGAGAGGAGAAAACAGTGTCTTAAGCACTAAGAATTTAGTGCTTAAGCATTACTGGCTCTATATTTCAACGGTTTTCATCCTTTTCCAGCTGAAGCCTCTTTTCCATAGGAAGATCTCTCCAAATTTATCTCAGATTTAACAAGGAATCTTTTCCAAACAGAAATAAAAGCAGAATAGGACTGACAGGATCTTGATTAGTCTTTTGTAAGCCATCTGGAGGAAGTAATTCTCCAGTGATATTCCATGTTGAATTTGAAAATCCATTGGTTTTTCCTTATAAACAAATTAACAATAGAAAAGTCACACCCACACAGAAAGATAACAGCAGGAAAAAGAAACTGAGTGAGTGTCATGGGCAAGTTCAGAGACTGAAGTCCAAGTTTACCGAATTTTCACACTGAATAAGGAGCTGCTTCTAGCTAGCTTTAAACAGAAAATGCATGTGTTTCTTGGGCTTGTAAACCATGAGATGTGAACAATTTGCTGACAAAACAGAGTTTTAAAAAATCATAAGCTACAATCAATATCTCAAGATTAAACAAAATAAACAGTAATATTGAAAAGAAAAAGCCTGCAATATTAAACCCCAAACTGCCTAGACAATCTTTTGCACATACACCTGTGCTCATCTCTCCCCACACACTTCACTTCAGTAGGGCTCTCTCTGGAAGCCGGAGTACATTGTGTATAGATCACAAATAGCCTGCGGGCTATGCAAATGACTATGCAAACATATTATAAAGCAAACAACTTCCCTTGGGGCCACATCTGGATTTATAAAGCTTGGGACTCAATAAATACATGGAAAAGGAAGGGCGGGGGAAGGGGTGCAGTCCTTCTCGTATTTATGTAATAAATATATAATAACACCAAAATTTTGACGGAACTACTCAAGTTTTTGTTCATGAGCTTTCAGTTCCTGAAATGAAGGCACAGAAATATATTCCCAGTAGTGCTAGGATTATCTATTAGTGTCATTTTTTGTCAAAAGAACTTTTTAAAACAAAAGGTAGCAACTCAGATGTCCAAACAACAGTTCGAATCTCAGCCTCCTACCTTAATTTAGTTTCCCAGCTGTTCTTTAGGCTTATGTAAATCTCAATTAAAAAGCAGTGCATGGAAGCACGTTAAGTTTAGGTGCACAAGTACACAGACAGCAGAAAAGATGTATGTATGCGTCCAACAACAGGGTGATCTATTTGTAATAATACCTCACCATTTCTTGGATAAATAGCACACAGAATCATAGAACTGTTTGGATTGGAAGGGACCTTTAAAGATCATAAAAAATCTATATTCTCCTTTTTTAAAACCACTAAAGTTTTAAGAAACAAAGCAAGCCAAAACACACAGAAAGCACAGAATGATTTGGTAAAATCTTCTGATGTTAAAAGAACTATCAAAAAGAAGGTAAGTCACCAACATGCACAACCCATCCCATCCATACTTGAAATGTCAATGTTAATGTGAGCCACTTCTTAGGAGAGCTCTCTCTGTCTCTATACAGTAACCATTTATTTTACATACTTTATATGTACTAAGAGTAAGAATCTCAGCAGTCCTCAACAAAAGAAGTTAACAGCTGGTTTTGCTTCTTTTTTCCTTATTTAAAACAGAAGCAAAGAACACACAATCCATCTTATTGGAGTTTTCAGGCATGTTAGCATTACAGCTAAACAGAACAACACCTGAAGTTAAATTTATCATTCTGTATGTCTAGATCTCACACAAAATCTTCTGTTACACTACACTTGTAGTAACTTCGGCTTCTGTTTTAATTCCCACGGCTATGTGCAGTTACTGTCTAAAGAGAAAATTAGGCTGCTAAGTCTCCTGGCTTTTTCCAGGAGGATGTAACACCACCGTCACACACCATCAGGGTGGCGATAAGTGGAACAACTAACTCTAAAATCCCAGCAAGATTTCAATGAAATTAATTATTGTGGGGACAAAATACTAACACAATCCATGTACTGTCAATTTTGCAGTCATTATTCCTGAAAAATCTATAAGGTGATACACAACTGTCATTTTTATATAAAAAAAAATCCTAGCAGGTCCATCAGCAGTGGCAAAGAAATCTCTGAAGCATGCAAAGAGGAGGCAGAAACAGGATCATTAACTAGCAAACTCATGCCCACTTTATGTAAAATAACAGATCTGGTTCAGCTACACATGCATTTTAAAGGAATACATTAAGTTAATGCAAAATCCTAATTATATATACCAGTTTTGGTAAAAGAACAAAATGGATGAGTTTAGTTAAAACTGATTCCTCCAAAGACTTAGATTAAAAAGAAGTGCTTCATACAAAAAGAAAAACAAACACATATGAAGGACTAAGCTATACTAGGGAAAAATTCAAGAGCAGGCAATATTGTACTGGTCTCAGGAGCCAGAGTGTTTGAAGAGGGACATCAGGCAGTTTAAAATAAACAAAAATGGAAAATCTTGCTTCAAATTGTACATAATGAGTGTGGATGGGCACAGTAATTTTTGCTTCAATTAATGCAAAAAGTAGTCATCAAAGCAAAGCACTGCAGCTTGCTCAGGTA
Organism: Haliaeetus leucocephalus; assembly: GCF_000737465.1. Taxonomy (NCBI): domain Eukaryota; kingdom Metazoa; phylum Chordata; class Aves; order Accipitriformes; family Accipitridae; genus Haliaeetus; species Haliaeetus leucocephalus. Next base: position 2,993,337 of record NW_010972436.1, read on the forward strand.
AACAAGACAGCAGGATGACACAAACATTATAGACCACAGACATATATGGGACTTTTGCTTTCGTCTTCAAAAGAAAGGGATCTGATCTCACGATCACATGAAACACAAATTACAGGTTCAAAAGAACGGATATGTGCTTTAAGGAAATATATGTCATAAACTACATGAAACATACTTTCCCTGAAAAAAGTTATCTCTGCTGACTTCTGTTTCACATGAAACTACCAGAAGGTTGTTCAGATCCTGCGCCAGTAAGCTAGAATGGGAAATTCAGTGTTTTACAGGAAGCAGCAAGGCACAGACAAAAGTTATTTTACTCCAAAATAACAAAGCTTTGTAAGGTAACAGTTGTTGCTGTAGCTGCCTGAGGTTTCTGGCCATACATTTTGTTTTCTTAGCTGACAAGAACAATAATATTTATTTACTCTATAGTCAATGAAAACTTACATGCTCTTGAATAAAAATCTTGGACTCTTCAGTCTGTATTGGTGAGCAAACTTCATCCATGCAAAAGACCTATTTCTCATTTCAGTAGCACATAGGGCTTAAGCTTATCCCATCCACAGCAATAGCTGCTGCTATTAGCCATTCAATTTTGCTATAAGCTATCACAGCTAATAGCACGAAATTATCTTTATAAACATGAACTTCAATTTCCCACTTTAAAAGGGAAAATGTGTTACTCACATTGTTTAACTGCCTTGTACATTCTTGAAATAGGCCTAACACTCCCAAGCAGAAAGAAGGAGCAGCAGCAGCAGCCAGGATAATGCAGACAGCCCTTACCCAAATCACCATAACACAGGCTGCATCAAGCTAAATCTTTTGTTTCTGCTGAAACTCTCCCACAATCAGGGAACACTTTATGAAGAACTATAAAAATAACTCAAGCTCACATCCTCATTTGATTTTTTGGATGGCTTATACTTAAAAGCAAAGAAAAATATAATGGTACACTATCAATCATCTCTTTTACAGGAGCGCTTCATATTAATGATGTTGGAAAAAACGTACTCTCTGAAAGATCTTATTTAATGAATGTATTCTTTGGGTGTTAGACACTGAAGCACATTGCAACATTTTTCTTTTCGTGTGTGTCAAGATTTTCTTCAATGGTTCTAATGTTGCTTTGCTCTCAAAATGTCCTGATAAATGAGAATTAAAAATGAAAAAAATATTCAAATTACTATTAGTGATATTAAAATACATGTAAACATCACTTGCATAAAACTATTTGTGCACGGCCACAGAGGAAACAGAATTCTGCAATATGTTATTAATTTCACATCCTGCATCACCATATGCAGCCTTCAGGGGAACAGGTCATGTGCTTTACATGACTTTCGCCTTTCACTGTAGAATACGAAGAAGATAATACCACGTTCAAATCAAAATTCCATGAAATGGCAGAATTTGACTAAAATGTGCACAGAACACTGTGTTAACACAGGGAAGTCAAAAGGTTTCAGTCAAGGATACAGACTCAGGTCATACTTAACACACTAAGAAGGAAATACAAAGACCGCCTACTTCAAAGCCTTGTTTTGTTTTCTGACAGGATACAACAAATTAAAAGGATGTCAGATTTTAGGAAGCTAGAGAAACTGGTGATGAGTAAACCCTGCAGCAGGCTATCTACAGTCAGCACCTGAACAACATACTCTCCCAGCTTTACTGTAGTGAGCACAGGCTCATCGGGACATGCCAACACTGCCTATCTGCTTGGCTCACGGGAGCTTAACAACATATTGTGAGCTGTTGCACGTTTATCCTGCTTGTCTTTGCATGGACCCCATTGTGGGCATCCTTTTTCTTTTACTGCTTGTCAGTTCTGCAGAAGGTTTTTGTGTTTCCATGCAGAGACTTAAATGAAGGAGCGCCTGAAAGCATCCTGCAACTCTGTGACGACCTGCAGCCCATGATAACAGCAGATTCTGAAGTGCAGGGATGCAGGGCATTTATATAGTAAATGACGTTTCTTTCAGGATTACTTGTGTAGTAAATGATGTATCTTTTGGAAACACTATGTGTACTAGTGTGAATCTTCCCCAACAAATAACTGTCATGTAACATTCCTGCAAGGCAATGGAATGAGAAGTTACAGCAGGCTAACAATTGTCTCTCTAATTTACCACCTGACTCACGGCCAGCGCTCACTGGCTGGCAGAAGTCAAAATTGTCTCGATAACGCTGCTACTTTAAAGAACTCAGAGCCTTCTAAATAGCTAGGGCTATGATGAAGTCTGTCCTAAGTTTCAAAACAGAGGAAATCCAGCCAGCTGGTGGCACAGCAAGATAAAACACCAGGACCTGCACATGCCTGGCACATGTTCTCTTCCTGTGATTTGACCAGCTCTACCAAACACAGTCATGTGCAGTGACTCCAGGACTCAAACACAGATCACTGATTTCCTGCTCCGGAAAGCTGATATGTTATTGCTGTCTTTGTGGTATGTCTCTGAGGCTCAAAATTTGACAGCCTCAGTGGTGGGTTGAGTAAAGATCATCTTGTTTATTTATGCAGCATTGTAGCTGGAGATCCATATTTTAAGACCTGTATGAAAATGAATAGGACAGTTTGATAGCTCTGAGACTGAGCAACTCCTGTATAAGCCTGTGCCACCTCAGCACAAAACTCCTTACACTGGCAATTCAAATATTAGTGAACTTCATGCAGTCAGAATCAGTATCACTTTGAGGAAATGGACTCGAAGGGGTAGGGTTTTTTGTACATTTGTGGATATTCATTCAGACAGTGTAAACTGAGATTTTCTTGCCCAAAAGATGCCCTGCTTACCAGAGCCAAAGAATGCAGGGCTGGCAGTGGTGTCTGGCATATAGCAACATAAACCCAGCCGCATTTACCCTCACAAAGCAAGGTGAGCTCAAAGTAGTAATGCTCGTATTGGACAGTAAATGGAGCAGAAGTGCTTGTGTTGACCAAAAACGTCTTTGAACTGTGTCTAATGTGCATTACATCACAGCTTCCACTGTGTCAACTGCCTGGAAATGGTGCAAGTTATGTGAATTTACTTGGACAGCATAGTCAGGTCACCAAAAAAAATATATATATTCAGGATTGCTGCAGGTTCCCAATAAAATCTACTTCTAAGTCTGTTAATTAAGAAAGGGAACATTCCTCACTGCATACTTTAGTAACTACACCCCAGCCGTCTATTCTGAGACTAAGGTTTACCACCCCCCTCCCAAATATATACATGGCATCAGGTAGGATATGGCTATGATCTTCAATCATCCCAATGTAGTTTTTGAGAACTGAAGTACTGCATTTGTTCTGAAGCCCAATTCCTTCTCCTTCCAAAAGAGATCTTTGATGATACTCTGGATGTCCCCTGGTAGATGTCTTTTCCTGTCTTCTTCCTCCTTTCCTCACATCACAAAAAGTATCTGATAGCTACTCATCCCTGTCCTCTTTCACTATTGTGCTGAGAAACACTTGCATGCTCATCAGTACGAAAGCGTCACTGTCACCATCAGCATAGGAACAATCCCTACTGGAGGCTGAGGTACTACTCAGGATCAGTATTGATCTATATGTTTTTAACATTTTCTTCATTGCCAGATCATGAGTTATGACATCTGTGTGGTGCATGAAGGTAAGCAACACAAATCTTTGAGATTTTTTGCAGGTGGATTCATCCTCTAGGTAAAACGTGTAATGCAAAAATTACTCACATAGGTCTGCTTTCAGCTGCACATCCCTCTGTGTGCGAGTACACAGTGAGAAGGTTTTGAACATCAGGCATTTAGGACACACCTCTCCTGCCAATATGAAAGCTATCAGACTATGTTTACCATAAAATGGTATCACAGGTCTTCAAATCCTGACATCTACAGCACACTGCGATGAGGTGTGAGAAGTCTCTTGCTCCAAAGGCTAGAGGGAGTTGTCTCTTTTTTGTTTTTGAGGAGATGATACAGTTCCTTCAAGAAATCAGTCAAGATCTTGAATTTTAATTCTAGACTAAACAGAAGTTAGAAGACTTGCATGTTTCTATAGTTTGAGGAGGGAAAAGAGAGGATATGGATTTTCTAGCCTTCATGGTCTCGCACAGGCACACACACATAATGCATCCCCAATACAGATGAGTACAACTTTTATTTATAGGAGTTAAATACACACCTATGACAGGATTCATTCTAAAACATAAAAGTTTTTTTATTTTTAATATAGTGGAAAGTGAAGTAAGTGAAAGCATCACTGGGTCTAGATAGGATTTTTACTTAGTCTTCTGGGACACTTCTGATTGATCTGACCTATTGCTAGCTTAAGAGTGTGTTTCAAAATCCGAGTGTATCCTGATTTTATCTCAAGAGTATTTTTTTTCTTTATTTCACTGTTTAGAAGCCTTGTCTTAGTACCTAAAGGAAAACTAAACTGAAATAAATGCATAGCATGAATACTCTATCTCCCCTTCTCTACTGCCTCCTTCCACTATTGCCTCCTTCCACAAATAAAATAAAAAATCTGGCCCAGGATGAAAAAACACTAATACATGGAGCCTGGCATTTCAAATAACATTATTCAAGATAATGTGAAATGAAAGTGGTATGCCTGGACTATGTTGAAGCAGTTTGTTACAACAACTGCCTTTTACCTTAACCCAGCAACTAATTTAGGGAGTAACACAGACAGTAGTCTCTGAAAAAGCTCTCATTAATCTTTCCAAGTATCTTCTTATTTAGGCATATCAGGAATTTTAAATAATGGAAAGAAATTTTGGAAAATTTACTGTATAAAGTTGACAGTTTCAAAACCTTTGTATTGGGACATCAGGCACTAATTGCAAACATCAATACACGCTTCAGACAAGGTAGATTAATTCTCTATCTTTTGGAGTATCTGTCCACATAGAAACAAAAAGCAGTGTGTGGAAGGAGGGGTCTTACCTGGAATTTTCAGAAAATTTCTTAATGTTCTGAATTAAGAATAACATCAATTCTTCCAGGAAAAAAAAAGGTCTAAAACTTCCTCAAGCCCCTAAAAGTTAGAAGGCAACTTTTACCAGTTTTCACAAAAAACTAATGTTTCAGTGGACAAGCAAACCAACTTTATTCCCTTATTTCAGAAAAGTATATGCCTTCAGAGGAAGAGCAATGATTAGAGAAGCATCGACCAATTTGATATTTGCTCTTCTGGAACAAAACAAATACTTTAAATCCATGCTGAAAAGCTTTTCAGTAACTTTGTTCTTCAAATAAGATTCATCATCAAAATCTGTAAAAATCAGCAGCAGAGGTAATGGAGAAGGCCAGAAGCTGACCTCTGATTGACTATTAAAAAGAAGGAATTAAGAATAGAAAACAGAATATTAAAAAACACTGAACAGTGAAATGCTAGACAGTCTGTTACCTCATCATCATCTGCGTCATACTGTGCATAATGCTGCTCCAGCAGCTCTCTCTGGCGGCGTTCTTGTTCTAGAGTTTGGCTAATCAGCTGCGCAACCTCACTCACTTGTCCTGGTTTTTCTCGTCCAATTACAAACCTATACAAAACATCAGTGAAAAAATATTACTCCTATTATTTTACCAAAGTTCTAGATTTTTAGCTGTGTCTTGTATAGAGGCCAGCCTTTTTCTCCAAAGATACACGGCTGTGATTGTTTTAAATGTGTTCTGTGGATAACACTTGCCAGAAGGGCACTGTGTGCAAGACTATGAGTGATTAGACCATGGCAGTATTTACAGGAAGGGGAGAAAAGAAGTGACCATGAAAGTCTTCACTCCAAATTTCAGTAAAAAAGATCCTCTGAGTTTGAAATTTATGGACACAGGCCTAGAGTGGAGCAATTTTTAAAAAAATTATCATCACTTCCATTTCCTTTAGAGCAATGTATTTCCCAGAAGCCTACAAAAGACCAGATGCAGACTAACAGCACAGACACACTTCTGACAGTATGCAGTGAAAGGAACATGCACCAGAGTGATTTCTTTCCCCATCTTGACTTAGAAGGTATTTCTGAGCTTTTGTATTTGCCTTCCTCCTGTCTATAACAGTGAATCTATTTCCACATTTTTAAATAGCAGACACTATTGCCCTAATTTTAAGCCACACTTAAATCTTTCTTTTATATCATGCACTTCTGTTGCTAAGGAGCGCTCTTCTCCACTGTTAGCTATTGCTGAACACTGGGAGCACATTTCTTTGGTTTAATAAAAGACAAGGGAAGTGCCTATTTCTTGGCTGAGACTTACAAGACGGCTTCCCAATCTTGCTTTCAGCAACTAAAATTCAGAATTGGCTTGGACTTGAACACTTTTTTTCAGCACAGTGGCATAACTGTAATTAGATATTTTGCTATCTATAGTATTAATGATAAACACCCATTATAGAGTACCAACACACTGCAAACTACTAACAAAAGCACAATTTAAAGATGTCAAGCTGAAGGAATATTTTCTTAGCAGTCTAGAAAGACAATTAGGTAATTACAGGTGAAAAAAGTATTATGCAGAGCTGAAAAGCACCATCAGGTGACACTGAGATACTGCATATGGTAAATTGTTTCCATAACATTTGGCTCAAATTATGAATTTAATTTGTTATTGGAATGAGAGGCAGAAACATGCATTATATCCCATGTAGGAAAATTGTTTTCATTAGTACTGCCTGTCACTGTATCCCATGTAAGAAAATAATTTTCCTTAGTACTGCCTATCACTGTTGAAGTCACTTGGGATTTGGCATCCATGTAAGCCAATTTCCTATGAGTAGAAGACCCTGAGTCCACTTCCTATGCCGAACAATTTGTCAGACTCTATGAAGTCAGGCACTACAGAAATGAATACAATTTGGAGATTATTTCAACATCATCAAAATATCCAAGTCAGTATTTACTTCCAAAAGGGTAAGAAAGGGGAGGATGAGTGACTCCTTTTGAAATAATGACATAAATAAGGTGCTCTGTAAATAATTTGCAAGACAGTGTCTTAGTTTAAAAACATTTATAGAAAATACAGCAGAAACTAGAACAAAATCAAGGAAATAACATCAGCATTTTAATCCTGATCAAAACAGATCACAGTCTGGCACTCATATCCTACTATTATGAAATATGACATTGGTTCTCAGTAATGATAAAGACCTTGGGCTGAAAGAAAAAGAATGTTTCTTCATGGCCCCTATACTTCATCTGTTCTGCATACTGACTCATAGTCGGATCCTGTTTCTTCTGCATTTTAATTTTGGAGCCAAGTATTACAAAGACTAAACCAGTCATGTTTTCAGTCTCAACTGGGAGGAACAATGAACTTTTGATATTATTACATGAAGTAAAAAAGGACTTAACCCGTATTCGCTACATATTTGTCTCCTCGAATGTAAAAACAAACTAAAAGAAAATATGGAAAAAACCCCGTTCTATTTTAAACAAACATTTTAAGCAACATTATGCATGAGTGTATTATTTTATACACAGTAGAGAGAGCATCACATTTGTAAACACATGAGGGAGATCACCAATGTGGTAAATTATGGAACCACACAAAGTGATGCAAGTATCATACTCCTCCCTGCTCTCTGTCTGATAACTCACCGTCCTTGGAAAATAAGAGACTCCAAATACTTCATACAATCATTTTTGTACACTGAAAACCTAGAACGGACAATATGTAATGCATCTGAAGTCTGGTAACTCCTGATTATTTAGGAGTGTTTTTGACACATTAGACTGTAATGTAGTAATATCTTCATACAGACAAACAAGTTTAGGTAGGATGTAAAAATGTAAAAGCTTATCAATGGAATTTTTCTTCTCATGACAAAGCCACTCACAGTTTATAGTGATGTGATTTTCACAGCTTGAATCACATGTCAAAATGAAGTTCCTCAATGATACCTGAGGCTGTTAGATGATACATGAATAAAAGCCTCAAAGCAATGACAAAGTTTAAAGCAAATGTTTTCCAAAATAGAAATAAGCAAGGAATGTTTTATTTTCCTACAATTTACTGCTTTAAAGTGAGATATTTCCAAAGTGTCTGAAAATAAATATTTAGAAGCATTCAACCTACAATTGATGTCAGTTCTACATGAAGAATTGTAAATTTGTAAAATGGAATACTATGTTGCCAACAATTACAGTTTTCACAAACTAACTCAAACCTTTTGCCATGTTACATTCCATAACGTTAAGAATACCAAGCTGCATATAATTATGTTTAACTTGTAACTAAAATAAGCCCTAAATTATAAATTTATCATTTAAAGACAGATGAATAAATATTTCTCCCTTAGAAAACCGTAAAGCAGAGGCAGTTACTAAAATGCTAAGCATGAATTAGATCTTTATGCCTAGAATGGCTTTAAATACAAGAACTATCATAATCTGAAGTGTTTAAATATGAAAAAGAGACATAAGGTTGTGATTCACTGACCAGAAAATTAGTCACTGAACCATAATATGCACACTTCAACGAAGTGGGTAATTATGTATTTCACGTCACTCTGGCTCACCAAAATTAAGTACATGCATTTCAGACTTGATTAATTAGTCTCAAGGGCCAAAAGTATTATAACAAAGAACTATAAATTCTATCAGCAATAATATATTTAAGAAGCTGGTTATGTTTCTGGATATGGTACAAATGAGGGTTTTAAAGCTTTTAAACCTCATCAAGACAATATTCTGCTTAATTATTAAAGCCAGCAACTGCAAAATAAACCTCAGAGAATATGTGACGCTGTACTACATGCCATCACAGTACTAAATCTCAGGCCATTATTTCTGATGTCCACAAAAAAGAAAGAGAGAGGAGAGAACATCAGAGAAGCAGGGCATGAACTGACCTTGATATTCAGAGTTACACAGAATTTAGCTGAATTACCAGCTGTGAAATAATTTCTTTGGTTGTGGTTAAAATAAACAGGGACAGAGCTAGAAATATAATTAATATTTCACTCTATTTTGGATTTAAGAAGATCTAAAAGAATACATTATCTGGGGAAACTGAAAATTAAACTACAGTAATGGTAGTTAAGAAAAGCATTCTACTGAAACTGGCAGCAACTCTTACATCTCCTGCAATCCAGTTGTGATTTAATGACTTTAAAGCACACCTGATATATAGCTTTCTGTGTATTTCCAGCTTTTATTAAATGAGGGTCTGCAGACCTGTGCTTCTTGAAATAACAAAAAATAATTTATTCATTTTTTTACCAACCATGGGAACCACAAACATTATTATAAGAATTTATTAAATTAAAAAATATTTCCATTTTGAAAAGAACTTTGGTACTAGAAAAATGTGCAAAGGCACCAACTCTGACACAAAACTGAAGTTCTGCAGCATGGATTTTTAGTGACAAGAGTTGATGATTTCTCCTGTAAACACTTCTGACATGAAGTGCTCAGTTAAAAATAATTTAGCATGGATTCCTTAAATTCAACAAAAATCAAGTAAGAATACAGCAGACTAGTTCTAAGAAATAAAGAATATTTTTTGTGCTGCAACAGGATTCACAATTTTTCCTTCCAACCCTTCCTAAAATATAGTTTCATCAATAAAAATGTACAGCAAATTTCATTGTATTTGGGGGAGTTTTACAGTTGGATTTTAAAAATGGCTTTCCTCTGAGCTTTAAAGCACAAAGCTGCTTCTGCTACCATTTATCTAATTTATTTCAAGATGTCTTCAATTACCTACTCTGGCTGCTTCCATTAGGATAATAGCGATATAATTAATCCAAAGTGCTAAAAGTGGTGTGAACCCTGTAAGAAGGCAGTTTATTTAGTTACAGCAGCGCAAGCTGGAACTTGTCAGGTTTTCATGAACAAGATCAAGCTCTCTCAAAAGATGGCAGCCTCAAATGCAGAGGTTGCTGACTGGACATCAGGAATTCACAACCTATGAGCTTCCATTACACTTTTTCAGATAAAATGATCTGAAACTTAGTCATAAAGACTCTTTGAATCACTGAATAATTTAGGTTGGAAGGGAGCTCTGGTCCACCCCAATCCCCCCACTTCAAAGCAGAGCCAACTTTGTCATGGCCTTGATTAGTTTTGAATCTCTCTAATGATGGGATGCAACCTGTTCCAACGTTTGAGAAACCTCATAGTACTTTTTTTTTTTTGGTGAAAATACCTGGTCAGAATTTCCCTTGCTGCAACTTCTGTTCATTGCCTGCTACCTTGTCCCTGTACAAAGAATCTGGGTTCACCCTTTCTACCTCCTGGAAGGTAGCTGAGACAGCAGTAAGATGCCTGCCATCCCATTCTTTTCTTTGGACTGCTTTGGACTGCCCTCGCTTCATAAGGTTTCTGCCAGCTCATTTCTCCAGGCTGTTGAGGTCCCTCCGAAGAGCAGCCCTCTCTGTTAACCTATCTAACCTCATCTGCAAACTTGCTAACTGTGCCTTCTGTCTTATGTCTGTAAACCCACACAGTGCTCCCTTGCACCAGAGACAAGCGTGCATAGCAATCTTTAAAGCTATTAGCTGTAATCAAGAGGAACTGAGGGTGATTGGTAGAAGGAAGTCAACAAGGTTAGCCTGGAGATTAGTGATGGTAGTAACCCAAAACTAATGCAACAAGCGAACAACTCTGCCTGGAGACTAGCACCCAAATTACCTGAGGAAGTAACCACCATCAGCAGATCAAAGGGGCAATGATTGAATGACGTTATCTAAGGTCATGTAAGAAACATCTGACAAGGCAACCCGTGTAATGTCTGGTGCAGGATGCTGGCTATGTAAAGCCAGCACAGAAAAGCCAGCTCTGGGGAAAGAGCCTCCAAAGACCCTGGAGGCAGAGCTGCCAGTAAGCTGAACTATTGGGCAGAAGTTCTGTAGCCTCCATCCTTGTCCCCAGACCCAGGACGATGTAAGCTACGTGCTGTACCCCGAATTTGACCACAGACAGCAGGACTCCAACTTATCAGTGATTTGAGCCAACATGAGTGTCCTTTTCTCCAGTCAGCAGTCAGGACGGATGCATGGGAACACAACTTCCTTGGTGTGGCTGTGGCACGAGCTGTAGGTAACATGTAACAGTCATGTGCCAAAAAATCAGATGTGTGTGTACTGTGTGCTATGTGATTTGCTGTTGTTGTTGTTGAAGTCATGGTTTGTTTAGTATTATCTTTTTATTAGTTAAAAAGAATTATTTTAATAATTAAGTATTTGAATTAAACAAGGGCTCCTCTATTTCACTTGCAGAACCATGCCCATACTGACTAAACAGCTGTCACAGCACACCACGACAAAGTCTGGCATACGGTGCATTGGCAACAGGCACTAAAGGTTATCAAGAGCCACATATGAACCCTTGCACTCCAGTGCCATTGCTGCCCTGAGGCAATTTGCTGGAGAAAGCAGGAAACATGACGATGTCCCTGCAACAATACCCAGGTCATTAGTCAATCTGTGGAAAAACTGAGGCAAAGCAGTCATTAATTTATCTCAGACTTTTCTGTATCCTTTGCAACAAGGTTTCCTGCCCCACTGAGCAGCACACCTGGCTCCATGGAGGAGGGGAGAGCAGGAGATGTTGCTTAAGTTGACTTTTGCAAGGCTTTTAGCATGGTTTCCTCTGGTATCCTTGTATTCTCAAAGATCAAGCAGGTCTCCTGGGCTCTTCTATCCTTCAGGGCAGTAGTCCCATAGAATCCTGCCAAGCGGATCCCTGAACAAGCCAAAATTTGCTCTCCTGAAGTCCAGGGTTGTAATTCTAATGTTTCATTTCTCTCCAGTTCTTAAACTCCATCATTTCACGGTTAATGCTCCTAAAGGTGCCATCAACCTTCACTGAAGAACTGACCAATTCCAAACTGGTCATAAACCTGTTTGTGAGTAACAGATTTAGCAGACTGTCTCCCTTAGTTGGATCATTGAACACTCGTGTCAAGAAGTTATTTTTGACACATTCCAAAAATCTCCTGGACTACTTGCATCAAACCATGCAACCCTTCCAGTAGATGCTGGAGCAGTGTAAGTCCTCTGTAAGTCCGTAATCATAACCTCTGAACTCACTTGTCACTTGTTCCAAAGCAAGGCCTAGGTCACCCTCCCTCCCAACTAGATTATGGAACCTGTTGGCAAACGTGCTCTTGCCTTTCTTTGTCAGGTGGATCCCTTCTCTGCTCAGCATTTTTCATTCCTCCAAGAAAGTCTATAAAACTCAGTGCCTCCCCTGCAACATCAGCTGCACAGCCAGGGGCTGTTCTGCATCTGATCCTACCTGACTGGCGTGATCAAGAATACCTCTTATGCCCTTCCACCCCAGCCCCCAGAGCCTTGTGACACAGAATCATAGAACAGTTTGGGCTGGAAGGGACCTTTAAAGGTCATCTAGTCCAACCCCCCTGCAATAAGCATCTTCAGCTAGATGAGGTTGCTCAGAACCCCGTCCAACCTGGCCTTGGAAGTTTTCAGGGATGGGGCATCTACCACCTCTCTGGGCAACCTGTGCCAGTGTTTCACCACCCTCATTGTAAAATTTTCTTCCTACTATCTAATCTAAATCCACCCTCTTTTAGTTTAAAACCATTCCCCCTTGTCCTATCGCAACAGGCCCTGCTAAAAAGTTTGCCCCTACCCTTCTCATAAGCCCCCTTTAAGTACTGAAAGGCCACAATAAGGACTCCCCAGAGCCTTCTCTTCTCCAGGCTGAACAAACCCAACTCAATTAAAATTTACAGGCTTCCCTTGATCAGGCAGGCTTTAGTAGACACCAACCACAAGGTTCCCTTTGTTGCCTTGGTTTCTAATTCTTACCCATCAGCTTTCAACCTTCTCATGGCTATTCGTCAGAGACATACTCAAGGTCTTCCTCAGCAGTATCAATGGTGCTGGTGGATGAGCAGCAAAGTAGTAACTTAAGCGCCAGAAGAGCTTCAGCAGTCTCTCCACAGTAGCTTGGATACAAGCCCCTGATAAGCTATGCTACTATCAACACTAAATGGATATCAAGTCAGGCAATTAGGAAGTCATGTAAAAAACCCCCACACCAATATTAATGCACTTAGATTAATTATTCCCACAGAAATCAATTCTAGTCTAGGGCCTCACTGACACATAGGCTTTATTCAAGAGTACATCAAAATTAGCCAAGGGATTCAATGTTTTGGCACCTCTCCAGGTTCTAGTCCTTACATTGCTCTGCTCTTCTAAGAGTGCAGGTAGAGAATCTCTTCCATCTCTTCCAGACAGACTGACAGTATCCCAACACAGTGCTTGCATAAAAGGTTTCCTAATACACAATGATCATTTAATCGGCATTCTCTATAGCACCACACAATTCTTACGGGAATGGCCAGCTCAAAGAAACACCTATGCTTTAAATCTATGCTTTAACATACCTGAATGCAAGTGAAGGACATACATCAGCTCTGTTCAAAAGGTACAAGTGCTATCTGGGAATGCTTCTAAAACCTGACTGCGTTCTGAGGCGAAACCTGCCTTCCCTCACCCTCACCCTCACCCTTGCTGGCATCCATGGGAACGAAATCCAGGAAGAAAATACAGATGGGTCACAAGTAAGCTGCTGAGTTCAGACCGTGTCCTTAATCTGGATGATTAGGTGATCCAGATTCTAGGCAAGCTGGACCACCCTCACAGCACAGTCCAGGGATAGATAAATGCTCCTACAGCATCATCCCTGTGGCTTGGTGAGCTATCCTGAAAGGATGAATGGTGGGTATTTCTGCCCAGCTGTCACAATGTTGTATCACATTAATCAAGGTGCACCAAAACTGGGTGGGAGCTTCTGCAACACAGTATCTTGGACTTTGAAAGAGTAAAAAAAAATAGCTAAATCATATCATTTACAATGATATTTCAGTTGCAGGGGTAGGAGTTTGTTTAGATCCAACCAATTGAGGATGAAGCAATTCAAAACCTGTCAAGTTGCTCCTTTTTCCAGGAAAGGAAAAGCAAAGCCACTCCTAATGAAATGCAGCCCCACTGAATCTTATTAGTTCATGTTACACTTAATTTTAAAAACAATGCTCTAGATATCTAGCAAAATGGTTTATAATTAGTCAAAATCTTTTAAATGAAGATTTCTCTATATATTTCACGCTCAAACATATAATTTCCTGTCCAAATGTGCAAACATTTTGAGAAATAACTTGCCATAAAATTCAAATTAGCAAGATCTCAGGACATAGGGACTACGTTTATGCCAGTAAACTAAACAGTGCCAGGGAATGCTCCCAAGCACTAGTAATTGATCATCTACACCATTAAATCACTGAAACAGTCTCACTGGAACAGCTTGGCCCAAGTTAACTAATATTCTACCAAATAATACTGAGACACAGTCCAGGAGTTAGCAAACGCTATGAGTTAGCTTGGATATTCCAGTGGGCAATTTGGATATGGCCACCCTGCTCTGAAAGGTAAGAAAGTTTAATGTTATGAGCACCAACCACTCTGGTGCCAGCTGGCCTCAGTGCTGAAGAACAGCCCAAGGCACAGTTCATCTACTACAACAGGCACAGTCAAGGAATATAAACCAGCAAAGCAGTGATGAATGCAGTCTTACCTCACTGGTGCTAAGGGCTCACAGTACTCATGAGTAATTTTTCACATTGTTCAGCATGCTACTTCTGGTAGTCTTACAGAATGATTACCAGCGCATGTGTAGGAGTTCTTTGCAGAGATGAGGAAGAAAACAGCTCATATCACGGAATGTCTCAGTATAACCATAGTGGAATAAACAGGAGAAATTTACACTGTTTTGGCACTACAAGGCACCATGAATGTAGTTTCTGCAGGTCCATGATTCAGGTTTATCAAAGAAGCAGAAAGTGCGCCAAGCACACATGGCTTCTTAAGCAGCCCTTCATGATGTCCCAGCTCAGCAATCAGCATCGCAGAGCAAAGGGCTTTTCTTTCCTCTTGTTTTTCTCCCCTCAGCTCTGGCACTTGGATTCAAGGAAAAAGAAACAGACAAGGAAAGAAGGAACAAAACCATCATCCCCAGCCAGAAAAAAGACAACATAATCCAGCTCTCTGAATTGGACATGGAGTGTGGTATCTTTTGCTTTTGGGTCCTGTCTCACTACCCAGGACTGAGAAGCAGTACAAATCTCTCCTGGCTCTTCCGCAACGTGGATCTACAGTATGGAGAACGCCTGGAAAGGTTTAAAGGACACAGCTGTTTAATAGGATAAAAGCATAAGTAGGGGAAGTATGAAGGAGCAGTAGAAAATCTGTACAGGCATGCGCACTAGAAGAAGAGATGATTATCTAGGGGAAGGAGTCACAAAAATAGAGCAATGCTGCTCACTGTTACTGTGAGCAAACAGCATTCCCACCGGGGTATACTGCTGCTGGCTAGATCCTGTGGTTGACTTCATCTGTCCTCTATAGTGTCTTAGTGCTTGCAAAGACACGACTGTATAAATTAGCTTTCCAGATGTTGTGATGTTAAACAAAACTAAAAGCAGGCATGCAAATACTATTTTCTGAGACAGTATATTTTCCAGAAAAAAATCAGCTCAAGATGGGGTGAGGAATTAGCTGAAGAAGGAATAAATGACGTCTCAAGTTGGTTAATTAAGAAGCTAGTATTTTCACTTTTTGCCCTTTAACTACTCCTTGTATAAGAGCCATCTAAAAGAAAAGCAAAAACTTCTTTTTTTTCCTGAAAGATTGCATTTGCAGTACAGTAAGAGAGAAAGAAATTAGGCTGTGAACTGGAAGTGGGAGTTGAGACAAAGCCCTGCTTTGAATTAAAACCATCCAGATAAGAAAAAACAAAAAAATGGTAATAAATGATTCTTTATTAGAACAGAGAATAGTTAATAGTGGAAAGCCCCAGGGTTTGATAGTTACACTGCTATTGTTAGAACCTACTCTTCAATGATCTAGAAAATTAATTAAACATGGTGAAATTTGCTAACTAATTATTTAGATTCTTTATTAAGATGGAAGACCTTGACACATTTCAGCAGAACTTAATTAAACAAAAACTGGTAAACTCATTGGTAGGTTAGAATTAATAAAATTAATTACTTTTAACATCATGCAAATCATGAGAAACCAAACAGGTTTTGCACAGGTTCTGAATGGTTCCCTGAAAACTCAAGAACTGACTCAGAAAGCATCATGAGAGCATCCACTCAGTGCCTAGCAACAGTTTGGAAAGCTAAGAAAATGCTTAGTCACATTCATACGACAGGATATGGAAGGAGGACATGGAATTTAAAATTCGCCTCTCCAGTGGAACACTGAGTTTGTTTAACTCCCCTAAAAGAAAGCTTTCAGAGGAAAGCAGTAATGATAAAAGCATACAAGCAGCATACAAAGGACTGGGATTTTCTGATGACTCTCTCTCATGCAAGACCCTTTCTACTTATCAATGCAGTAAGTCTTCCCAGGACCATGTCCTCCTTTCCTGGGACCCCGCCTTTCCCAGAGATGCATGGGCACGAATCTTTGTATCCAGTGAGGCAGAGAAGTGCAGTCCCCACTGAAAGCTCCCATATTGTTCCTAGAATGGACAGAGACTAGGTAAGTATGGTAGAAGGACAAACTTTTCTCCATAAAAGAACTAGATTTTCTCTCTTGTGGGTGTGTTCAAGAAAAAATAGAATTCCCTGGAGGCATACAACTCTCCAAGTGACCTTTCTCTGGTGAAGCCATTAGGGTCCCCTAGCACCCTTTCATTATGATGAAGAACAGGGGGAAAGAGTGGGGTCACAGAGGCTCAACATCACCCAAGCAACTTCAAAGAACTTCAGATCTGCTACTCAGCACCACAGTCCATGAGAAGACTGCAAGCAAAATAACATAGGAGAAGCTCCGTGACAGGATAGGATTCCCACTGTCAAGCTGCCTCCTTATCTTATCTTTTATGATTGTAGGCACCACTTGCAAACTTCATGTTGATGGATTACATCCTAAATGGGGTCAGAAGCAGCACAGAACAATTAGTGATATTAGTCTGGCGCTGCCCTCTGACTGATCCACTAATCTTAAAGCAGGGGCGACACTCAACAATATCAAAAAATAACACAAATTTCAAAAGAAAACCCCTCCTGCATATAATCAAATTCTGAAATCCACTAATATGAGATATTAGTAAACTAAATAGTTAAGCAAAATTATAAAGATGACTTGATATTTACATCAATTGAAATAGCATTCATAGTTGTACTTGCCAGATTAGAGTCACGAGGACACTAATTCTCATCCCTAAAAACAGAAGCTGATTGCCAGCTGGGATTATGAAAGAATTCCCTCTCTTTCCTTTGTCTCATAGGCTACCAGAGTACATCTGGTTGGTGCTGATTATCTTCCTATAAAACATTGTAAGAAAGAATAATCGAATTTATTATCATTGGAGAAGCCAAACTGGTTGGGTCAATGATCTTCCATTATTGTATGACAATTCTTCTGAATAGTCCAGTGCTTCAAACAACGGATAAAATAATCATAGAAGCTTATATTTGCTCTTCTTTCCCCGCCTCTCACCCTCACCTAGAACAGTTCAAGAGGTAAAAGCCATGTCTTCATTTTGATGCATTCTTTACTGTGTCAGCTACAGACAGTCTGGATACATTTTTCTGGCAGAAACATTGCAAAAATCTATTCTAGGTCAATGACTTCCGCTGTCAGGATCATTCAAAGTGTTCAGAAGGCTCAAAGGAGAAGAATAAATCACTAAGCATCGGTATTAGGCAAGCTCCCTGAAGAAGTATTGACTGCATTTATTGCAAAGAATTAAGAAGTAGCTTTAATGTCATTCTGTTCATTTCATTGCAACTGATGTCACATAATAACACCTGCTACAAAAACTAGCATGCACTTTGACTAGACTAAAGACAAAACGATTGTGTATATGTATATGTAATGCTGTGGGTTATAGACGTGAAGTAATGCCAGTGAAACGCACACAAATCTCTGTGCGTAGAGGACACCAGGCAGAACAAAGCTACACACAGTTTATGCTGTGATCACAAAGGTAACTATGCTTATTAAAGCAGTTCTATACAATCCATTAAACTGACATTATTAAATAGGAGACATGAGAGTAAGTATGTATGTGGTTTCTCCTGTGAGAGAAGGATTCGTGAAGTTGCCTTGCCTTGAATTAGGTGGGGTGTGCGACTGTACATTGCCTACACACTTGTAGTTCAGCTGGGACACCCGCCGCAGGAATGGCAGAAGGTATTTATAAAGCAACAACCTTTTCCACTGCCTCTGCCTCCCACAGTGACACGGATCATTAATGGCAGCTGCCATGGGAATGGTGCACTCAGAGGTCAGTAGCACTGCTCCCTGCACTGCCAACAGGCAGGAGCTGACAGCTGGGGGCAAGTGAGGGACTTTGCCCCAGCAAATCCTCTTATTTTGTCCCTCAGGTTCTGGAGCAGTTCAGGTGCAGAGGCGAGCACTGTCTGCCAAAGAGGGTGGAGGCGAAGGATTTCTCCATCCTAGCTCTAACACAGGTGTAAGTGGGAAAGAGGATCTGTCGGAAAACAATTGTTCTCTCCACAAAACAAGCAGGAGGCAGGGCTCTTTTGTCATACAGCAAGACAAAAATATGTAATTTTCTTTCGTATCTAAATTCATCAATATTAGCTCTCGCTTACCTTACAAGCAAATGTTTAAACCTACAGTGAAACCAAAATGTCAAGCACCCTGAAATCTCTGTCTCAAAAAAACAGCTTTCTGGAACCATTTCTAATTTTGAGTATCTCAAACCAATACAGTTCATCAGTGCTAGCAGAGCATCAGACAATTCAACAGTCCAGGACCTGACCAGAAGCCAGGCAGGAGCCTGTGCCACACAATGCTTAGCCATCTCGCCAAGTCTCGCTCCAAGCCTACCACAAACCAGGAAAAAAATCATGCATTTCTCAGCTGGCCTGCATAAAGGGCAAGAGTAGTCTGAGTTTTTTTCCATGAAGTTTTAAATAAAAAAGGGGGGAGTTGCACCAAACTCTACCCATTCCTTTCCTCTAATTAGACATATACATTAGTAAGAGACTGCTAACCACACAGTATGCCAGTGTGCACATAGATTCTTATATATATTTTATTTAATAATATTTTAATATTATTTTATATTATAATTCATATTATAATGTATTTCAAATTTTATTTTTAATTTAATATTATTTTATTAGGGTTTTTTATCTAGTTGTGACACTAATGCACTGGGTCATTTTTCCCTTGAAAGCTCAATATCTTAAGCTTACTTACAAAGAAAAATGTAGAAGCTCACAAATCTCTCTTTGATAAATGAGAGCTGTCAGAAGCCAATGATCCCAGTGCACAGGATACACAGTACACTTGACAATGTGAGCTCAACAACAATGAAGAAATACTTTTTACAGTCTACTATTTTGTGACAAAAGGGTCTAGATTGCAACCAGTCTGACTGTAATTTATTTTCCAAGAGAAGATTCTGGGAGCATTCTGTATGAAAATAGTTTTATGTTTCTTCCTTCCTCCAAACCCATTATTTTTCCATGGAAGCAAGTACTCTATTCTGTAACTTACGTAATAATAATTACATAACTAAGCCGACTATAAATGTTTATAATACATATGTTTTATGTGAGCACTTTCTTTTTTTCTTTTTTTTTTGAGCTAAAACATCAAACATAAAATATACATAGCATTTGCTCTGTGTACCGAAACACAGGAAGACATTATTCTCTGTCATAAGGATTTCATGTTCAAATGTCCCAACTCTGCAGAAAACCTAATGAAGTATATACTCATTTTTATAGTTAAGTCAGTAGGAACACTCACAGCATATGTGAGTCTTTGCAGAAATAGTACTGATGTAACTAAAACTGTAAATGTTACACAAAAATATATTCACCTGTAATTACACTACAATTTCGAATACGTTTTTTCCTAATTAACCTCTTTCAAATAAAACCTTGATCAAACTACCCCCCAAGATTCTTCACAGAATCCACATTCCAACATTATTCCTTAATGTCGTGCAGGAACAGCTATGGAAATATAGTGGAACTATGCACGCCAGCATATAGCACCACCATCTGAGGGGGACTGCATGCATTACCACCAGTAGTTTAGTCACGGTTCAAAAGAAGTCAGCCCTGAACTCATTAATTAAAGAATTCAGCTGTATTCCTTAGAGAGGATTTTGAGAGAGAATCAAAGGGTGACTACAGAACGGCTGTGGCTTTGCAATATGCCAAAGATTTTTTTGATTTATTTTATAGAGTTAAATCTTTACTGAAATTAATAAGCTATTAAACAGAATAGCTATGCAACTGCATAGGTTTTTAAATGGCAAAACAGTTAATTTCTAGGGAAACACTGTTCTTGTTAATTTACAAACATTTTACAGTTTTGTATTTACATTAGTTCAGAATTTTACTTGTAGTATATGTTACATTTTCTAGCCTATTCATTATTTTATGGATTTTTACAGGGATGCCTTTCAATGAACCACAGCATAGGAACAGAGAGAAACTCAGAGATGGTGCAGGGACTCAGGTAGCTCAATGAATTAATACTGGGATTCGGTAGCTGTTAACACTACTACATCCAGTAATCCCTTCTCTTCTGTGCTGAGGTGGCATCTGCGAGTATCAGACTGCTCCCTACCTTACTCCTCCAACCCTGGGGCAGCAACGTGGCCAGTCTCCCCAGTAGAAGAGCAGGGAGGAGATCAGTGGCAGCACAGATTCCATCTGACCAACACCCATGACCTTCGTCATTCCAGCTAATACAGTCTGAGGTCCATGGAGGTCTAGACCAGTGAAGAGTCATCTTCCATGTGCAATTTCAGCTTGTTTCAGTGGTCATATTTTAAAAATCTAAGCCAAACCCAAAATCTGTAATACCATAGCTTATCCTTGTCTTGGGATAAAAGCAGAGAAGACACAAAAAGGCCAAAAAACTCTGATTCCACCTGGGCATACTGACACTTCTGTGAAAGAAGCCAGTATTCAATCACGATTTTTTTTCTTCTAAAATACTCACCTGACTTTCCCTTTGGTGTTTCTAAGAACAGTTGCAGCAAAATTTTGTGTAACACCAACCAGACTGATGCCATCAACTTCCACAATTTGGTCATTCACTTGGATCCTTTCAGGGGAAAAATAACAATATATAAATAATTGTGTGAATTCTTGAAGAATTTTCAACAAAACTTAGCATAGAGAGATCTTTTTAGTTTGATTTTAAACAAAGACTTCAAACAAAAACTCAGTCATAAAATGATTGTGAAAAGTGCATCATTCCTTCCATGCAGACATCTCATAAATCCAGCTTCAAAGTTACCATTACAATTAATAGCATCAATCATTCAGTCACTTTCCTTGTATATAAGTACAGCAACACAAACTCTTGAATTTGTCATATGACTTAAATTAAATGAGATACTTGAGCAGTTCTTATATCATTCTTTCCTAAGCCAATCTTGAAATACAGCATAAGACATAGCTCTGGTATTTCACACTAATGGAAAAAAAATGCAGTATTTAACTAAAACAACCTGCTCATCTGTGGAGAAAAGAGCTTGTGCATCAGACTTAATTGTGACCTACTCTCTTAAAATATTTCATCTAATTTGCTCCAAAAAGATGAATTCCCAGTGTAAGTGTGATGTTGCTGCGACAACAATAAGACCTTGGACTGTTTTAATGAGGACTCTCTCTTTGAAACCAAACACCTATTTACAGTCGATACACTGTTTGATGCAGGAAAAGTTAGGAGGAATAAAAAACATGCTGCCTTTATCTGAAGTAAACACTGCTACAAAATCCCTAGAGCAGGCATTGGACTCATCTGGATTACAAATGCTTGGAAGGAGGACTACTGTACTAAAATGTCCTCTAGAAATGCACAAACTCCTATAGTTCCAAAAATTAAAAAAAAAAAACCACCAAAACAAACCACATTCAGAACTTGTCAAAGGGAGCAATTTTCAAGTACTTACATGGACGCTACTGATCCAAACGATCAGTTTACAAAGGAACGAAGAAACAGCTATGGAAAAATCCCATTTAAATTATATGAAAATACCTAAATTAAGGTATTTAATATCTTAGGATATCTTAGTGATAAGATTTCTTTTCAGAGAACAACAGAGACTTCAAAAGAGGGCGTAAG
The DNA here is from genome assembly GCF_000737465.1 of Haliaeetus leucocephalus. NCBI lineage: Eukaryota > Metazoa > Chordata > Aves > Accipitriformes > Accipitridae > Haliaeetus > Haliaeetus leucocephalus. Next base: position 3,015,412 of record NW_010972436.1, read on the forward strand.
CATTTTGACTTGGAGCATCAAATTCTCTGTCAAGTCTGGGGCAACGCTTTGCAGTTCTACAGGTGTTCAAGCAGTATCTTTAGTTCTCTGGACTCCACTGATGAGTAAGAAATACAAGATATGTTCTTCGGCAGCCTCACACCACAGAATGTCACTGTGTTCTGGTCAGGATCTCCCTTCACTGAAAAAAAATCTTTGCTACAGTGTGTAAACTCCTATCTTGAAAATAGTAGCAGGCATTTTAACCTCAGAATTTTATGTCAATTTTTGCTGAAGCATTTAATAAATACACCAATCACATTAATATTTATTGTATTTCAATACTGTAAAAATTAGTTGGTTTTTTTTTTTTACTTTAGCAAACATGAGGTGCAGTCAGATGGCCGCAGGAGTTCCAAGAAAAGAAGTTTAAGGAGTTGGTGCCCACTAAGAGGGAAGCGGTCACCCTCTTGGCTGAAAACTAAATTGTGGAAGAACAGATTCCTTCTTGATTTGTCTAGGAAGACAATTAACTCTATCCCAGCTGAAACCAGGACAGCAGTTTAGCTACAACACTTTACATACTTCACTATGCAGTGGACTAGCAGTGTTCATACAGATACGTAGTTACAGTATTTCAGGTGATCATGTTAAAGAACTGTTGCCTACAACTCCATAAGTGGCTCTGTCTTGATCTGCTGCAATTTCAGTCTGATTCCATTTGTCCTTCAGGTGTATTTTGTATCTCCTTCTTTCTTGTTTGTACAGCTCCTAAACTCATTTTCAACTCTTATTTTTATGGCCACTGTTCTCCAAACCTCCTTTCTTTCTATACATACATATATTTTCATTATATATAAACACACATACATATCAAACCACAAACCATTAACGTAATTGTTATTCGAACTATATAATCACATGTAATTAAAAAAGAAGTTTCTTGTCTGCTGCCATGTTCATTCTGTACTGCCCAGAGTAAAATACTCTCACAGCCATATTCTCCTAGCCACTTTTCTCTTCCTCGGGCATCCCCTCTCCAGCCCCACTCCCACCGTAGCTCTGTACCTGCAGCCTAGCCCAGACAAGCCACCCCAGGCACCATCTAGACCAAAATATCCTCACAGCCATGTTCTCTGGGCAGCCTTCCCTTTAGAGCCCCCTCCACCAAGAGCTCTAGGCTTCCTCTGTCTCTCAAATCTAATTTCAAAAATGAATGAAAAATTAGGCTCAGGTTGGAGAAGCCCGAGTTATAGACGTTTAACTGCTTTTATCATTAATGAAATTGGTAATTCTTCTGACAATTATTTTCTAACGCTCATGACTTAAATCTGCCTGTGTGAAGCGGCACTTCAATGAAGTAGCAACTGCAGAAGTGAACCAACTAAAGTTGAACAAATTACTTGCATAATTACTGCTCTGTACGATGAACTGAAAAATGTAACCTCTGCAGAGACAACATTTAGAGTATTTTTCAAGTTAAGAACTGTGTAATATTTCAAAACTGTTGTTCTCAATATTATCAAAATACTTTAAAATGTGAATGACTCATCACCACAATAATTTGAAAAGAATTTATTTTTTGTATTCAGCCTAATGATTGATTTCATATTTTACACACTATTAATAATCTCTCTTATTACTTATCAACATGCTTGCCTTTGGATTCATCTCGAAGCACCCTCCTTAGTTAAATACTGCCACACAACGCCTTTTGATATGACAACTAAACACTACCTGTTTGTTTGCAGCAACATGAATCAAGCCAGTGGTGCTCAATCACTGAGAAACCCCTTTGTACAGATTTTGGGTTTCCATGGGAGGCAGATATTTTATATCACGATTTGATGGGTCTTTCAATAAAAGATGGGAGTTATCCTACAGATATTGTAATGTTTTAAACTGTAGTTTCAGAAGAGCCTGGTTGAAGATTGCTATGCAGTTATTCAGAATATCTGATGAAACTACTGAAATATAGTTTTATTTTCTGTTAGGAGACTTTGTTTTGCTATCAGTGTTAATGATTAACTAGGCTTTTCACAAAGATGAAGTCAGGACCCTTTACAGTTGATGCACTTTATTACAGAACCGGCTGCTCCTGACTGAGAGGATTACATATCCCTTTCCCAAGTGAATGATCAGTCAGGCTCTCAAAGAGAAAATCAGAGGGCTATTTCTCAGCTGACTGAACATTCAGCCAGTTGAAAACCAGCACAAGTATTAGAATGGTCAAAGAAAGATATTATTTTTTCTCAGCTGACAAGCTCCTTTCAGATGCCATCTAGGGAAATGAAAGAAGAGATTTGTGATTGAACATTAACTTCTGTACCCACTCAAACATGTGAATAATGAGACGAACAGAAAATACAGATTATCATAGAGCAGTAGTGAGTGACTCCGATTTTCAACCACAGAACTTCACACAGAATGTCAGTCGTGAGCTTAATGCCTTCTGGCTGAGCTCAAGCATACCTTTCAGAAAAACATTCACTTAAATTTAAAGTAACAGATGAAGTCATGACATCTTGAGGTGTCAGCTTCTTCACTTCCCTTCATAATTTTTAAGCCTGTGATAAATCAGTACTTGGCCTTCAACCTGGTATCTTACTGCCAAGATCTGTAAAGATACCTGCAAGCCCAATCTGGAAGACGGTATACCTCAGTAGTTTCAGAGCAATGTTATTAAACTTTGCAACCCCCTGCCATGTACAGCCTTCAGATTTAATTTGTATGGGGTTTCCACAGCAGAACAACCTTTTGTCTGGCTGAAAAGTCATAGGTGTTCATCAGTAAGGAACATGTTACTGCAACACATTTTTTAGAAGACAGCATCAACTTTTTAGAGTTTATTCTTACTCCATCTACCTTTTTTTGTGTTTGGTATTATTCATAACTAATATAACAAATCACTAATGGTTAAAAAAAAATAGAGAATGCATAAAAGTAGACTTAACTGCTAATGTATCAGGTAAGTAATATTTTATTTGCACGCAAATTTACAAAGGGTATGCACTGGAACAAAACAACAAATTATATGGGTTGGAAGATGTTTAAGAATACTTTTCATTATTAAATGACTACATAGTAAAGTGTTTTTCTAACTTTTAATGAGAAACATTGGCCTGATTGTGGCAGGTATTGTGTAATAGAAAGATAACTCTGTCCCATATGACAGGAAATACTGGATGCTCATGTTGGTAATTCTTTAACCTGCACATACCAAGTAAGCAATTCTAGAAGCAACCAGGTTTTATATGAGCATCCTATAAGACTACAAACACCAATTTATTTTTTTAGTGGGCAAGATTTATGGTACAGCTTCCTATTCCAATTGATTAATGTACTTTCAGTGCTGCAGGGGTGAAAACTGAACTCTGGAACAGAAGACTGCATAATAAGAAGTAACAGCCTGTGTTAGTAAACTTGAAAGGAGGTGTATTTATTAAGAGTTTAAGCATTCAAATATGCTAATTATTTTCCTAAATCAAATGCCGAGCAGAACTCTTTTTCGTAAGTACTGATTGTTTAAAGCTGGTTTGAAGACAAAAGAACATGTGGGAGCTCAACACCCTTAAAATCTAAACTCTTTTCAAAAGTGATACAAAATTTGGAAACTCCAGCTTTATTCACGCTAAAGCATCTGGGTTTTCAGTAGTCATGAAGACACATCTTTGGCAAATCTCTTCTCCTTAAACAATTAAAACTCAGTGCACCGAACTGGTGTCTTCTCATAACCACATCAGGTATTTGGACCTTACCAATGAAGCCTCCAAATTTTACAACTTTGATTTATCATGACATACATTAAGCGAACAACTCTTTCCTATGAAAACCATAATTCATAATAACTATTGCTGGGAAAATTTCCAAATGCTGAGTGTAGTTTACCTGCCATCTCTTTCTGCTGCCCCACCTTCTGTTACTGTTTTGACAAATATTCCCAGTTTTTCAAGGCCTGCATCTGCTCCGACTCCCATTCCAATAATGCTTATGCCAAGTCCATCTTCATCTGTGAAAAAGGCAAGCAAAAGCAGAAACTTCTTACATTTGATTTATATAGTTATTTGGTAGATAAACATTTATGCTTTGGTTCCTCCTGGTTTTCCATGTCAGTAACATTAATATCCTTTTGCTTCCTTTTAAATTAAAACTTTATTATTCTACCATTTTAATTATACACAAAAAATACTACCTTCACTCTTATATCACCTTCACCCTTATGAAGAGCTCAGAACAACAATCAAGATTTTTTGTCTTCTAGTGGAGAATGAAAATATTGCATCAAACACTGTGTAAAACCATGTGTTAATGGAGCGACACAAAACAATTCCCTTAGGGAAATAAAGAACTGCATATCTCTGAAATGCTTCTTTAATTCCTTATTGAAAAATTCTTGAAATCCAAAAAGCCAAGATGACTAGAACAGATTCATGGAAATTCAAGACAGGCTCTGTAGGCATGTGTGGAATTCCTCAGACTTGTAGATCAGTGTCACAGGAACTGGAAATGGCACACAAACTCTGTACCTTTTTCTAGTTCAACTGGGAAGAGCTCCAGCTTTTCCACACGCTTCTCGAGTTCATATTCAGCTGATGCAGCCACTGGATCAACTTCATCATTTCTCCTGTCATAGTCTTCATTGGAATACGTATTGAAAACCTGTGGAAACAAATCAAAAATCACTCAACTATCTACTCTAGAAAGACTGCCAACTCATGAGAATAGATACTGATTTTGTGCTCTGATGTTGCAGAGTTTGAAAAGGCTTTTAAAAGACAAATTTCTCCTGTTCATTCAGATTTCAGGTTTTTGCATTTGTGCTTTTTCATTCAAATAAAGCAGAAGTATGGTTGCAAAAATAAATTGAATATAAGTAATTTTTATTGTTTCTTATTATAAATGCAGAAGGTGATCTTGAATGACTAAGTTGGCCTATACATTTCAATATTTAAAACACATAATTCAACTTAATTAAGAGTGAACTATTAGTAAAGATTAGTAAAGACATCAAAAAGCAAAATACTTTGAAATTATGATCTGCATACAATCTCTGTTTCGGTCCCTATTCTTAATGAAGTTCCATTTTGCTTTCATCTAACCAAAGCTAGACCTGAAGATTTCTAATGTACGTTTTTGCTGCCTATGGATACCATTAGAGATCATACTCCATAGTATGTATTAACTTAATATTAGGAGATCGATATACACAGCCATGGGTATTTTTTTAAGTAAGCAGGTTTACAGCTTTATTTTAGCGCTAAAGCAGTAACTTAACATTGACTGCATTAACCCGATTATATTCTTTACGCTACTTTCCATCATACTTTCCGCATGAACATAGCCCTCAATCAGAGATTTTTCAGATGTTGAGTAACTTCAAACAGCCAGGAAAAGCATATTTTCAGATTTTAGAGGTCAGAGTTTGCCAGCTTAATTCACTTAACTGTCCATATTTGGCAGTAATGAAAGAATATGCATTAGTAGTAATAATTTTACCAAACTTCAGTCCCACGCATATATCATGTTCATTACTTCAAATAAAGGAAAACAATTTCCCATATTTCCTCTTCCTCTTTTACAGGCACCCTACAGAAGATACAATTACGTAGCCATGTTTTTCTGTATCACTGTTTTTCTTACAACATAAAACATATATTCAGGTCTCAAGAAGTCTGCTCTCTTACAGCCTTGCTTGGAGGCTCCTGAACGACTGCCCCTGGAGCAAGCATGCCAGCTTGCTGCCCAATGCAATGCCAGGAGCTGGGCTCATTTCCACCTGAGGTTTCACCTGCCCAAAAACCTGTCAGTACAGATTAATTTCTTTTAAATAGTAAATATACTAAAATTGCAATACAAAAATACTATTCAATACTACCGTAAGTATAGTAACGGTGTTATGGCTACCGCAAAGGTACCGCGAAAAACCTCCCAGCTTTATATAAAGTCGTGAGTGGTTGAAACAGAAAAGATGTTAGTCACTCTGTGGAAATTTTAACTCCTGTATTTTACATCAATGTGAAACACTTAATAAATTGCCTCTTCCAAGAAGACTGAGATGAGAAAGGTTTTACAAGAATCCACAAACCTCTCTCACATTCATTTTTCATGATATTGATGCAAGAAAAAGGCTTTTTAAACTAAATCATGCTCCTAAGAAGCCTTCATAAATATATCCAAAACCTAAGTAAAATAAGTCACATACTAAACACTGTCCAGTGCTGCTGAACATTTTATGCTGCTTTAGTATGTGTAAGATTGGACAAAAGACACTGATGCAGAAATAAGCGTGAGGAAATGTAACAATTTACTTGGTCTAAAATAACCTGCAAAATCTATGTGCAAGTTCTGGCCATGCACAAATGGAGAAACTGTGCAAACAAACAACCCCTTCGAAATGTAAGTGATCACCTTCAACTCCTTCCCTAAGCTTCTGTGTGTGGATGCAGTAACTGCATCTGCATTGGGTATTTTGTAAAGGCCTTGAATGATGTATTAATTTCTGTTCCTATTGTTAACCCCACTGGGTGTCTGAACTCCCAGTTAAAATGGAAAATGGAGAGTGTCCATACCTGTTTAACAGCCCAACAGAAGAGTTCTGAAAAGTCTTTTGTTACTCCATGTCTTTCACAGACCTCTTTTACAGAAGATAAAGCCTTCTTCATGTTATGCACCCCTGCTTGCTGCTTCTCAAAACACTCGAAGACAGGAAGAATCATGAACATGACTTTCTGTGTAGGCCATACCAAGCTAGAAAACAACCCGCAGCTCTAACGATGCTAGCCTGTATGTAGTGAAAAAGAAGTAGGTACAGGACAGAAGGCCATCCTATTTACCTGTTGACTGAGAAGTACAACTCACAGCAACCCTCTTTACCCTGACACAAGAACAGACCAAACCAGGCAGAAGAGCCCACTCAACAGCAACGACAAGCCCTGCTGCAGGCTGGCCGGTAACCTCCCCTGGCAGCTTCCCTTCTTTGTGGTTTGCTGTCAAAGGTGACTATGCCCACTAAGGGTTCCATATCCAAACCCAACCTCATTTATGCTGACACCAACCAAACCAAGGATCAAGCAGTAGAGCTGGACCCAAACTAAAGCATTGGCCACAAACCTTTAGGTCTGAAATGCAGCAGTCATGCAAGTAAGTACGCGTAAAAAACCAACAGCTGTGAGTTTAGCTTGGATTGTCTCAATTACCAACATGACAAGAGAGACCTGTGTTTCAAATGTGGAACATAGGTGGATGTTATAAAGGAAAATGGAGATACAGTCACTAGCTGTTGAAGGATGGTAAGAGAGGCAGAGAAATATTGCTTGCTGAAGACAAAGAATAGATGAGGGTGAGGTATAGGGAAAAATTATGCTACAAAATGAGTATACTTATTTCTGGATTCCTTTTCATCATGTTAACTGACCCCATTCTTTTCCTTTTGTTTAATGACTGGTATTAGTATATTGTGGCGGCAGTTTCAGATTTGTTGCAAAGTGACTGGATATGCTTCAGGATAATTTTCTTTCAAAGCATCAAATCATATACTGAGGTCTTGTTTGGGATGATCTTTCTTAGATCAGGCAGAAGAGATGGCTTCTTGGATCTTGCTTACTGTTTTGGAATATTTAGATTTGCACATGAGAAGGGAACTAAAGATGCTGTTGATGGTGAATACAGTTATCATTATGTCTCCAAATATACCAAGCCACTCTTATCTAGCACCTTACCTAAGCATTCAATCTATCACTGATAGCATCAGGGTAAAATAGTCTATGTTTCCCACCTGGCATTAACTCACCATCTTTTGTACACTGGTCATATGATCTTGCCCACTGCCTTCAACAGGTGTTTTGACTAGGGGAAGAAAGAAGATATTCTTGTATGTCATTTACCTCATTTTGCACAATCACATTTAATGGTTGACTGATTCTATTAAATCCATCTCTAGGTGTTAAAATGCAGAAAAGAAAATTTGTGCTTGGAAATTTTCTTTCTTTGTGAAACAGTCTATCCACCACAGTAATGAACTGCTTGATCAGTACAGTCATGAGAACTGTCACTCAAGATTTTACTTTGCTAAAAATAAAAAAAAGTTATAACTTTTTCCTCAAAGTATGGTTAACTTGATTTAAGTAGACCTACTTTACCACATCTGTTGCCACTGTTTCCCAGAGTGTGCGTGGGATTTCAGACTCATGGGAATCTTCCCATTCCCTGTGATTTAACAGATTTGGTTTTGCCATCACACTGGCCAAGCACCCACTACAATCAGGTCTACTGAGACATTACTTAAAGAAAGTTCTTTTTCAGGAAAATCCAATATATCATCTTAATCTCTGGTTGTACCTCTCCAAGTATTTAGGAAAAAAAAAAGTTTCTATGGAATTCACCTGTGACATTTACTAGGATTTACAACAGCACTTGTAAACCAGCAACAGTGGAAATAAAAGGCCACCATCAGCAGTGACAACCTAGTGGATACTAACGCTCAATGTGGATGTCAAAACAAGCAAACCCTGAAGAACTGATGGGCTCAGTCCAACACTGCTGTTAACAGAACATACTTCGGTCTTCTCTAAAGTGAAAGAAAAAGAGTCATCAGTGATTCATCCAGCACCAAAATAATGACAAACTGTATGATCTAAGAAGCAGGTATTACTGTTAGGCACTCTGGGTGGCACCCAGAAATTATACATACACATACATGACTACTTGCTTGTCTTTCATAGACCAGTGACAGAGCACAATCTAGAAAAGACATGTCACTAACTATAAAAATATGTTGCAGACTCTAATTCAGAAAAAAACCCAACATTTTTGTTCTAATACTTCATTTTATGAGTAAGACCGGAAAGATGGAAACTGATTATTCTTGGAAAAAGGACAAGTTTTGTAAGTTTGGGGCATTTTCTCATAGCTCTCAAGTACCAAGAATCAGAATTTTGCTGGCAGTAACCAGAAGGTAGTGGCAACTCTTTTTTTCCTTTTTTTTAAAGGAAGTCGAAATGGAGATGAACTATGAAGAATCACATGGGCTATCCTCCCCATGGGCTAGCCAGCTTGGTGCTACATTAACCATGTTATTAGTATTGCATACTATAAACTCTGCAACATAAAAACTATCTCATCTGATGTGTTTAGGAAAGTCCAGACATATTGAGTATACGCTGGACATGCATATACTGTCTTTGCAAGCTGTGCTACAGGACAAGACCTGATGCCAGGTTCAGCTGCTGCTGACTGCCTTGCTGTCTATGCTTTTTACCCCTCCAATGCCTGGTGGCCACCAAAGAGAAATAACTGTGCAAGAATGGTGTATTGGTGGATGGTACCTTGTTGCAGTAGCTATTCTACCACACCTTCAGTTACTCAAGTCTAACATACACATAAATAGTCTCTCTTCTGCCCAATTCTTGATTACACGAGGTCATTCCACGTCAGGGGCCACAGCCAACATACGTTGGCGATCACTGTGCAATACCAATTACAAAACTGTGCTTTTCACCCGCTATTGCTATGCTGCCCATAATGCCTCTTCAGAAAGCAAAAACAGCACCTAAGATACGACCCTGCCATCTGGGCGAGATGGATCACCACCATCATCACAGGAAAGTAGCGCAGCAAAAGATGGCACAGATACTTACAGTGAACGTTTGCCAGCAAGTCATACCTCTGCAATCCACTCTGGGGAGGGGAGTAGGCATCACAACCACTACCTCACTATAATGATGCCATGTAAGACCAATAAACTACTAATTTTCCCCAACATTTTCTTATTTCTGAAAATTCAGTGTAACGGTTTTGTAACCCTGGTGTGCTAGAAGCCATTTTGAAAGTGGTGCTAGGCCATGGAGTGGTTATTAACAACCTGTGCTCCTGGCTCCATCACTGCCATTACTATTTGCACTGCTGGTGGCCACCAACAAGCTGAGCTCGACATTGTTGATTAACCTTCAGAAGTACTCTCTAGCTGATGCAGAGTTGTCAATGAGCAGAGGATAGCACCTGTCAGCAAAAGAGACTGGTATTGCTTGTGTGAAAAGTAAACACTGCTGAAACCTCTCCTCAAACCTGCACAACAACCTATCTACCTCCTCTTTTCCTTTCATCACCATCCTTGGGCAAGAACAACCAAAGACACCTATCAGAGGCATCTCCTGTCCCATCATGGAGAATTGAGATTTTCAGGCACACTTGCAGGTATAAAAAGCAATGCAATTAGTCTTGGGATGATCCAAAATCCTCTCCTTTTTTCACAGCAACTAAGGCAAGATCAAGGCCAGGATTTGGGTTTCCTGGGTCTTGTATGGAGCCATGGTTCCAGAAACAGCAGCCACATACTGTAAAGGGACTGAATGTGGCTTCCCAGAGGAATACCCAATGCTCACTGCTTTAGTTCATGATGCCTGCTTCAGCACATATGACAAGCTCTACCAGAGTGGTAACTGGTATTATTAGCCTTCCTGTGTGCCATTTTTAAAACTTTAAAAATTTGGAACACCTTTGTTCCATGCCTTCTTTGCAGACAGCAGCAGCAACCAAACGGGTCATCTCTCTGTTTATCCTGTTGAGAAGCCCTCAGAATGATCAGGTCTTCTTCTGGCCATACATCATTACTGTGCAATGATCCATGCAGGAAGGTGAATAATTACAGAAGTACCTTATAGTTTTATCATCTCCAGGTGTGCTGTGTATTTGCTGCAGGAGAGTCACAGAGGACTCTCTCATGTGGAGAGAACAAAACTTGGCACAGTGTATTTGGAGAGCATGGACCTTAGAGCACAAACTCTAATCTTTCCTATCACCCATTTTCTTCCCCAAGTGAATAAACTTGTTTCTCCTGCACTGAAACTTGGAGAAAACAGAAATGTGCAAACACTAAAGGGAGCTAATCAACCTGACACTATTGATACATCCTTTGGCAACCTTAATTATAATAACAGTAATAAAAATTTCCTTTGGCTGGTTCTGCCACATACACCCTGTTGACTTTGGGAAAGATGAAAACCCAGAGTTGTCTTTAATGCAGACACGGATGGAAATCATAAATATTTTGTATCAGAAACATTATTATTAATTACAGTAACAGCTAGAATTTCAGAGAAGTTTTGTCACGATTATTAGCAAGAATCCAAATAAGGAAACATAGTGGCCAAGTCAGTCATTTGGACATAGGATATTCAGAAAAACGTTACGAGTCGTGGGTGATACCATCAGTACTATCTCAGTCTAGAGAAGTCTTTAAAGTCTAGAACAGCATGCAATAGCACCTCCCTGTCCTCTGTGAGGAGGAACAGGTACATTTGCAGGGTAGCTGCCCATTTCTTCAGAGCAGTTTTACAATCATCTCGTTTTGAATATCCTAAACTGGACTGCTGGGCTTCCTCCACTAAGGATGAAGAATTCTCTTGTGGGGAGAGAAGTGAGGAAGAGCCATAAGAGCACCATAGAAAGAATCAGACATGTTCATGGACGTGACACCGACCTACAGTGTTGCACAACCAAACTGTTCAATTTGTTGATACTAACTGGAAGAGATTATCTCTAGATATTCTTGTAGACAACTAGCACACACTATCAAGTCTTCTTTCTGTTGGAATAGTCACGAAGACCATGTCTAGTAAAGAACCATAGTGTCACTGTCCTGCAGCAGCATCAACACATCTCAGCTTGCATCCATACAGCTCCATCCACTACAGCGTGTCCCGCACCTGGCTTGTGTATGGGAAGAAGCACCCAACTGATGCTAACCCCAAACCATGCCACAGTCACACTGCCTGGTGGGACACATGCATTAAAATGCGTGACTAATCACACGCATTCATTAGACCTGTGACATGAGTGTGGTTTTGCTTCCCAGTATAAGTAGTTAAACAACCAGGCAGACTTCACCTGTAAGCTCATTTCACTGAAACTAGTATCCTAAATTTTATATAGTGCAGTTTCAGGCCCAAACATGGAACTGAAATTGCTTTGGTGGTACTGATGGATCTTCTCCTGGTATCAGCGATACCTGCTCACTCTCTTTGACCTCTCCACTGCACTCACTGCTGTTTAAAGCAGAAGGTCCTACTGCTTCAGCTCTGAGGGGCTGCAGGGACTGAAAGTAACCCAGCTCAAATGCTCGAGTCCTTCTAAGAAGGATGCACTAATGTATAGCAGTGCATCGAACTGCTCTTCCGTTACAAATCCCTTACCTGAGCATTTTAGTTCTCTGTAGCTCAACACTGACATACTGGTATAAACATGTGGCCTTCTTGGCACCTTAAATCAAGTAGAAGGCCAAATTTTCAGATTTCTCTTTTTCTCTGTCATCTCAAATTTTCTGTGTACAAATACAATTTTTACCCTGTCTTTCTGCTACTTGGCCCAGTTTCAAGTGTGATTTCTTTAAAACATCTGCTTTTATTAAGTAATTTCCTAGAATAGTTTATTATTTATTCAGTTTGTAATTGTTCTATTGCTGATGTACTAGTTTTGTTACAATTTATGTCACTACTTGTATACATAGCAGAAAAATACAAAATCACTGTTGCCGGAAATGAGATGTGTGCCCCATGTGAAAACTTCATGTTGTCACTCTTAATTAAGACAGGTCAGAGTAATTAGCAACTAAAAATAAGCCCTGCTACTGAGGAGTAAAACCAAAGCTAATACAGACCTGCTCTTATAGAGTAATTTCTAAGAACGCAAAAAATGTTCCTGATCATTATTTGGCTATTATTGTGTCATTACAGATGAGTGTTATATGACAAAGGAGATTAAGATCTTCTGAAAATACTAAGTTTTCATATTAGTGCTATCTAAAACCTTGCTCCTTGGAGGTAAGTTAAATTTTAACTTAGATAAGTAAAGTAGAACATAAGTAAAAATTTTTACAGTAGTAAATAACACTCTCACAGCTGAAAGCATTCTATATTGTGTGTGCTACTCTAAGGAGGATCAATGAGGAGATAAAAGATGCTCTTTTCTTAGGTTGAGTTTTCCTCACTATTTATGAAGGGACTCTTTACCTTCTGAAAATATCCAATCTGGAAAAAAAAAAAATCCAGCAGTTCAGGTCTTACAAAAAACAGATGAGTTCTGAGAAACTCCTGTTCTCCAGACACCGGCTCTTGTTTTGACTCCATCAGTGAGCCAGTAGAGCCGCTGCCTCCTTTGTGGGGATGAACAGATACCCCTCTGACTTCACCTGTGCTTTTTCAATGTAGTGCATTTTTCAGAGCCTCTGCCTTCTACCTCCACAACAGCGTATATCACTGACCCAGTCTTAGGCTAGCCCATCACAGATAAACTCCAGTCACCTGCTAATTACACTCAAAGCCATTGCCAAGCAACGCTCCTCTTTCAAAGACTTTGGAACATGAGATCTCTGCAAAGCAACTAGCGCTGGGCTGGGACAATACTTCGATAAAACATTTAACAAAACAAAACCATCTGAGATGCAGCCTGCCTCACCACTACCGCCAACAGCAGTTCAATACCAGGGACAGAGAGAGGGTGTCCTGCAGTTCAAGAATGAGTTACTCCAAGTGCTTTCAGTGACAGCAAACTCCTGCTGAAAGGGAATTTCTTGTAGGCTGCAACCTTGACTAAAATAAACTTTGCAGTGGCAGCATGTGAACTTTCCCATGCTGCATCCATTTAGGGTGGATTTAGGGTCCAAAGCCTCTTTGAAACAAGTGGGACTGTAGACCTGCATCACCATCTCTTCATACTTTTTAAGGGACTTGAAAACAAGGTAAGCTCCTTTGAAAACAAATTAATACTTACATACTTAAGAAGCTATACAAAATGGAATGCTGGTCCCATAAACACTGAGGACTCTTCATTATACGACACCTAGTGTCCTTGTTCATGATCTTGATCTAGCGCACAATGTAAAAATGAAAAGTGGAGACTGAACTCTCCCCCATGGGCACGAGTCCTCGTAGATGAGGCTTGCCCTTTGGAGTGGCAATCCTACTCATGTGAAACTTCAGGAACATCGTGTCATGAGAAACACAGATGACATGAATAATTTCTTTCTTTTCTACACAGGCAACAAATTATGGCCTCTAGGTTGTTGAGAGCAAATATGTCTCCAAACTGATCCTGGAAAAACTTCAGCTATTTTCCCATGGCAACCCTAAAACCCCAAACAGTTCACTCATTGGCAAATACTGAATTACTTCAACACAAAAAATTTGAGAATAGTTATCTGCTCTTTTTTTATTAAACTCATTTTCCATGCTTTCAGCATGCAACCCTTTGTAGAGTATCTGAACATTAGACTTACCTTTTGATGGAAGCAATCTAAGTAACTCAACTTGTTTATCCTGAAAGGGTCACCCTGGTCAGACTTAAAAAGATTCACTGGTATCAATACACGTCTTGCATGGAATTCGCCACTAACACAGTTATTAGGACTGCCGTGTCTCAGTTTTGTTTTAAAAAGCGGGATCGTGCAGGATGGTGCACTGAAGCCTGGAGCTGACAAAGATACCTGAATAGTCTTATCTGAATATTCCTGCTTTCTTTGCATATAGTGACTGGTTACAATTCTGTGAGGTTTTTTCTTTCCATCCTTCTCAGTATTTTTTTTGTCATAACCATTATTACAAATGCGAAGTTCCAATACTGTCCTGGTTTTCTCTTACGTTAATGGTACACACTAAATGATTTTCACTGAATTCTGTTTGATGAGTTTTGCAGACCTGGGTCTAAATCTTCCAGGGCAGTAGGTTGATTTTTGTAAGGCAGCAGCTTGGAAGCAACAGTATAATGGATGAATAAACGACTAGTGAAGTGACACACCTGAGTCTTACTGATCATATATAAATCCCTTGGAGACTTTTTAAGTTTTGTGTACTTCACAGGTACACTTCATATGAAATTCATTCCTTTGCCCTGACCTTGACTTTTTTAAACTCTACTTTGTATTACTGGAAGTTACCGACAAAAATTTACTTCGCCATTGTTTAAATCTTCTACTGTCTATTTTTGGTCAGTAATCCACAATTTAGAAATAGAGAATAAAAATCAGGAAAAAAAACCCTTGTATTTTTCATGACAGTAGCTTGACAATTGCAGGGAAAAGAGCCAAGAGACAAGCTCCACTGTATTGCATTCCCATAAAGCTCAGGGTTCCAAAGAAAGTCTCTCCTGCCAGACTTCTTTCACAGATCCCAGACAGATTAGAGATTTAGGTACAGCAATTTAACACATTACTGCCTACAGCAGTGCAGTACTGACCTTTAAACCTGGATGGCTTTGGCTGACTATAACCGCACTCCTGTCTCAGGGCAAAGGAAAAACATTTGTCCACACCTTGACAGCATCTCCATCCAGCAGAAAGAAGAAGCAGTTGCAACAAGAGCACATCGATAACCACGCTATACAGAAAATTATAAAAAATATCAACACGAATATTTAAGAACAAAATTTGTTTCCAATGTGACAGCAAATATATTTCATCACTCTTTTGGCAAGCCCCTCTATTGCCAAGGTAACAAACTAGCATGCTCAAGAATTCATTGTATCTTTGAACATGAAAATAAGGATGCAAACAAGAATATCCGTAGTGAGCTGAGTTTGACAAATTAATTATAATACAGTACAGCCTCGAGTCTGGACCTCTGGTGTCTAAACAACTCCAAACAGATACGGGAGCATGAAGCAAAGTTGCAATTTCTGTCCCTGGACATTTATTCCTGAGTCTGCTGCAGTATTTCTTCCAGATCCTTGCATTGCTGCCAATTTACATCGTAACTGAGGGTGCTATTTTTCTTCTGCCTTCAAGAGTGTGACACATGAGCTGGCCAAGAATAAATGCTGCTTCTGGTACCAATTAGTACAGCCTGCCATACAGTAGCAATGCCACCATGAATCAACACGTCAGTGTTTCTTCTCTCAGCAATCTCACTCTCCCTCAGCCTACAAGTCAAGATGTCCAAACACAGAGTAAAAATATCACAAATGTTCTCAGAGGCAAACACCTGAAACAAAATATTGACTATTCATAAAACATTCTTATTTCTATTTAAAATAAATCTCAGCAGAGATAAATTGTGTAATCTGCATATTCACTAAAAGTAAATCTACAAAAACAAAATTTCACAAGCAATTCCTTTTATTTACAGATATAAAAACTGTTAAGAAAATAATTCAAAGGGAAGAAGGGGCACAAAAAGTGATCACAGGCATTAATTTAGAATATTTGCTGAATAAATTATGCAGAGATAATTCATCCAACTCTAGTTTAATTGCAAATTTACGACATATTTTGTAATCTGACTAAAAATGAATACAATGCTTTTATATATAGATATAAATATAAATATTAAAAATGTACTATAAATAGTACACATTGCTATCTATCCCTTTACTTAAGGCAGAGAAGAGAGCAGAGGTGGAAGAAAAGAGTTAGGTGGAAACAGTCTGATGTGGTGTCCAATTTTCTCAATATTACGTCATCAGTACAAATCCTATTCTGCTTTTTTGAGGTACAAAGTTGCAACTGCCCTGAAGGTTTTTTATGAATCTCTCATATACCTTGTCTCATTCCTAGCAGCTACTGCATTTGGTACTAATTGTCAGTCTTACTGATAATGCTGCAGATACAGCAAAGACTGAGTGAGCCAGGGAGAAGGATCTCCAGTGCCAGAAACTAGAAGACTTTACACCCTTGCCTCAGACCAAGGCCCAATAAGCAAATGCAGTTCCACACCACGACTGTAGTGGGAGCCTTTCTGAATCTCTAAAGCTGTCCCACCATCACCTTTCACAATAACTAAGTTCATACAAAAATCTTAAATGAAGAAATGCTTGGATTTTTATTTTTTTTAATAACGAGAAATTTACTCAATGAATTCCTCAACTGAGATTGGATTTCTAAATATAGTCCCATGGTGTAAAATGACTGTGGGAAATTCTATTATATTCTATTAAGAAATATTCTATCAAGAAAAACTCAGAGATATGTTAAACTCTTCCTTTCCAGAGTGCCAGTGCAGAGAGTATTCATTACTTAAGTTACAGGGCTTACAAGTTGAAGCATAGCTTAAGTATGACACTAGATATTAGACAGCCCTTCAACCAGCCTTCTGTACAGGGTAAACATAATCCCCCAATTTAAGGTGGCACATGTTACAGAGGGTATTTATTTAGTTTCTAGTACAAGCAGGTATTTTTCTACATCGATTAAAATGCTTGTGATTCCAAGGAATCCAAAGCCTTTGGTAGCCTATTGCTACATTCACATTAACATCACCATGTAGTGATACAAAAGAGACCAATTAATGGGGTGTTGCATTAATTTGGTAGGAGTGTTGCACCCACTCCCACCAAAACCCAGCCATTCAGCCTGTTAATGTCACTGCTTGCATATAAAAATGGACAAACAGGCAGAGGCTAAGAGGATTAATGGAAAAGCTTCTGTAATACAGCAAAAGGTTTGCTGTATTTTGTAAACATCTTTCAAACGCAAAATGCAATGCAGCATTCTCAGTGCCAGATCACTACTCAGTTACTTCATATTGTAGACTTACCAATCCCTTAATTGCACCTGCAGGCAGAATTCATTTTGGCTGACTGCATTTTTTCTAATGATAGTTTCACATTCGCACTGTTTAGCACAATGAATTGCATCCCAGTAAGATGTAAAACTGCCTGGAGTAAGCAAAAGAATGTTTATCCATTAAGCATTCATACAGAGTGTATTACATTACAGTTAATCACACCAATGCTTCAAAAATCAGAGAGTCTGTATTTCCAGAGGAATTTAGTCTCCCTAATGCCTCCTAACATGGTACACAGGGTAACAGAGACTAACACACGTCAAGAATAAGGGTTCCCTGGTCTCACTGCATAACTGGTTCAAATGCACTGGCTCTAAGTGCAATTTAAAATACGGTATTAACAGAGCAAGAAACAGGTTACAAATGTGTGCACACAGTGTATCTCAATGAATAGACAAAGAGAAAGAAGGATCATGGGGATAAGCCGGTATTAATGAATAATGCTAGCTCGGGATGAGACTACAGCCATAATGCCACAAAGTGGGGATTCAAGATAAATACATTTAAAGTGACTCAAGTCAACACTCTTTTTGGACATTTTTCAACTTCAACATTTGCTGTGACATCAGGCACAAAGTCTGATATTAATCCCTTGAAAACAATAGCAAAATTGACTTCATCAACCCCAAGCGGAAGAGGTGGGAGTCTATATTATGACTGTTTTTCACTCTACACCTCATGTTGTGGAAAAACTAAACAAGCATAGAATATACCATGAGTTTTGCTCGCATGAAGTATTAACACAATTCTACTCTCTGTGCCCAAATTCACTGCATAAATTCAGATTTTATAGACGTTTCTTACATACCAATCTGTGATGAATTTGAAATTCTGGAGAACCAAATGCAAAGTGTAGCACCTAGTGCTGTCCATCCTGAGAAGGCGTTTGTGGAGCTCCATGGAGCCCAGGCTGTGAGCATCCCAGCTTTTGGTACAACTCCCCCATTCTTTCACCAGGCTCTCCATGTCTGTGGCACAGGGTGCCAAAGACACTGAGGTAAGGCTCAGCGACACTGCTTGTAGGGCTGTTATTGCTGTGCCTCAAAAAAGCAAAGCAGAAGACCTTTGTTGGCCCCATCAATATCATCTCCTTATGTTGAAGAGTAAACACGAACCTTCTCCACTGACACCTGATGGGAGAGGAGAGTCCTGGCTCCTGTCATGCTCCTGTCATTCAACACGCAGGAATACAACTTAGGGAAGCTACAGGAGTGAAATCAATGAAGAGTGGGAAAACACATCCTTTTTTTTCTCTCTCTCTCTACTAGAAAGAAAATGGTTTCAGCCTGGCTGCTGTGGGAAATGGGGAAGATGCACTTGTGCATGTGCATTTTGGTTGGGTTTTTTTGTTTTTCTTAAAGAATTTTGGTGTATTTTTTTCCCCACAGGAACGTCTTGCTTTACTGTTCTGGGGCTGACCACGCATCTCCCTGCACATGTCCTTAATAGTGCCAGCATGCATGGCTACATTTGGGCAGAGTGGCAAGTGGGGCACCATGCCCGTACACATCTGTTACTGGATATGAAGACAGACATGGGGTTAAATGTGAGCCCACTGCTGTCCCCACCACATGCCAACAGTGGAGGTGGCCTTGGAAGCAGATGTATGCCCAACAAACTCCCAGAACTTTATAGCTGACTTGAGTCTTCTGAGCTTTCTGTCTTCCAGATGCAATTTCTTGACCTGCTTCAGACGGAAACAACTGAAGCGCAAGACGAATATTCCACCTTTGTGAGTGAAACTAAAATATGAGGCTTAGCCTTCTGTCTGGATTTGCCCAAGCAGAGGAGGAGAAAGTGCTGTTTATCATGTGCAGAGACAGAGAACCGTAAAAGCTACAAAAGAACCTCTCTATATGTTGTGTCAATGTAGTGAACAGAGCAGGGGCATCTACAAGAGTGTTGTTCAGCTATTCCACCAGCTGAAGCGTGCAGCACACAGCTGGTATCGCTGTCACTCACAGTAACTGTATTCTGGTCACAAACAGCTGCACACTTCTTTTAAAAGTAAAACAGACACCATTTAGTGGAAGCTGGACATAGTCCAGATAACAAATTAAAACGGGTATAATCTGTGGATGACAGGCTATAAACCCTATACAGTAAGCCTTTCAATAATCTTAGCATGATTTTAATGGTTACTCCAATCTAATATAATGAATAAAGAGAACATATCCAAGTATCTCTAAAAAATCCTGACATTTAAATATTTTTAAGTCAGCTAGTGTTCACTGCCTAAAGAAATCAGCAAGGCTGTGACTCTTGCCTAAGCTAAGAGCTGTGAATGAATAACCAGAGGAAGACAGCAAACCAATCTTACGAAACTTTGCTAGAATACATTTACACATATAACCTGAGGTATTTTTAAGAATCCCTAAGTAAAAGAAAAGTAAACGTTCACGTTTTTTAGAAGCACATCTTTTAAAATACTATTTTATAGCTGCGGTTTCAAGAACACCCATCAATGCTGAAAGGCTTCCTTTTTGGGGCATTACTATTATTCTTAATCAACCCCCTGTAGATCAAACATAGGCAAAGATAGAAAACAACTCAGAGCAATCTTTTCAAGTCCTTCTTTAGTATTACTAACAAAAGTTAGTACTAGCTCAAGAAAACCGCAAGTGATAACATTAACATTCACTGGGAAATGGCACAACAGACAATCGGTACAAAGTATATGTAACTCATGGCTCCTTTTTACCCCTAAAAACCCCAATAGTGAATAAAACCACTGTCTTGGATGAGGGAGTTAGTTAGATACAGGTAGTGTGGGAAAATAAATATGTGGTTGGACATCAAAACAGTCAAGCTGGTAAAATTTTCATCTTGAAAACTTCAATTTTAACCTTACTGTTAATGATTAAACACTCTGAGATTCTAAAAAAAACTTAAGAGCACCTTTTGTTTGCAAATAAAGTATTTGCAAAATAGCATGAAATGACAATTTTTAAAAGCCTTTTCTATTGTCCTAGTAAACTGAATAACCACAAACACAGTTCTGTCTGTAAGTCAGCTCAAGTTTTAGCTTTCAATTCCTTGCAGTAAAGTAAGAATAGAAGCCACAGTGTTTAAAAGGATGCTATCAACCATTTTAGTCTTGAAGGGAAGAAATGTTTTCACAGACTATTCAAGGGTAAAACCAATAAAAGTGCATGCTAGAAGGTAAAAATTTATCCAAACATATTTATTGCTCAAGACCAACAGGATTAGCCACAGATACAAAGCAGCTGCATGAACACATTCTTGCTGCTTGAGCACAGGAGTCCATCCACCCTCGGGTGAGAAAGCTGAGGAGGAGAGCCCACGCACAGGTCATGCAGGTACCCCTCCTGGGTCTGCACCAAGTAACATACAGTTTTGACGGAAGGATTCTGCAAATATAAAATGGATTCCCTCCACTTTTTTTCAAAGAAAAAGGAAAATCTTGCCTCTTTAGAATCCAAAAATCTCCAGAAGCATGAGCGCCCCCATTGCAAAAAGCACAGTTACCATAAAAAAGGAGAGCACTGCACAAAATACTGGAAGAGAAAAAGGCAGTCAAGTTTTAAATTGCAACTGCAACACTGGACAGTGTAGGGTGTTTATCATCTTACTTAACTTTCCAAATGACATTTTAACCCAAATGGCTAAATGGTTTTGGTACCACGCAGAACATCAACAGTAGGTCATTGTCACAGAAAATGATGCAGAGAACTGGTAATCTTACAACAGTTAACTGAAAACTGTCTGACTACTTCAAATTAAAAGCAACTTGAATATATCATGCATGTTTTTGCCTATTTATCCTGAAAGGTACAAGACATTGCTTCAACTCAATTTGTAAAAATTATTTTATCTGATCGGGCAGGCCTCATAAAAGCAGCATTAAAGTAATCTTACTTTACCTACCTTTAGGTTAAAAGCTCGTCTGTCTTGCCAAAAGGGCAACTGTCACAATCTGCCTTAAATTCAAGCTTTCAAATGGTGAATATACACTATCCTCCATGCCCTAAGCTTGATTTCTGATAAATGTCATAAATGTAACTCAATAAAGAAGCACAATAAAAATACAAACTGTAGTTGTTATGTCTTTATGTTGTGACTTCTAGCTAACAAGAGACAGATTTATGGAAAAGCCATCATGTCTCTGTTTAGGAAAGAACTTGTATTTTATTAACCCAGCAGACTTTTCTGAGTTTTTTCCACGATAGGTGCTTGAAAACCAGATGCACAAAATAGGTTCCATCATGTGTACACAAAATGCATTTTAGATGCAAAAGTGGTTTTTCATACTCAAGCTTTTTCTTTTTTCTACCAAAACTTTAATTGTCTTACGGCTTGTATTGATTCCTGCCAAAAACAGATCAGGACAAAAATCCTTCCACTGAGTAGTAAGAAAGGCTGTCGCTTTGCCTTTCAAAAAATGCTTGATTAACTAGGGACTTATGTAGGGAACCAGAAATTAGTCAGCAAGAGACTACTGCTACATGATAATCACCTAGATGAAAATCCCTCTGTGCACAATGCAAGATAATTGAATCCAGGTTAACCCTCCCTCATGGAAGCTACCTCAAACTCCTGTCCTTCTACTACCGTAAGAGCTTGCCGCTGCCGGCTACAACAAAAATAATCCTCTGCCTGTCACGTCCATGGCATGTTGTTAAGGTGTAAGATCCTTAATGCAGGCTGCCAAATAGACCTCCTGTAACTGAGAGATGGAAATATCACACCTCCCCTACAGCTGAAGCCCCTTGTGAGGTTCATTAAACCTTAACAATCCCACAATACAAAACCAAGAGCACACATCTAGTAACAAAGCCCTCTCAAGTAAAACCAGTGTGGTGAGTGTAACACACCCAGGACAGTCACTGTGTATGGTCCTGAAGCGCTAGAAACAACGTGGAAGACTGGAAAAAGCTCTTCTCAAATAATGGCTGTGAAAAAGTCCGGTATGACACTAGGTAGTAAAAGCAAGCAATAATTTTACAATAAACTGTTGTCTTCACTACTTTCTAATCTATTACTAATAACAAGGTAAAATAAAATATACACCAACTTATGGTGAAAGAGATATAAGCCTCCAATCTGGCAGCTTGCAGGTATTGACTAACAAAGTAAGAGAAATACCGGCATTCTCCATTGACTCCATCCCACTTGTCCATCTTCAATAAGGTCTTAAATTATGTTTATTAAAAAAAAAAAAATTTAATCTGTTCCAGAGCAAAACGTTTTCTTGCAATGGTCTCATAAGTGCTGAAAATCCTACAGCATGACTTTACAGTTTTGAACGTCTTTTTTGACTGCAGTTTGAGTCTTCAGGTGTGATGAGGTGTCCCAGCAGTTCAGCAACATGCTTTTGTGGACCACTCAGTAAGCCATCCAAACTCCACCTGGCCACACCACCAATTACAGTGTGGAGAGATCCAGTATGTCTGTCAAGCAGGCATCTGGGTTACCAGCTAACAGCAAGACTGAAAGTAGACAGTTCGTACAGGCTACACCTTGCATGACTGCTCAGTACCAGAGAAAAATAAAAGATCACAGCTGCAGAAGTCGGTTTTGGCCAGAGGGGATGTAGCAGCTCAATTTGCTGCATGAAGCTTACAGTCTGAAAGCCAAAATCACTTCAAAAGAACAGCAGCTGGGGGGGGGGGTGTGTGTGTGTGTGGTGTGGTGTGTGTGTGTGTGAGATTTAGAAGTACTTCTAAGAGAAATGGAGTAGGAGAAAAATAATATGTAAGTCTAGCTAACTTAAGTCTGGCAGATGGAAACATTGAGTATTATCTAAGAGCAAAATGAGTGAAAGGGACAGAAAAGTCTTGATGCAAAGATGCAAAGTTATCAATGGTGATTTGCATTCTAGGTCAAAATTGTGCAGCTCAAATAAAAGAAAGTGGTTTTAGAAAAGTAATATATAAACATTCTTTCCAAAATAAATACTGAATTAATTATATTAGCTGTTACTTAAAATCAGTCAAGGTGCTACAGGCTATCTTACCCATGGAAAGGAATTCACTGGTTACAGAAAGTGCGATGAACAGCCTTGGTTTAACTACAGCACAGCTCAAGTACATACAAAGACCAAGGACGCTCCTCTTCTACTAGCCTGAAGACCCACTAGGGTGAGGGAAAGGGCTGGCAGGCTCTGAGCAGGGAGAGGAAAGCAACGCTTCATGGAAAGCTTGTCTCAGCCACCTCCTGCCCACAGGCAGGAGACAAGCCCCTGGCGCCGACCTCAGGCAGAGCAGGAGGGAACCCTTCACCTCCCTAACTTCCAAGAAACAAAATCAACCTTATGCTTTTGGGCAATTTATACATAAGGGAAACAAATCCATTCTGTTTATTCAAATAAGTGTCAAAAGTTTAATGCTATTATCCAAGGAGCTCTGTCAACCTAAAATATTCTCGCATTTTACAATTGTCAAAGTTTTACATTGTGCAAAAGAAGTATTTAAAAAACAACATTAGGCATGCAGTGCAATATAAGTAATCCATTACACTTACCACGTCTGAAATAAACTTTGTTTGTGCTCAGAACAGGCGAGTGAATGACACTACCTGGAGAGCTAGATCTCAAAGGCAGGAAGGCGTAAGGGTTCATCCTGCTTTACTATTGTTTTGGCTGCATGACCTAGCAAGAACAGTTTCAGCCCTAAAGCAGCTGCACGTTACACTGTAATCACATGCATCTGTAATGAAATGATCAGCAGCAATTTCTAACTTAAAAGCTATATAAATTAGTTTATTTTCCTACAGGATGAAAGAAATGCAGATGAAAAATTTATCATATCCCTTCTAGTCCTCTGTCTCAAACTGAACTGAACTGGTCGGAAGCTTACTGTATCTCATTGTGTTCATGTCATGGATGAGATCCAAACTGATTTTGATTTTTTTTTTCCTCTAGCAAAGTCAAAAGAATCCAACTTAAAACATTTTTGTAGATATCCTTTCTAATAGCTGATGTATAAGAAAACCTGCCCAATAACATGCCAGTAGAGTAGTATGTCAAAAGAAGCATTGATAATTGTCCAAATCTCAATTATATATTAGAATAATTCTACATTAACATATTTATTGTTTCCTTTAGCCATCTACTGAAAAGACCTTATTAAAAACATTTGTTTTCCCAAAACATAATTTCTTCTCTAAATTAAGATAGCACTTTCTACACCAAAAAAGCAATTCCCTCTCTCATGAGACATTCAGCAATTTATTAAAATGTCTGTATTGTCTCCTCATTGCATAAATATCTTAAAAAATAAAAAACCCAGCAAACTGACCATATAATATCACATTTTTTCTTCAAACTCTTCGCAGGATTTGACTGATAATGTAAGAAGAAGGACCTTCCTATGGGGGTACAACGGCTGTCAGAAAGGATGCAGCCTAACAGAAAAGTATTAAATTTACTGTTAACATTGGGATATTAGAAGTTCTTTTAAGTGCAGAAAATTCACATTTCAACAGACATATTTTAAGCCAAATTTGGGAAATGAGTGAAAACAGGAAGTTGAGAGCAGACCTGACATTGTATTTTTACCCTTGAATCCTGATACAGCCAGTAAACTAAAGAAGTAGATGCTTACCAGGTCTACAAAACTTCTGTGGTAAAATGACACAGGTATAAATGCATGCCAGAGTAAGTCTTTGAGTTTGTGTATTTGACAATGTGTAGCGCTATTTAAATTTTTATTCATAAAGAGGCTGGTTTTCATATATATTATAATATTTTATTATTATTATGACATGATAACTATTATAATAGTAATTATTATACAGAATATATGTTATTAGTGTGTATGTTCTCATTATATTATCAGTAAGCAGACATTGTGAGAGACATTCCAGTTCTATCATTATTTCCCACTTAGACAAGGGCTAAACTCTAGGAAAAATATATACATATATATATATACTTGATGTGTATAATGGATGCGTATGCACCCATTAATTTTCTTTTACTGAAAGAAATGTGGTTCCATCTTATTTCTTTTTATTATTGCTTTCTCACCCTACTCCTCCACCCAGTAAGAGATGAGCCAAACTGTATCACCAGTCAACCTAACAAACAGTAAGCATCATTGGCATATCTTCCGGATCCTGTTAAGTCTTGGGGTTGTTCAGCCTGGAGAAGAGAAGGCTCCAGGGAGATCTTATTGTGGCCTTTGAATACATCAAGGGGCCTTACAGGAAAGATGGGGAGAGACTTTTTACCAGGGCCTGTAATGAAAGGACAAGGGACAACGGTTTAAAATTGAAAGAGGGTAGATTTAGACTGGACACAAGGAAGAAATTCTTTATAGTGAGGGTAGTGGGACACTGGTTGCCCAGGGAAGTTGCGGGTGCCCCATCATTACAAGTGTTCAAGGTCAGGTTGGATGGGCCTTTGAGCAACCTGATCTAGTAAAAGATGTCCCTGCTCACTGCAGGGGGGTTGGACTAGATGGTCTTTAAAAGTCCCTTCCAACCCAAACCATTCTGTGATTCTGTGAGTTTGAAAGCTGTGGAGCGGATGGAAGCAGAATTTCAGGAAGAAAACATACAAGCTCCTGTCATTTAGGGCAGTTTTAAGTATTCAAATATTTGTGATTTGTATCACGCTAAAAGCGGGGAGGTTGTTTCTGGCACCTCACCTGACATCTGAGTACCAGCTGCTGCTGACCAAGGGGAGCAGATGGTTTCTGGCGGAAGGGCAATGCTGCCTGGTGGCAGGGTCTAGACAGCTACAGAACAGCCAGACCCTCTCCAGCTTCATTCATGCACGTGTATTCATCAGACCAAGGCATGCTTCTGTACAGTATTAAGACAACTTAATTCTGTTAAAAACTGACTTGTGTGGGTAGACCAGGCAGTTTGTCTCACTCGTTTTTAAGCATCTGTGTGAGTGACACAACTGCTATCTTACCTGTTAGCCCACCATCTCCAGCTAACCAAGCTTGCCGCCGAGCTGAGCCGGGGCAGGAGAGAACAACCAGTCCTACTGCTGGGGCTGAGTCTTTCCTCCTCGCAGTCCAGTGGTGAAAAAATGTATCTGGAATCTAACCCTGCCAGTACACTTTAGATGCTGGTTTGTATCAGCTGATAAACTCTGCATATCTTTCCCTTTCGGAGAGAAACATGCAATCATCCCATGGAGGAAGGTGATGGACTCAGTGACCCCCGTGCTGCACAGAAAGTTAACTAGGCAGGCAGGCTGGTGGACGTGCATACCAAGACAACCTGATTTTTCTCTACCATACCTGCTTCCTCATTTTAGTGTGAATTTAAATGAAAGTAGATGACGTGATGGTGGATGTTCCTAAGAAGGAAAAATACACCAGTATTTCTTCATAAAAACGTGACTTTTAAAAGCCTACGATGTGGCTGCTGGTCAAACAGTCCAGTAGAAAAAGGAATTACATGTTTGGCTCTGTGAAAGAAAGGTTTATCTTTAGCCTCTTAAACATCAATGTTTTAAGAGATTCCTTTCTTTTGACAAACAAATTATTTTCAGAAAAAACGAAAAAACATTATTTCAAATCTGATTGCTCTTGAGATATCAAGAGCTTGGCAATCTCCTTTCCCCTGCAAGCTCATGACTGTAAGTACTGAAATAAGTAAAAGGATATCAGAAATCCTTAGAAAGAATGTAACAGAGTTATATATATACGTAAGAATATAGTTGATGTAAGTTCATCTTTTGATAAAAGCAAAATTAGAAGTGCCAGACACCCCTGCTACGGAAGTTTTGGCGTGAACTATGACTGTATAAAAAGTTCTTTCAACAGAAAGACAACTGAAGAAAAATAGGCTATAGAAAGAAGGGATTTTGTAAGCCACCAAGACACACTGAGATACTTGAAGATACTAACTTACCATGTTCCTGGATAAACTGAACTACTGCTTGAACTATACACAGACACACACACAAATCACCTAATACCCATTTTGGTCTAAGGGCTCTCCTGAATGTAAAAAAGACTGTGCAAAGTGAACACTTCTTCACCTGCTTCTCCAAATCCGCCTGAAGAAACGTAGGCAGCCTGAAAATGCAGGGTATAGGTGAGGTGTCCAGGAAGGAGAGGCCATTAGAAGTACAAGGCCGAAGAATTAATTAGCAGAAACAGCCAAAATGCAAATTTAAATTAAAAGCAAATTGTTGGTTGTGCATATTTAAGTTACAACATTTATAGGTATCTGGAATCAATATACCTCTGCTGAGAAAGCAGAGAAATCGGCAGTTATCAAAAAGCTCCAGGCTTAGCTGGAGGGAGCCAGAATGATCTCCAGAGTTTCTCCTCAGAGCCCTGATTGGTATGGAGATGGACAAACACAGATTAGCAGAAATGGATAAAACAGGCAAGAATTCATAGATCTGAAATTACGGTTTGTTGCCTTTTTGCTGCTTCTCAATTAATTTTGCTTGCCAAGCAAAAAATATAAAAAACACTGAAACAAAATGAATGAGACTTTTCATTAGCTAACCTAGACAGATCTTTGTTTCCTTAACAAAGGAGAAGGGAGAAGACACAATAGATTGGGGAGATACGATACTACCCAGCAACTGGTTTAAAAAAAATTCTGTTCAGCCCATATGGATTTTCCACCAGGGCAATCCCAGGCCCACCTCTTTGTACATCTGAAATTCAAATGAGAATCAGATATTTGACTGAACATTGCTGAATCACTGCTATTTGCAGCCCTTAGGGCTCTCAACAGCTGAGTAAAATATAGAAACTAGTCCCGATATAGTAATGAGAGTGTAAAGAGAGATTCAGACTATCACTTTGCTCCCTATCCAAACTACTCTTGTACCATTGTACTAATGCAAGCACACTGAAACAAGCTCAATCCCCTGAAAACCCATTAACATCATGGCAAGTTTAAAGGCATTCAGAGCTGCTCTCGAAACAAGTCACAGAGACATCTCCAATTCATTTCAACACAATCAATATCAGGCCAATATCCAGTGGCTGAAAATGCTTACTACCCTAGCATAAAAAATTGTTCCTATTCAGGAATTACAGGTATACGTTGAACTGGAAAATTTTGAGGCTCTTCCAAAGGTTCATCACCTGGTAAGACATCAAAACTACCCCAAAGGTTGCCAGGTGAGGCATAACTATACCTCTTCTTAGGGAATGTCTCCCCCGATGTATAATAAGGCTTTGCTGGCTCATGAACTTCCCAATTGCTAATATGTGAAATGCAAAGAAAAGGTAATAGGCAACTGGTGCTCAGGGAAGGCAAGAATGTTGATATACAAACAGGAGTGGTACAAAGATCTTGACAAACTCCTTTTTGCTCTGTCTTGCTACCTGACCCAAACGTGCAAAGGAACCACAAGAAGTAACATACTCCTGAAACTATTAGCAATTTCTAATTCAGAATTATTTTCTGTATTTTTAACACAAAGAGCAATTAAGCAAGGCTATGCCACTGTTCATTCTCTTTGTCAATAAGGGGAAAAAAATTACTCTTTTATAAAGAACCGTGTGATTTCCTCATCTAGAGTCTGACACAAGAACATTTCCTTGCCTTTTCTATTTTTCTTTCTTTTTTTAACTCTTCTCTCTTAAACATTTAAGCACAAGTTAGTATTCATTTTATGCACTTCAGAGCAGATGCTATTTCTGTTCTTCAGTTATTCAAATAATCTCTTAATTAAATAGCTACATACAGCACCTTAACAATTAGATTTATATTTTAATCACATACTCCTCTACTTTGTTATTTTGCTTTTACTTACTCTGGTGTGTGGGAATATTGCACATGGCTGTAAAAAAACCTGCATGGCTAAATTCTGTAATGCAAACTTTTGAAACCAAGCAAAGAATGACTTAAATATGAACGGCACTGATTCTCGAAACCAACGAAATGCAAAGCTGTTTTACAAGATCATCATTTAAGTCACTGTGCTTGTATATTTTTATATATATTATATATGTATTTATGTATTACAGGTGAAACAGACTTAATGTCTCAACTATTTAAACAATAGTATTCTCACAGTCATAAGCAGAAACTAATTCCCAACTGCTGCTCAGACAGCAAAAGCTTAAATGCTGACCAGCAAACAACCCCTCATATTCTAAGCTCTGCACTCCCACTCCTTATCCAAGAAATTTTAGAGAACATGCAAAAACCCAGTGGGTGAGGCAACCCTTTATTTAAAAAGCATCATGTATCAGCACAGCAAACAACACTGAGATTATCTCTATTACACAAGCATTCTTCAAAATGTATTTCCAGTATCATACCACTCCATTTTTTCTCTACTAACTTTTAAGGAAAACATTTTTTCAAGACATAATTACATATTTATACATTATAGAAAAATAACCTCAACATTTCCTGTTATGGATAGAAAATTAATTTAGTCTTCGTGTGGGAAAACAATTTAGAGCTCTAGTATCCATTCCTCCACATGCTTCTCTAGAGTAAAATATTGGGTAAACCTCTCCCAACACATTTTTATTGAAGAATAGAGGGCTGTAGGATTAAGTTAAAGTTGCACTATCTGTATCCTTTTCTAAGGCATCAGACATTAGCTAATCCTATTACTTCCTAATGCACTGACTGATTTATTTGGTATGTTAAAAATGCCAGATCACCTTTAGTCACCAGGGAGGATCCTATGGTAAACTGTGTAACTGTTTCATGGCATTGACCAATTTTTCACTGTGATTTTAAGTTCAGTAGTTAGCTTTCTTACATTATAATCCATGAGGTAGCATATTTATTAAGTGGAAGAAGGAAAAAGACATTCAACATGTTAAACTTAAAAAATAACCTTCCCCCTCAGCAAATGAAGTTTTGTAATAAAATGCATACTGAACCTATGTAAATATAACATAGGTTTATTGTATTAATCTCTATAATAGGTCAGTATTTTTGTGCTTTGATTTAGATTTTATATATTTATGTATTATGTATAAATATTTAACATTTGTATATTGATATTTACTATTAATATATTAGATGTCTCAGTAATAAATATTTAAATATGTCATATATAAAATATAATTAACTTTCAAAGTGAAGGAAAATTTGGATAAAGCACTAATAAATCAGTAATGTACCTACAACAGAAGATGCTATACTCCTCCTCAGTGGATTTTCTGGGTTGTTGGTTTGGTTATTTTTTTTTTACTTAGAAAGTGATCATTTGAAGAGTTTCCCAGAATGTCCATGGAGATTCCAAGATGGAAAAAAAGATCCCCCGGCAACCAGCAAGGTGCACTCCCAGCAGGTCAGAGGCCAACAGCCATGCTGAAAGGACCTTGGCTGGTGTCACCCAGTGCCCCATCCCTACTATGCATGGGATTATGTCCGAACCACGCGATGGCTGAGAGCAAGCGAGGGCAGACCTCACCCCCGTCTTCAGCTGTCTTACGGGAGGGATTAAAGAGGGATCGGAGCTCCCAAGGGTAGGACGAGAGGCCACAGACACAAGCCTGCATGTGGGAAATTTCTGTTAGAAGTAAGGAAAGATTTCTCCCCCTGAGGATGCCCAAATGTGCTCAGGCTGTTCCAGAAAGACTGCTGAGTCTCCCTGGCTTTGGGGAGATGCAAAATTGGAATGGGCAGAGCCCTGAGCAAACTGGTCTGCCTCCACCTGCTCCGAGCTGGGGGCTGGATAAGAGGATGTCCTCATGTCCCTTTCGAGCTCAACTGCTCTGTGATACTATTCTGTACTTCTGTGGATGGGCACAGGAAAACTCTCTATCAGTGCATCAGGTAATCAGCATTTAGTCGCACACTGGTGGTAAGATTGAGATAATCACCAAATGAGAACTTTAAAACATTATTCTGAAGTGTTTCCAAAGAGTAAAGTGCCACACATTGCAATTTTTCATTACCCAGTCCCTACCTCCTATAATGCCTCTCCACGGTCCTGCCCCTACAACTTCTTTGCTGCTTCTGAAATCAGGCTGATGAAGAGCTCGATTCTCTGCCCTGCTTCCTTAAAACACACATGTATTTTGGCCCCTGCTCTGCAATGTTGGTTTCTCCTGAACTTGGTTATTTTTAACCCCCTAGCACTGGCCTTCTCTGTTACAGATTTGCTAGCAACCAGACAGATTTAGATATACAGGTACCTTAACTGTGAGGGAAATGAGGCAACCAGACTGTAAATATCATACCAGTGCAACTGGAAAAACAATTTTGTACCTTCAACACTGGAAGTCCTTTTATAAGTAGAAAGTTTAAGTGTTTGTGAAAGACTACACGGAAGGTAAAAGTGGCATCCTCTGCACACTACAGCATAATTCTCCCTGACAATTTCTCATTAAAGTAAATGGCATTATTACTTCTCATTCAAGAAACTTCATACTTATGTATTTTTTTCTTTTCTCATTACTGCGCGCCAACTACCACACATAGTTCTTGCATTATATTCAATGATAAAGAGTGTGTCCTAAAGCCACTAAAAATCCACATTTATCAACAACATTTAATGCTGTGATGAGTGGAACTCACCAACTAGTGTATGGTTTTCCTATTTGACCTGCTTTTCCATCTGTGAGCTCTCTTGGACAATCCTTTATTGTGATACTATATTTTTAATGTAATATAATGACAGATTCCTAATCACAGAAATGCTGTATGTTAGCTGTTTTTAAACTGCATTCTGTAAGGCACAAGTAGTTCCTGAAACACAAGTCACGCACAACTCTTCAACATCATGCATCAGGAAACCTGAACTCTGTCTTAGAAAAGATTTTATGATTTGTTTCTTAAGCTTCTGAAGCCTGTTTAAAAATTCAGCACCCCATCTCTAAGTTCAAGGTTACAGAAATAGGACTACCGATAAAAATACAATCTTCCATTAATTTTGCTTTTGTATTGTTCTTTTTGCTGGAAATTCTATTTAAGAAAGCAGTATTTAGACTACATTTTTAATTTTTGCATAGATATTGCTAGAATGAAAATACTCTGATTTTAGAATGTGGTGTAATTATTTAAATTTACCTAAAAATGGCAATTTAAAAGGGGGGGGGAGAATCTTGTATTTTTGAACACATTAGGGCCTCATGCAAAGAACATCCAACGTTACAAACAGCATATTGTCCAAATCAGAAGACCGATTAGATTAGCACTAGAAAAATTAGTATTTGTATCCTGTAGGTTACTGTGATCTAATCAGACACATAATAAACAGAAGCCTATCTGTAGTCCGAAGTGAACCTATGTGTTCAGTGAAAGGCTACGATATATCAGGAAAGGCTTAACCTAGTCTCCCCCCACCTGTTGAGTACCTAAGTGGCTTAGCAACTTAGTTCTACCCACAAGCGCAGCATTAAATATCGTGTCTGTATGCAGTTCTCATTGCACTTCCTTATACACAGGAATCTAAAGATTGCTAATGATCTGTAATCCAGCTAAAAACAGAAAGAAGTGGATAATCTCTTTGGGACGTACTCTCCTAAACATTAACAGATGACTAGATTGCAAAAATATTAAGATCGAAAGCTCAATGACAGTAAATAACTAAAGGTATTGTCTGCTTTGCCTTCCTTTCTTAAACACAGGGCAGTGTTACATTGCTGATAATTAATTAGCACTATTTCTTCATGACAATTTCAAGTAAGAAGTTATCCAAATTATAGATCAAGTTTTGCCAACAAGTCGAAAGAAGGAGTTTCTCGCATTTGTTCTTCTTCACATATAAAGAGGACAAAAGACAAGAATTCAGGACACTGTCATGTTTAATTACTCAGTGCAGGTATTCCCTCACTCCTCTCTTCCCCCTGGCTGTTTGGAAGAGCAGGGATATGTGAGGTTGTGGGTGATGGCAGTATTCTTTCTTACCTTTCTGCAGTCTCCTAATTTGCATTTTACATTATCACTGCTCACAGACACATTGTGCCTTTTCAAATGTGGTCACGGCTGGCTACTACCATCCCAGCTTGACATCGGAGACACTAGGGGCTCAAGTGTTTTAAAATTTTAAGCTGTTTCTGAAAGCATTTATTTTGCATCATCATTGATGCACTTTCTCCAAGAAGCACAGAAAAAAACCATGAGCTTTAATCTGTTTTACTAGTTTATTCAGAACATGGTTCAGAAGCAAAGCAAAATGTTAGCAATACCCTATCCAGACTGATATTCACAGTGGGTAGTGGGATAAAAAGTGATGGAAAGTAGAAAGGAAAGTGAAAACTATAAAATAAAAACTGGACATTGACTCAAGAGACAGAATAAAACACTGTACAGCATTTTTTTAAATAGATTGAGAATAACTTCTTTAATCTCATCTTGGTAATGTAAAGATTGCCCCTGAAAGATACTTCCTCTTACAGACAGACCCTTCTGCTTAAAACAACTAGAAAAGAGCAAAGGCAACCTTTCCGAACTGTCCAACGTTCACATATATTTCAACATGAAAAGTCCTTTGCGACACACATGCTGGTTAAGTGTTCGTACACATTCCCCCTGCCACAGTGATTCTGCTCCTTGCATCATTACAGCTTTTTCACCTGCCACTTCTTGGAGCAAAACCTCCCCTCGTGCAGAAGCAACTCCTCTCAAGATGCATGGGGAGAGCACAAAGCATCAGCCTCTTAAAAAAAACAGGTCCTCACACTATCTGTCAATTCTCCCATTTACCGTGTTCCTAGTTATTTTTGCCAAGCTGTAAAAAGTATCTATTTCAAATAACTTCCTGTACAAAGAAGGAGCAAGTCAAAGTTTATTGTCTGCCTGAAGTTAATTTCAGAAGAATATACCAAACCTTTTTCATTTTGGAGAGAAGTATCTACCCTCCCATGCAGATACTAAGCAACATAAATAACCTAGATTACAGTTAATTACAGCTGCTACTCTGGAGCTTATGACCACCCATCCCAGACGCATGGCTAAACCAGAGTGCAGTGGAAGTCCTTGGGCTGTAATTAAGATTCTGATCCATTAGTGGAAGTTTCATATTTTATTCAAAATTCTCTAGACTTACAATGGTATTCTCTTCTTGCCAAAGTAATAACAGAAGGATAGAAGCAGATCTGCAACCCCGCAATGAGCTTCCCACTGTGCCACGGTTATGACCGGTCTCAGCATTAGGTCTCACAGTGATTTCTACCCCGGCGGTTTGAATGCTGACTGCGAGTACCGCATCTCCTGAAGAACCACCAGAACACCCCACCCTCTCACAAAAGGGTCTGAAAGCAGTTTGCCTCTGTTTTTAAAAACACCTACCTACTCTAAAATCTGGATGTATTTGTGGCCAACCTGACTTGCGGCTAGTGCAGGTTTGCTGTTTAAACCAATGCTGAAGTCGCAGCCAGCATGGCTGGTGCTACGTTCCTACACCATTACCAGCTCAAGGCAAGGCTGGGAGACAGAAAGCAGAGAGGGGAAGAGATTTGTGAGGTCCCTCTCCTGTCTAAGCACAAGACTGCCGGGAAAGTATGTAGAGACACTCAGTGATGGGACAACAGATCTTTGAGTAAAGAGCAGCACCAGTTCATTTTCACCTCATGAGTTGATACATGAACTCCCCTTCTTTAAGACAACTCTGAAACAGCTTTCTTTGTATCCTCTATCCGTACCCCATTCTGGGCCAGACACATGGAGCCCATTCCCCCTTCCCTACCTCTCAGCTCTCCATAACCACTGCAAACACAGGCTGGTGACTTGAGATGCCACTGTTGACTGCCACGCTCATGCTAGAGCTGGTACTTGCAAAAGGGCTGAGATTTCAGGTTGTATCTGTATTAGCATATAAGTAACCCTAGCAATTTAACAGTATGGATGACTGCATGCCAGTGCTCTCACACCTATATGCCAGCCCTGCTCAGTTTCATAGGGTAGATATAGCTTTGCAGAGAAATGTTCCTAGAGGCATCAAACAGGCTACAGTCATTTAAAGGAAACAAAAGAGGTACCAGAAGTCTGCTTAAGACTTGTTCTAATAAAAAGGGATGGGTGGGACAAAAAGTCAAATGAAATACAATTAACTTTCATAAAAGCTAGGACTGTAAGATAAAAGAAGAGCTGAACATATGCAGAAGGAAGAGGTGGCATAAAACCTAACCTTGAACTGAATATTACCAATAAACTAAAGCTGACTTCCAGTACATTATTATATGCTTCAATGTCTCTAAAGGCCTTTTCACCTTCTACAATAGGCCACTGTAATTGTCACATGGTAATCAGATCTGTTGAGTATGCAGGAACTCGCTCAGTTTCAAAATGTTATGGTGCTTACAAAGGATTTTATTCATTAGACAGATTAATAGATGTTCTTTGAACTCTCTCTCCTTCACACAAGTCTGTGCTGCCTGGAGGACAGTGGAGAAGGGCTTCAGAAACTCGCCTGTGAGAAGAAAAGTAAGCTTATATGAAAAATCTTACTGGGAATTGTAACTTAAAATAAATTCCCGAGCTAATATGATTCCCGTAATTATTAAAAGAGAAAAACCACAAAAATAAATTCCCAGTAATAATACAAGAGGAATCTGATGGTGATCTTATTCCTTCTCCATTTCCCCCATTTCAGAATCAATCATTCTGTTTTTCAAATCTACGTTTAGCAAACTTCTTGGGTACCATGAGAAAAATGTCACAGAAGTCGTACTACATGAATATAACCTAACCACAGGTAATCTGCAAGAAAGCAAGGAAGGGGGTACTTATACCATGTTGATACTTATTCATCATGTTGATTTTTGGAAAGGGTTGTTAATGTAGGTTCCTTGTATAGATGTGAGATAGTTACTGTTAAAAATATCACAGAAACGCTTTGTTGTTTTTATGTTTTAGGTTTATGCTTTATTTGCAAAACTCCTTAAACGGCATTGTAAAATCACATTTAAAACCTACTAGAGGAAGGAAATACAATAAATTTTCATTTATTCAAGTATATACTTTTATATGCATTTTTATGTTCATATTGTTATGAGAAAGAGTTTGAAACAGAATTTGAAGGCTGTAGATAACTATCCCTCATTGCAAACAGACTAAAGTGCCTTCACTCTTTGAAATCTGAATTGTTATATGTCTATTTAAATCAAGAAAATGGCACTATTTGGAATTTCCTTAATGTTCTTAAGATGTTAAATTCATGTATTCTAAATTCAAATCCAAATAAATGATCACTAGTATTAGAACAAGCCTGAGAAATGTCATCCTAAGGCTGTATTTTCGCAGGGATGCTTTAACACCTGAAAATGGTAGCTCACTGCAGGATTAATTTTTTTCCCCTTCCTGTATCAGTAGTATTGTTATGCTGATTTTGCTTCAAGAAATAACATTTAGGGAAGCCTGGGACTCTTGTTTTAAATGAAACAGTACAGTTTCCATCCTGCAAAGATCAAAAGGTAACACCACCAAAAAAGCCCATTACTGTAAACTGGTGGCTTCCAATTTAATGGAATGCCATCTTAGAATGCCATCTGGGGTTTTATTCAATTAATCTTTCCTATAGTTCCCATAAAAGACAACGAAAGAGATACCATGTACATCACTCTGGAAGAATATTACTGACTGACATCAGCACAACCATGCTAAAGACTTGGCTCAATACTTAGAACAGGAGCTACCATCTAAATAACAAATCCATCTAAAATGAATACAGTCGTAATTAAGTATGGGCAGAAATAAAACATCTAGCTGATTTGCAACTGTACCTCAAAATAAAAGCAGCTATCTTAGCACCAACAAATATGTAAATGAATGTGAAAGCAAAACTGCAAACCTAACATTGTAAAATGTGTATTAGGTTTGCATTTCTTCATCATTTCTGTTATAATCTTGCTAGGCCTGTTTACACAGTTCATGTCATGACAAGAAAAAAGTAGTTGCTAGCTGAAACAAAAAGTGAAAAAAAATTCATACGGATTGCTAAGATGTTTTGTCCAAATGCAAAGACGCTTCCTGGCAGAGCAAAGGGAGAGCGGTCTGAGGTGCTATGCTGTGGTGTCAGGCTGACCACACGCTCTTCTATGATCATTTGAACATCTGGAATGCAAAGAAGAGCCTGCATGGTCTCATTTCCTCTTCTTAAGGGACAATAGCGAGCTCTGCACATAAGAATTAACACTCAAGGTCCGGAAGTAAACAGCAGTCAAGGTATTTTAAATGGATAAATCATATCACAATCAAATCCAAGACAATAGCCAGTTACAACTTCCAGAATAATTAGAGCAATGAGCAACAAAAATAAGGGCATTGCTTTTGCTTTATAAAACGTGTACATAAAATGACAGCAAAACTTTACTGAAAATTTCCCACAGGCATTAACAGTCCTTTCACGTAGGAGGAAGCCTATCCTTACAAACTGCCGAGGGAGCGCAGTGCTCGCAGTCCTGGGCAGGGAGGCTGTGGAAGGAGAAGGGCTGCTGGTCACAGGAGGAAGAAAAACTCCTTATGAAAGAGCATCTGGGAAGAGGGAGACAGACAAAACACCTGTAAAGTACATTTTCTCCCTCAATATGAATTCAACACAGCTTGTGTTCCAAGTCAATGGGAGACGTCCCAGTAATGGAAAGGTTGCTTAATTTCTGCTTTTTGGTTTTAGTCTGTTTATTCTAAATTAGATCCTGACTTTAGAATGTTTTTCTCCCTTTAGCATGGAGAAGTAAAGGAAGTCCATCGATTCCTCTTCAAGTCTAGTAATAGATATTGCATCTCAAAGATGTAATGAAAGATAGTTCGCTATTTTAAAAAAATACACAGTTAAAAGGAATCCTCTCTCATGTATTGAATCACTAAACTTTGCAAATAGTATTTTCTTGCTACATACATTAACTGCGCTTCATTGAGAATTTCACTTAATATCAAAACAACAAAGAGTGGTATCCAGCAAACTAGAAATCACAACACGGGCTGGAAGGATCCTACTGATGTGTCAGTACAGTGTAAGAAGGACCACGTTTATGCAGAATAACAACATTTTCAATGAGACAATTGCAGTTTTCCCATTTTTTCACTTTATGCTCCTTCTTCTCTTTACCCCTTTCCCACAGTCCAGTTTCTCACTGACTTTTCTCTTTTAATGCTTTTCCCTACCCTGAAGCAACAGACCAAACACTGTGTTTTAGCAAACTTCTAGTAGTGACATTTGGTGCAATGGAAGATGACCAGGGAGAGCGGCTCCCCTGCAGGGATGCTGCTGGGGAACACACCTGGATGCCACACTGCCAGCTGCCACCCTGGGGATGGACCTGAGCTACCGTTCCTCTAATACTGACCAGACTTACCCATATTCCAATGGGTAACAACTGGTTTTAAATCCAATGTCTGCATAAACATGTTTTTCAACCTTAGCAGCTGCAACAAAGCACAAGGTTGAAAGAAAAAGATTTTGCACGGGTCTGTCGTACCAAAAGCCCGTATCAAGGTGGTAACCCTGACCACCCTGGCTGCTCCAGCAAGCCAATGATACGACCATGAAGGGCTTTCCACAATTAGTGATATCTTAACTCAAGGAAAGGGCTATTTTTGTTGCATCAAAGTTGCTTTACTGGCTCTAATTTTCCACCAGCAGTTCAGTAGCTCAGCAGAGTGCTCCACCTTATCCAAGTCTGATGACATGAACTTAATAAACCTCAAGTAGCAAAGAAATGCCTGTTTTCCCCACCTACCCTCCTTGCAAAATCTTTGTTGTTTAAAGCCAGTATAGTCACACAGTAAACACCCCACTAACCAGGCTGACAGACATATTAAAATGTCTAGAAGCAGCCCACGTTTGTATTAGTGTAACTGCTGAAAAACTCCTGAAGGGTCAGCTGGCTGAGGCTACACACCCCACATTTTCTTTCCTTCTATTGTTAGCCATTAAAAAAATCACAAAACCAGAAATACATGCCAGAGAAGGATAAGGGATGTAACCGGTCTTTTAAGGTAGATAAAAAAAGCACAAGGAAGTATAATGCACAACAGAAGGAAGCAAAGCAGCAAAGACACCTTGAAATCTTTAGCAGTGAAATATACTTGTATTTAAAGAGATAACACAACCAAGCCATCAGGTATAAACTTAGATGCAGAAAGTGAAAGACTGAGATATTACTGTCAAAACAAAATATGCCACTAA
Source organism: Haliaeetus leucocephalus (assembly GCF_000737465.1). Taxonomy (NCBI): domain Eukaryota; kingdom Metazoa; phylum Chordata; class Aves; order Accipitriformes; family Accipitridae; genus Haliaeetus; species Haliaeetus leucocephalus. The sequence continues at coordinate 3,054,934 of NW_010972436.1, forward strand.
ACCTTTGGCAGGAAGGCAAGTGGAATCTATAAACAGGAGTAATTATACTAACAAGCAACTTGCACACTGCAAATACCGAATAAAGACAAATAATAATTAATTCTTTGTGACAGCTGTCACTAGATTATAGCAATCACATTAGCACTGTAGACACTCAGAAGAGAAACTACAGAAGCAGTCACCAAAATGGCCTTTATTTTTCAAATGTTTTATTTAACATACCAGTTTTGGGTGCTGCTTAAGTCTGTTCCTACATCAATTACAATTCTGAGCTGTGTATACTTCAGTGCAGGCAAATCTCACACCTCTCATTATGTCAATGAAATAACAATGGCACACTTAAAAGCTAATTTAGAAAATCAATCTCCAGCACAAAACAGATTTAACCATTTGGGGAGTTTGCTTCCCATACAGTGTACCTTCAAGATCTTACATATCTGGCTTTGGCTATGCACATGAGCTCTGTATTTTCCCAAGCAGACAGGGTTCTTTTTTCCTAATTTGAAAAGATTAAATTAATTTCCCACATATTTGATTGCTCTTCCTTAACACACACCGAAAAGGAATGTGCCATGACCTCTGCTGCTGTTCTTGAAAGGCATTTTTTACAAGCTAATTGCCATACAATACACTGAAACTTCACATTCTGGAGTTTTAGTGTCTTAGTGATTAGTCAAACTTCATTGCAAAAGCAACTGGGAAAACTTACTGTGACAATTTACTAAAGGCAATCACACCTCTAACAAAAAGAAACTATTTTCTTATGCTTCCTGTACATCCTGTACTTGGCTTCTGCTCTGGTGTTTTTGAAAAGTGGGAGTCATTGCAGAAAAGCAAAACAAAACAGGACTCTCCATATAGGAAACAGAGAATTAGATACACTCAACGTTCCTCTTCCCTAATAGTTTTGTTAAATCCATAGGTCTTGTGGAAAGGCTATAAAGAAAACAATTAAAGCCACATCTGTCTTCTGAGGCTGAAGGGGCTTGGTTAGGTAGAAGGAAATTCTCCAGAGGAATTACCTTAACATCTTCAGTTATCCTAACATCTCTTCTACCTTTGGGGGACTTAATACAAAAATATGAAGCTGCAGAAGTACCTTACTAGGAAGAAACCATCTACAGAAAGAAATCCACAGAAACGTCTTCAGGGAATGCATTCTAGCACAGCTTTCACAATCACTGTTTTACTTTCATGGGAACGAGCTTGAAGTTTGCTAACTCTGCTTTTAACTTTTGATTTTTTTCTTTCCTGTCTGCTTGTGCTTTAAATAGCATTTGGTGGCCTGGAGAGATACCGAGTCAGATTTCCTGAAAAGGGACTGTGATTTTAATATCGGCAGCATCGGATCCTATGTGTTTCCGGCAGATAGAGCAGAAACACCATCTGATTTCTGCAGTTGTGCTCTGGATGTTAAGAACCATCCAAAAGCCCAAGAGATCAGGAATTTGCTTCTTTGTGCCAGGTAAACTGATCTCTAAGTGTCTGTAATAACTAACTCCCTTTTTTTGCCAGGTTACTTTTTATCCAGATTAGTCCTGTGGCTCAGGTCTCTGCTGGGAGGTAATGGCATGCAGCTAAAGCCCAGCAGAGGTGGACTGAAATGACTGCCAGAGTGGAGGGGGAGAAAGAAGCTCCTTCTTACCACATCAGCTGCACCACATCCACAAGAGCAATGCCAGCATGCCTCTGGAGCTCCAGGCTCCCACAGGGAAGACCTATCTCCATTAAAAGAATTGCTATTTCTGGAATAGTTACCAAAGTCTTACACAACACTCTATCAGTTGCATTATCTGCTTCAGAGACTGTAGTGGTGTGGGCTACAGCATGCTTGGAGAACCAGGGAAAATGTTTTTTATAGCACAGACTAAACCTTAAGAGGCCATGCTGTGGCAGGGACTAAATTCATGAGTCAACACAGTGCCTCATTTCTAAAAAATAATGACAATGATAATGTGGAAATGAAGATGGATTTATCCAAACTCTTGGGGAAACAGGATTTAGAGGAACAATGTTAAATTGTCTTATGTGACTTGATACAATCAACACCATCCAAAATCTGATCAAGACAAAACACTGCAGCATTGAGCAAAATTACTGAGTTCACACACAGGTTATCCCCCTTATCTTTAGTGAAAATGTCAATCCCTTTGGAAAGTATTCATCTCCTTGGCTGTTTAACCATGATGTTTAAAAACAACCAAGTATTCAACTCAGCTGGTCCTTCAAAAATCCCAGTTGTGAACCAGTGCTACAACTGATTATTTTTGACAGTTCAAGTTGCACCTAAGATTGCTGAGATGTTTTTGGATGTTAGTGTGGCAGCACCAGAAGAAGAGACCCTTACGAAAACCGCTTTTCTTCCCTTCTGCTACTGTTTTCCCTCGTTTGCTTTCATCTGCATTACCTGTACTGACTCTGCAATCCTCCAGTCCACCAGTCATCCCCATTGAAGTCCTCATGCCTCTTCTCTTTTGCCCTACATTTTCCTGGTCTCCTTGTATGACACTACAGGGGAAGAGTGTTCACACCACGTAATAATTTCAGGTTAGGAAGCTAGCTTTCCTATTTAAACAATGGCAGTAGCATCTGCACCCCACAGTTGAGAAAAGAAACCTCATTAGGAGCAGAAATGGAAACCCACGCCCCAGAGCAGGCTGTCACGCAGCCCCAGCCCAGCAGGCAGACAAGCCTGCTTTCTGATACCTGAAGGCAGGCAGGCAACCTCCCACGCTTCAAGCCTACTCTTTGAGCAGTATTTAAATCTTCTTGAACAAATAAAACCTAAAAAGGGAAATACTGTCGAAGCATAAGTTTTATTAACTACCATATAACCCTTCAAATGAAGGACTTGACAGTATCACCACCTCTTCTACTGCCCAGAAGCAGAAGCTGGATGAACAAGAGCTTGCTTTCCATGTAGCATGAGAATGCATACAAATTAACGCAGGGAGGATATTATGCCAGTTCTCCACCAGGTACACTAAAACCTACAGGCAAAAGTCAGCCTGATGAAACACCAAGGGAGAGCTACGGGACTAAGGGGAAAGGGCTGTATGGGACTGCAGGTGGCTACACGGCAGGCAGGAGCTGCAACCAAGATGCAGGATTTCTAGGTAGACACCGACACTGCGTGTTGAACATGCTCCTATTTCTTCCACAGGGCAAGAGGAGGAAATCCAACCATTCAGTCAATAATTCAAGGCAGGATAAAGCATAGATCACTGCTTACAACCACAGCTAAAGAAAGTAGACATTTTCTGCTCAGAATGAAAGGCACAGACATAGAATATGAGTCCAAACAAACCATTTTTCTTTTTTTTTAGGAGGAAAAAAAGAAGTTCTGATCAACACATATGCTCCTCCAAGACTCGCCAGTCTGTACGATAAGTGATCTGTCAGAAATTTATTCAGAACAAGTTAAAAGGCTGCTTCAAAGTCTTAATTATAAAGCAATCACAAGAAAGAACAGTTCATATTCAGCCAAGTCCGTAAGAAGCCACTGACTGAGACTCTTCCAAACCATTGTCAAAGCACACTGGAAGAGTTTACCTGGACTCCTGGACTACTAATTTAAAGGTAATTACTCTTTCCTACTTGTTTCCCTCTCAGAACATGCTGAGCAAGCAGTGGAGCACCTCACACTTTGACCTTAGAACAGAGTTTTTGTAGTGTGGCATTTGCTCCAAAGATTTAGCTGAAATCTTAAGAAATGTATTACCTAATTTTTAGTTAAAAATAATTTTTAGCTGTTCGTTTGTGACAGGTCTGAACTGAAATCCATTTAATGTCTGATTCTACTGAGATTCAATGAGGCCTTTATAGATTTCCTGATCTCAGCAGCTTTTTTAAGATTCCTGGAACTCAATACCTGATGAACCAATTTCTGTTGGTTTTCCACCTTGACATACTGTATTAAAAATCGCAGCTTGAGGCAAGTTCTCACAGCTGAATTAATAGCTCCTGGACAGAGCTTTGAATGGAAAAATCTGACATGAAATACAGCATAAATATTAAGGTTAAGTTCTAACAGCATCTGAGCCTTTCAGCAAGGTTTTTGCTTATGAGTAGTTTGACCGTATTCTCAATGTCCTGTGATTTCCAAACCCTGTTTGGCCTGCATTTGCTAGTTTTATACAGTTACCATCATATAAAAGTGGTTCTTAAACTAACATCACCATTCCTCTTACCACCAGTTATATGCTTCTGATACTTTTAAAGGCAAATTTACTTGGAATTACAAGTAAGAGACAGCTATTTTTGTCTTCACTGACAAAGACAAGTTTTTCACAACGCAAAACACAAGATCTACATTTCAAAACTCAAATATCTTAAATAATAATGTAGAATATTTTCCTCCATATGATCAACTTTTCTCCTATACTAAATGATATGAAAATTAATAGAAATAGAGGGAAAAGGAACATCCTTCTCTGTTCACCCTCCCCCCAAAAAGTGGTAAAAAGTTACCTTGTGGTAGATACAATTACTTGTGTGGAGTGTACAGGACACATTTAATTCAAGCAAGATCACATTATTGAAGTATTAATAGCTATTGGGCTTGCCCAAAGACAATTTACTCTCCATGCACTCCCATGCAAAGTCATTAAGGACAGAATGGTCAGGAGCTTTTTATATGATATTCATCACTGTTGAATATCATAAAAAGCAGTAAATATTCAGGCTTGAGTTTAATGCAGAGAATTCTGCAGGAACTATACAGACATTCTGGAAACGTACTGTTACCATTTTTTCCACCTGTTTTAAAGCATAAGCTGCATATAGTTCTCTAATAGCAGACATATTTGCCATCACAAATTGTTCTCTTATTTAACTTTCACCTAATGCTTCAATAAATTTATGTACATACACTTATTCTACAGTGCCTTCCAGGCATTTATGTATAATATACAAGTATGTGTGTGCATGAGTATGTACGTACTTCCTATGCTTAATTTCTCAATGCAACTCAGCATTCCAATTAAGGTTTTCCAACATTAAAGAGGAAAACTTCTATAGTCTCATGCAATATTCTTTCAAATGGCCTCAAAGAGTTATTTAGCTTTTTCTTCTAAACACATAATAATTATTTCTTGAAATTTACTATTCTCCAAAATTCCTAGAAGTTTTCCAGCAACTAATTCCTCTTACCTCTCTTTCCAAGGACTGCGTTATTACTTTCCTTTGAGACTAGTTTCTCCAATAGAGGCTCTTTGCGTTCTTTTCTCCATCTTCAAATAAAATATATCAGGGAGTAGAATATAAAGTCTTCTTGGAGAGAATATTTCACACGTACACTTGCTCGATCCCAGCACCTCACCACTTGAAGGCAGCCACCCAGGTACCTGGACGGCAGAGCCACAGCTCTCGGATGCTGGCCGACCCAGGCACCACTCGCTGGGCTGGCCAGGACCGCACTGTTGATCAACCTCCCTTCAGCCCTCCACGCACCCACGGCTGCTGAGGGGGCCCAACGCTGCCTGACAGCGGGGAAGGTCTCCCTGAAGGTTTTCTTTGTCAGCAGAAGGTTTAGAAGAGCATTGCATACTTTTCATTAGAGTATGTGGAAAAAACGGTACCATGTTAGTTCTGATTTGGAAAAACATCAGCGAAGGAGTTTCTTCTGCTTCCCACTGTGCCATCCACAGCATTTAAAGTATTTTTCCTTTTAAAACATTTAAGATATCAAGAACAAGATAACAGTGCATCATTACAGTGTCTACCAGAAGCTATTAAGAACTAGTCAAATAGCAAAAGCCAGGGAAATACATCTGATTCACATCAAGAGTCACTCTAGTATTCTAAAATAGGCTGGGTATACTTCCAAAGAAATTTAACCGTTCAGATTTTTTCCTTCTTTTGATACACATTTTGAAGAACTCATCCAAAATTTTCCCAGAGAAAGAGCAGAAGTTGTCAACCTTTCATTTTGAAACAAAAGAGCAACTTTGGACAAAAATAGGTAGACAGATCTATTTTTACTTTTTCAATTATTGGAAGAAGAAATATTCTAAAAGAAAAGGACATGTTTCCCAAATGGTTGAAGAACACTGCAGACCTCATTTAATTTATCTGAATTATCACTTACAAAACCAGCTGTAAAACCTTAAAAATGATGAATAGCTGCACCCTACCCTTTGAGATTAGTTTTGCATTCTACATAGCACTTGCCTTCTTTTTTTCATCTCCCAAAAGACATGGTGACACCGAGGTAGCCAAAATCTTCTGGTCATTGTTTGCAAAGGCCTTTTTTTTTTAATTGAAAGTATGATTTAGAGCTACCTTTTTTCTTTTAAAAAAATACAAAATAATACCTCTAAAGCTAGTAGAAGGTAGTTTTGAAGAAAAAAAAAAGTAATAAAACTTCATTGTGTTTTTGCTATTTTTTTTCTACAAATTCTATGAGGAACTTCTGATAGCAAATTCTTCATCTCTCCAAAATTGTCTTCCCTGTTAGAGAAGTAATCTTTCTTCAGAACTTAACACACATTCAACAAACAAACAAAATGCAACAACCTCCCCAAATTCCTTCTACAGAGGAATGAAGCTGAAGCTTGAGTGATGCTTCCAGACAAGCTTGATGAAGATCTGCTGAAACTTGCAGGTTGCTGCCAAGAGGATGCCGTTCTTTCTCTCAGGGCTGTGTATTTCTCACTGTTTCCTTTGCATTCAAACTGGTAACTATGCAATCAGGCGATCAGGTATCAACAGTTCAGAAAGAAGTATAAGTTTACAAGGGGATAAATTACAGTACTTGACAAACAGCCAGTTCCCTCTGGAGGTCCTGATCTACTGCAGTTTAGGAAGCTGAGCTGGTTTTAGCACCTCCAGTTACTTTCTCCCACTAAGCTGTAAGAAAGGTAATAACTTTGGAGCTGGACATACTGAATATACTTCTCCTTTTCTTAGTTACTTTCTCCATGTTTTCCAGGAAGTTCTCTCTTGGAGGCCTGCTTGCTTTAACACCTCTAGGAAACAAAAGAGCAAGTGCAGGTAGCTTGTCTAGTATCATTTCTGGCAAATGACAGCTGCACTGTTAACATCAACAGTTGTCACCAACCTGTCTTAAAAAAATATCTCAAGTCAAGGGGGGGGCTCAAGACAGAAAACACAGCCTTACAGCTCTTGCATGCAACTTTTATCAAGATTCTGATAACAACACAGTCCCAAATAAATCAGAGAACTGAAAAAGCTGTTAGACATACATGGCAGTTCAAATATGAAGCAAAAAGTATTCAGTCATCTAAGATAATATTTAAAAAATTATTCCAAGGAATTAGCAAGATGTCCAGAAATAACAAAATACCCCCAATAAAACAGAAACCTTACTGTCAAATAAACTCATTCTGTTAGAATGGCTCTGAATTGCAAACAAACCTGAAGACTTCCAAACAGATATGTTAAGAGGAGTCTTAAATAAACATTTTAAATTAAGTTCTCAAAACAAACTTCAGAATATTGTAAAAGTTTACTTCTATTCTGCTCTTTCTGGCAATATCTGGGAGTTCAATTCACACAACTTGAACAGAATATACTACTGGCAGTAGTGGAAGACGCACCCAATTTCTACTAACATAAATCCATGCTATCTGTCCTGCAACTGCTAAAAACTGCTGCTGTCACTGCACTTTGGAGCTGTGAGAGCAGGCATTTCACATTGTATAGGATAGATACTAAGTAATAATTATAGGCACACACAACCTGAGGCTCTATAGTTGTTCTTACAGCATTTCCTCCAGGAAGACATGAATTAAACTTCTTTTTTTTATAGCAATCATGAATTTAATGAACTTTTGCTCCATTTTACCCTTGAGACAAGGCTGAAACAGCAGCAAGCTGCAGTTACACACTCCACTCCTCAAAGTTTATGAAACAGAGCAGTTGTTCTGAATTCCTTGAAACAACTAAATCATGATACAGCATTTTAGAGCCATTATTTCATTTTTGTATACTCATAATTCAAGAATTGGTTATTATTCTATGGAGAGAGCTTGCAAGCATGCTGGCCTAATATGACAAAGGTACCATTAAACTAGGTCTATGGAAGCATGCAGGTTCAGTAACCATCATCATAGACTCCTCATCTATAAAACCTAATAAAATGTTTATAATGGCCACAATAAATTGATTTATCTTGCACAAGCTTAAGAGTATCTGCATCTCCCCATCAACAGGATAGCCAGTCTGAAGTTTAATAAAACAATTACAGTTTTTGACATATATAGTGAAGAACAGAGAAATCTGAGCTAAAACATCCAAAACCAAACTAAAACCAGATGAATACTCCAAAATAAGAAGTCTTAATAAGACACTGTCTAAAATAATTCTGTTTGTTTAAAAAAAAAACTCACTCAAAATTCTGTTCTATTTTAAGACCTTACATTTAAACACACATGGATTGTTCTAAATTGTATCATTCTCTTTTGTTTTGGATTTTAAAAATATCTTTAGCACTGAAGCAATTACAGTTAAAGCGAAGGGAATGAAACCACTTTCCTTTATGTCAGTGGTATTATGCCAATTTTGTACCGCTGCCTATTTCAGATTCCATTTATTACCAGTGGTCATAGAAAGGACTTTTCTCTATGTGGATCAGAAAAGCTTTTACTTCTGTTCTGGTTCACCTTATGAGTTTGGTACCTACTGCTTTGTACTGAAAAATACATCCACATAGTACATTCTGTTTAATATGAATTTGTAAATATTCAAGACATAACTGCATGAATAAGAGATTACTAACATTTTTCCTTTTATAAAAGCCTGACACTGAAACTGTATTCCCCTCTGCCATTTAAGACTTTATATTCAGTGAATTCCTGCTTTCCTAAATTACATTTTCTCATGATACAAGTACATAACTTCACTGTGTAGGCTGCAAATCTGGTGGGAAAAAAAACATTTTTTAGAAATGTCGAGTACTATCCGATTATCATTTTGTGGCAAGTTTTCCGCCTACATTAAAACCCACAGATAGTAAAAGTCAAAAGGAGCTGTGTTACACACCAGCTTGGCTCCAGAGGGAATGTAATTACTGCTTTTGTACTGAATTTAGTGGCTTTTTTTTAACCACTTTACATTTCCAAAACTGAACCCGGAAACAACTGTATGTTAAACTATTTGTGCTATATTAAATTAGATGTTTCACAGCAGCCATGTTTTGAATATTCCTAGTTACTCTGGATTCTGAGTATTCCCAACTGCTCTACAAATGTAATACTATTTTTGGTTGAAGATCAGTGCTTAAAAATATCTAAAGAACTCTTTTTTCTTTTTTTTTTTTTTAACATCAAATACCATAGGCCCCTGAAATAAAATGTACATGTTTCAAAAGGCACAAGTTCCTAATCATGCATCTGAGTTCACAGTACAGATGAACCTGCCCCTCAGGACTTTATTTTTAGGGGATCTGGGCTAAACCACCTCTGTGAAAGCAAGCTTCAGGGTAGATTCTTGCTTTGACTTCTATTATAAAATGTGTTCTCCTGCCAATAATAGCAGTTTTTTCTTCAAGGTAATTATATATGTTTTAAAAAGAAACCCTTATATAACCCTTTCACAACTGAGGAAAGAGTAATTAACTTGCGTAATTGTTAGTTGTGACCTGTAGTTTCAGTAATGCATCTCGGCAGGCCTTTAAAATGGTCAGACACAGGCTGTTAAATAGTATTTGCCAGGAAAGGATGCAATCATGGAGTTTCACCCTCCTTTTTATGCATACACATCCCCAAGACTGCAGTAAACAGAGGGCAGATGTAAGCAGAGACGACCTTCAAGAATGGATCTCAGATATCAATTTTATTTCCATAAATTTTATTCCTGCCCTCAAGACAGAACATTTCTCCATGGTATTATGGTTGGCTGAGCAGAGCAGGAGGAAAAGTGAATTAAAAATCCCATTAGAGTGGCACACGTACGACTCCATACAAGTAATGAGATATAGGAATTTCCATAAGATGTATGGCTAAACAAGCATCAAGAGAGGTCACAAATGCGAGTTAAACAGTATACATTAATCCTAGAAATAGAATAGAAAATCTGAATGAAAAAAACTGAAATTTCAAGTATGACTGAAAAAAGAATATCCATGTGAAATCTTTTAGACAAAAATTCTTGTCCCATTATTTCAAAATTGGTAATGGATGTTTAGCACTCCAGTTTATGACTCCTAAATGCTCTGCCGGTGATGCTGTACTAGTCGTATTACCTCCTCTCCACTGCACCTTCAAGCACAAAGGAAGGCTAGTAAGTTGGACCGACTGCCCTGGCATCAACTTGATCCCTAACCTCACCTTTCTCAACTCTACATTCAGTACTCTCCTTTTGTTCCTTCTCTTTTCATCACGTAAAATTTCTTTTATTTCAAATCACATCTAAATGTATTATTTAAGTACCAAAGTAACGACATTTCCACACATATGCTCTCGCTCAGCAGCTCTTCTGTACAATTAATTATTGAAAATGTAGCAGGTAAAAGCAGAACAACCTGGATGTTAGCTGCTTACCTACCTTCCTTGGAGTAAGGTGCAGCCGCGTCTCCATTACTGAAACTCTCCTTTTGATAACTAAAGCAACTACCTTAAAAGATCATCTCACTTAGGCACGCTCCAGCAACACCAGGCAGAATTTCAAAGCAGTGCCATTCCCTTGCATGTGACCGTACTGTGGCGCTCAATAAACATTGCTTTGCATTGACAGAGTCAATCTGCCCAAGGAGCTCATCCCTGTAATTGCTCTAGTCCACAGTTACCTGGTTCAAATAGTCCTAATACACACAGGGCATCTGATCTGATTCACCAAGAAATCCGGGGCTGCCTTAAATTTGAACCTTTCTCACCTCTACGCATCACCATATTAAAATACAGGATCTTAGATGGAGGTTCTTTATACTCATCTCTGCTGGATGTAAGACCAACGTTAAAGCCCCTCTGTGCTGAATCAGTCCGAGCAGACACAGCTGCAGAGTACTGCAAGGGCACACAGTCACAGTGGGGGACATCCAAGCAAACAGCTATGGCCCCGGGGTGCTGGCCCTGGGCTCTCACCTTCCCCCTGTCCTCCACTGCCCCCCTGGTGCATCCGTGCCTGGAACCCACCCCCATCCCAACCCCGATTCTCTCAGTGAAGCTGATTCAGAATCAAACTAAAATGGAGAAAATTAAAGCAGAAAAAAAACCACTTCAAATATAGAACTGTATTTTCAAAAGCAGCCTGCCGTTTTCAGAGCAACAGCTTTTAAGTCCTCCGCTTGAGACATCTTGAGTGCTATTTCCATGAAAGCTGAACATTTCCAGCTCCCGTGGAAATTAGCAAGTGAGGTGGGTGCTCAACATCTCAGCAAGCTACGGCAGTGCTTTTGCAAAGGAAAAATGTTAAAACTGAATCACTGACAATTAGGAGGTGCTATCCAATTTTAGAAACCATGTAAAAAAAAATAAGGTCTTGGAATTAAAAAACAAAAAAGAAAGATAAATTAACTCAAAAGAAAATGTAGAGAAAAAAGTAGCATTTGGAAATGCATTTAATTCCTGCATCCCCAGACTCTCAATTTTTCATAGCCTTGGGGATGTGCCAGCATGTTGAAAAGATGAAAGATAACATTCTTGCAAAGGGGTCACATAGATGACATACTACTAACCATCAACAAAATAGTAATTACAACGGCTTTACGTTTATTTGAGAACATTTTCGATTTAATAGAGCTCCTTAAAAGATATTTTGTTATGGTGGTGACATTTCTACATCGTGTGCAATTTGTACTCTACAAAAGATCTATTTTAACACACCAAAAGACTCCACTAGAACTAGGTATTTAGGTCATTTATATTACTGCAGTGAAGCGTCAGTTATTTTGTCTGATACTCCTAGCCGTTTTGTAATTTGCCAAGAGTAATGTTTTCCGTCAGTAAACTCTGGCAAGTCAATAAATGCAGGCTTGATTTGACTTGAACTGGCATCAAGGTTAGAAATGGAGAGGGCGAACGTGAATCTTCTTTGTAAAAGTAAATGCCCTGTTTTGTGGACGGTTAGCCACGCTTCCTGCTCCTTCTCCTCACCACGCTTCCAGGATCATCTCTTAAGAGATATAAGGAAAGAAACATGTAAAGAAATTTCTACTTGTTGATGAAAATATCTGTTTAATGAATGCTATGCAGTGAATTATGAAGCAACATAAGCAGAATATGCTGGACAGTTAGTAAAGGGTTTAAAGGAACAGGAGTGACCACCAAGGCAAACACTGAATACAACCAGAAAGGCAACAAACATTTGGTTTACAGGCACAAAGCATAAATCAGAATTGCTTCTACTTGCCCCTTTCTCCCCAGAGGGGCAGCTTGGTCCCTGTAAGCTCCTGGGTACCCTGGGTACCCTGGGTCTTCCCCAGTTCTGCCTGCTGTAGCTGTCGGATGGTTGCCTAAAACCTGTTAACAGTATTGTTCCAAAGTACACAAAAGGAATAAAAACCTCTAATGCTGCTTCTTTCAGACCTCAGGAAAAAAAGAATGAAGGCGTCACTGACAGCATCCTCTTCATGCTGATTTCAAGACAAGCAGAATTCAGTCATTGCTGAATAGACTAGGAATAATTAATCTTTCTTCACCCCTGTGGTGTGAGCACTTACGGGTACAGAGAGTTTTGGGAAAGAGGTGAGGGCTCCAACATTCAGCATCTTTTGCAACCTTTTGGCAATAACAGCAAATAAAACCAAACCCAGGAGTTTGCAAATCTAAATCCCTAGATGTCAATATGTAGGTAGAACTATAATATTTATTCTAAAAGCTAGTGAATAGTGTATTGTGTAATTTAAGCACCAGCGACTAAATTTGCTTCTGTCTGCTTTTCTGGGGTACAATTTGATGTGCCAAACCACAAACTGTATCCGTGAAGGACACAAGTCTAGAACAATAAAAAAACCATAAAAGAAGTAACGGCATACATGTTTATAATTATAACAGTTGGCCTAAAAAGTCTTCATTTTCACTACCCTCTGGACTTGATGGTGTGTAGATGGCTGCTCTTTTGCTTGTTTCTTCTCTCAGTATCAAAAGAATGGCATCATCACAATCCACCTGTATTTGCTGTCACTCTCAGCTGGCAATCAGACCAATCTATACTGGCATTTCAGTTACCAAAATTACTCCAAAGCCCTTCCGTTAATGTACAACTAAATAACAATTTCTCTCAGGTAGTAATACTGCTTGTCATTTCCCAAGAACCCTGCATCCATGTACTGATAGGGGAAAACAATGATACACTCTAAACTGTAACAACATTGACAGTAGCACTACCCTTAATAGTCTTCAAACTGCTTGCTTTTGAACAAGACAAACAAAAGAAATCCATTTGCTTAGACCTTTCATGAACTGCACATTTTGAAACTTCAAGTCAAAATAAGGGGCACAGATGCTATGATCAAAGAGCAGCTGCTTGCTTAATCCATCAGGAAAAGGATCCAAACAAAAGCTTAAACGAGCAAAATGACAAGAATTCAGATATTGAGGCTAGAATTTTCATTCACTGAAAAGGAGAGCGTGCCTTTCAAATAACTGCAGAGAGGTAAAATAATACGCAGACATTACAATGTTTATGAATTCTCAGCTTCAAAATATTTCATTTACAAAGCCATTAGAATCTACTATATAGCAAATGTAGTGTCTTCCTGGTGATTTGAGCTACTTTCACTTCACTCCTGCTACAGAAACTGTCAGATTATTTGGGTTACGGAATTGGGAGAGAGTGTAATTTTTTTTTTTATTAAATGGCTTGTGCATCTAATTAGTTATTTAATACAACCAATGGTGCATGCAGCCAAGTGGAACAGGTCTTATTTACTAAATTTAATGAGATAATTTGTTAGGAAAAGTTACTGTGAAATGCCTGAACAAAGAATGAACTAAAACTACAGTGTGAGAAAGCCAGGTTATGTTCAGCTCAGACATACGGTATTAACCAGACAAACTGAGGACTCTCCCCAGGCTAGCACCTGAATTTGAGAGCTGGATCCATTGCTAAAGACTAGTTTTGCCCCCAGAGACTGAAAAAAAAAATACTTGTAGCAATGAACAGTTTGTATTTGAACTGCTGCAGCTACAGTTACATCAGCAAGAACATGATACACTCAATTTACAGAGCAGGGTCATTTCTGCCAGCTCTCTTGGTCCTTCTATGTTGTCATTGCAATGTAAAGAACCTGTCAAAATAAGGAAAGAATCCAACCCAAACTAATGCTTTAAAAACTCTTGAATCTTACAAAATTGGCACTAGAACAGGAAAGAAATCTAGATGGTGGGAGACACAAGTCTCTTCATCCAGAGGCATGACGAACACAGAAGAGCAGGAGTCAGGAAGATGACTCAAGGTAGACCTCCTTAAATTAAAAGGCATTGGAGGCACTGAACACTGATACATGGCATGTTGATGTACGCTGCACAGCGAGTTTGGGAAGTTACATTCAAAACTACAGGCAAGGATGCACCACCAAGAAGGTCTCCCAAAAGAGACCTGTCTTAAGTTTGTGCTAGACATTTTGTATTCCCAGTGTCTATTCCTGAAATCAAGTAGCATGTCCAGCATAAGCTCAGTTTAACCCTAATACACTAACAGTTGTCAACAAACAACATTTTTAACTATTAGACAGTGTTTGGATTTTGAGCACTAGGAAAAAGAACAAATATAAAATTTCCTTAGTGAAGATTATGCAAAACGTAGCTAAAAAATATTGACTTTCACCTACATATAATAATTCAAATGAAAAATTAAAAAACATTATGTGCAATTTAATATCCCTTGGCAGAACGTCTCCTATGACACTTGGTCTTCCCACCTCCTGACTCACCACAACCAAACTAGGAATCACTTGGCAGCAGTGAATTATTATACATATAGTCCAGCTGTGTAGCCTAAGCTATAAGGGAGGAGGAAGACATGAAGCAGCTAACTGCGGCTCCCTTGGGGCACTAAAAAGGCTGATTTAATGCCAAATTGATTCAAAACATTTTTAACTGGAACTAATACAACATTCTGATAATTTAAATCAAGACTGAATGTTTCAATGTCTCCTGGACAGTTCTTTTCAGCAATACACTCTTTTCACCAAAACTAAGTAACTGCAGATTATTTTTTATGGGGGAGACGTAGTTTTCATCTTCCAAAGAAAGGAAATACTATGGGCCAAAAAATTTATCATTTCATAAAAAAATAATTAGGCCCAGTTCACAGTGCAAAACTATGAATTCTTTGATACACAGTAAACAGTTGTGTTTACATCATCATCTAAAAGTAGATTAGCATACCTCAAAACATAAGCTTCCAAAATTATTCACCCTTCTAAGATTAATGCTCCATCATTTTAAAACTAGCACTGATTAAGACTATTGATAAGCAAAGGTGGACTTTGTCAGGAGAAATCTGTCATCCACCAGAAGGTATGGTTGAAGAAACAATCTGGACACTTTACAAACCTACCAGCAATTTACAGACTATTGCAGACTGCCCCTAAATTGGTCATATTATTAGTTGGCGTGAACAGTCTTACCTTGGGAAGTATTATGGCTTTTACTGTTAGATATGCAGAATTTGTAGCTTTTGGGAACACACACACACAAAAATGGATTTATACTGAATCTGCTTTATATTTTCATCTATCTTTCATTTTTCCATTTTCTTCCAATGCCTGTGCTACCTATATTGAGTGGAAACCTGTGCTTGACCTCAGAGGCACCTATAATTAAAGAAGTCATTATCCCACTCTACTCAGTGCTTGTCAGGCCATACCTGGAATACTGTGCTCAGTTTTGGTCCCCGCTATGCAAAAAAGCTGTGGACAGGCTGGAGAGGGTCCAGAGAAGGGCCACAAAGACAACCAAAGGAATGGGAAGGCTGCCATATGAGGAAAGGCTGAGAGAACTGGGTTTGTTCAGCCTTGAGAAAAGAAGGCTTAGGGGAGACCTTGTCCCCATGGTCCAGTATTTAAAGGGTGGCTACAAAGAAGATGGAGTCTCCCTTTGTACAAGGAGTCACATGGAAAAGACAAGGGGTAATGGGTACAAGTTACTCCTGGGGAGATTCCAACTGGACATAAGAGGAAAATTTTTCACAATGAGAACAATCAGCCATTGGAATAATCTCCCCAGGGAAGTTATATATTCTCCAACATTGGACACTTTTAAGATTCATCTGGACAGGGTGCTGGGCCATCTTGTCTAGACCGTGCTTTTGCCAAGAAAGGTTGGACCAGATGATCCCTGAGGTCCCTTCCAACCTGGTATTCTATGATTCTATGATAATTCAGTACACAAATTATTCAGACATATAGCACTTTGCAAGAGAAGTAAAACAAATGCAAGTATGTGGTAATGTAATAGAGCATACTAATAAGAGAAAAAACTCTCCCACTCTTGAAGCACACTAAAATAATTTTAACTTACTGAAGAAGTGAAAGGCTTGTGAAATACTTGAGAGAAAACTCCTCCCAAATTATTAACACTAATTTAACACTAGATTTTTTTTTTGGCTACGTCTTCTCAAATGCTGTTTCTAAATTTTAGAATGTACATCTATGTACTACTTGTTCAACTACTTTGGTGTTTTACCAAAATAAAAACAATGAATGGTTCCAATTACCCTGAAGTTGTGCAGAAATAGGCCATTAAATACTATGTGTAATAATCCCACTGTTGTGATTGCTCTGACAAGCAACTGGCATTTAGAAAAGTCCAGCAAAACATGACTTCTATTTCCTTGTACATATCTGAGATAATTAATGAGACGGTCATATACTAAAAGATACTTTTCAACAAGAACCTAGGAATTTCATAGATAGGGTATAAGAACGGGAAAAAATAAAGTATCTTTTCAACACAACTGTGATATAAGACCCAAAACCAAGGCTCAGAGTCATTAATGACATAATTTGAAAAAGTCTGTGTTAGTTTTGAGTTCTTAGGTATCCAGATAATGAATCTAATAACCCTGGAGAAAGAAGGTGTTTCTACGGTTTGCAATTTTATTTTAGTTACAAATGCTACTAAAACCAGAGCCCTGATGCATCTGAAGTTTGGCTTACAGAATAGTAAGAATTGTCAAGTAATGGCAGAGTCTATCTCAGGTGACCTGTCAGATTGCAGTTCAGTTTTCTTTAATTTTCAGTATTTTAATAGCTAAGGCCAACTTCACAGTCAAGGTAGAAACAGGCTAATTTGCAAACTAATTCATCTATCTGTTTCAGACATCTCCCTTAGGATGATATTAATTACACTGGCTATACTGACTAGATTGTCATTGACCATAAACCTTAAGGTGACTACCTCACATAAGCTTTTACCTACTTTTCTACTGTACATACTCTTAGTGAGCTAACACTCAGATAGATTAACAATCTGGTGGGTTTTTTTCTGCACTTCAAGCCAGAATACAAAACTAGGTGGCTTAGAACCATCTCAATCAAAAATGGAGGTATTACATCTGGATGAACTTCAGAGATATGTTAGAGAGAGAAATACGTGAAAACTCTGAAACATCGATGAAGAAGAAAAACTTCCTTCTTTTTTTACTAACGGGGTTTCTTTTTCTCATTATGCAGGCTTGTCTGTGACCTGGAGAGACTGTGAATCAGCTGTTCATGATGGAAAGCTGGCTCATGATGTATTTGCCCAGAAAGGCATATGGGGAAGAATGCAGCAAAAGGCAAGGTGCCTAGCTGTCCACTGAAGTATTTAGCCCTGTACTTTTGAGGCAGCATCCACCGGTTCAATCGCATCAGAAACCCTGAGTTCCAGGTTTCTCAGTTCAATTCAGTTAATTCCTCTGACAGAAAGAAGGATAGCTCTACTGTAGTTTCTTCACAGAGAATGAGCTTCGCTATGCAAACAGAACTATACTTGACATCAGTAGCATTTTACAGCTGACAAGTTTGTCAGTTCTAACACATTAGAAAAATCCACAGCTCTTGTGTGATAAACCTGCCAAAATGAAGTGGAAAAGCATGCTTCTGCAAGCATTAATTTCTTCTGTCACTGACTTAATCCAGCACATAGAGAGAAGCTAAGACATTTCATTAGGACATTGTAACGTGAACAGAAACCAGGAGGTCCCTTCTAATTCTCAGACCAAGCCCTGCTCATGCGGGATACTTTTATCATCTCTCTCATGAATTTACTGAAGTCCACCTTAACACTATTTCTATGCCTTCTACCCCAATATGAAGATTCAAGCCAGTCTGGATTGGTATAAACAACTATCCTCTACTTTCCATCCTAAATCTACTCATAGCTCTCTTGGATCCCATTATTGTCAGCTCTGTCCACCTGTTCACTCCAGTGCAAAGCCAAGTTTCTTAAATGCAAGACACTGGTACTGTAAACAGTCACTCAATTCACTACCTGTACTAGAAATACCTCAGCGTATCTCTCTAAATACACACTTGCTTTGTACACAGCTACATAGCCTCAATAGACTAATCATACTAGTCCTATGATCAACAGCAAATCCAGGTATTTCCTCCTTTCTCCTACATTTCCAGGAGATGTCAGTCATAAACCCAAAAGCGCATGACTTCATTGCCCTTCTGACTGACTGTAGTCTCACGTCTGTTACACCAATCTTCATGGTCAACTGGTTCTTCTTTTTCTATATTGCTTACATCTCTAAATTTTAGACAATCAACTATCTCCACAGTTGCTTTCTTGGTCAGCATCACTAACGAAAACATTCTTCAACTCTTGAGAATGTCTCTCCAGTAATTTCTCACTAGCTTGACTGCTCTGCTTTCGACCTACTCACTGGCATGACCTGTTTGCCCAATTTGCTACCTAACTTAAAATTCTACAGCACTGGCAGGAAAAAAACTGCTGTTACCTGTTTAGACTGAAGTTACACAAATGCTCCAAACAAGTTTCACAGATTGACAGAACGGTTGATGTTGGTAAGGACCTCTGGAGGTCATCTGGTCCAACCCCCCTGCTCAAGCCACTTAGAGCCAGTTGCCCAGGACCATGTCCAGATGGCTTTTGAATATCTCCAAGGACAGAGACTTCACAATCTCTCTGGGCAACCTGTACCAGTAAAACAGGTTTTCCTTAAGTACAGACAAATGGCACATTGCTGGCTCGTGTTCAACTTGGTGTTCTCCAGGACCCCCAGGTCCTCTTCTGCAAGGCTGCTTTCCAGCTGGGCAGCCCCCAGCATATGCTGGTGCATGAGGTTGTTCCTCCCCAGGTGTAGGACTTTGCACTTCTCCTTGTTGAGCTTCATGAGGTTCCTGTCCACCCATTTCTCCTGTAGAGGTCCCTCTGGATGGCAGCACGACCCTCTGGCATATCAGTCACTCCTCCCAGATTTGTGCCATCAGCAAACTTGCTGATGGTACACTCTGCCCCATCATCCAGATCATTAATGACGATGTTGAACAGGACTGGGCCCAATATCGACCCCTGGGGTACGCTGCTAGTTACTGTCCTTCAGTTAGACTTTGTGTCTCTGAGCTCAGCCATTCAGCCAGTTTTCAGCCCACCTCACTGCTCACTCAGCCCACACGTCATCAGCTTCTCTGTGAAGATGCTACTGGAGACAGTGTTGAAAGCCTTAATGAAATCAAGATAGGCAAGATACACTGCTCTCCCCTCACCCACCAGGCCAGTCATTTCATCACAGGTGGTATCAGGTTGGTCAAACATGACTTCCCCTTGGTGAACCTATGCTAACTATTCCCAATGGCCGCCTTGTTTATTTTAAATGCTTTTAAAACATTGGAAAATATCACATCTGTAATCAGGACTTTAGTAGATAAAAATTAACATAGTTAAATCTGCTTTAGTATAAATTTGCACCAACTGAGAATCTATCATTTCAGTCTATAGCATGTTTTCTCCCAATTTCAGGCATCCTGTGTTTTTTTTCCAAGTAACAAAGAAGTACAAGTCATGCAATTCACACACTTATTTTCTCCCAGAGGAATGGGCAAAAATGAGTGATTCAATAGATTCTATATATACTTTCCCTCAACATCTTAATTTTTCAAGAGATTTTCTATGAACCCTAACAAAATTCCCTCTTAAATCCTATCCCCAAATCTTTGGTCTCTAATTCTTAGAATCTTAGCGGGTAACCCTAAGTTGGCTAATCAAACAAGAAAAACTGCATTTCTTTCCAGCTGAGTATATAAATCCTGATCTCTAATGTTTTTCCTCCCAATTAAGCAGTTTATAAAATTGATAAAGCTTTTGGAAAAATAAAATCCTATCAAAAATTCTAGAAACTCTTTGACTCTACATAAATTTTCAGGAAGAACCTTTGTTACCTGAACTCTGGAATAAACATATCTAACAATATCCAAAAGCCCTGATAACCCCTCGGGAAACGCTTCAATGACCTGAATGTGTCAAAAAGAGGGAGAAGCAGATGACCATACTGAAAAAAACATGAATGAGAAAACAGTATATCCAACTATTTATTGTACCACTGCAAATAAAATATTTTTTACCACAATTCAGCATATACTCAATATTGATGAACTATTTTTAAAAAATCATTTGTGTCACACAATGTATGATTTTGCTATATATACTGTCAAAAAGCATCATTTCAAATACACTGGAAGACAAAAGCATAGATAGTTTTGCTTAGAAAGCCTGACACCACGAAGTCTGGTGGGAGACAAAGCTTTCTCTAATCAATAGTTTAATTTTCAGAAAAGGTCCCCAGAAATAATAGCTAAGTAAGTTTACATTGAAAAGAAAATACTGTTCTCATTTTCAGAACAACATTATTCAACTTCCACATTCCAGATAAAACCTGAAAAAAATAGTTTAATAAGTCTTGATATCATTAGAATAAACTACCAGAAAATAATGAAAAAATCAGTGTTTCTATGTTATGACTGCAAAATTGGATGCAAATTTTAGGGTTCATTTGTTATGTAAGTCAAAAAAGGAAATTGTAATAGCGTGGAGATGAACACAAGACCAGCAAGTACACAGTGAAAACTAAAGGAAAAGCTAAGGAGAAAAAAAAAAGTAGTATCTTTTTGTTCCTTTTTTTTCCTACCTCATTGAAGACAAGAAAAATACTACTTTCAGGATAGTCTGTTCCAAGGAAGCCTGGACTTATGTGGATAACAAAGCAGAGGCACAGCCAGTGCTCCTCACCAGTGCCGGGGCAGGAGCAAACTCCTTTTTGCAACTCTGTGCAGCAGCTATGCCACAACTGTACAAGGAGACGCTTCTGAACTACCATTATGCAGTTAAATTCTGCTGCTAACACTGATTCAACAGCTGCATAATGTAGCCTCAACCATTAGTAAACAGCTTTGTGTTTCTCCGTATTTTTTAACTTTTATTTGTAAGCAGTTAGTCATAAGAGATAGTTACATCTTTTTCAAAATATATGATAATGTTAATCCTCTTTGCTGTGTTTTCAAGGACTAACATGAAAAACAAGCACAACATTTTACTTGAACCTAAAAAAAACCCTCTGAAATTTTGATACTTCTGGAACAAAGAGATTAACATTCTTCAATTAAGACAGAAGCAAGCTTCCTTCAAACTGATCTGCAGGCAGTACATATTATTTCATCAGTTCAGAGATTAGATGTGCAGGTAAACTGGTTTCCAAGGTAACTGGACTAACCGTGGGGAAGCCATCAGGGTGATAAGTAACTCAAAAAATTCAGAAGGTACCATGTGGAAATGGAAGAGAAGTTGCTGAACTGTAGCTATTTAGATAAGCCTAAGATTTACTTATTTTACACAAAGTAGAATAGGATTATTTAGAACAGTGTTTCTAATGTTTAGACTGTAAGGTCACGAACAGTGCCTGAAAACCTGACATGGGGCCAGAGGAGACGGTACTCCTCACTGAACACTGCAAGCACAAGCAGGAGATCAAGCCCTTCAGTGCTTGTGCAACCCAAATTGCCTCCCAAGTTTCTGCTGCATTGCTATCGGGTACAGTAAATCAGGGGGACAGACCTCAGCTGCAAGAGAAATTCTGAGAAGTGTTTAAACAATGGAGATGGCTGAAGTATGAGTTCTAGGCCTTCACAGGTCCCCAGTCAAGTTCCACTACAAACACCGCTGAAAATAGGTGAGCTCAACAACACTGAATTTCTGAAACCTGATGAGTGTTTTCCAGGTTTTGGAGCTTTAGGCAGTGCAATCTCTAGAAATACAGTTAGGTAACAATGCAGCAAAATATTTTGCTTATTTATATTTAATTCGTATGTGCAGACTTAAGTATCACTAAATACAGTACTTGACATTTACAGTTTTTTATTTGGATGCCATGATTCAGCAAATGTTTAAATTGACTGTGCAAACTAGAAGGCACGAGTGTCTCAGCCACAGAGAAACCCATCATTTGGAGCAAATTAAAACATAATAGAGAATAAAAATAGCTGGCCTTAGATAGTGCCTTCTAGGTGTTTGCTTCTTCCTCTTGCACAAATTGCACAACATACATCAATTTGCAATATCAATCCACACTGCAATTTGAATTCAAGGCAAAACACAAACAATATACATTTGCAGACAAGGTTTTTAACTGAAGGCACACATACATGCACAAAGGCAGTCTGAAAAAAAAGATTATTTTGTATGCAAAACAGGAAAGTTCCTCCCAGCCTGCTGCCACCCATAACACAGGGAGGAGAGGACCATTTTCTTCTGCGGAGGCGGAGGAGGGGCCTTCTGGAAAATGGGATGAGTTGCTGTCGAGCATCTGCTGTTTCCCACAGAATTCCAGAAACTCTGGAATGTTTGGGCAGAAACTCTGACATGCAGCCAGGGCCCAAGGCGACAACACAAGGGGCACGTGAGGGACAAAGTCTGTCTTTGTGTCAGTGCCTAAATTGGGTAGTGCATTTTATTTATTTTAAATACAACACCATGGCATATTATATGCAATGGATTTACTTTTTTTACTCTATACTGTGGGAAACTATGTTTTCTTTTTCAGTGCTCCAAATGGCATTTCTGAAAGCTTTTAAAAAGACCTGGGAGAGAAAAGACCAGCTCGTAATATCTGAAATAATTCTCAGAGCTCAATCCTCTAAGCTGCTTCTCAACTAGAAACACCATCACCTACTGCAAAAATTCAGGGGGCTTCTCTAAGAATATAAACTGAAATAGCTTTGCACAGCTTTGCACTCAGTACGAAGAGTCCTAAATCACATCAAATTCTCCTTTGCTGTTATATGCTTCTTGTGTACTAATTTCTTAATTTGCAGTACCAGAAGAAAGTTTGATACAGCAGCAAGATAACCCCACGTAACAGCAAAAATATCTTGTGCAGATTCAAACACAAAATCCTCCATGTTATATAATGACTCTGAAAACTACTTAAAGAACACAATAAGGAATACATTATCTTAAGATATCCACTGAGAGAAAAAAACAAACACCAACCCCCAAACTTTTAGTTTGGCTAAGAGAAATTCATCACACTGGGGGCAGGCGTTAATTTGCATCTCACTAACAGCAGGATTCTACTGTCCTTCTACAGCCCACAATTTAGCAAAACAGAAACAAAAAATCAAATCAAAGTCTGTCGCACACAGTAGCACCCTCTCCCCTCCCCCGCCAGGTCTTATCATGCTGTAAGATAC
Organism: Haliaeetus leucocephalus; assembly: GCF_000737465.1. Classification (NCBI taxonomy): domain Eukaryota; kingdom Metazoa; phylum Chordata; class Aves; order Accipitriformes; family Accipitridae; genus Haliaeetus; species Haliaeetus leucocephalus. Next base: position 3,078,530 of record NW_010972436.1, read on the forward strand.
TTAAAAGACTGAAGTCCAGAGAGCTTGTCAATGGGATGGAATAACTTTGTTAGCTTAACATCTCTGCATCAAGCTTCCCAGCACCTTCAGTCATAGGTTAGCACAGGAAGAGTCACTGTATTTGCTGTGTAAGCATGCTTTAAACCACCACAGGAAAAAGAAAAAAAGGCCACCATCTGTAAAAGACATAAAGCAACATACAGCTGCCTCTACAGAATGACATAAAGATGAACCAGCCACCCCCTCCAACTGCAAGAGAAAAATCTCTGATTCTTCAAATGTTGCGTTCTGAAAAAAAACTTCGCAAGGAAGTCTGCACCCGCATCCTCTGGTATATGGAAAAGAACAGACATTTATTTAGTTGCACGCAGGATCCTAGATGTTCAATTCAATCATGAAAGGAATTTTGTCTTCAAATTGGAAGCCTTCTAAACTACATCCTTGAATTACCATAAATAAAATTCTGTGAAACCATCAAATAAATTCACAGTCTCTTGTTGTGAGGAATATATACCATCCATCAGCAATTAGCATTTGGACAGGCAGGCTCCGTAAGGAGAATTTGCTTGGCTTATTTTATATAACATATAAAATAAGACAAAGTATATGACTACATTGCAAAGTAAATTAGTCTTTTATTGAGCACCAAACAGCTACAACTACACTGCTTTTGGTACCAACCCATCTTGTTTAATTTTAATTCAGGTACACCTAATTTATACTGCTGCCTGGAGCAATACATACACATATTCCCCATGACAGTCCCCCCACTCTTAAATCTCTTTTGTTTCCTGAACATAGCTTGATACCGTTATATAAAGGAAAGGAGTACAGATTCTGGGAACTGTAATTTGTTTTCGACTTCTATTGGCCAAGCATATAATTACATCCATGACAGATAATATTTTCAAACAAGTATCGAGTCACGTGGGACTGCTGCAAAGAAGAAAGTCAGTACTATCCTGAAAACACCAGGAATTCAAAGCACAGGCTGAAGCCACTTTCTTTTACTTCCTCTATATTAATTTCAGTTTCAGTTCTGCTGAAGATATGATTGACAACAAACCCACTCTCGTCAGCCAGAGTTACACGTGAGGTACAATTCTGTCAACAGTACATTACCCACCTTTTTTTAATTTCTGAAACCTGGCTTCACAGTTAGTAAAGAGCTATGGCAATGTGGGAGGTGTGTTTTGAAGATGTTGAAGACCTTGCAGAAGTTCTCTCAAATCAAAATGGTGAAGGACAGAGCAGCGGTGCCAGGCAGGAGGCAAGCACTCCAACATGGGTAGCTGCAGCTCCTGGCTCTTTCCCCAGATTTCACCTGTACCTGATCTACCTGTAGGTCAGTGAGTATGCATTGTAAAAGGCGAATATTTTCCTTCTAAACTGTAGTATTATGACATTGATTCATTACTATCATAAGATTCCCCAAAAGCAGTTATCAAAATTTTACAATTTTTATTCTCCATCAAAATTTGAAGGTCTCGGTTCTCCTCCTCTTTCTTCCACTAATCCCAGTTGCATAACTAAGCATTATTTCATCTTCCTCTGACTGTTTCTCTCCCTACTATGTTATCTGTTGGGCTTATTTATATTCATTATGCAGACAGAGAGACATTCTAGCCACAAAGTGAATACCTCGATAAGGGTCTGACTGTGTATCAAAACCAGGGCAGCTTCAAGACATGAATAAGAAAGCCTATCCTGGTTACCCTGGTTTTAAAATTATTCTAGCTTCTTTATTCATTGATGTTTTATTTATCTTTTTGTCCCCCTTGGGGAATGCTCCACATTCAAATTGCTTTAGAATAGTGAAGTTAAATGTTAGTCTTTGTCACCTCCCAGCCACCACTTTCAAATAGCATAATGGGAGAGACAACCTAAAAAAAAAAGTCAGGTTTCAACTGATATGGCAACTGAAGAAAAGAGGATGGAAAAGCATCCAGAAGAGGAGTCTGGTCTGAGAAATAAATACTATTTATTATCACTAACTGGAAACTACAACCCAGTCAAGTATTTATGGTCTTATCAGTTGGTCAAAGGAAAACACAACATTTATATACTCACTAAATTAAAAATCTGGAGTCCATCACTTAAAACGCCCACAATATCTGAAGTGAAATTAAGTTGTGTTAGGGGTGGTGCTCCACAAAGTAAGCACAAACATCGACCGAGGCCCTGCCTAGAGTCAAGAATCAATTTATGGAGTACTGCAGTCTCTCTGACTTCTTGCAGCTTACAGCCCTAGTAAGAGCTGCAAAGAGATGCCTCCCTTTACTCAGGGCTCAAAGACTACAACTGCCTCCTGAAGGCAAGTGACTGCTGTGTCTGATCAAAAAAACAGGAAAGCTCTAACTCTCTTCATGAAAGCCTATCCAGGTGAGGAAGAGATAACAGTGGTGCACTTCATATAAAAGGCCAAGTGGTTATAACACTCATTCACTATGTGGGAGTTAAAATTCAATTCCTTTTAAATCAAAGAATCTCTTTTTAAATCTTATAGCTCCTTATCTATTTCATTTTAACAAGTTTTTCAGCACATCACAGATCCCAAAGCTGCTCTCAGTGCCAAAGGGCAACAGTCTAAATATTAAGGTACACAATCGTACTTGCCCTTGTGTTCTTTCCAGTGCCGGGACCTGCAAATTCTTTCTGTATAGATGGTTCTTTTGGTCCCAGGTTCAACAGAAAGAGTGGAAGAACAAACGATGTAACCTGTAGTGTAATATCTAGGTAGATGCTTTCCTAGAAAATGATGGAGGGAGGGAGGTCTGAGTCCCCTTCATAGGCACATGTTCCAAAGATGGTTATCCCTTCTTCAAGCTCTTTTGTTAACTGCATGGAGAAGCCAAAGATTTTTATAAAATTTGATTATGGATTCACAACACACCTAAAAAAGCTGCCAGCCTTCATGAGATAATGTACATGCACTCCAAGATCAGTAAGTAAGAAACCCCGTTAAGCACTAGCAAAGGTTTTCTGAGCACCTCCTTGATCGGCTTAAAGAGTTGTGATGTGATCACACAAAGGAGACTCACTGACTAGTAATTAAACCCAAGAACTGCTTCCAACTGAAGGCACTACACTCTCTTCATGAAGCTGATGCCGTTTGTTATTAACTGCCACCCAAAAATGCAGGATTTTTTTTAGGTATACATCAAAAGTACTGAAAGTTTGGAACTTTAAGTCATTTGCTTTCTTTCAGAATAGCTGTGCATTTCTTTGAATACTACCAGATATTAAAACTGTTTCCAATAAAGCATCAGTTCATGGTTTCATTACGAGATCTACCTGAAGTAGACATTTTCTGACACAATTCTTGTAACTGGATGAAGAGACCATCCCACCAGTACTTAGTATAATTAGACAGCGGACTACATGTTCAGCATACTGTTTTAGGCTCCTTGCAGAACAGACTGCAATTGCCAGGGCCGGTTGCTTTGGGAAGACAGTCAGAGCAAAGAGTAAAGGCCAGTACTCCCCACAATTCTCAGGCTTTGTTTTTTCATCACAGATAGTTTGCTGTAGCTTCCTTTTTTTTTTTGGTTCACTCTCTTCTAGCTAATTAGCTGTTGAATCTTTCTCTTACAGCAGACTGTACACAAAGCTATACCTTTTTCCTTAACCATGATGCAAAATTAAGAAATGTCTTTGCAGTGCAGATAAGTGTATCAGTAAGGTGAGACTGGAAAATATTGCTAAGTCACTGAAGCAGTTCTGCAGGCACATTCACATTATACTTCAACAGTGCTGTGATAACACCAAAAAACCCCCACTTGAAAACCCTATTCCATGACATCGCTGTTGTTATGATCTTAGCTTAAAAATGCCCTACAATCTCACTGCTAGGCTTTTAGCAGAGGAGGCAAGTGCACTGGCAATTCATGCAGAGGCTCCCCCTCAGCATTTATGGTCATAATTGTTCTTCCATGTTTAAGAAAAACTCCCCTAAATCATCTCAATTTGACAAGCTGTTTCAGATTAAGTGCCACCTTATTTTGCTGTATTACACCACTCTCAGGTTTTGTATGTTACAAAACTTTCCCATTCATGTTTGCTTCTTTCGAGTTTACTTGCTGCCACGCACCCATGAGAAAAGGAAGCACTGCCTGTCAGTTTTGTAGCTCTCCTGATGCCCACTCTGTTCAGCACTGCCAAATGTAGCGTAAGAGCAGAAAAATTAGTATCTGTGCACTTCTTCAGGTCATTGCCGTCATCACGCCTGTCCAGTTGCCCTGTTATCAGTGCATGCTGATACCTTATTTTCTATTCCCCATGTGCTAACTAAACGGTGCAGAAGATGACACGTGACTCAGTGGTGTTGTAATGATGGTTTCCAGCACTGTCGTCTGCCAATCTTATGCAGTATAATTTGCGTAGTATAGCACAGTATAGTTCGGTTTGATACCCCATCATGTGCTGTCAGGAATTCTTACATGCAAGCTCAGTGAACTGAATCAGAGGTGGTGGTGTAACTCCTGGAAATCTGCTATCAGTACTACTAAGCTAATTTACTGATCAAGCTCATGATTGTGCAGCCCTTTGTCATGCTACCATGTCAGAGAGTCCCCAGAATATCTTATTTCTGATGGTAACACTGATGTCTGCACCAAATATATGGATATGGATATTAGAGAAGCAGTTGATTCAGAGCAAGGTATTTAAAATGTAATTTATTCTACAATTGCATTTTTTTCACTTAAGGAACTTAATCAAATCTGAGGTCTGAAAGGGGCATGAGGGACAGTCGTCCTTTTCTTCTGCTGGTGGTTTTTTTCAGATAGTGAAACAAAAGATAAAATTTTGACCTTCATTTTCAAAGTAATCCAAGCCAGTCATTAAAAGACAACTATTATTCAGCAAGTCACCAAGTGATGTTGTATCTTCGAATTCCAGTGCTAATAAAAGACAAAGAATTTGATCTAGTATTTCATTATTATAGTACCACTCTTGTTTAAAAGAGAACAAAAAATACCTTATACCAGAAAGAAGTCACGCCATGCTTACCCTTAACAGACATTTTTGCTACACCCTCCTGGCAGGTTTACCTTGCACTGCAAAAATTCTTGCAGCTAAAGCAAGCTCCACACCCTTGGGAGCATTACATTTATCATATAAGAATATATTACAGAGTTTTTAAGACCAAAATTTCTCTATCAAAGCCTTTTGATGAATTACCACTACAATATTTTTTTAGTTAAGTATCTGCATACACAAATAAGTTTGTTAATTCTTACTTTTCTAGGTGTGCAAGTGTATCTTCTAAAAATGGGTGGCAGCAAATCCCTGTAAGTTGGCCAGGTGAAGCAGATACTCCACGCAACATGGCCCAAAGGAGATGCTTCCTCTCCTCTCAGGTGTCAGCCACAGTTTTAAGGAAAACTGCTATGGGACATATGGCACATCTAGATTTTGTTGTCTCATACAATAAAGAAGCAAGCTATCAAAAGCAAAGAGTGAGATCAGATAGAAAGATCTGTGGAGAGAACAACCAGAGAATGAACAGCATTTACAGAGCCTCTATGGATATGAAGCTCTACATTTCACATGTTATTTAGTTACTACAAATAATAAAACACAATAAACAAAATCCACAGATAATGCTGTAACAAAATAAACTCAATGGAAAAAAAGCACCACAGTAAATTCTTCAGTCTTTTGAGTGATGAACATGCTCTATGTAAAACAGTGAGAAAAATTTATGAACTGGCAATTAAAAGAGACGCTTTTTTTGAAATTATTTTTTAATGTAATGCAAATGCCAACTATATTACCCAAGAAAACTAAGGTTAAAAAATGAAATTATGTCCTACGCCATCAACAAAACTAACTACAGCCTGGGAAGTGTCCAGAAACAACACGGGGAAAAAAGAAGAGAAGACAACCAGAAGCTACATTTAAAAAAAAAAAAAAAAATCTACAAGGCAGACTACAATGCTTAGATAACATCAGGAAGTCAATTGAGGCAAAATGGCAAAGAGAGGGTTCAACTGCGTATTTCGGATAATGCTATACTGCAGGACTACTATGCAGTGGTAAGCAGTTAGGTCTTAAAAAAAAAAAAGGCCACAAACCTGCCCTACGGCTTCTTGGAGTCCTAAATGCTGCAAGTGCAGCGCTACTGTGTACCACCTGCATTGGCTTACGAAAGCTGGGGCAGGACCCAGCCAGGGCAGGGTCCTGAGTAATGATGAGGCTCCAACTCAGCCCGCACTCCCACCCCGTCACCTGGCTGGGGTAGGAGACCCCCACTGCTCCACCACCACCCTGGCCAAGCCCCCATGGTTTTCATTGCTGTGGATTAACTATATATGGACTAACTACAGGGGTTGTCCAGGATTTACGAGACACAAGCAACCCTGTGGACTAGAAAAATAAAATAAATAACATAGATCATACATAGCCACGAGCCTTGCTCTAACAGATCCACTTTTAAGCCAAAGGAGTGAAGAACAATTTACTTTATACTTACTCACTATCTTTCAGTTCTAATCCTTTTATTCAAAGTGCTACTCAAAAAACTTCCCACTAATCTCTCTCACATTTTATAAACTGCTGTGGTCATCTTCAGCCATACACATTGGCCTCTCTTGTGGGAGTTCTTGAGCTTTACGAAATCAGCAAGATGCCTCTCTCCATCATTATCAGAAGGATTTCATAGATAAACTAGACAACGTTAGCAGCTCGGTACATTTTACAAAGTGAGTAATTTTAAGATTGCACTGAAGGTGTACAGCAGAGTGTGGAATTATTTACCAGCCTGACCAGGATTTTTGAGTATTTGGCCTCAACCGAGTGCTCAGCTCACGTTTCTGTTCCAACCAAGGCTTACCCAGCTGCAGGACAGCAACAGCCATACAGACTTCAGCTACTGCTATATGCAAAATGTTAGTGGGCTTTACCTCCGCTGCAAATGAACACTACTCCTCAACAGTTTTATTTTTGTACAGGCTGTTTTTAATTTCTCCTCTTAATCATAAATATTTAACTAATAATATTTGTTTAAAAATTTCCACCAAATTTTTTTGTATTGTTAAATGTTACTTAGAAGGTTAGGTCAATCTGCTCATGCTGTTAACACAACAAAACATGTCCAAAAACCCCTTAAAATCCTTTCCTAGATAGCTATTTTGGTTGACAGTGGTGGGTCTAGGTTCTCATTAACAGGAAACATTAAAAGGCTACTATCAATCCTTAAATTAAACTTAACTATCTGTAATTACAGGTAAAAATTCAAGCTGTATTCAATGAGTTCTTGTTAAAATATTCATATGTATTTAAACAACATTAACTATTACAATCAGGGAGAACCTACTGGGGCTGCTGCACCACCTTTGGATCTGCAAAACCTTTTGCACTCTTGCACCTCATGCACTCTTTTAATTTCATAAATAATAGGAGAAGTAATTTAGTATATTTTACAAATAATAAAATTAAAAAAATTCATCTTGGATGCAATTTAGCTGCTTGCTTTGCCGAAGTTCACTATCAGGAAAATATTTTTTTTCTGATTTAAATGAGGCCACAGAACCACAGGATGAGGTTGGAAGGGACTTGTGGAGGTCATCTGGTCCAACCCCCCTGCTCAAGCAAGGCCACCTAGAACTGGTTGTCCAGGACCACGTGCAGATGGTTTCCGAGTACCATCTCCAAGGATGGAGACTCCACAACCTCTCTGGGCAACCTGTGCCAGTGCTCAGTCACCCTCAGACGGAAAAAGTGTTTCCTGATGTTCAGACAGAACCTCCTGTGTTTCAGTTTGTGCCCATCACCTCTGATCCTGTCACTGGGCACCACTGAAAAGAGCCTGGCTCCATCTTCTTTGTACCCTCTCTTCAGGTATTTATGCACATTAATAAGATCCCCCCGAGTCTTCTCTTCTCTAGGCTAAACAGTCCCAGCTCTCTCAGCCTTTCCTCATAGGAGATGCTCCAGTCTTGTAATCATCTTCATGGACCTTTCACAGAACCATTTAGGTTGGAAAAGACCTTTAAGATCATCAAGCCCAACCATCAACCATGCCCACTAAGCCATGTCCTGAAGTGCCTTGTCTACATGCTTTTTTGAATCCCTCCAGGGATGGTGACTCAACCACTTCCCTGGGCAGCCTGTTCCAATGCCTGACAACCCTTGCAGTAAAGAAATTCTTCCTAATATCCAATCTAAATCCAATCTTTGTTGGACTCTCTCCAGTATGTCCATGTCTCTTGTACTGGGGAGCCCAGAACAGGAACCAGTACTCCAGGTGTGGCCCCACCAGTGCTGAATAGAGAGGAAGGATCATGTCCTTTAACCTGCTGGCAACACTCCTCCTAATGCAGCCCAGGATGCCATTAGCCTTCCTTGCTACAAGGGCACATTGCTGGCTCATGTTCAACATAGTGTTTGCTCTCCAGGACCCCAGAACCTCTTCTGCAAAGCTGCTTTCCAGCTGGGTGGCCCCAGCATACACTGGTGCATGGGGCTTTTCCTCCCCAGGTGCAGGATTTTGCACTTCTCCTCGTTGAACTTCATGAGGTTCCCGTCTGCCCACTTCTCTGTTCAGCAAGTTTTCAGTCCACCTCACTGTCTGCTCATCCAGCCCATACTTCATCAGCTTCTCTGTGAGGATGTTAAGCCAAAAGCCTTACTGAAGTGAATGTAGACAAGATCCATTGCTCTTCCGTCATCTATCAAGCCAGTCATTTCATTGTAGAATGTTACGAGGTTGGTAAAGCGTAACTTCCCCTTTACAATGGTCAAGACTTACTGGTAATGACTGTGTCATGCACTTGTAAACCACAGTAAGTCTTAGCAGTTATTTTGGATCTACAGCTGTTAAGGTTGGAAATTGCTTTACTGGCCATACAGAGACAAGGGGAAAAAGAAAAAAAACAAACAGAAAGAAAAAAATAACCCCTCCGTTTAATGGTATTTCCCTCCGCTCATCTTAAATATCAACATGAAAGAAATGTGCAAAACATCAAGGTGGCAATTTTTAGTCAACATATCAGACTAATTAAGGGGAGGTAAAACTGAGCAACTACTTCAGAAAAAAAGGCTGGACAAAGAGGAGTAAAGAACTACATGGACTGCTAGCCCCATGCTCCCAAACACCATACTGAAACATTCTCATTTGCATTAGTGCACTTTCCCACACTTCTAAATCACCAGCTTTTTCAAAAGTGCTCTAAATCTCTAGATTCATGGGTTCTCTCTGGTTTGCCCTTGCAAAAAAATACAGTATTAAAATATTCTGAGTATTCTGTTTAAGCAGTCCATGCACAATAAAATCTACTGGACAGTCACCCAAGTCAACATTAATGAACAGGTATCTTTGGGCTGCTAAGAAGGCAGAGCTAACGGGTAAATGTTTTAATATGTCAGAATCTACATATCTACAGAGTCTAAATATGTCAGTATCTAAATATGTCAGAGTCCATCTTAAAGATGACTGCAAGCTTATAAAAATGTAAAGATGATTACAAGCTGGATAAAACCTTGGGATTTTTTTTTATCATAAAGGCCATGATCTAGATGAATTAGACAGGAGTTTGATAGCATGACTTTTAAAAGCCTCTATAGCTTATTGCTTTTAAACAAATAATGTGAATTGTAAATTTGAAATATAGTATTTTATCAAATAAAAGGCCCTAGGTCTACATGCAGCATAGTCTGAATATTAAAAGATATCCCTTCGGTGTGAACCAGCATCTTATGCCCTTGAGATTATGCACTGAATACTAAGGCAGATGGAAACTGCAGAGAGGAACATAAAAAGTTACAGATGTGCATAGACTAAGAAGTGCATCTGTATGCATAATAATGCAAGGCAAACGGGTCTCAGAGATAAATTCTGTATTCACACCTTCCACTGACTTTATCATACAGAAATATCTGAGTGATCTGACAGGTCTCTTGAATCAACTCTAGTGAGTAAAATTAGCTTCTGCTCTCACTAGAATACTTTCTATATAAAAAAAGGACATCACAGAATAACAGCTATCGCTTTGTACCATTTAATTACAGGAGTGTCAGATACTTTTTTTAATAGATTATTTGTGTGCAAATTCAACAGTGCTGAAGGAAATTCTAACCCTTAACAGAATTAATAGACACTGTTAGACAATACAGTAGTCTATTTGGAACACATTAAAAGAGTGCCTGCTATTACAGTTCTTTAATCTTAGTCGGAAAATGCTCAATTCCACCTTAAAAGTGGAATGCTGCCCCTTAGCCTTCAGGTGCTTTTCCTTTCTGGATATACCAGAGCATAATTGCTTCTCTTTTTCAGGCTTTGTCATCCCTCACTGAGCAAGATAAATTTCTTAAGCTCCCTGTTTTATGATAGAATTAACCAAGAAAAAGACAGATAAGAGCAGCAAGTTGCTGCAACTCTTCCTGCAAGCTCACTCGCCTTGAGCAGAATCCACCAGACACATTCCAGATGAAGTCTCCTTAGCCAGTTATAAAATGACACTCACTACCACTACCAAAATATTTTGCTTCATGTATCTAGAATGCCATTTCCCTTCCACACAGCTGCATCGCACCACAGGTTACTGCTGTCATTCCGTGCAAGCGAGACCCAGAGTGGCTTTCTCCTTAGCTGTCATCCCCTACAAATGAATCACTAGTTCACTATAAAACTTCGTAGCTCATAAATCCATCCCTACTACTCAAGTCCTCCCAGTCATCCATATTTTACTGTAATCCTATGCAATGATAAGGCTTCCCCACTTTCCATCAAAAGCAACTGTCATTAGCACGCTCCAACTTTCGAGACAGAACTACTGAAATTTTTAACAGTCTTCTATCTTATCAAAGGCAGACATTATATGCTACCTCTCATAAATCCATTTACATGTATGACACTTTTCCATTTGCCTCCCTGCCTTGATTCTTTTTAAGTTTTTTCCTATTGCTTTGCTACACAAAAGAAAAAAAAAAAAATTTCAAGCTGCCAGAACCACCTCTTCTCTACGTTCTGAAAAATAGCTACTGCATTTCCTGTTCCGCAGTTAAATACCATCTCTATTTTGATAGTGTTCTGTTTGTTTTGAAATGTTTGCTACGAGACTTTCTAAAATACAGCTTCTTTCACCAAGCCCCGTACAAACCTCAGCACTAGGAACTTCTAGGTTTCATCTTCATTTCCCTGTAAGAATTTCCACTGTAAGAGTTTCCACCTGTATGCTTTTATTTCACTCTTAATCCCGATTTCATGTTCAACACAACCAACTGCACCAAAAATGAAGGCAAAATATTAATACAAGCTGGGGATGATAGCTCTGATCATAACCTCATGCTCACTGCGTAACGCCCAGCTTCCTTTCTTTTTTCATTTTTAATGGATAAATAGCTTTTAACTACTTGGATTATTTTCCTTTACAAGGTCAAACTCAGCTTGACTTTCGGCAACATCTTAATCACACTTTAGACTTCTGAACTCTATGACAGTCTTCATTTTTTTAAACAACTACTTCTGCCACTCCTTGCAAGTTCTTGGCTAGCTTCTGATATTCTCTTTGGCTGGCTTTTCTTCTGATTAGGTCTGCAATTATTCTGCTCGTGTATTCTGCTTTTTCTTGGGACGCAAATCCTACATACTTTTCTAATTCTGAATCAAAGAGGTTCCAAGAACCCCACCATTAGCTACCTTTGCTCTTTGGTTCATCTAATTTCAAACCATTTCCCTACAGTTTCTCAGGCTGCATTTTTGAAATTCAAAACCTTTAACTAGGAACCCCTTTCAATCTAAACCACATAAACCTCTGATGCCAATTATTCAATCCAAACTCGTTTTCTACAAACGGCTCTTCTAGAATGTCTTCAATGCTTACAAAACCCAGTTTAAAGCAACATTATTTCTTTTTAGTTCAGTAACGGTGTGTGAACATTGCATCCAGGAATAACTGGTCCCTAGAACTAGTAGTGAAATTATGACCTATACAAGAGTTAAAGTCTCCACAGCATATAGTGGTAAGCAAGTAACTTTATTCCATCTACTGTATTCCAATAATTCCATGTATACCTAATACAAGAAAATTCTTTCGCACTTGAAATTACTGTGTGTGAAAGACTCATCTAGTGAAAGTATACAATTCCAACTCAGCAATACATTCATGCACATGATAACCACGTAGAACAAACTGACCTCTTAATAACCAAAATAGCAACTTGTTCTGGAATGCTTTATCCTGTCACTATTGTTCTTTATCTGAGAGCATCCAGTCTTTGAATCCTTAATATTTACTTCTCATTCCTTTCCCTGACAAATATATATAAAAGTTTGTGCCTTTTGTAACAAATGTAACTGAAATAAAAGACCAGGTCCCAGAAACGCTCTATATATCCTACCACCAGAACAAAGAACCTGGTTTTACATTAACTTTTACAAATAATGAAAGTTAGCATCACAATCCTTGCAGTACAACACATATTATTACTCCTTAAGCCTGCAGAATTTCCCATACTTCACAATACCTGAAAAAAGTATAAGGTCATTTTATGTAGCAGAATACACGTTTCAAGCTACCCAAGCAATAGCTCAGTATGTGAAACTACTTCACAAGACAAGATTAATGGAATTAATTACCAACTTGCTGCCCATTTTACAGAATCCAAATACCAGCACAAAGGTTCAGTGATTTATTCAACATTACAGGAGACATAGCCTAAGCCTACTTAACACCTAGTTTCATGCTTCAGCCAGAACTACCATCCACTCCTAATGTTGTAAACAAAGCATGGACACAGGAGCTAGAGTAGAGAACCAAATCTAAGGAAAGCAAAATATTCTTTCAGTGATTTCAGAAGGAAGCTACACATCTTTCACATCTTTATCTGTAAAGTTTCTTAATCAGCCCATTCAAATGTGAATTAATTTCTCAGATTCTGTAATCATTTTAAATCTGATATAGCCTAAGGATCTTCCTGCAAGTCCTGTCTTCCACATCTGCCTTCAACCAATGTCCTAACACCCACTGGGACTACTTTATTTATAGAATCATAGGCTCACTGAGGTTGGAAGGGAGATCTGGAGGTCATCTAAATCCAACTCCATATTCACTTAAGTAAAACACGCATAGAAGCAGTGGCGAGTTTGGAACCCAGGACTGTAGAGTGCTTGTGGATGGGTAACCTTCACTTATGACTTCTATGATGCAAAATAGTTCATCAACATTTTGACAACAACAGGTAAATACCATACTAAACACTGAATCAGGCAAAGAAACACTTTCTTCTTCAACAAATTTCAAAACTTGAAAATGTTTCCAGCATACTTTATTTTGATGCTTACCAAACAAAGAATAATATTTTAGAGAGTAAAAAATTTCCAAAGTAATTAGTGTCAGATTGTTTCAGATTCCTTCTTTGCCACTATTTACATTCCCAAATACATTTTAGTGAGAGAAATGAGGAATAACTAAAATAAAGACTTGCTCCTTGAACTGATGTTTAATAAGAAAAATCACCATCTAGTTCATAAGAAATTTCAAAACAACGGTTAAACACAAATGTCATTTATATTTTACACTAAACTACAGTCACAGCACTTGTAAAACCTCTTTAAAGGCTCACTTCAAAAAAAAGAGAGGGAAGCACCAATTCGGATTCCTGAAGACCATTTGAACAAAACACGATCTGCAAAACTGAAGTGTTGAAGGGTATAAGATTCAGTCATACTGCCCAACAAAAGAGAGGAAGAACATATGAGGCACAGGCACTAGCGATCATAATCCCTTCGTATGGAATTAGCTGAAGCATGGAAGAGCCGTTTGCTATATCCCTTCCATTCCTGTTACCTTCTCTCACACCTACCCCAAAACTCAGAGAAGTCTGCAGAGAGGTCCCTTCACAACCACTGCACCCTATGGAACCCCAAAAACTGCAGCAGCAGCTTGGGCTAAAACCCCTCACTGCACCCCAAGTTACCAGCTGTCTGCCATCCGGTCTGATCACATACTACCCAACCCTCTCCAACCTCTTAGCCAGGGAGGGCCAAGCCAGCAGAGCAGAAGGCTGCAAAAGGAGGCTCAGCAAGAGACACCGATTGCTGCTAGCAGCTTTAAATGGTTTAACGTATACCTGGTGCCAGAAATAGGGCACTAACTGAAGATGCAGCCATCAGCTATCAAGATACCAGACATTCTGGACTTGGAGAGAGGAGAAGAGGTGAACGTTGCTCTTCCATCCTAATTCTATCCAGGATGAATGAAGCATGGCTCAAAAAGGACTATGATTTGGACAATCAGTACATTTCCATTTGATACGAGTGTGGAAAGCCATGAGCTAATGAATTCTGCACTACTGGCAAACCTTGTCCAATTAGCCCACAATGTTTGGGAAACAGCATATAACCCAACCCCCAGGAAACCCTGCAAAACTCAACAAAAGGCCAATAAATTACAGAGTTTCTGCTTTTTTTGTGTAGAAAAGTATCCCTGGTAAGACCAGGGTATTTTTTTCCTCATTACATTTACTTAACTTTTTCAGCTGTTACACTTGCCTTGGGAAGTTTCAGTTCTATCCCTGAGCAGAAACACAATACCCCAACACAAGAACAGGCCAGTGCTGATGAAGGCCTCTGTATTCCTATATAAGCACTCATATCAACTGCTATTATCAATGTGCACATCCCTTGTTTAGCAACACACTCATGCCCACTGCCGGTAACAGCACCAACTCTTGGGCCCTTTTAGGCTACTTTTTTATTGAACAGCACCAAGCTGACTTAACCTCCCACAGACACGCACAACTGCTCACGTCAGCGATGCCACACTCCAAATACCTAGAAACTCTCCAAGCCTGCAATGGCCCCTGGGCAGCCACCTACTCCTAAAGGGACTTTCAACAGAGATGAGATCAGCAAACATATCCCATAATCCTAGAGCACAGTAAATGACCCATGGAGCATGGGATCTCCGATAGCAAAATTACAGACTGTAACAGAATAGAATTTCCTGCATTTCCTTTGACTTGAGTATTTATAGCAAGTTTCTCAATAACTGGGGTTTTTTTCCTCCTTGGGAGATGAGCAGAACTCAGTCTTTATCAGTTTGATGAGTAAGATTTTATTTATTCATCAATCTGCCTACACTTCATTACTTCTCACAGTCCACAGCATTTCCCCTAAAGGGACAGAAAGGATTCCCCTTGGTGGTAACTGAAATCTCTTTGCCCTTCAGTCTCAGCACTCTTCTCATTTACTTCTTAACAAGTCTACCTGAAAAATCCCTTGGTAAAATAGTTCAAAGATGTTTATGTAAACCTGTTGAGACCTTCAAGTAACAACTTTATGGCAATAACTACTCACTCATTTCACAGGTTACACATTCAAATGCCAATTTTATTAATTATTTCAGAGCTCACCTGTAGGAGAAGAATGGCAGTACGATACTGTGAAATCAATGCTAAACATCCAGAGTTTGGGTTGGACTTTTCACACCATTATCTAGCAGAGTAGTTAAGTACAAATTGCTTTGTTTTAATAAAGACAAATCAGTTTTCAACAGTTCAGAAAATACTCCTACATTGCTTTGTATTTTCCTCTCTCTCAGTTACGCTATGCATGAGACGATGCTCAGGAAAGTATTAATGAAACCAGTATGCCCAACTAACACACAAAATCGCCTAGAAAAGAAGCATTCTTAAATAGTTGCTGTCTATTCAGCTAGCAAGCATCATCCCCACGTAACAGATGGGTACAGGGAGCAATCGGTTAAGTTCACCCACTAGCACTGTGCGAGGGGACAGAACTCGAAGTCCCCCTTGCCCTCTGCGCTGCTCATTGGTACCTATCTGCTGGGCAGAAACCGCTTGCCAGAGCCAGTTCATAACCTCCTAGCAGCACGCTGAATTGGCAGCGCTGTCCGAGAGGCAGCACAAGAGCCCAGAGACTCAAGAGCCTCCAAGGACCCACCGGGGGATTCTCCAGCTGCCCTTCTCGGGTCCCTGCCCGCAGAGGCATGGCCGGGCAGTGACCTGAGGCCACTGGCAGCCTGCCTGGGCTTACGCTGCTTGACTCTGTCACAGGAACTACAGAGTGCTGCAGAGAAAACGGAGGAAGGCTCGAGAAGCAGTTTTTAATTTTCCACAACTTGCGCTGCACTTCTTTCTCATAGTGCAAGCCTTCCACATAGTCTCACTTCTGTTTCCCCACATGACCAACAGATTGCATGCACTGGAGGCACCTGGGACAAAAAGTAGGGGATCTCCCAAACCTCCCAATCCCTCCTACACTGTTCTCTCTCAATGCAGCTTTTATTCTGTTTTCTTCCTATCTACAATAAAGATGCTAAAATAATTAAAGCAATGGTTCTTTCACTTTGGATAAGCTTGTTAAGAGTGCATTACGCTTAAAACCATGACAAATGTACTCTTTTATTATTTACACAAATGACTTTTAGAGCATTTTCCTGATGGACTGTTATTATTACTTGATAATATGTAATCTGAAATGAATATAGCATGAAAAACTTGAGAAGAAAAGAAAAATTTTATAACTAAATAATTGAGAGAATACTCTTTTAGCACTCAGCATGACAGCATGATTCAGATGACAGCAATATACTCAAATACGGATGTCACTGTTAGCTCTTTCAGAACAGTGGAGTCACTTTCAGGATTCTTATCTGATAGAACTGTAATAAATATGATAAAACAAACCTCTGCACATAATTGGTAGATCTTTCAGAAGAGAGAACATCATCTTGTCTATTAGTACAGCGTGAGGGGGAAGGAGGTGGGGAGGGGACAACTTACATAATCCTTTGTAATAAAAAAGTTTTCTCTACTTCATCTCCCCCAAAAATATTAAAGAAAACCAGCTAGTTTAATTATGGGAATAATCTAGAGGGAACACAAACACCGTTAGAATTTTTGGTCCATGACACAAGCCTGAATAAAATACTAACAAAACAAAATAAAAAAATCCATTATCTCAGCTTAGAATATTTTGTTTCAGTGTAAAAAATGATCTCTTTGAAGCATGAAGAACACAAGGCAGTTCCCCTCCCTCCACCCCCCAATAAACAGATGTGAAAACCTGGTTGCTTCATTCAGTTGAAAATTTCCTAATACAAATACACATCTTACCCTAACTTAAACCACAGGTGGCATAAATGCAGATTTCGTAAATCACATACTTCAGGTTTGATAGTGAAACTTCTGTTTGTTGGTTTAGTAATTTTCCTTGCTAAACTCACACAATTAATGTCAATACAGTCAATTTCAATTACATATTTTTAATCTTAAAACGTTTAGATTTCAACTTCTCCATGATATATGGCTGTTTCAAGAGCCATTTCTGGAAAAATGGCTATGTTTTTGAATTGTCCATTTGAGACCACGTGCACTATAAACAACTTGGAAGTAAATTATACTTAACCTGAGACTCAGCAGCAAAAAGCTGATACAACAAAACATGACTAGTTATTCCTTCCTGAACTGAAAGTACTGAAACAACATTCTTAGCTGTAATTTCAAGGTACTTGAAAACAAACCAAAAAAGCTCTCCAAGAAACCCACCCTTCATTAGGTATTTTAATCAACTGACTTCTGCCTTTCTGTAGCACTGAGATATACTAGATATACATATATTAATGTTTCAAAGTTTTTAAAAAGTGACAATATTACTAGAAAAGATGACACTAATTCAGACACGGAATATTAATAGTCCTCTACTAATGAGAGAGAATCACACTGTTATTTCCTGGCACAGTGTTTAAACACAGGGACTTTAAAGAACATCTGGTGAGAGCTGAAGAAAAGCCATTCAATCTAAAGAAGCTGTGATTTCAAATGAAACGAAACAAAACAAAAAAACCCAAGCAGCACAACGGCCACCAAATACCCACTTCTACATTTCATCATGTGATTACAGTTCAGTCATGTAAGTCAAAACACGCATGTTAAAATTCTCAAACTTCAGAAACCCAGCTGTCATTCTCAATTTTTGCTGCCTTAATCAGCCATCAAGTAGTCTAGGAAATGACACAAGCTCATCAGAGCTCAACTTCCTTACTCCATTTAAGACTATGCTCATTGGCTGACTGTAATAAGAACATGTATCGAAAGATCCTCTGCAATCTTTTCAGAGGCAAGATAGGATGTCGAAATCTACTTCAAATAAAGTTGCATTTGAAAAAGAACGAAACTGCAGAAAAAGAAAGTAGGAAACTTTACCTTAATTGGAGCACGGCTAAACTGTATTTTTCTGTTGGCTGGGATTTCATCCTCATCTGGCAATCCATTTATTTCAGAATATTCCATATCAGGTTCGTAACAGTTATTTTCATCACTGTCATCCTGATCATCCTGTTCTGTACCTGTCTCTCCCCAGTCAGAACTGTATCTCGATCGTACCCGATATACGCTGTAGTCAGAGTGCATATACACATGGGAACTCTGAAAATTATTCACATCTTCATGCACTTCTTTTTCACTTGCCTCATCATAATGGGACTCGGTAGCATCTGAAACAGCATCTGTGGCAAAATCACCACCTGATGCTACATTTCTTGGTAATTCTGCAGCTTCGGGTCTATCAAAGATACCCTCTGCATGTTCTGACCGTTCCTTTTGCAACAAAACTTCTGTCTCTGTTTTTGATTTACTCCTAGCACAGCTGTCCACAGATCTTCCGCTGTCAAGCACGTTGACCAAATCCTGTTGACTCGCTGCAGAGCTCTCAACAGAATCAGCACTTGCCTCTGTACTCTTCTTTATTTCTTCAGTTGTTTTTGAACCTGCCGAAGCGCCTGTGGACGTCTTCTGTCTCGGTGCTGAAGGCGTGCTATTCTGCTGAGAGTTCTCAACAGACATCACGCCTGTACTCTGTTTGGCTGGGGGAGACCACGTGCTAGCATCTTTCAAAGGACTGAAACCCTCAAGGTTTGCAACTGGGGAAGAGATATTCGCGACAGTAGATGAGAGGTTTAGCGGATAGTGACCAGTTACAGAGTACTCTTCATTGTTTTCCGACTTTTCTACAACGATGACATTGTGCGAGTCAGTGTTTTCAAAAACTGCACTGAGCTGACTCACAGTTGGAGAGACAGTCTCTGTCCTTGGGCTAAGACTGTCCAGTGAATCAGTGCTGCCTCTGTGAGACTTAGAGCTGCACCACTCATCTGGAAGCTCATTGGAAACAACTTTCTCTTTCTTTGGGGAGTAGCGATTGGAATGTCCCATTTCATGAGCATTTCGCTCAAACATCTTCCGAGTTTCAGTAAACTTGGAATAGGAAGGACCGTCATGGATAGTGTCAAATCTACTAATCCTTTCCGAGACAGATGATTCCAGTTTTACAATTGAACCATCTGCTTTCTCTACAAATTCTTTGGGCCTAATTCGTCTTTGAGGTGATGGAGGGCCACCCTTCCCCCTGGTTTTAGAGGTAACTCCAGCACTTTCAGTGGGCTCCATGCCCATTTGCATAAATAAGTTCTTAATCCTATTGACATTTGAGCCATATTTCCTTCCCCTGCTCTGCGAGGCCTCTCCTTCCTCTTTCGCTTTTTGGTCCCCATCTGATTTCGGTTTGTCAAAGGTGCTTTTCAGTGCCTGGAACTCAGTTCTGTAAGCATTCCTGTGAGGAGAGGCACTTCGGAGGGTTGATCTTTCTCCTGAAGACTCCGTTTTCATCATGTTTACTCCAGGAGCACAGAACCAGCTTACATAGTTTCTGTGGTACTGCTCTCAGTAGTTTGTCACAGCCAAGATTCTGCTTGAGGACTGTTTTTCTCAGGGGGCACTGCCCTTCAGCAGGGCCATACTGGACAGAAGATCTGGAGGCAAATATCTAAACACATGTGGTCAATTCTGACAAAGCAGTGCAACCGAAGACTCTCAAGAACAACGGCTGATTTAACCTGTAATAGAAAGGAGGGTTTTCTGAATCATGCCGGGTACTTGTACTTCTTGAAATACAAGCCACAATTTCCATTTACCTTTATTTGATGTGTTTACAAAAAAACAGTAAAAAAATGCAACCTAACACTGCACAGACACATGAAAACTTGTCATTACAAACTTTTTCAAATTGATTGTTGCATAATTTGCAATCTATAATGTCATTCCGTAGTGAAAGAACAGGTTATCGCGTCCTACCACTCACAAAGTATCACATCACGCCAGAAACATGCATGCAAAGGAAAGGCAATGTGACAAGAGAAATAACACTACTTCTGTGTTATTGAACTTTTCTAAAAAAATAAAAATTAAAAGAAAAAAATCCCCAAACCAAACCTCTGAGTTACTTACATCTAACTATAAAGTAATTCATGCAAACATGATGGTTCTGCTTCCCTGAGGCACTGCAAGACAACCCTTGCTCTCTCAGAGAAACATAATGGTAGAAATACCATCAAACATAATACACTTAGAAAGGCAAATTAAACTGCAGCTCGAGGGAATAACGAAAACTGCACCCAAAGTTAACATCCTCAGCCGACATGGTAGAGAAAGTGAAATCCAGTCAGAGAAAGTTGCCCCTTGTCAGGGGCAGCGGTTTTAGCACCTGGAAGGGCCTGGAGGTGCCCAAGGAGGAGCTGCAGAAACCGAGCCAGGGGCTGGATCCGCTCCCACCCCCCGGCCCGGGGGGGCGCGCAGGGGTCCGCCGTGCCGGAGCCGCGGAGCTCCCCGGCC
>NW_010972436.1:3100317-3121160 GCF_000737465.1 Haliaeetus leucocephalus
TCCCGGGAACGCTCGTTTCCCGCCCGACCCGCGGGGACCGGGCCGGTTCGGTGCCCGCCTCCGCGCGGGAGGGCGCAGGGTCCCGGGTCCCGCCGGCGGCCCGCCGCAGGGAAAGCCCCGCTTCTCGCCGCTGCAGGAGACCTGTGGGGCGCGCCCAGCGCCAGCTCGCTACCGGCCACGGCGCAGCGAACCCCCTCCCTGGCCGTTACGGTCTTTCACCCAGCCTGCACGGAAGAGTAACGTGCTGGGGACGAACCCGGGCAAAGCCCCGACCGGCTCTGCGAACGCTGCTCGTTCCGGCAGCCGCTGGCTGGGGCGGCGGATGACCCTCGAGAGTACAACCACAACCAGCACGCCCTTACTGTTGTGTTAGGTGGGCGAGTTCGCCCCAAAAATGTTCTGGCTTTATGCAGCGAATTACGAAAACTTAATTGTGGAACGCGAAGTATCTCGGTAATTTGTAAAATCGGCAATCCGAGGAGGTAACGACTGTTAATCACGTAGCAACTCCTAAGCAAAGTTCGTTAAACTAACGGAATAAAGATCCAGAAAATGGCCTGGGGATGTACGCTGCAAATTCTGAAAACTAATTATTATGCATACATAATTAAGACAGCAGAGACTGAAAATAGAGACGTTCGGTATATAGGTTCACAAACTTAATTCATTAGTTTTAATGAGTCTGAAGCATGGGTATTATATACCATTCCAAGTGTTCACAGGTGTCAGTCTCTAGTTAATCTCGTTTGCACCAAGGGTATGCCGCTCAGAATGTTTGCCTCAACAAAGTTTAAATAACCAGCGCATTAATACTGACAGGCAAACAACGAATCTCGTAAAACAGACTGAAAAACAGCATTTCGATGCATACACACGCAAGGGGCCGGGAACAGCAGTGAGGACGTTTCAGTAGTGGTTCTCCCACTGCCAACAATAAGCCCATCCTGGTGCGTTGCGTGGCCTCCACTCAGGCTATTGCTGCCTGAGGACAGAGGCACAGGAGGGGACAAGGGGGATTCTGGATGCCCTGCGGGCTGCTGAGCATTGCCGTGCCAGAGAACGCTAGCACAGCAGGGAGAATAAGAGCTCAGGTGAGGTGTGTAAGGAGTGAGGATACAGGCAGCACCTGAGCTTCAAAAGCAGCTACAGAAAGCTCCCCTTCTGAGACGGTTTCCCAAAGCAGAAGAATGAGGGAACAACTGTTTCACAGCTGCTTGCCGTGGCGAGGAGTCCTGCGGGTGATAACCTGCACAAGGACTAAAAATATTGCCACTAACCAGGATGTTCCCTATTAAATTCTAAACATCAGATAGCACACCAGATCTGAGGCCCAGCCTCTCTGGCAGTGCCTTTCTATCGGTATGATTTTGTAGACATGAAGCTGTAAGAACACTTAGAGAGCTGCTTGACTTTTGAAGATAAAAATACGTTAACAGAGCTTCAAGTGTCATTGAAGAAGCATAGAGACATAAAGCAGAAATTTAAACATTTTATTTCCTTTGTGAATTTAGGCTAAGCATGCAGAGTGGTTGGAGAGCGTAGCATGTACCAGATATGTATCTGGAAGAGTTTTATAATGCACGTACACAGGCAAAAAAAGGGACACAAGCAAACATTAAACAATCTATGAAATGACTGACGCAATTTTAAAGATGCCAATTCACATCTAATTATGTAAAGATAATTAGGAAAGTATCCACTACTATATCTACATAACCAGAGCCATAAATGTTATTAAATCCTTTTTCTAACAGAAGTTTTGCAAACAAAATGGCCACTTCTGACCCGTAATATATATTTTAAACAATGTACCCAAGAACACGTGTATTATTTCATGGCAGAATAGTACAAACTATCTCTATATTATACTTTAGTAGAAAGTAAGGCAACGAGATGACTCACTGATGCTGACAGAAGCAGCACACAAGAAATCTCAAGTTTTTCACGATAATATATTACATTTATCTTCTTAAACGTGTCGTAAGTAGACAGCATAGATGTTCAAGCAGACAATACCCAGCTTTGACACAGAATCTAATGCAAAATTATTTTAAGTAATTTCAGGTTCCTTCGGTACCACCTCAGGTTCAGAACAGCCAAGATTTGTAGAGACTACTGGCAATTTTGGCTGCTCAATCGGAGACAATTTGGACCTTATTTTAGGGGTTCAACTTTGGTCACTGACACCTAAGATACTCCAACTTACTAATCACTTCACAAATAATTTTCAATCTACATCCTTATTTACACAGTGCCTATGTTAAAGAACATTATTGTAGTCTTTAAGGAAATAAATTCTATTTTGTTTCCATTGGTAGGTCACTTTTCAAGACAGACTCTTCATATATGAGCATGGCCATGCAGCAAACTATAAAAATCAGAATTGTGTGTCCTTTTACATTTTCAGTATTTCTGTGACAATCCATTTGACTAGGAGGTATTTTTAGGCTCTGCTAAAGCATGATTGACATTTCTGTTAATTCCTGAGCAACACTAAAATGCCGCACACCATACTTTAGGGAAGATACAAGACCAAGGGCCTCCTTATTATGTTAGTATAAATTCAGAGTAACTTCACTGAAGTTACGGAATTACTCTGCTTCCTAACCAATGGGAATTTAAAATCTGTTCAGCTTAATATTTACATATGATAGAGCATGACTGTCATTTTACTTGCACCGGAGTAGCAACGCCATTCAAATGATTCTGAATTCACACATATGACAGGGAGAGAGACCCAAGTTGTTTAACCTGACAGCATCACTTTAAATTATGCTCAGTACCTTTTAAACCCAGTTTTGATGCAGTCCTCCAACACTGAAAATAATTCATGTTCTGTTTATTCTAGATGTGTGAATTATATTTACTTACAAACATGACTGTTTGGATGTCAGTGATGGGTTGTTTTGAGTCACTTCCATGTTTCTAAGGCACTCAGGTTTTGAGATAGTGATTTATTTGCGCAGCAGAGCAGCAATGCAAGTTTTTCCACATGGCTCAGGCAAAAGAAGAAAGTCATTCCATCATCTGTCTCCTGTCAGTGTCTTTCAAGTCTTGCAAGATAATATCTGTATGTACACACACAAGTGGAAAGTATGTACCTATTCTGATCTTTGGCTAAGAAAGCCTCTGTTTGCTATCCTGCCAAACCACTGGCGGGGAGGAGGTTTTTCTTCCTTATACATACCACAGCATAAACAGAATTGACTTCTATTTTTTAACACTTAGTCGTGAATTCTTATTACATAATCCATTTTAAAGAAAAAGATCATGTCTGAACAAGATACGTACTTTTTGGCAGATGAGGAATGTTCAAGTTAGGTTTCCCCTGTACCAGGGGAGCAGGAGACTAAACAGCAAACAACTGTAATAATGAGTTGATAACCTTTAGTTTCAAACATTAGCAATCTGTGATTGCAGTTAAGTGTAAAATTCTTTTATACAGGAAGCCAGTAATAGTTAAGAAAGGGAGCTCATTAATATCACTAATTTGGCAACTTCAGCAGATTGTGCTGTTTTTACATAGAACATGTCAAACTACTTGAAAGCTCAAGAGTAGCGTCAAAAAAAGAACTTTGTCCTGAAAGCTCTAAAGAAAACCTCCGCTAATGATAACAAACCTGTATGTTCTAGCAGTTTATCAGAAAGGCAAATATTAGCATTATGAAGGCCTAAACTCAGACTAGTAATAGCCTTTTCTCAGTTACAGTGAGGAGACTATCACATCCATTCTTAAACATTCTGCTTTTAAATTATTCAAGAAAGGCACAGTTATGGCTAGAATAAACTGGATTTTTCAAAAGTGAAATACATGAATTATACACTGCATACAACTGCTTACACAGAAATAGTGGTTTTGCCTATATTAAAAGCTAGAAATCTTAAGAATGGTCAAAAGAGCTGTATTTCACACAGCTTTCTCTCATGGGCCCTCAACACTGAACTCTGAATTTATAGCACAACACAGACAACTATTAGTTACCAGCCTCGCTAGAATGATGCCAGCTAGTTGCAGAAAATACATGATCTCATGGGAAAGGAAAAAACTAAACGTTCAGTCTGTTAGGAATTCACTAAGAATCAAACCCTGGCAAAACTCTTATTTCATGCTGTTCAGGTGGGGGAATTATTAGAAAATATTCCAGAAACCAGATTAGTTGACAAAATGAGTAAGATACTCCAAGGTGAATGGTACCTGTCACATACTTTGATTCATCACTTAAGTATCATATGTAGATATATGGTATAGAAAACTCTCCTTTCCACCATCAGTGAGAAAGATTCAGATTTGGAAATGTTAGTAATTCAACTATTCCAAACCAGAAAAGCTAAAATTTGCACCTGATGTATGCTTTGTTTACTAATATGGAAGCTGTACTCTTCATAGATGTCACAATTGATTAATCCAAAGCAGAAATAACAGATAGTTGGAAGCCTCATAATAATATAATAATTCATATTATTTCTTAATGGAAAGACTTTCTTATTATAATAAAATTAATTTTCTATTGAAAATTTTTCTTAACAGTCAGAATCTAGAATATAGAAAATAATGGGGTTTGCCAGTCTGTGCAAAAGCACTATCTCAGAGTATTTCTTGTGCGGTAAATATCCATTATTATGCTTAAAGAGGACTTAGTGAGCCAGAGGAAAACTGGGAGAAGAGGGACAAGTCTACCTGATGCTCAGAGCTTACGAGCATACTTGATACTGTCGGTATATAACACACAAGCAAATCTGATTACCGAGTTCAGTAACCATTACCTTGCCAAATCAGGTAATGTTTCGTGCCACGAAGAAGAGAAGACGGCAAGTTCAGCTTTTATCTTTTCCAACTGACTGACTATTTGAATTCAGTGGCACTTTGGAGCCTATACTCCCATTCTGGAAACAGGAACAGATGACTTCTCGGAGAGAGAAACAGAGAACAGAGTTCACAAAATACAGCACAGTACTGCTGCCTTGCAGTGTGCAATCTATTGGCAAGTGGGAAAAATATTTGTCTGGATTGCTCCACCCTGAAGCTGATGCATCTGCCTCTATTTGAACTCGCATCGCAGTAGTCCGTGTCCCAAGCCGTCCTGGTAACATGAATGTGGGCTGGTTACGGTTGCATTAGTGGAATTTGTTTCTCCTTTTTCTGTGCTGACAATAAAGTATTTGTGTAAAGAGAAGGAGAAATCAAGGAGGGTGACTGCTTCATTACACCATTAAAAAGAAAAATGAGAACACTGCCATCATGTTGAAACCCAAAACATAAGAATGAATCAAAGTCCACAAATTTACAATGACATCTTTAAGAAAGGGAAGGAACACTCACATTAATCAGTATAGAATTATAGAGGAAAAGGATTACATCAATATTTACATAAAACAGACCAAGCAATTGCACGAGGCAGAAGAGACAAGCTTTTGGAGGATCTAGGCCATTGCCCAAGACAAAAATACCCAGGAATAGCTGCTAAAGGTAGCCAGCCTTGTACGAGCAAAACCATCAAGCCACCAGGAAAACAGAGAAAAGAAAGATCACAACTCTACATGCCGAATAACGGGTCTAATATTAAACTTTCAGGTGTGTAATATTAAAAAAAAAAAAAAAATGCAACCGTCAAGGCCAGTGAAGAGAAGCTCTTTGGCTCTCCCTATTGGATGCAAGGGGCAATGCCTCGCTTGTGGCAGATGCGTTTCAATGAGTGGAAAACAAATACTGAGTTTCTTTATTGCTCTGAAGAGTTATGTTCTATTAGCTCTGCAAGTACAAATGAAAAGGTGCATTGTTAGACACCTCTTGTCATTTCACTGTTAAGTCAGCAGCTAAATCAAAAAGTGATTTTTGTCAATGATAAAAGGACTTTGCTTCTTTAATAAAAATTCAGTTGACGTGCTGAATAGGTGCAAGCAAGCAGGAACAGAAGACAGCTGGAAAATGAAAACTTCCTTTATTTGGAAGCTCCACTCCCTGTCCTTCAAGAAAAGGGTTGCATTCTGGAAAGCGGCATTACATTACGATTACTCTGATACAATACATATTTCTGGCAAGAACAAAGTAGATGCACGCCCTCTCAGCGGGGAAGTGACCCATCTCTAGAAGAACTTGCGAAGCTATAACTTGTACTAGCAGGTGTTGGAATAGGTCTGCACAACAGGTTTAGGCACTGGATCCTTGGTTCTGCAGGAGGAGAAGTTTCTGTCTAAACCAGAGGCAAACAGGACTCTTGCTACCAAGGAAAGGTAGCCCATCCGTTTTCACCAAACAAGTTATTTCTGATATGGTTGTTTGTAACTCTACTGTGAAATGACAAAGAGACTGAAGAGCTCCGGGATGCATCTGATGAATGGCACTCAGGTCTGAGAGGGCCATTGATTATTGAAGTGCCCCCTCTTAAGGGTGACCATTTTCATTCATTCAGAATTGGAGTCATGCACACTTTAGCACAATACCAAGATCACTTAGTAAATAAGATGATAGTAGGGCTTGAAACTAAATATTTGTATGTGCTAGCATCTGGGCAGCAAAAGCAGGTACTGCAAGCAGGCTGCCTGATAGCCTAATAGAAGCGAACGTACCAAGATCAAGAGTCTACAGGTGAACAGGAGGGGATGCAGAACCAAGAAGAAATAGGATGCAGAATTTTAACTGTTTTACCAACGGCTTTGCATAAATTCAACAGTTACGGTAAAATTCTTTATAAAGAGGTCATATGAGTAGTTTTTCCTCCATATTGTGTTGGCATTGCTCTATGTAATACACCTCTTAAAAATGACCTACCTCTCTTCCAAACACTATCTTGTCATCTAAGAAAAATGGCTGTAAAGAAAGGGGGGAGAGAGGGCTGCACTGAAGAGTGAAGGAACGAAAGTGAGATTACAGGGGTCTAAGATAGTTTAGACCTACTACCCAGCAGTCTGCATTAGTTTCATGCTGTGCCGCGTGAAGAACAGTGTTTAGGAATAGATGGTGAGGAGGTGGAGGCAGAAGGGAAATACAGATGGGTACAAAGCTGCCAACAACCTGTCAGATCTGAGAAGAGGGAAGTTGTAAGAAGTGCATGAGGAGCAAAAGAACTTGACCCTTTTTATTTATCTATTTTGGATGTAGTGGAATTTTCAGATAGGGAATAAAATGACTGACACAAAAGAAGATAAGGTAGCTGCATGTGTCCATGCCTCTCTACAAGCAGCTTCAAGAGTCCCACCAATGCCTTGACTAGGACAATGAAAACCAGGCTAGCAAGCAATGGCACATGTACAATAAAATATTGGAATGCATCATGTACTAGCTGGTAAGTGTCTTGATATTATGTAGATCCCAATAAAAAGAAAGAATAAAGTTACATAGATTTATATCTCTGCAGAAGCTCTGTCTAGAACAGTGTCTTACTTTCCTAACAGGCATGAAATCACCAGCTCTCGTTGGGGTAGGTTGTATGGTAGAGACACTATCTAATCAGTCCCAGAAGATCCCACCTGTAGGTAAACAGTTCTGCTTTGTACTTCAGGAGCTCCAGCTTGTCTCATAATGGGAACAGGGAAAGAAGTTTTTAAAAAGGAAAAGGAAGGAAACGGCTCAGGCAGAGCAATGAGGGAATGATTAGCCTGCATGGCAGTGCTTCTCCCAGGTTGCACAGAGGACTGACTAAGGGCAAAACCCCACAAACAACAGGCAAGTAACTGGGTTGGGAGAGGGGGAGGAGAAAAGAGCATTTTCCTGGCCTCTGGTATTTAAGAGCCTCCTCTATCAGCTTTGCACAACTACTCTGCAAGAGCATATACAGGCAGTGAAGAGACTAATCTCATCAGGCAAAGAAATTCTGTCGTTATTTCACTGCAAGGGAAAAAGTAAATGGATATTTAATATAGTATGAGGTAGTAGTAACTCATGGTGCTACTACTAGTAATGCACAGCGCCATTCAGAGAAGGAAAAAGAACACAGTGCACCAAGTCTTCAGAAACAGCTGAGAGAGTGGGAGTTTAGATCAAACCTAAATTCACTACCACTACAGTTCGCCCATGCATGATGTTCTAAGCAGTTTGTAAGTGCTTTGGAGGGGCCATCTAAAGCTATACATAGATGCATGCCTGCAAACAAGTACCACGTTACTATTTTACTATCTTTGTAAAAAATAAGAGAATGCTAGGCATAAGTTTAACTACGATGATTTTTCACTTCCTACAACTGCAAATCTTCCAAGTCCCTGCCAGATGCCTGAGTAAGATTTGTGGATTGCAGGAGGGAGTCTGCACCAAGTAAGGGAGTTTGAGATTTTGCTTTTTCTGGTTTTCATTGCTCTCCATCCTCCCCGGACAGCAGATGGTGGCATTCTCATGGATGGATTATTTGTTAACAAGGATCTTCTCACGACTTCTCAACATAAAAATCACCTAAGTGTCAGAACACAGGGCACACCAGGGTGGCCTGGTCTATTAACTGTTTTAAGTTTTAAAGGACAACTGAGACAACTTACTAGAAAAAAATCATGGAAAGAAATCTTTTCCATTGCAAAGAGAAACCACTGAATTAAATTCTGCTGTCTTAACTATTGTAAATTTACAGTGTATCAAGGCAACAAATTCTGTTTTTTATCAGGATAAAGAGTATTAAGTCATCAAATTATTCTACAGCTTCCTTGAATTCATTATGTTTAAAAATTATGGGAACTTCAGTAACATTGTGGACAGGTAAACTGAATGGGGAATGCCTTTCTGACTATATTGAACCATTCTGATCACTAGAAAAGAAAATGTCTGTAAACCTCCCAAACTGCAGAGACCACTGGATTGTTTGAAAGTTTTTAGAACTCTGAACCTATACAGTAAAGGCAGAAATAGGGACAATAAATCCATATGGCTAAACTACTTATTTTCAGGCAGGCTTTCTGATTGCTGCCCAGAGCATTTCCTATTGCACTTAAATGCCCCAAACACTTCTTATTTTTCTTTTAAATAGATTTTCTGAAGCTCGTATTATGAGCTGCTGTAATAGCAAACTCATTAAATAGCCAGCAGAACTATCTGTTGGCGATAGAACAAAAAATTACAAAGAATGTTTAATAGCAGGAGGGCAAAGCAGAACAAGGAAGAGGTATTTTAAAGAAATAAAAATGTATATATTACCACTTGGACACTTCTTTTAATATGCTGAGTAAAACTGGTGTTCAGTAGTAGTACAAAAGAGTAAGTTAAGCATCCTTCAAAGGCCAGTGTGCATTTCAATGTTACTAAGAAGCAAAAAAAGAAAAAAAAAATTATGATCAAAAGACAAGATGGACAAGTCCCTTTAGGATCTCTAAGTGCAAGTAATCCCATTCCTCACACCCCGCTCCCCCTTAATTTCTATGGGTCTGTTCATACAGATATGTTTTAGAAAAATTACTCAGTCTGAGCACAAAAAAGCTTACAGTGTTTTCCACAACATTTATACATGGCACTTATCCTTTCTGCCCTTGTAGTCTGCAGTCTGGCAACCAATGCTAGCAGGAATTTTAGGTATTCAGAATCTCAGGACTGAGGCCTTTTTTTTTTTTCTGCCTTCTTTCACTAAAACCTTTGCTCTGTCAAAGCATCTTACTGCAAGGAATGACTGCTGCTACGTTGCACTTTGAGAAGATCAGCCTTCTGCCCACCTCCATTCTTTCCCCTTCCCCCTCAACCTGCCTTGGTATATGTAAACCGTTTGATTCAGCACTGAATGGAAATCACTGACCGTGTAGCCTTGTTTAACTTTTGCCTTCTACGTTTCATTTGTAGTGAGCTTGAAAAGCATAAACCTGAAATTAAATATCCAACCATCTGCAATTAATACCATTACTGAGTTACACGCTATTTCTCAGATTAAAACTACCTGTAATACTTTTTACCACAGACTATGTGATTACCCATGATACATACCAGCCGTCCTTGCTGTCAGAGACTGTAACGCTAGACATCTTGAGTTTGATCATGCCTTCCATTTCAGCGATAAGTCAATAACAATGTCTTCATGGATGCAATATCAAAAAGAGAATGAAGAACTTCTTGCTGAAGAAAAGAGAAAGTTCACTAGGAGATAAGTCAGTAGGGGTATGATCCTCAGGCCACATAGGTGGGGAAGTTCAAGAAATTTTTTTGTAGGAATGAGTCATGAATTCTTCACTAACTGATTCATCCGTAACACAAGAAATTTTAAAGAGGACCCATACAGAGCAGTCTGTGTTTTTCAAGGAAAGCTCAAAATTGGAGAAGAAAAATAGACACTACAGAGGAGAATTAGATTTTTTAAATTAGTGTGCTAATCTTGGGCATGATTAAGAGAATGTTTTTTTAACTTTTTGCCTTCTGAGCAGACCATAACTCATCACAAAACAGAGACTGTTTTTTAGAGTAAGAGTAATTGTTGCAGACTATACTGCCTTAAAATGTTCTAAAAGTAGAGATTCATGTTAATTAGAAAACTGTTCATGTCTCAAGCCCTACTGCTTGTTCTGTGTTGCTTTTGGAGAAGGGAATTGATTTTGTATTCATTTATTTATTTTACATACCTTATTTAGTTGTAATTGATTCTGTTATTTCAAACCTGTGCAAAATTAAGTGTATAAAGTAACAAGGTGAAAGAAGCTAGTATTTTCTAAAAAAGCAGAAGTCTTAAATATTGGGCTATGCCATAATTACTTCTATATGCACTTTGAAAGCTGATTTTGTATATTTAACTAATGGCAAGCAGTAGGAAATGACAGAGATGGCGCTAATTTTTATGTGCTTATTTCTTTGTTTAACTAAGCCTGTACAAATTAAGTGAAGTCCACACCAGAATCCTACGTGAATTTTTAAGTCTTTTCAGACTTGCTGAATGGAAAAGGATATAGGCCAAGATCAGGAGTTCTGCTGGAGGGCTGTGCCCACATAGATAGCTGCAGTAGAGTGGCAAAAAAACCCTCAACAACAAAAAACCAACCAAACAAAAGACATAAACTTCTTCACAGTAGGTAGGTGTAGGAATTCTCCTTTTTCTCTGCTACTCCTTAGTTGAGCTACTCACAGGTCACAGTAAACCCAGAAGGGAGCTAACTACTAAGCACCTCCTGTGGCATAATCTTACCCTGCCACACACGCAGTGGTCTTGCTCTACATGGTTACAGAGCGGAGAGCAGCACGAGAAAAGCTTCTACACCTCCCACATTGGGATGCCATGTTTATACAGAGAAAACAAGGAGGAGGTCCTCTCCGTGCCCCTTGACAACAGAGCCTATAGCTTTGCTTGCCCATACAAGGGGGAGCAAAGCTCCCAGTATTGTTTCTTCTCTTTACCCATGCACACAGACAAGGGTTAGGTACATAGGGCCACTGAGGGATAAGCAGCCGAGGAGGGGAAGCAAGCAGAGCATTTTTCCCTGGGGCCTTTGTTTTGAGAGGTCAAGGAGGCCTGACACATAGTGGTACAAGTCTCCCAAAACAGTCATGGGTACACTCAGTCTTCCTCGAGCTCGTGTGGGAGTGCTTGTGGCAACATTTTGCCCCTTGAAAAGAGCACAGTATAAATCCCTGCTGCATAAATCACAGCCATGTTACCAAGGACAAAAATGTAACCCCACTTATTAGGCTAGATCTTCTTTTAGCCTAAGTCAGCATTGCCTGAGTTACTCTGCAACAGCTTAACTAGCATATCACCGGTGCATCTGCTGAGTTCCTGTTAGCCTAACTCCTCTGCTACAAAAGCCGTACAGAAGACAGCCTTTGATTTCAGTGAAATCAGGAACAGATCAGTCCTGGGGAAGGTTATGCTTCCAGCATACCAAATCACCGTTGTTTCTTGGGTGCTGCTTTTACTTGGTCCTGAACAAATTCCTTGCCAGTTGCTCTAGGATCTTCTGGTCTAGCAGTCCTTTCTTTCCTTAAGAAAAGAGACTTCAGTAAGTTTAACTCAAGAAGTGGTATGGTAAAGGGAGGACCTGGTATTTTTTCAGATACAAACAGTATGATGTGTATGTAGTAAAAATAATCCGGTATATGTCATACACCTTGTAATATCTACCTAAGACACAAAAAAAGGAATATAACAGTTCAAGCAGTAGCTGGAATAATGATAGATGGGTTGTAATTCTTGAGCTGCTTCCCACCATTGTAAAAGTTGAAGTCAAACTATTTCAATACTAAATCTACTTTTTTCCCCCTCTTACCTAACCTTACTTACACTTTTAGGTTTACATTACATAGATTTAACAACTTCCAGACATAGAGACTTCTCCTGTGAAGGACTACTTAGTTGTCATCAAGTTACTTCTTGACAAATTCTCGAATAGTTGCCTCAAAGGCTTCTGTGAGGTATAATATATTTGGCATGCATAATTGGAAGAGACAACATAAAACATACATTGCATCCTTTAAATAAGCAATTAAAATATTATTGTTCTACACAAGACTACATAAACAAGTATGGAAGACTTTGCTGGCAGACCTGGCTGGCTGGCTCATTAAAATAATTCTACTTTCATGCTTCTACCCTTCACTGGGAATCAGACTTTTTTTTTGCTTTTTTTTTTTAATTTAAAGTAACTACTGTTGCAGATAAAAACCTGCCCCAGCGTATTGATATTAAACATGAATGTCACAGTAACAAGCTTCTTTTAAACGACTCTTGCAACATTCTGTACAGTCCCTTTTCTAACCTAGTTTACATTTTAAAAGCTCCTTCAAGGTTTTCATCTCATAATGAAGTTCAAATAATAAAACACAGGAAAACAAAGATGACTGACATTCAAGCGTGATAGCAGAGAGTAAGCACACAGTAAACAGATTTTTAGTGATTCTAAATTAGTTGATGCTTGTATTTCTTCAAAGAATCTTAGATCATAGTTTGTTTACTGAGAAAATATTCCTTCCTTGGATGGATAAGAAAAAAATTTATATCTGATAGTTTAGCCTTCCGCTGGGACAGTACACTTTCCAAAAGAGTGCATTTTCTATTGGTATTGTTCTACCAAGATTTCAGCAATAAAAAGAGGTGTATAATTAACTCTGACTTGTACAGTATCAAAGATGAATTCCTGCAGTGGGGTTTACCACATGCAGTTCGAGAAGAGTGTGGCTGTACCTTCAGCAGCTAGGAGTACACAAGTCCTTCTCTAACCTAGTAGAAATATAGGCTCTCTTTGGGGGGGAAAAGATGCCTGCTGCTTCAGTGAAATCTTTCCTAAAGCACCTACATTTGTATAATAAATAGTGGGAACTAAGGGTCCAGCATAAAGAAGACCACAGCATATAACCATAGCTACTAGAGAAAGTCAGTGTAAATTCCAGATGTGATTTCAGACCAATTTAGTTAGCAGCACACTAATCTGCACAGAACATTTATTTCAGTGAGCGTGACAGCAACATTTACAAAAAAGAGTGTCTCATGGAGGTCTGTAGATTAGTCTAATTAAAATTAATTAACCAACTTAAGGTTTGATTTTGAGTACAATTTTCTCATGAAGACAAGCCCATTTTCTTGGAGCATTGCCCACATTTATCACACTTGGACATTTTGTTCAGAGCAGACATAACATTTTTGATAATATACAGTATGTAGGATAAAGCGCAGCAGTTTGTCATGGGTGGGCTGATCCTCGCCCACTTGAGTTAGACAGGTTTTGGAGGACTTGTAAGAACAGCAGAGAGCTTCTCTCATGATTAATAAGCACGCAGCATTGTTCGATCTCCCAGGAAACGATGCTGTTTGATTTGGGCACGCTGTGATGAAATGGCAGTTGTATCAGCCCTGTCCTTTGTTCCACTGTCTCCTATCAGATGTTTAGGAACCACCACCATTTCTGCTGTTCTTGTATGATAATCATTACATTCTTTCTCACTGCACTACAAGACCTTCAAGATAAGAAGCAGCAGATCTGATGCCGCCTTCTCCAAAAGAAAAAGTGTTTGAGATTTATGATTCATCAGTGGTAACAGTCTTCAATTTCTTCTCTAATAGTCATCTTGCCTAGCGTCTGTGGTCAGCAATTAGGGATCTAGCTCAGGGAACAGTAGGGAACACAGTGTTAAGCAGCCTACCAATATTAGCATTTGGTGGCTTGTTATATTCCACATCCACAACGAGCCTGGTTTACAGACTGTAGGAAAGAGAAGGAGCAGTCTTTTTCCCAGCATAACTTCAGTTAGGTCAACTGGTCACGGGAATGAAGAATTTTGGTGATGTCCTTCACTCCTGGAAGTTGAAGCGACCATACTGTATAGGGCTAGTAGCAAATTTAAGAACTGGGTGAACACTTGTCTCAGTCAAGCAGTAAGAAGTGAATACACTCTTCTAGGCATTAAAAACACGGAAATATTCTTCACTTGTGTTTTCCTTTGGTCACCAGATCTGTACAGGGCAGTAACTTAACATGAAGACATTTTAAAACATACAGTAGGAAATCTAATATTAGAATTCAGGAACAAAATGGGCACTACTTCAAACTTTTACACTGCACACCTCCTGCATGCAGGGTCTCTGCACATGGCTAAGGGTGCCTAAATAAAATGACCCAAAGACGGTGCGTAACAGTTCACCAACCCTATGTATTCCCTAACTGTACTTCATCTGCCAACCCATCCTCCTCCCATATTAGGTATTCCTTGACATTTTTAGTAATACAAATGGGTTTTTATCTCATAAGCCCACCAAAATACTTCTTTAGTGTGGAAAAATCCTTTCTACAATTTTTTTTAATGCAAACATCTCATTGTATTTTAGCTTCATCCACAAGCTAAGAAAAAATATTTTAAGATTCGAATTCCAACTTTTAAATGCAGTAATCACCTTCAGTGTTTATAACATCCTAATTACTGGTAGGAGACAGAAATAGGATTTCTTGATTTAATCACTGGATTAAATCATTAAGCACATCTATGATTGATATATTATACAATGCAGAAATAACAATAGCTATTCTCTCTCAGGAGCTATTATTTCAACTAATTGGGGGGAAAAAAAAAAGTTTTTCCAAACACTGTAATAATGCTCCATGTATGCACTTTTCTTTTTTTCTCTCTTTATGTTTATGAAATAGAGATCAAAATCATTACACAAAAGGTGTATATTAAATACTTAAGCTCAAAACCACTGGAAAAATCAGATGAAAGAAATATAAAGAATAAGAATATAAAGGTAAAGAATATAAAAATGAGTTTAAGAGAAAATGTATTTATTTTTAAAACATATCTTGCCAGTTACCCTCCTATAATTCAAATGTGAGTTGTGCTACATTAAAACTACAAGGTATTGGTCAAATAAGTTTCTGTAAGAAATACAGTCCTAGTCTTTTCTATGTATTGGCATTTACAGAGAACTGGAACTTTGCTGCAGTATTCGTGGAACCTGCTTTCTTCTCCTTTTGGAGGTCATCTTCCATAACTGATACCACAGATCTATAAAAGGGCAGACATTTCTCTATCCTTTCTATACTTTTTCTCTACAAGAGTGAAACACAGTGTTCCCATCTCTGTGATCCTTCATGGGTATTCTCAGTATTTCAGAAAAATAACCCCAATAACTATGAAGATGGCCAACTTAGCAGAGTATCTCATTGGACTTCCGTGTGACTTTATTCATTACCTAATGTAACTCTTAAGGGAGACTGCTCCCTCCCATGGAATCACAATAAACAACCCTCACTGTAGCTAATACTCAATCATGGTAAGCTGCACTCAAACATTGGGCAAAAACCTAGACAGTTCACTTCTGGGGACAAGTCAGTGCTAGCACCTGAAAAGCCATCCCCAGGACTGTCTTCTGCAGGATCATTCAATAGCCGTTAAAACGTTGCATTCATGAGGTGGCTCTGTACCTCCACCACACATATAATCAACTCATCTAGTGACCACTGCTCCCTCCTCATCTTCCCTGGACTACGAATGTTTGGTTTTAACTGAGAGTTTCCCTTCCTATCATTCAGGAAGTCTAAAAGCACAGGAGAATATAGTGGTTTTCCCTTTTAATATAGCTAGTATGAACCCTACAGGTATACAAAGTAGACTTGGCCTCCTTCCAGATGTCTTTTTTTTTTCCCTTCTTCAAAACATAATAAGCTCTAGTGCCTTCCATTAAACACTGGAGAAGTAAATCTTTGCCCACTGGTGAAAAGCAAGATTATTATTTGACTGTTTCAAGACTCATCAGTTCTCATTCTCTGGTTTCCATGGAAACTATCCCCAGTGAAGTTTGAGAGGGGCTATGTGTACAGCAGAAATGCTGATAATAATGGAGAGAATTAAGTTTCTGCAGGCAAAAATCTTAAGTCGTTTACAAATTTTGTCCAGACCTTGGATGGCAAATCATCTGCTAGTTTCATTTCTGCTAAATAAAAAAGTAGAAATTAGTATTTTGCCATGCTGATTTTCAGTTCATAAATTTTTAGGGAAAAAAGGTACTGGAACAAGGAAATGTATTTTCTCTGAACAGAGACCGATGTAATCAGCATAAAATAAAGAGTACACTATTAGGCTGACATTAGTCCAGTAATAGACAATACTTTCTGAGAGATTTTGTATCTAAATTTGTGGATAAAATTCTGTCAGCAGAGATACATCTACAGTCTCTCTTGAAACAGTGAGACTATTTCACTGAACCTGTACTATAAATTAATTTAATGGAGCAAGAAGTAACACATCACAGTTGGAACTGGCCCAGCATCCTCAACAGAAAAACACAGAGGTAAGGACATAGAGTAAAAAAATGAGAGGAGAAAAAGTGTTCACTTAATACAGGATTTTGTAAAATGGATGAGAGCTCTACTAAATTCTGATCCTTGATGAATGAAAAGCAGTAGGTTCAATAATGACAGTACTTCATAAAAAAATCCTATGCTTAAAATTAAATCTAATTATCTTCTGTAGAAAGAAGTTATGCAGATTTAAAACAAGCTGGATGATTGAAAGAAGTGGTTATAATGATGAGCAATATTACAGAGACATGACTATCAGGTAAAGTATTACAGAAATTATGATTAGTAACTATTTAATATCCTTTTTTTACAGATTTGGAAATCGAATAGGCAAAGAGACAGGAAAAGGAGCAAGGGCACTAACATGGGCTCCTACTCAGTTAAGGCTACACATTCAACAGAGAACTTAAAACACCCACATTACTGTATAGCAATTCCAAAACCATAAACCAGGTAGCTGCAAGTGTCTGCTCCAGGGGGCACCTCCCACTTAAACCTGCAAGTTTTCTAAAAATTCTGCTTCTGTTCAAGCAGAAAATGAAGCATCTTGACAGCTGCGTCACTTGCCTTTTCTAACTGAAGACCCCAAAACCTCAGGTGTCACTCTGGCCCCCAAGGAGCCCAATACCTGTCCTCAGAACGCTCCCAGCTTACAGCAGGAGCCTAGAGTACTTCACAGAATGAAGAGGTGAACCTTTTCTTTTAAAACACAGCCAGAGAGGAAGAAATTGTTGCAAGTGTTCATTTTCACATAGTATCCTGCTGGTTAGAACACTCACTGGAAAAAACAGGAGACACTGGGGTTACAGGTCTTTTCAGCTAGAGGAGGTTCCTCTCCTGCCTCCTCTGTCTGTCTCCTGCCTCAAAAACATGCTTAAATGCCAGGCTGGAAGGTAGACTGAGCAGGGGGAAGGGAGCAGAAGACATGAAGGACAGTATGCTTACCCCTGAGTAGTTAGGGCTGTCACCTCAATGACAAAAATACAGACTGCACCCCTTGGACTAGTTTTGGAGTTGAGTTTAAAATGCACGAACCAATCTGGAGGCCGCGAGCGGAGTCCAGAAGTTACCCCTCCCTGCCGAAGAGCCAGGCCAGGAGTCATTCTCCTCCCAGCCCCAGGACTCCCACATTCCTCCCAGCCTACTCACACAGCCTCGGCAGCACGGCTCCCTCCCCAGCTCCAGCCTCCCGGGCAGCCCGCTCGGTTGGGCACTCCCCTGGGACCTGGGAGGTGGAAATTCCACATGGCCAAGTGAGGAGCAAGCCCTCATAAACCTCTCAGGTTAATGCTCAAACCACTGATTCGGGTATAAGGGGTGCAGGGATGAGGGAAACCACCATGGGTTTGGTGGTGTGGTTTGGGCTTGGTTTTTAATTTAATAAAAGACAAAGAAGAATAAAAGCATGGACCAGAGCTCAGAGAACGAGCCTTGCATGCACTGGCAGGAGAGGCGGTATGCCAAGGGAAGGAGGTGCCTGTTGCCCACACAAAGCTAAATGCCAAAGCTGCAGAAGGAGGCAGGATTTCAGAGACATCCCCAATCTCGTTAATTGGCTCAGAATGGCTTCCTGCTGAGAGTGCCGACTCTTTCAGATCACCCTTCCCCATATGCAACATCCATCACCCCAACTGTTTAACAGACGTAATTAGGGTGCCAAACACCTGAAAGTTATGCATGGGAGCCCGTTTTCCATTTCTTCACTCTATTTCATCTAGCCTTCAGCCTCTATGGACCACTGCTTTCCATTTGTCAAAAGCAGACAGAAAATAAGCTTTCTATTCCACAGGGGTGGCAGGGATAAACACACTGAAGATTGAGATGCTCAGACACTACAGTAATGAGGGTTGTGGCACAGGATAAATCTCATAGAGATAAGATCCCTGCCTGAAATCTTACCTATGCAGACAACAAACCTAACTGAGAAAAGTGATATCAAACAATTAGAATATAGAGTTGGTTAAAAAAGACTGACCAACCAACACTGTGGGAGGAAAATATTCCTACAGGCTATGCTAAAATCACAACCTTTCTGCACAAAAGCAAAAAGCAGCAAAACCACCCTCGAAATTCTCTCCCAGTTCTGCTGCCTACATGAAGGAAAGACAGTAACAGCCTAGGCCAGTACTTATCCCTCCACAGCGGTGCACCACAAGTAAGGAAGGGGAAATCATAAGGAACTGGCACAACCATAATGAGATATAAATTTTTATCCTTGGATTGGCGAGGGGAAGAAGCAGATGAACAATTGCAGAAGTGAAAAGCTTTGGCATAAACTGGAGTGGGTCTCAGACTTTGACCCTGCTGCTAGGGCTGCCTGGAAAGACATTTCTGCTTCACAAAAGCTGAGATTTCAAAATATGGCTTTAAGCCAAACCAAGACGGAATTTTCCAAGCTAATGGTTTCCAAACATGACTTTTAGAAAATAAGCAAGATGCCTGATTTTCCATCAAGTAATGATCCTGTAATACAAAAGCAGCATTTGTTATAAAAACAGAGAATTCAGACTTTAGCATCAGAATTATCTATTTCTGTCAATGCAACTTGAGTCAAATCTACATGATTTGATAAAACATTCTAAAAAACCCTGCATTTTTAAATGAAGTGGTCTGTGACATTTCTGTCCTTACCTACTCACAAGAAAAATTCATGATGAAAACAAAACCACAAAAAAAGCAGGAACTGGACACAAAGATCAAATCAGAAAATGAGTACTAACCAAGAAAAAAGATGGATTTTTGAAGACATGAGAATGAATGTGGTATGAAGAGGCGATGTACATTATCATGTCTCAAGTGAAAGAGTATATCTATCCAGAGTTACACAGGGTTTCAAAATGGTAGTTAGTGCTATTTAAAGTACACTGATATGAACGAGACTAGTGGACTGTGTACATAAAGCCTTAATAATTCAGTAAAACAAGACCAAATACACTACAGTTCATCAAACTAAATAGTTTCTTTCTCATACTTTTGCTGAAATGTCTCTGCTTTATCACTGTGCCACAGAAGCATCATTTCAGCACAGATTGATAGCAGAGCCTCACTGCTGTGGATAACAGAAGTCACAGACTGAAACCTCAAGATAGGAAGCCTTAGATCTACTATCTTCCCCTTCCTTCAGGCACAGAAATACAGTTGGGAAGTTGCCCATTTTTTAACTGAGTCACATAAATTGTTTTATATGTAGAAAAATATGGAAAATAGGATAGATGGATAAAAATAAGTTCAGTCTGGGATAACCCAGAATTTTCTAACATTCACCACTGTGAGCTGTTAAGAGCTGCAGAGCTGTTCAGCAGAGGCCCTAGTTTGGAAGCCTAAGGTTGCCATCTTTTGGAATTGCATGTGAAGCATGTAGCTACCACACAGTGCCATTTCATGAGGTCAGGAAACAGCATTAGCTTAGTGAAAGAAATTTTGGATCAGATGAATTGTGTATACTGCTAAAAAGTCTTTACCTCAAAGTGTTTTAAACAGTAGTAATATCAGATTTCAGAAGAAATTTCCCTGCTTTTCTTGTCACCAGTACTTACATCACCTAGGTAAGTTCAATAATGGTTCTACAGGTCAGTGTGAAGGACCCCAAATCAGCCTGTGCCTTACGTGGAAATGCCACATCATCTACTTTTTGAAGGGAGCATACGGAAAGGCTTTCCATTTTAACCTTCACCCAGTTCCCCCACCTTGTCGCCATGCAGGTTGAGAGGTGATCCTTCCCCTCTACTCAGCACTGGTGAGACACATCTGGAGTGCTGGGTCGAGTTCTGGCCTCCCCAGTGCAAGATTAACATGGACAAACTGGAGCAATTCCAGCAAAGGGCCACAAAGGTTATTGAGGGATTGGAGCATCCGTCATATGAGGAGAGGCTGGGAGACGTGAAGCTGTTCAGCCTGAAAAGAGAAAGCTCAGGGCGATCTTGTCAGTGTGCATAAATATTGGATAGAAGGGTATAAAGAAGACGGAGCCAGGCTCTTTTCAGTGGTACCCAGTAACAGGATAGAAAGCAATGGGCACAAATTGAAATACAAGAAAATCCACTTAAACAGAAGAAAACACTTTTTGGCTGTGAGGGTGGTCAAACATTGGAAGAGGTTGTGAGAGACTGAAAGAGTTAATGTCTCAAACATTGTGGTGGGGCAAGTTCTGCTTAAAGACAAACCGTGCA
>NW_010972436.1:3121232-3121455 GCF_000737465.1 Haliaeetus leucocephalus
TGTCTGCAGGGAAGGAGAAGTTACTCCCCAAAGGACCCCCAAGCCCAAGGGCTCACAAACTGCTCATTAACCTGACGAGTTTGGGTACCTGCCCGAAGGAGGGGCAAGGATGATAAAAAGACACAAACTGAAGCCCTGGGTGCGCAAGCCCACCGGGACTGGACCCCTTGGCTGACTGGACCAACGCTGGACCCAGGACAGGTGAAATCTTTCTCTCTTCCTT
>NW_010972436.1:3121637-3136744 GCF_000737465.1 Haliaeetus leucocephalus
GACAAAGTCTGAGACTAAGAGTAGACCCAGCCGCCCCTAGACCCTTCTCTGAGGAGGAGTCTGGAAAGCAAGGGGGTCTGCTCCCAACCTCGTGACTCAACGGGAGGGATCTCCTTATTCCCTGAATTGCTGTATATGGTTACACAGTTTACAGAAGTAGTCTTATGCCAATTCCTGTTGTGAGAAACCCTGCCACCTACTACCACACCTCCCCAGTTCCGTTTGCTTCTGTCATGAATAAAATCTTTAACTGATCACTTGGTGTCATTTCACCTTAATTTAGCCCAAGGGAATTTTGAATTAAACACGACTCCCTGGTCTGTCCAGTCTGGGTCATGACAGAGGTTGACCCAGAGACTGAAGTCTCCATCATTTCAGATACTTGAAACAGAACTGGAGACAGCCTAAGCATGCTGCTCTAGATGACCCTGCTCTAAATCAGGGTCTAAACGTCCCATCAGTTTACAGTGGTCACATACTTGCTTTCCAAACATATGTCTCCATGCGTCTTTCCCCTCAGTGGCAGTCCTCAGAAACACCCTCAAAGTTACAATCCTATCTAACCTCCAGTTCACTCTGTAAAGCTCTTTTGCTGTGATGTCTGCAAAACTTGATCACGATTATTGGGTTGTTGTTGGGTTGTGACTACTACTGACCCAGGCACTCTCACTGCTCCTTTTAATCCTTCCGTGTTTCTGCATTCTTCTGTCATCTTCTGTTATACTTAGGGTGTAAACTTCTTGAGTTAGGACTGGCATTTTGTTCTGTGATTATACAGCCTCAAGCACCTTATGCAAACCTAGAGTTCCCAGATACCATGGTAAAAGCAAACAGTAGTAAAACTGATCTGTTGATATAAATTTAAGAAAGTACATTACCTATCACTTCCATTTTTAGATACTTGTTCAAGAAGGTTTTCATTGTGGAAGACATTAATTTCACTGAAGTTTAGCCATTTAACTGCCAGAGACCTCATGGAAAGACAGATAAGCATCATTAGCAAGGCATTCATCTCACTTATCTCAAGAGACCTATCTCAGCCTAGTATGATCTGCCTCTCTCTCTTCATTTATTAGAACAGGAGCATAGAGACATAAAATCTAGCCAGCTGAGATTATGCAAAAAGACAACCTTTTGACTAGACATGAATCTACATACTCATCAGTAAGCATCTAACTTTGAAAGTTTTTATTTAGATGGCCTGGACAAAATCCCATCTTTTCTTTTTCCCCGAGTAATGGCAGAGAGAAATAAAAGATCTCTTATAACACATCACTCATGCGATTTAGTTACAAGATTATGCTTTACTACTTGCAGTCTGTCTTTACAGAAGCTGAGAGGAGATTCCAGTGTGCATCTACTTCTTGTTGTGCACTGACCCTGCTTTTTGAGAAAACAACCATTTTTCTCATCACAGACTGTAAAGCTTCTATGAAACACAAAAAGCCACTCAACCAAGCTGTTCAAGTTTCAGTTAAACATGCTTAAGATCTGTCTTAGGCATTCCTAAAAGATGCTTAAATGCTTATTAACTTAGACAATACTGGAGTGGCACCAATAGCCTAAAATTTTGTTGAGGACTAATGCAAATAGTTCTGGTAATTAAGTGCTCCTGTAAATGGCATTCAGTATTCTGACATTTATGTTTGGGTAAGGAAATGGCCTGTTAGAAGTAATAATGGATGGCTGTTGTAATATAGAAAATACTTAACACCAACAGTCTGTTATTAATGATTTGTACAGCCCTGCAATTAATATCCTGCCATTTCAATATAACTTAAGTTACACAATGACAGTGAGAAAAATGAGTTTTTTCCCCAACAAGCTGACCAAGGCTGTACAGTGTCCTACACAATTTGCAGCTAATACTGAGTAAAAGAGATTGAGAGAGAGAACTTTTTGTTTCTTTGTTGTGAAATTCAGTCATGCAGAGAGAGAACAAGTGTTTACTATTCTTTCAGAAAAAAGAAGCATCTGTGATGATTGCCAAGGACTCAGTTGCTCACTTAATGATGTGCAAAATCTTGGTCAAGGGCTGGAAATATTTTAAGTTGCATTTGAATTTCAGTAGGAAAAGTGCAAAAACCCCTTTGTGGATATATAGTGGTCATCTACAGGGCTACTCAAGACAAAATTAACTTTCGAGCTTGCTAGGCTTTGTAAGTTTATAATAATGTAAC
This sequence comes from Haliaeetus leucocephalus, assembly GCF_000737465.1. Lineage (NCBI taxonomy): Eukaryota > Metazoa > Chordata > Aves > Accipitriformes > Accipitridae > Haliaeetus > Haliaeetus leucocephalus. The sequence goes on from NW_010972436.1 coordinate 3,123,818, forward strand.
TGCACCATTGACAAAGATTGGACCTCTTCATTATTTTTTGAATGGGTGGAGGAAGGGAAAAGGGGCAGGCAGGATTTAGGTTCAGTTTAAGCAGCTTTAATTCATATCTAAGCATGATTTTACTCACTAAATAGTCTTAGTGATCCTAACATTTAAGTAGTTACAAAAGAATATAATTCCTTATAAATAAATGTAGAGAAAAAAAACCCCAGTAAACAGGCTTTCAAACAAATATCAATTCAGTATTTTGTGGTATCTTAAAATCAAAGGACAACTTTGCTGGCAGCAGACTGCTCAAGGTTATTCTAAAGAATCTCATTTTGGAATACAATTTAAGTTCTTCTTGATACGAACTCATAAAGCCAAAGCTTTGCTAAACTGTTTTGAGACAGAGTTCAAGTTACAGACATTAAAAAAGGAGGTCGTGATACAAAGTCTTTCGTCTCTGGCAAAAATACTAAATATTCTCATGAATAATGGCTACTTCAAAGTAGGCAGTGGAAGTAAAACCAAACATACCTTCCTTGATTTTGTTTCTTTAGTCATTATAAAAGTCTGTGAATCAGTGATATCTTTTAAAGAGAGAAGCCACTGCATTCTGCGAATGTTCCCATCCCAATATTTAAAGCTTTAAGACACAGCTCAGACATACTGTGGCAGTCACACTACCAACACTTGAAGTCAGGCGTTACTATTACTGAATAGTAATTTGATCATGTGAGCTCTTACTGCAAGCTAGGGCCTGTCTTATCACACTTATGCAAATTTGCTATACTTTCCGCTTGCACAAAAACTATGCACTTGGCCTATACAAGCTAAACACTTTTGTTACATGATCATTAAAGGTTCTTTGTACCTAGGTCCAAAGCATAAACAAGAGAGAAAGGCACAGAAATGCCAATTAAGAGCCATAATTTGCTATGTCACACCTACTTAAATATCAGGGGCTTCAATCTGGCAATTCTAATGGGAATATTCAGCTCTGTTCAACTATACTTACCACCTGACTACGTTTATAATCTCACAGCAGTTGTCCCCATTCAAAAGCACTTTTCTGTGCTTTTACAGCTCCAACATCCTCCTGTTTGTCAGAACAACACATCTACCATTTTGTAGTCATTCTTCTCTCCCACCACTCTGAGTATTTTGCCAAGTCCTGTTGATTGCCCCTTTACAATATGTCCTTGAAAAATGAGCAAATCCTTTCTCTCACTCCCTGTGGCTGAAACCTTTACTGAGCTCTGATCATCTTTCTTCTGAAGTTCCTAAGCTACTGCTACCTCCTCTGTTGCTTTTTCTAATTCCTACTTGGTACTCGCACAGTTGCTACAAACCCTTTCCACAAAAGCATTCCCTCTTACAAACCATGAATTACCTCACTAGCTTCCTCCATCCTAGCAACCAAGCATCTCCAGTTTTGCTTATCCTATTCTCTCTGGTAATTCTGATTTTTCTTTTGATCCTATATTCAATTGTATTGGCACTTCCAATCTAACTCCATTCTGGCATTGCTAATGCAAAGTCACTTCCTGCCCCCTGCAGCAAACTTCCACTGTCTCTTTCCCAAAACATATCACTACCACACATATCATTATTCTACATACATCCTTCTAGGAATACTTTTTTTCCCAAGAAAAGTTGGTTTTGAGTATTCCTGAGCCAAACAACAAGAACTTCTGCATAGAGCTTTCTACGCAGCCTGTGTGACAGGCTCACATTAGAACTTCACAGTGAATTAAATACTGTAATTTCTAGCTTAATGCAGCTGATCTGCTACATAAAGGTCCTCCTACACAGTAAGCTCTCTCATGCAGAGGTTTTGTCTTTGTTCTGACACTTTGCTGAGAACATATATGTCCTTAGTGCGTGTAATATAGGACATTTACTCCTTGTAAAAGCAAAATAACTCCCTGCCTTTCTCTTCCTTTCAAAAATTCAAACTATCCTCCCTCTCCCCCCTCAAAAAAAAGCTGATCAACAAACCTCTAATTAAACTAAAGGGCTTGAATCGTTAGTTTGCCTGGTGGCAATAATTTTACAACTCAGGGAATGGTACATGCTTAAAATGTAATGTTACTTTTACAGGGAAAACATTCAAATTTGTTCTTCAGATAGACAATTTGAAGTGGGCTAGCCTTTATAAAATTGTGTATTCAGAATAAAATAAAAAATTATCTTCTTGTATTCTAACTAAGCTTGTAGTTTCAGATTAAGTTCTTGTGTCTTATCGGAAAAAAACTCACCAAAAATCTTCTGTATGACACTGCCCCAAAACCCCCATGATTGGGAGGGCCAGCAAGGATCCAACAACTTTAAAAAAACAAAGAGGACAGGAGTGTTCCCCGGCCCTATGGCAAAAAAAAATGTCCAGTGTACAAAGTCACGTCTTTGTAACTGGATTGGAGTTTAAAATACTTCAGTTCTAGTCTCTGTCTGGACTTCAGAGTATCTACTCTCTTTACACTTACTTTAGGATTCCATTTACTAACTTGTAAGACACAACCAAAAGAAACAGTTTTCCAATCACTGCTATCCTTGAGTTCCAGAATATTCCACAGGTTGTGTACAGTTCATTATTTTATTGGCAAAGTTATTGTCCATCTGCTGCTTAAAACCTTTTAGCCTAAAGATAAACAGAACTGTCACCTTCGGTACTGTAAATAAACACTTTTGTCTTGGCATATACAAAGTGCCTGAGACTTTTCTTCACTTAGTTCACTCCCTTAGGCCTAAATAACCAGAGTGATGATGTGCATTCACAAGAATATACAGAAAGGGAGTGTATCATAGAAAGGATGAAAAATACAAATAAGACAGGCTAACCTTCAAAACTTGGGTACTAAACCCTCCTGCCTTCATTCCGGGCACACAACTCCCTCTTCCCGGCACCCAAACTACACTATCTTAAGAGTGCCCCTCCCCATAAAAGGTTGCCCTGTGCATAGTTACAAAGCAAATATATTTATGGAAATGCTGCTCTTGTACAGAAGTTTAAAAGCTGAATTTTGTAACGTGGTCAGTTTTCCTCGCCCATTTTTTTATCTTCTCCCCTCTATGCATTCCCACCTGCCTTCCCCTACCTAGCATGTACTGCTTCCAGCTTGGTATTCTGACACCTGTAATCCTTCCTCACATGCTAGATAGTTGTATTTTGTCTCACCTCAGGAGTCCTCCCCTTTTTGTTTATGCAATATTAGAGGGTACGATCTAACCTGAAGAATATTCAGTTCCCTCTGCAACTCAGTAGGAACAATTCAGTTCCCTCATCTATCACTTCTAAGAAAAATACATAGCTTTTCTTGGTGTCAGGAAATAAACAGCTCAGGGTACAGTACTTCTTGTCACACAGCAGAGGCTGGCAGTCACTGCCATGAGATATACATCAGTAGTCACTGAAGAAAAATAGAAAACGTCCTCTAATTTTTGGTGATGAATTATCAAGTAGGACATTTCCAGTAAACCAGAGTAAATCCCTACTATGACTAGACAGACTCCTGTAAGGTAGAGAAAAGCTGCTGACAGTGAGCTATTGTCTTTTAAACACAAACACTAAGCACCCCTTGAGAGTTCACGTTGCAGATCTGGACATGCGTCACGCATCACATCCTTCACTTGCACGGATGGCAACTGTAACTTCCCTGACATAGCTCTTCTATTCTGAACAGCATCCCATTTCTCTGCAACGCGCTCCCTGCAAAGAACCATGCAGGGCCAGCCTGTTGTATTGCTTGCCAGAATCTTAGCAATTGCATACTTGCTGCAGGCATTCATTAAAAGGTCAGAGCTAGCACAGTGCTGACAAAAGGTCTCTCCTCTTCTCAAGATGACAGCACAATGACAAGCCCGAGAGACTCCAACCTGACTGTGAAATCTTGATGTGGCAAGATGGTTTGGCTACCTCTAAAAGAAGGAGGAAGAGGGAGGAGGACCAAGAGCAAGGGAAAAAAACCACCAAGCTTTTAAATGCAGCCTGGAGGGAACAGTCACTCACAGATAGGAAAGCAGGCTGGGGTGTCAGACTGTGGTCTGGGAAACATATTACAGAGCAATAAAAGCAGCTCCTGCTTCTCTTCTCTGCCTTTGGGTTTTTTGCAAACCAGAGGCAGGTATGCTATTGCCAGTTCAAAAGTCATCTGTGCTGGCCTCTGAAGCATGGTGAGGAGACACACCGAATTGTGTCCTGACTATGACCAAGTAACTGTGAAGGGTCAAACACTACCAGGTATGTGCATGTCTGTAACGCTGACTTGTAGGGCGTATTGAAGATGGTCAGCATGGTCCAGCACAGACTCTACACTGAGGTGCTTATTATGTAGACTCTGGTTGCATTGCCTGCCCTAGGATGGGTACTCAGCCAGTAACGGAGAAGCAAGATTTAAATGCAGAAACATTGTAAGAATTCATCACATGGTAAAATGTAGCTAGAATGGATTAAGTTTTATAGCACTGTATTGATTTTCCTCCAGTGGACAGCATTACCATGCCACAAATCAGAGAAACACTCAGACAAAAGGAAAGACGTTCCTTTAAAATGAAAGCAGAGCAGTGGCAAGAAAGAGCATGAGAGACTGCACCCAGACAAGCAGAGAGGTCTAAATATTGTTCTGTATTTTTTGTAAATCTGTACACAAAACAGCAAAACCATTTCTGCAGGAACATGTTAAAAAGAGTATGGTACATATAATACATTTAAGGAAAAATAGTACATACACTATCTTGCAGAGTTAAAGAAGGAAGAGATTGACAAGGAACCCATTATTAAAAATTGGAATATTATTTTGAACCTTTCTGTACTAAAATTTTATGCATAAATTAAGGTTGAGTTTTAAATATTTGAAGAGAAGCAACTGAGAGATTTAAAGGTAAAAGTTCAAATCAGATGGGAGAGGAAGATACGCATGTTCTAAACAAAGATTTAAAACAAATCTTCAAATTAATTCAGAGTTGCTGTGGGAAATGGAGGTCTTACTCTACAGCTAAAACATTCAAAACATTCAGAATGTCAGCAAAAACAATCTGTAATATTAAATGAAGAAGCTTTATATCTATGGTCTGTGTTTCACAGAGAATTTGTTTTGCAGAAGAAAATGGCACAGGTCAAGATTTTCATTGTGCAAAACAACACTTCAGAACAATGAAACTCAACCTCATTTAAAATCCAGATTTGTTAACAATGCAAAAACTATGGAAATGACAGATCACAACCACAATTTGACTTAAAAATCTGTAATAATGCTGTGCTTAAGTTCAACCTCTTGTGAATTACTTCAAATCAAGACAGCTAGGGTCTATTGGAAAATAATATGAAAATGCTTAAAAAAATTCTTATAAAAACCTGAGGAATAGATCTTATTTGTAACTACTACATGACAACACTTGTGAAACCAGGACTGTCAGGTACTAATGATGTTTAGTGGTTAGATTTATTAACCTGATGTTGTTTTAAGAATTTACAATAATCACCTTTTTGCAAAAATAATCTAGAAAGATGATGTATAATAATATGAGTTCGCATAATCAAAACCTTTGCATGTGTATGAAGGCAAAAACAGTGGGCTGCCAGGAAGCTGTAGCTTATTTCCATGTGACAATTATAGGAGCAAACCTAGAAGAGTCAGAAAACACCTTCCTTCTCCTGTTGCAGAAGAAGATGAAAAGATGAATTTTGAGTCCTACAGATCTGAAGCAGAACATGTCAGCAGTATGGAAGGGACTAGATCCAGAAATCTGGCTATTAAGAAAAGCTTTGCCAAATTTTCAGTCCTGCACAAAACCCTTCTAAATGTGAGGATCACAGGACTTCCGACCTCCGTATCACTCCTTCCTTCTACTCCTCACTATTATTACAGGCCTAGATTTAACAGCATTCCCAGTTCACAGTGGTCATGCCCACCTTCTTTCACTAGATAAAAGCACTATTTGCAGTCCACTGCAATAACTATATCCTTCATCTACCTTGGATACTTTAGCATTCACATGATTTACTATCATCAGATATGAAAACCTTGCCCAGAGAAAGCAAACAACCTGTCCAAGATTGGTAAGTGAAAATCTTGAAACATGAATGCCCAGAAAAAGACTAATGCATTAACTCTTTGGGCCTCCAAATTTGAAATGATCTAATTTTCCAGGGTGCTAAAATCTCAATTCCTACTGAAGTCAATGAGAGTAGTAAAGGATAAGACCCTGTGTAGGCTGTTCCTTCCCAGATTAATTTCTAGCTTCTCTGATCATCTGCCTTTAGCAGGCTGGTCCTCCACCTCTCCAGATGAGACCCTGCATTTCAATAGCTCTTTATGTTACATTTTTCCCCTCATGATATGTGATATTTCATAAGCTCAGAAGTTTGGCAACTGCTAGTTATTTACTTTGCCAGTCAGACAAGACCACAACACAGTGATACAGGATTAGCTTCTCCTAAACAAAATATGGCTTACTTGCCAAAAGACATAAGCACTCCATGCGTGAAGACATGGCAGTTAAACAACAGAGTCACCTGAGCACAATCTTGTTTATATGTGGCATTTCTCCTGAAAACTAAACACATCTGGCTTCCTTGGTACTTATTCTTTGGGAAACAAATTTTAATGTTTGCTGCTCTCAGTCAATATACCTTTCACAAAACCACACATATACAAGACACAAAACTAGCCGAAGATCCTGGATATGAACTCAACACTACTCAAAACTAGTTCAGATATGTTTAGATAAGGCACGCCTTTGGACCCCAGTTTAGACAGAACCACATTCAACAATCCTGAAACTACAGCTGCATTCCACCCTTCCAGCCTCCATGTTCTCCTTGCAGCAAACCTGATTATTGTACTCTGTGGCATGCTATTTATTTTTTCAGTCTTTCTTAACTGCTACCCTTAAACAGCCACTTTTGACCTGGCTCTCTCCGCATAAGGTAATACCTCACACAAACACACTGGAGAGCACATGATACTCATTTAAAAGATAACATAGGTATTCCACTGTTCCTCCAAGAAAAGCTTTTTCTGGAACAGAAAGCAAACTTGTTCTTTGTTCTGTGAAAACCTTGGCCCTTCTTCCTAGCATCACTTTCAATTTTCATGCCTTCAGGCTGAAAACATTCCATTTTTCATCAAACCATTTTCTTAAATCTGCACATAACACTCACATCTGTCACAAGCTTTTGCTCTGCTCCTTTGAGGTGTTTCTGCAACTCCCACACTCTTGGCAAGAACTGACTCCAGGTACAAATCCAACACCCTCATTTATTCATCATCTAGTATGTATGATTAACTTGCTTTTTTCAAAGTTGTTGCCTTAAGCTCTGGGTGTTGACTATCCCAATATGAGGAACTACACCTTGTTCAGTGTTAGCCCATGTTTCCACTTTGTTGGGCTGAGAATTCATAATGAAGCTGGATCTGTATGTTGCATAACCTGGCCAACACAACACTGACATCCAAGGTTTGGCACCTGCGAGAGTTCCTGCTAGGTGTGTTCCATCCCCCAATTTATTCATAGACTCCATCTTGACATGGAAACTACTTCTCCAAAGCACCACTGATTTATTGCATCAAACATAATAAAGGCTTTAAGTTCATGGACATACACAGTCTCACTTATGTATGACAATGCACATGAAACCCCTAAATAGAATGTGCAACATTCAGTGTAGATCACATTTCACAGGTGCTAAGTTACATTTGCTACAAATCCTGGTTGTAGGATAACGTCAGTCCTTTCCAGTAAATTTTGTAATGAATTATTTGGTTAAGGGAGAAGAGATGGACATTAATGCACAGAAAAAAAATATTAAAAATCTTGTTGCCAGGCATGAGGATTTACTCATTCAGCTTGCATTTGCCAATATGCTCATCTAGCCCATTGTTTTCTCTAATAATTCCTTTTGAGCTCCTTCTACATCCAGGGAGTGTATCATCATGCAGCTGCACTCCAGGGCCTATGCTCTGCTAAAAAGAAAAAAAAAAGTTAATTCGAAGTATAAATATTCTCGTTTCCACAAGCAGGACCTCTGAAGTACGGAGGACCTTACTTAGTTACTTTATCCACAAAAGGTGATAGCTTTGGGCAGCCACATGTTAGCAGAATTTAGAAGTTCTCATTTTTCAGCCATTAACTGTGATAACTGTATTTCACATATGCTTTTGAACAAACACCCACTCTTACCTTCCCAGGTGGGGGACATTTGCCTTGATGTGGATTACCAAAAATTTAGGATTTAGGAATGGCAGAGCTCAGAGAAAGATGAGGAAAATATTAATTTAGTGATACTTATACTGGACTAAGTAGCCTACTAATCTGAGTACTACAGACAGACATTTTAAGAGATTCAGATAATAGTTTTGGTACTATTTTTTCCCCCATGATAAATCAGTATATGTACAGTATTTATTCTCTATGTCATTCTACAAGATGCAGCTTTTCCCAATACAGAGCAAGGAAAGAAAAATGAAACTTACCACTGTCTAGCTATTTTTGTATCTTCCTACAATAGCAGTTAGAAACACAGATAGAAATATTAATTCCTTGAACCAACATGTTCCTTAAAAGCTTTGACCACAGGAAAAAATGTGTGATGGAAATCAGTCAATATTTTTTTCTTTTAAACTAAGGTATGAGCCATAAGTGAGCACCCAGCAGCAAGTATGTTTGAAATGGAAGTCTCTCATAAAAGAAAAGCACACCTCAATATTGTTTCACTCGGTGCTGCCCACAGTGCCCTAAAGAGGGAGAGAGGGGCAAACATGGGCCATCTGTACATATAGAGAGAGTGAAAGCTCTCCTGTAATGTTGACAAGAACCAGTATTTCAGGCGCGGTAGTGCATGTCTGAAAAGGCACAAGAACTACTTAGACATGTGAAACTATAAGCTCTATACTAAGGCCAAAGTCACTGACACAGAGGGCTACTGGCTATACAAGTGCTGGTTCAGCAAAGTGAAGTTGCCTAAGGGCTGTTTTAATTTACAGTGCACTTCCTATTTCTTCCAAGTTCTTTTTTTTATTTGTTCTCGTTTATCACTTCCGTATTTGGACATAGATAACCTTCTTTCTCCAAACACATGGTATTTTCTGAAATACATGACAAATTCTAGCGAAAACTACTACATTACATAACTCAATCTTTTGAGATCCTCTTAACCACTTAAAATTCCAGGAAAAGATAAAATACATGGGCTAAATCAGCTAAAAACACAGCTTGTAAAAATCTATTTCTGTTCAAGTCTGGAAGTTAATTTTGAATAATGTGCTTTGTTTCAATAAGCATCTGTTGGGTACATTTCACATAACATTAAAATTCTTAAAACCCTAATTTTTGAAGAATTTTTTGTTGTATATAGCATCCTGTAGCACTGCTGCATATAAAACACGTAGTTAAACACTGCATAAAAACTAGTAGTATACTGTAGTCACAAATTACTACATAAATATGCCAGAAGGCTTCCTGTAAACATTAGAAAGACAGAAGTACAAAAGAAATAAGAATCCTTGGAATGTAACAAAACTCCTCAGGACTTGCAAACCGGAACAAGAACTGTAGTCATTCTTTTTATGCCTTACATAATAACTTGGTATACTAGTTGCCAACCTCACTAAAAGCTATATACGGATATACAAATATTTTCCCCACAAGAGTGCCTAAAAAAAAAAAGGGGGAAGAAAAAAAACCCAAAAGACTACAATTTACACTTCCTTCTTTTTTTTAGGTGGGCTGATCTTCAGAAGCACTGAACACTTGCAAGCATTCCGTATCTATAAAGATGAAGCTGGAAGCACCTGTGCTCCAAAGGACAAAGAGGCAAATGGATTAGGTTGTATTCGTTCCGGATGAAGCTGATTGCCAAATGTATCTGAAGAACAAAATAAACCTTCGAACCAAGACTGCGGGATGCACGGGGAAACAGTAACTGTCACTATTGCATCCCTAAAAAATGAGGTTTTTATACTCCGAAATTAAAAACTTTTACCTAAAAACTATTGTAGTAAGTGTTAGAAGACAGCTCTTCTACTCACCAAAGCAAACACACTATATATGGAATACAGAACAGTTTCTGTAAAAATGTCTCATTACTACATTCCTTTCCATTCATTTCTGTTACAGACAATCAAATTACAGTACAAGCAGAAAGAAATACTTACAGAGGGAGTATTTCTAACCAGTATCAAGTAATTGGTGGCAGATTTAAACAAGTTTTTTTGTCCATATCACTTCTTTTTATGAATGTAAGGGTAGAATTCTTAAGGAGTGTGCAGCGTTACCCAATGTTTCTCAAGCAAGTCAAGGTCTGTCTTGCAGGGCTGGGTCAGTGCTGTATGCTTTGGAATCCCAGCCTCAAGATACGACTAACAAAAAAAGATGTAGATACTCACCCACACGCAAGGGCTGCTACAAAGGAAACAGTGGGACAAGGCAGGCCCTTGTGGCACTTCTTTACGTATCAATGACACATAACCATTTCTTCTCAGGCAGTGTATCTCACAAACACGTTTTAGATAAAAGTAGCCTTCTTTCTATGCAGAGGTGGCAGAGCACTGAACACTACTACACTGCTGCTGCTACTACATTAAAAAAAATGATGTTGACAGTTTTATAGTGTCTATAGGAATAACATCTCAACATGATACTACTTGGAAAGAAACTGGTAATTAATAAGCTGATGACAGTACAGATGTTTACAAAAATCAGACACTCCGCTAGCAGAAAAATTATTGTTGGAAAGCTACCAGTATTCTCACTCATTAGTCTAAACATTACTATCACAGGATTAGCTAGCTATCTGAGATCATTATGGCACAGCTGCACCTGCATGGCTTTGTATGCTTCCATAAGGGAATGAATCAAAAAATCACATATAACTTCAGAGTGGAAGTAGGCCTACTCAAAATTATGAAGTGCCATGAAACAGAAGACTTACTCCTCGATAGAGGAAAATGAAGGAGTGTGATTTCTGCTCTTAAATACCTATGTAGTCAAACTAAAAACGTGAATATATTCTGAAAGAAAGTCTCAGTGGAAAGAGAATAAAAAATCCTTTATCTGGGATATATTGAGCTGGCTGACTAAAACACCAGAGTATTTTGCACCTTAATGTCAGGCAGAACTTCTGTATTGAAGAGCCTCTTACTATGTAAAGTTCCCCTTCATGAGATGGATTAATGGAAATTTAGAGCCATAACGAGACTAAAGCCAGATAGGGTAAAGTCTTCTACAGTTGTCTTTTTTTCCTCTGCTTATAAAGAGTTCAATAGGGTCAATACAATTTGAATAAGCCAGATTATATTTCTGCCTTCCAAACCTCAAAAGCACACAATTATTATTTTTCGCAAATGTATTTGGCTCGCAAGAGTGGAAATGCTTATGAAATTTAATGAGAGATCAAAATTCTCTATGCAGAACAAGGGAAGGAAGGTCATTTCCATGGATAATGGAAGACGTACTGCAATTTGCAAATATCAAACATGACACTCCACCAGAAGGAGAAAATAAAAGTAGAAGCAGATCTATTTGTGGAGCTGGGGCTTTAGTTGTGGAAGGCAAAAATAAAATCTTTAATGGCGTTCTATGCAATTCCAAGCCAATATTTAACAGAAACTCTCCATCCAAGTCTTGTCCCTATTTAAATGTACTTCTATACTAACCTATACAGCAAAACGTTTACAAAGTTATTTGTCAAAAAATCTATCCTCCCATGCATAACCACCCTAAGATATTGCAAGTTTAAATAAGGAGTTAATCAAACCAACTAAATAATACGTAAAAGCAGGCATGGCTCTAGATGTGGTTCTACATGTAGTTCTAGTACAGGGACTACTCATATATATCACATAGAAAGCTGAGAGAGTGTAGCTCCCTAAAAGAAAATGCTATATTTACATAGCACTGTGTCTTAAGTGGTTATGTATGACATACACATACACCCACCCACCAAATACATCACCATGGCCAAGAACTGTATTTGACAATATTCTCCCTTCCTACACAGGGGGATTTGCTTCCACAGTGGAGCAAGCACTGCGATAGCTTTTGGGCTATGGCACAGACATTAAATGGCATTCAAAGATCAGTAATTAGTCCAGAAAGCATAATGCAGCCAGCGTGGAGTGAGATAGCACAGAATGACCCGACCTGACTTAGGAAATTGGGTACAACCTTTAATGGAGGCCACAAAGCTGCAGGAGAGCAATGCAAGAGGAGTACTCCATGCTCACCGGAGCCTGGAGCTTGCGCTCCTGACCATACCCTCCAGGCACCCTACTCACAACTCCGCTAGTTCCAGGTGCAGCTGCTGAACACTGGAAAAAAAACACTTTGGATTTACGTGTATAATACGGACATAGACTTATAAAGGGGTAAGAAGTTCAGAAAACTGATGTTGCAAGGACTTCAGCCACGATGTCCTCCAAGAGCACACCGCACCGGAGCGCGCCAGGCAAGCTTGCGAGGCGTCCTGCCCTGCCCTACTGCTTGTTTCTGGGCCCCAACGGAGGGAGCGGGGCTGCAAGAGGCAAGCAGCAAGGTGCCAGGGCCGCTGCCTTCCCTTCCGCACCCGGCGCATCCACCACGCCTCGCTTCACCGCCACTTCGTTCCCGCCACATTTGCACCGCTGGCCTGAGGCGAGAGCGGCCGAGCCCCGCCGCAGGCTGCGCCCGCCTCTCCACTAAGATCGCGCCGAGCCCCGGCAGGGCAGGGCGGGCAGCCTGCCAGGGCCCCACAAGCCAGCCTGCCCCCGCCTTCAGGCGAAACGGGTTCTGCGGACCCCGCACCGGGCAGCTCAGCTCCCCCGCGCTCCCCCCAACATGGCCGCCGCCGTCGGGGTGCGACGGGCGGCTCCTCCCAGCATGCCCCGCGGGGCAGCCGCGCTGCCTGGAGACCGCCGCCGGGGCGGGGCGGGGAGGATGCTGCGGCCGCCGCGGGGCGAGGCGGTGGCA
>NW_010972436.1:3137288-3204200 GCF_000737465.1 Haliaeetus leucocephalus
TGCTAACAGTCTGCTCAGTATCTTCTCAAATAATATCTAGCTACACTAGGGTACTGACAGCAGAAGTGGCATGAGGCATTGGCTATGTTAAAGATGCGGTTAGCACCTAAGTGTTAAGTTGCTCAACGTGAGGATAAAACTTTGCATTTGTTAGATGCAAGATACGGCTTTCTCCTTATGTGGAAATTCTTCCTGCCCTCCCTCTCCCAAGACCGGTTGTGGGATAGCAACCAAGAAAGAGCTAGGACGGTCTTAGGATAAGTTTTCAGTATCAGCTAAGATACTAGGTTTAAAAAGGTTCAACCGAAATGAGCTTCTAGTAGCTGAGTTGTGAGCTTAGTCAACAAGTCCCTTCCAGGCTACATGGTATGGGAAGAGGCCTTAAGGTTTTTTACCTTAAAAGGTGTTAACTTTTCCACTTCAAATTCAGACCTTCTAAAGCTTGGTTCAGTTGGATCTCATTAGTTAAAACAGCAGAATATACAGTTTGAGACTGAGGTAAAAAAGAAGCATGAACTTAAGTTCAGTTAAGTTCTTTTAAGAGATATCTATGTAAAATTTATTCTTCATCAGGGTGGAGTTTCGTTGCATGTTCCTGGTCTGAATTCAGGTACAACACAAGACAGCTTTTAGAAGCTGAATGATGCAAACTGTCCCAGGAGCTCACCTGAGTTCCCCCCCCCCCTTATATTTCTACACTTAAAGAATTAGTTATAAATGCCTGTGTTGTCCCTGGAACCCGTGTTTTATCCCAGGAATAGGGAGTGATATTCCCCCTTCCCTATAAAGGGGTCAAAGTGGGGAAGGAGCTCATTAGTTCTCACTTCAGAAGCTGTGATTATGTGGTCACATTAATTTGTCATAAAGCTGCATTGCTGCCAGAAAACATTCCCCTGCCCTTCCACAGCTAGGTATTTTTCACTGCTTCCCATGTGGGTGCTGAATAACTTGTACAGTGATACTGTGAATTGGGTCATCTGGCTGAAAACTAGTCTACCCACAAGTAAAAATTGTTCACAGAAATCAATTTACTGACCAGGGCTGGTACAGGATCATTTAGACTGGTGTGTGCTAGGTGGCCAAAAATGTGCTGGGAATCCCCCCTTTCAGCAGCATTGCAAACACATTAGTTTAAAACAACTGTGAAATCATGGGCTAGGACGGCTATTCAGGAGACTGAACTAGATCCCTGCACTTGTCCCGCTGTTCACAGCAGAAGTGCCATTGGCAACACTCTGCTTCTCAGCTGCACCCCACAGAGGGAGGCAGAACATTTCACGGATGATCTAGTGTTTTCAAACTAATACCATGGCATACCTGCCCTTTTTTCTTTTGTGGCTGCAACCATAAGGGCAAAGAAACAGGTTTTCTTCATACGGGGCTCCAAATCTCTGCCTGTGAAGATGCTGCCTGTCAAGTCTTTGTACTAATCTGACCCAGATCAATAAATAAAATCTATTGTCAATGAAGTTGCTTGAATAAGTAATTATAGGAGGGGAAAGCTAGCCATTCCGTTAGTACACTTTTCATTACAGAAGCACATTATTTATAGGTGGTATAGCTTACATGGAGATATCTTGCAGGTCCTCAAGCCAGACAATAAGAAGTCAGCTTTATAGCAGGAATTCATCTTCTAGATGTAACTTCTAGTGTGTAAAGAGAGGCTTGGTTTTGCTCCTTAATGTTTTTAGATTTGGTTAGAAGTTCATTAAAGTACTTCCGAAGTTACATTCACCAAAGTAAAACCCTTTCTTTAGAAGAAAGATTGTTTCCAATCAAACTAAGAAGAAAGAATTTCAAACCTAGACAAGAATATCTATTTTGGTACAGCTTTCGGGCTCTTCTTATATAGATGTTGATAAATTTACAGCAGACACTATCAGTGCAGAGTGCCGCCTTTTGGCAGAGCAAAGAGGAAAGGAGGGAGTTGCTAGTTTTGATTACTTCCATAGGAATTTGAAAGAAGCAGAAGAGCCAAGAAACCAGAGAACACCTATTAGTTTCCCTCCTAATCAGCTGAACTGCTCTTTAAGCAAGAAGTAGTAGAACCAAGAAGTGCTCTAATCTGAGAAGAGTTTTTGCATGACTCTCTTGCTGAAGTGTTTTCAATGCAAAACAGGGTGCTACAGATTGAGAGCTGAAGGTACGCGTTTCAGTATTCACTGATAAGTATTGCTGTGTTGGAATTAGCATGAACATGTTACATAGGTCAAAAGTATACGTTGTTTTGTTAACAGCATAGCTATGGCACTCATGTAATACCAAAAAAATTCATTTACATAAACATAGACTGTGTCTAAATGTTGTTACAATTGCAACACAAACCACCAAAATGCCTTTTCAATGTAGATTATTTTTAGTGGCAGTCCAAGCCATGAAGATGAGAAGTTAGAAAGAATGATCTAGTGATCAGACAGAAATCTCATCTTGAAATCTATGACTTTTCTGAATTCCTTTAGACTTTTAAATCAATTGCCACCTCAAAAATTTGGAATGTAATTGCAGAGATGCTCTGATAATTCATATAAAGAGATAATAGAAATGTAGGGGGCATCCTGGAATAGCAGGCTTACAGGGTGACCTGGCCATACCCCTTGGTTACACTGGGAGCTTGGGGCAGGGCCGCAGGAACTACCAAAGTTTTCCTCACCTTCATGGAAAAGCTAACCTAATTTGGTTCTCATCAGGCCTGCAGGAGGGAGACTGGTGGTGGGTAAGTGTTACTATAGATAAAGCATGAGGGTTTTGTTCTCCCAGTACTTAATTTGCAGCATTCGCAAGAATGCAAATGCTGAAGTTTCACAGTGAGACTGACAAAATGCCTGATTCAGTTACTTTTCTCGAATGATCTTGCTGAAATATTCAGATGTTACAGTAATCAATGGGTAGCACAGAAACAGGTAGAAAACCATTACTTACTGAACAATGATGAACAAATGTAGAGCTTAGAAACATTTCTGGGTTTTATTTGAACTTTTACACAGTTACAATAAATGGAGTACAGAGACACCTGAGCAATCCATAATGGAGAACTAACACAAATTAATTCCCATTTCGTATGTAGTAGCTGTCATTGAAGAGGATCTTATCTGTTAGAAAATATCCCATCTCAGTGTGAATTTCCACTGAGAGAATCCACTTTAATTCACAGTAAATTTCTACAGTGATGGTTGCTTATGTACCGCATATTAGGTAAGAGGAAGGGGTGCAGAGGTTGGAAGAGGAGGGAGAGTAGGTGGTAGTGCAACTTCTGCCTCCACTGGTGGGCGACATGACCCACAGGGCAAATATCTATGTGCAGATGTCAGTGGGTCCTCAGTGACTCGCTGGGTGCAAGCTCTGTTTTGAGCTGCGGGCTAAGCACCTTGATGCAGACGGTTGCTTGACGGGTGTTGTATTGTAACTTGGTGGTGTCGGTTTCTGGTTGTTCTGCTGCGCGGTTCTCGGCGGCCTGTCAGAAACCTGTGCCGTGTCCGGACCTGTGCTTCCAGCTCAGGATGCAGGAAGGGCTCCGAGCCAGATGGGATATGTGGTGGAGAAGTGCGAGGGTGGTTTTTTGGAGCAGGGTTGTGTGGTAAGAGAGTAAGGGGTAGTGAAAGCATGGCCCGAGGTCCTGGTCTGTGACATGAGGGTAATGAGCACATGCTTAGGTCAGGGTCCCAGGTGGAGGTATGGGGGAGAGGGGAAATGCTGGGTTTTGAGAGGTGGAGCTGTGTGCTGCATTAGTCGTGGGACAGATGGGCTTGAGATCCTACTTCAAAGAAGCAGTAAGGAGGATAGGTAAGGGCACGGGATGGTTTGTGGATGTTAGACTGTAGTAAAGGAATGGGGAAGGTGAAGGTGGTCCATGATAACTTAGGTCCTTTTCGGATTGCGAGGTGGGCAGAAATTGTTGTGGATATTTTCTCTGTTAATTCTTGTCCTGTTAAATATTAACATTTAAAACCTTTACATAAAACCTATACAAATATAATTAATGGAAAAATAGTGTAAAAATAATAGAAATGTAATTTATATTTATAAAATAATACAAATATCATTAAAGAAAAATATTAAAGAAAAATAAAAAAGATTAAATTAAGGAAAAGAAAATTAAAATATTAAAGAAAAATATAATTAAAGAAAACACTGTAGGTGCACTTCACCTGGGCATGTTCAAGTCCCAGGCACAGAGCTGTGAGTTGCTCCTGCTGCTGTAAGCACTGGTGGGTGTTCCTGCCACTGTGGCAACATGTGTAACAAACTGAAGAGCTTGACACTATTAACATTTTTTTCGGCGTGACTACAAGGCTGATTAAATTAACTCTAAACTGTCTCTTTGATAAAATGCATAGTTTGAATCCCTGCATTCTGTAGTATAAGGCCCCTTTTGTCATCCTTTAATCATATTCACAGATCTTCCCCGAGCTTCCTTCATGTTGTCGCTATGCTGCTTGAAAGCTCTGTGTGAGTACTAGACACAGCATTTGAACAGCAATCATATCTGTGTCAAGGACAAAAATAAAATCTCCCTGCTTCTCCTTGATGTTGCTGTTTACGTATCAGCCGTTCTAACTAGTCTTCTGCTGAAAGCTTCTGTTCAACTAGTTATTACCTGACGTATGTCCTTAGTTTTTTATCAGAGTTAGCATCCCTGAAGTGCATGCTCTATAGTGTGCGTATGGCATGCCACCTTTGCTCCTGGGTGTGCATTTACGTTTTATTCTATTGAAGTGCACATCACTGATCACCTTTTTACCAAACAACGCAGACTGTTCTGTTAGTGGCATGTAATCTCCATTATTTATCAATCTCCCTGCCTTTGTTTTTACCAGCAAATTTTATCAGTAAATATTGTACATCCAGGTCATTTTAAATATATATATAAAGTCAAATTGCATAAGGCCAATGCCAGAACCTTGTGAGGCCCACTAGAAATCTAACAAATTAACTACTCAGCAGCTCTAGTCTCTTGCTTGAGACTGCCAGTCCTGTGGTGAAAGCTGTTGAATGGGCAGTGTGCTCCTGATGTTTCATTTCACACCTGTCATTTGAAATCAAATAGATGGTGATATATATTTCTATTAAAACATCATACTGTAAACTCTAGGATCCAAAAACAGGCACACTGCCTGCTTTTCCAGTTCCCCTGTGAAATGCAGTGTAGGCTGGAGAGGTGGACAGGTAACCTCTTTAATCCCCACAGCTAAACCTAGCACAATTTGCAAATCCAAATCAAAGACACTTACTGATCATTTATGTTTAAAAATGCATCTTGGAACCTGTCTTTCTTTTTTTATTCCATTTAAATGTGCTAGAATGATTTTGTATCTAGTTTTTCAAAGTGCTAGGTGATATGCTGTATATCTAAGGGTAATGTCATTATTTCTATCTTTATCAGAAAAAACTCCTGGGCTCATCAAAAGTGTCAGAAAAGATGCATTAAATCCTTGTTGACTGTTATAAGTATAATACTCTTCTCCATTTAATAATTCAGTAATCAAATCTTGTATTAATTTTTTCGCATGGTGCTGGTTTGTAGCTGAAAAGCCTCCGATTGCCCAGTTCATCCTGTTGAAATATTGGAACAACTTTATGTTACCTTTCTGGAATTTATGGAGTGTTCCAAGAATTACAGAAAATTCATGCTAAATGTCATATGCAGTACTGAGCTGGATAATCCCTAGGATGGTATTATATTAAGACTTGCAATGTATGCAGATCAATTCAGCAGGGAGAAAGTTGTCCATCTTGCAAAACAGTGGATGTGAATAATATCTTTTTGTTCGATCAGCTCCTTTGTGTATATTGAAAATCTAAAGAAACTTAACAGAAATTCATAATTTAGAAACATTATTTTGTTGGTATGTTAATTTGAGCATGTAATTATTTTGTTATTTTTTATCCTCAATTCAATTTCAGGTGTTTTGAGTAAATTATCATTAATAAATGCCTCACTCACATGCATAGATTGAGTATTTGTGTATCATGACTGCTGCTTAAGCCAGATCTGTTCAGCCTCCTAAATTCTGTTTGGAGAATGCGATGCCAGTAATATAATAGCTGACTGGAGTAGCTGTGTCAGCAGAAGTTTCCGCAGATGTTTAAGCTTCTGATGTAAATGATACATGTATACTTTGAGTGTTTGCCAATAAGTGTTCTTCTTCCTGCATACTGGTGTATCTGAATGCAAATACTGCTACTTGTTTTTTTCTGATACTGCTGTTTTTACAAGGAAATTAAGACGTTAATTCAATAACATCTTCTAACTGAGGTTTGACATGAGTTCTCACTCCCAAACTACTTCAAAAGAAAGACCACTTTCCCATTTGTAGTATCTGACTCCAATTCCTTCCCTCTACACTTTCAGCTGGTATGTAACTATACAAACAGCTGATATATCTGCTGTTCATCACAGAAGAAAGGGAATGAAAGAACAAAAAGTGGGAGGTGAGGATGGAGTGTTCTCAGGTACTGGTGAAATGGAGTCTTTCTGTAAGCTCCACGGTTGCTTTCTGTCTCCTATAATCATTTGCTCCTCAGAACATTTAAACCTTCTTGCACCTTCAGCTGCACTGATCCAGCTGTTTTCAGGCTGTGTTCTAGCTGCTTGGGGTGAAGACAACCCTTTTTAACTGGTTCTTTTTTCAAAATTGTTTATTGGTTATGGCTGCAAGGCAAGGCGATCAGCCCCATGTGTCTTTATATCAGCAAAGCATCTTTATATCAGCAAAGCTGTGCTCTTGGTTACATTACTTTTCCTAGTTTGGCCAAAATATACTATGCCAGTGAAAGTAACTTTAGGTATGTCTTTGCTGGTATATGAGGTTTTGTCAGTGCAAATATATTTATCAGAGAATGCTCTTCATCATCTTTATTATCAGTATAATTACATCAGCAGAAGTGTCTGCAGAGGTTTAAGCATTTAGTGTAAGCTTAGCTGTCGCAGTTTAACCCCAGCTAGTAACTAAACACCACACAGCCACTCACTCACTCCCCCCACAGTGGGATAGGGGAGAGAATCGGAAGGGTAAAAGTGAGAAAACTCGTGGGTTGAGATAAAGACAGTCATAGGTAAAGCAAAAGCCGCACACACAAGCAAAGCAAAACAAGGAATTCATTCACCACTTCCCATCGGCAGGCAGGTGTCCAGCCATCTCCAGGAAAGCAGGGCTCCATCACGCATAACGGTTACTTGGGAAGACAAACGCCATCACTCTGAACATCCCCCCTTCCTCCTTCTTCCCCCGGCTTTATATGCTGAGCATGACATCGTATGGTCTGGAATATCCCTTGGGTCAGTTGGGGTCAGCTGTCCCGGCTGTGTCCCCTCCCAACTTCTTGTGCCCCCCCAGCCCACTCACTGGTGGGGTGAGGTGAGAAGCAGAAAAGGCCTTGGCTCTGTGTAAGCACTGCTCAGCAACAGCTAAAACATCTCTGTGTTATCAACACTGTTTTCAGCACAAATCCAAAACATAGCACCATACCAGCTACTATGAAGAAATGAACTCTACCCCAGCCAAAACCAGCACATTACCTTATTTAGAAAAATAAGTGTCAAAAAGCTTACTATCAGATTATTATATGTTTATATATTCAAATCAAACACCACCATTTTTTTTAACCTGAGGTTCCTAAACTCTGACTTAAACCAAAACCTAGTTTAGAAGGCATCTGATCCCATCTGATACTTTGTTTGTGGGAGTCTGTTGATCTGACTAATTTTTTTGCATTTGTTTTATTCTGAAAAGCTTTTTTGTTAAGCTCTGCTGATGGCAATAATGGAACAGTTAACTGGACGACTAAGCAAGCCCACAGTTATATTATCAGCAGAATAAAGGCTGTTGAGAAGAATGGTGAGTTTAGGTTGTAAATTTAAATCCCATGTTGGTTCAGTCAAATCTGCTTTTAATATTACTCTTGCTTTTCCAGTCATGTCCTTGTTTTAGGAATAAGGTGCTATTTCAAGGTAAGTAATTTGGAAAATTTTACATTTCTTCAATCTTTTAAACATTCACAGACCTGCGTGTCTTTGTGAGTCTTCCCCAACTTTCCTGTTCCTATGGCTTTGCTTGAAATAATGGCTGTGTGTGTACCTAATATTGCACATTTTCTTATCATGGCTGGTTGCTTGGAGGTACCTTTGCAGTATGCTTAATACAATAACTTGTCTGTAACAATTAAAAAAAAAATTCATATACATATTGTAAAAAGACTATTTTACTGTCATTTATGCAAGTATACATAGACTATTTTAGCTAGTGTACACTACCTGAGAAAAGGCTTTGCACTGATTGCCCATCCAGGCAGGCAATCTGGATTGGCCCCCAAATCAAGTTATTTCTGGGGTTGTGCTTCATCTGCTAAAAATTTGTGGGGAGAGAACCCATTGAAATTCCCAGAAGAAATTTCCAGGTGTTTTTTTTTCTGAAGATCATCGACATACAGGCTTCAACCAACATGGTAAATCTTCTGAATTTTCTGGAGACGGGGGTCGTCTGTGTCTGTTAACGGGCTCTGGGCTGGGGGCTGATACAATCCTAGCTGAATTCCTGGCGGTGCCCATGTTTGAGACCCACAAGAACAACAACTGGGACAGTTTCTGTACATGTTTCAAAAAGTGGTGCATGTTTTCCAACCTTCAGTTTCCAGTTAATCTACTTCTTTGCCGATCTCCAGAACTTCTAACCTTTCTGTACAGATATATCTTGGGATCTACAGAAAGTCCTCCAAGGGATCTGGAAACAAGAAAGAAGACAACAGTGCTGTTGAGGTAGCTGATACTGTCTGTTTTTCTAGTAGGGATCTGTTGTGATCCTATGTAGTGAAGATTTTTAATTTCCCGTGGTTAGTTTTACAGAAGCCTTTCCCAGTCCCCGAGATTTTATTTACCACAGGGAATTTACCCAGGCAATTCACATCTGGCAGTATGCTGTATTAGATTAGTATCTAGAAGTTGGTAAGTATATTCAGTTTCATCCCTAGATAACCTAAGATGATTACACATTCATCTCCAGTCTCAGGAAGTCTTATGAAAATACTTGTGCATTTTAAAAGCTTCTGAAGAAAATAGCGTTTCACTTGTTTCATTGTTGAAAAGCAGCTATTACTGTAGTGGGCTGAAGACTCACCATTTTCCTCCTGATTTTGAAGGAACTTGACAGGGGAAAAAGAAGAGAGCTTCTCTGACAAGGGGGGTGAGAACTTTCAAATTCTTAATCTCCGTACTTGTGTCATTACAATGTGTTTGTCATTATAAGATAAAATAAATTTGTGGGATTTTTCCTTCTGAGAGGCATTTTTAGACTTCCACCAAGATCACTGTTTTATATATGCATGAAATCCTTATTGGTATGCTTACTTTAGCAACCGAGAACGTCTCATTACTAAGAATGGGCAGGCATTTAGTGGTGGCAATAGATTTCCTCTAACAGGCAAAAGAAATATGTTACATAGTTTTTTTCAATAACTGCTGATTCTATTATGCTTCTTCCTTTCTAAAACTATTGCTTATGGAGAAAATATACATTACTTTTTCACTGCTCTTCCTGTTTGATATGGATTTTCATTGTAGAGTCAAAGCATCAGAGATGGAAAAATGGATTTTTTCCAGATATTTGATGCATTTTCAGCCAGCCACCATATTTTTGTCAGCTTTTCTGCTGTATTAATGTTAGAAATTACTTTTTCAGCTTTTCTTGAAAATATTTTAAAGGAAATTAGTTTCCTTGCTCTATTTATAGCTCATTCACAGAAGTGAGTACAAAAGTTTTTTGGGTCATCAATTTACTAATTTTAATTATGCAAATCAAACAGTTATGTTACTGTATTTAAATCAAGTCTACATAATAAAATTACAGTAACTGGTTTAATAACCACATAAAGCTGTAATAAACTATTTAAATTTCAGGATCCATTTTAATTTTGTGTTTAAGGTAAAATTATTAGAAAGATGTTCTGTTTAGTACTGTGTTAAAAGTGGTTTCCAAAAGTGGGAAAAAGCAACTGCTGTGGAATTTGATCAATAGCATATCCAGAGCTTGAGACTATTAATTCTGCAATATCAGGCTTGAAGTGTGGGAAGTATGTAATTAAATGTAGAGGTCTACATTACAGATGTCTGCATCTCCTCTCCGCTGCCTCTGCAGTCAGTGGAGATCTAGTCAGTGTAGTCAGGAATCTAGGGCATGATTCATCTCACTTTATAGGAGAAATCAAATTAATCAACCCCTAGAAGCATCTGTTTCTTCTCCACTGACTATAAAAGGAGCCTGACTAACTCAGTGGTGGCTGTTGTTTCTGTAGGCATCTAAAATTGGGTGAGATAGATTCCACACGGAGTACGTGGTGCAAAGGACGGAATGTCTGTGATTAATGCCTAATTAGCAGTGGCTTTTTAAGCAGATCTCAAGAAGGTTGCTGTAATGATAAGGCCAGAGAAATTATACCAGGATTAGGAAATCACATGATCTTGATCCACATTTGAAATGTACCTTACTTATTGATCCAAGTGTTAAAATTAACCCTTTTATCTTCTCGGAGGTACCAGTTTGTTTCTATGAGTTTGTGGTGATGACTCTGAAGTCTCTTTTGGAGTCCCTCTTCCCTATGATAGTACCCCATGCTGTAAGACCTGTAGTCTTTGTTTGGAGATGTGACTTCTCATAAAGTTTCCTTCAGTTTAGCAAGCAAGGCAGGTAGTGGTGCGTGCCTGTTTCTGTACTTTATTTACCACTTGTGTAATCCTCATCTCATGGACAAAAATCATCAGCAATGATAGATTCTTTCAGGGCATTGACTTAAAATTGAATAGTAATATGGAATATACAGTGTACCCCGTTAAGACACCATGAGAAACACCTATTAGATCAGTATTCTCCATTTATACTTAAATTCTTAAACTTGTCTATAAGTGGTTTCTTATCCATTTAATGTATCATTATGGTTTCTGTATACTTCTAATTCATTAAAATGTGTATATAATACCGTGTCAAATGTGTTATACGTAAATAAGATTTGCTTTTATCAACTAAATTTGTAATTACATAAAAAAATAGCATATTGCTTTTACTTATGCTGGTTGTTCTGAATTAAGTTTACTTTAGGCTTTTAATTCCGAGTCCTGTAAAATATGGCTTCATTTTTTTTGTTTGGAATCAGTGACACCTGAATGGCCTATAATTGCCCATGTCTTTCTGTTTTATCCTTCAATACAAGCACATCTTCTTCAATAATGAGCTCTCTAACCAGATTTTTGGGTGTACGTTTTCTGAATTTGCTGGTCTAAGAAAGTCTAGCTTTAAGAAATCAGAAATCCTCAGCTGAAATGAATTGCTTTGTCCTTTTCCACACAAGAACTGAAAAATCCGCCATTTCCATTCAGTGAGGAGTCAGTACCATTGATTGGTAAGGTTCCTCTGTATTTCTCATGTTCCTTTTTTTTAATGAAAAATATCAAGAAAACACAATTGTGTCATTCATTTAATGTATTTTTATTCATGTAATATTACAAATAAACCAACTATAAAATTGCAATAGCCTCCCTCATGTTTGTTTGTGGTTTTTTTTTAATTGTAATAAAAATAAAGAGCTCATGCAACTTCTGAAATCCTAACATAGCCAGTTTTGTTTATTGCAGTGTTGGAAAGGATCCTGTTGGGCAAAGAGAGGGTTTGCTCTGTGTTCTGTTCTTAAATCTTTGCAACCTTTTAAAAACCTTATTAACAGATATCTAATATTCATTGCATTCCTTCTCCCAGATTGCCCACATTGCTGTTGAAATGCATGCTGTATTATCTAGAGCATGTCTCATTTTTGCTTTTTTTCTGTCTCTTATCTTTCCTTCTGCTTTTCAGTGTACACGATTCTGTCTAAGGTGCACTCTGATCGGAATGTATACCCTTCTGCTGGAGTTCTTTTTGTTCATGTTTTGGAGAGAGAGTACTTTAAGGGGGAATTTCCTCCTTATCCAAAGCCTGGTATGAGATGCTAAGATCTTCCATATTATATAAAAACAGGGGGGGGGGGGGTCGGGAGTTTAAAAAAATTCAGGTCTATTTAGCATACCTTACAGTTCACTATATAACATACAAAGGACAGTTTTTAGTTCCTGTTGAAATATCTTCAAATGAAATAAAATATGTGGTCCTACAAGTTTAAAATGTTCTGGTTTGTGATCATCATTTGTGAAAAGATGCATATAATTGTGCATTGTGAAAAATGTACTTAATAATTTGGGAAGGCGTAATAACACACTGTGTCTGAGATTAGGAAGTATACCTTTTCTTCACTTTTGCATTAAATATGAAATCGTGGAAGTTTAATAATTACGTCTGTTAAAAATGCCATTTATCTATCTGATCAGTGCTCCAGACTATCAGGCTATATGAAGGAACATTTTGAAAGCATATAGTAAACTTGAGACAAAATAGAAGATTAAATCAGATATGAGACTATGTAATCATGTTTTGTTTCATTTGAAACAAATGCTCCTTTGGATTCAGCCTTCTTCCTGTACTTAGGAGCAGTTTAATGTTAGTAAGCAGTTTGGTTTTGGAGAAAGCTGTGATGTCCTAAGTACGGTGTTTTGATGTACAGCTAAGGCAAACCTAAAGGATCGATCACTGGCAAGTTAGAATATGTATAAGCAAGCTGGGGGAGGGGGGGGGGAAGAGAAAGAGAGAACGTGCTGCCCCACATGCTTATTGACAATGCAAAGGAATAATAAATATATAAATATATCCTATTTATATAAATATAACTGTCCTGTTTTCCTATAAAAATAGGAAAAACACATAATAAATGTACTGCGCACACATAATCAAAACCTCTTTCATTAATAAACTTTTGAATTGATTTGAGAGTACTATTTTCAAAGCTCACGGAAAAAATAAGCTTCTGTTAGCATTGGTTAAATTTTGTCATGAATAAAACCAAATATTCTAAAAAATTCCTTTCCTTGATGGATATTTTTCCTGACATATACCAGAGTCTTCAGTTCATGTAACAGTGACTGGCAGAGTGAGGTTTGCCTCTGTCCCAGTTTTCTCCCGATTTTGGCACATAGATGGAAGGAACCTGGAAATTTTACTAAAGATGGATTGTTTTTCGAATCCTTACAGCCCCAGCCTCTCTTGACATTCATATGATTCAAAGGCAGTATGAATCTGATTTCAGATACTGCTCAAATTGTTGTACCCATAGATGATTGTTATCATACCAGAAATTCACTGTAAGGCCAGATGTTGGCATGGTCCTTTTTTTTTTTTTGGTCTGCTGTGCTGGATCATTAGCATAGCCTACCTTGACAGAGGGCAAACCAGAATGTATCACGGGTGGCTTTCAGATTTTTCCCCAAATCATTTGTGATGCTGGGAATTTTATTATGAATGCAATAGGTGAGATTACTGGGACATCCCGAGAGAATAGCGAGGAAAGTTGTGTTACGCCCTGGTAATGGTTTGGTGTGGGTTTGGTCCCTTTTACCCACATCCAGATGTGTAAATGCGTACCTGAAAATTAGTTACCCTTTGGCAACAGGTCTCAGTCTCTTTATTCCTCTCAGAACAGCTGTCATCTCCATTCTTCACTGGGCTCGGTTTCTGCCTTCTGTGCCAGCCTGCCTGTCGTCGTCTCTTGTCGCTTGCCCTACAATGGCTGCTGTTGCCATTTCAAAGCCAGGTTGGAGGAATGCGGTGCAGAGGGCTCTGTACAGGCTCAGAGCAGATTTGCCCGAGGTCTGTGCCTCAGCTGTAAGGTGCCCATGCCTTAATGGTGCAGATCTGGTAGTGCTTACAAAAGCAAAAATAAACAGAAGTCAGATACGGCCATTTGTAAGAGTATCAGTAAGAACCATGAGAACTGTTGTAGTGGTTTAACTTTAGGGGCTTTTAGAGATTGCAGCTGGACCATAGTATTTGTACCTATCAGTGGATCCATTTTGCTGGAATGTCTGGTCCTTTTTTGAATTAATTTGTTCTCTAAAGAACAACTACTGCCAGGCTGTCGGTGCTGCAGACCTGTATGTATATCCGGATGCTAAGAGAAGCTTTCAGACATTGATGATCACAAGGCCGCTCTTTACAGAAAGGCCGTCTGGGTACATTGGGTCTCCAGAGCCATTATTAAAAAGATAAATAAAAATAAGTGGTTTTGGGAATTAAAGGACTGAGACCTTTGTGCTTTTGTCAGTAAGGAGGTTAGATGCTTCAATTCTAGGTGGAACTCGGGTCTAAAAATCAGACCGACTAGTTAACGAGTGCAAGCACACAGAGTTAGCCAGGACTCTAAGAAGTACAAGCACATTCATCTATGCAGTTGGTTACACTTTTCAGATACAAATTTCTTAATACTTACAAGTGCTGAGTAGGAGTTCACATACTTCTGATATGGTGAAGGTTAGCAATTTATTTTTTTTAAATGCTTAGAAGACAACTGGAAGACCATAAGATTTTCTAATGAAAATATCAAAATCAAAGTGTATAGTATTTTTTTGTAAATACTCTAATACAATTTTTCTTATCTAGGTGAAATAAGTAATGATCCTATAACATTTAATACCAACTTAATGGGTTACCCTGACAGACCTGGATGGCTACGCTATATACAAAGGACACCATATAGTGATGGAGTGCTGTATGGCTCACCAACTGTAGAAAATGTGGGCAAACCAACCATCATTGAGGTATTTTCTTTTAAAGGTTCAAAAAGACTTATTTTGTTATAGAGTATAAGATTCAGAATTGTCAAGAAGCATTGCCTCTTTTTTTTAAAAGTTAATTACAATTAAAAACAAGAAAGATTATAAGGCAGGGACAAGGACTTGTGACATTAACATTTTCTCTTAGTTACCATTGTATCCTCTTTTGAGAGAAAGCCAAATTGTATGACATTTCATATTTTACTTTTAAGGGAGAACTAGTAAGTAGCAATAACCATTTAAGCTTAATATTCCTTGATGAAATACCTTTAGATTCTTGCCATTCATCTTTCTAAGAGGCATTTCATTTCAGTAAACTATGAATATATGAAAGCTGTATTCAGAATATAGGGGGGAAAAAACTTTGTAAACAACTGTACTTGAAGAATATCTGAATTCAGAGATTTGTAGCATTCTACCCTAAATATGGGCCAGACTTCCCCACTGGAAAATACAGTGTTCAGCCAATAAACAGCTTTTGGGTTTGCTTGTTGTTTTTTTAAAATTAAATTATTTTTCATCAACTATTATCTGGTTCATTACTCATGTTTATTGATAGACTTAATTTTAATTAGCACTTACATGTGTTTAATTCTATTCTTGTAAGTGTAACAGTGACAAACCCCACTACTTTATTTATGACAATTAGCTATCCAAATGTTTAAAAGCGCCAATTATTCTTTGAGCAGCAATTGAAAGGGAAGAAGGACTATATTTTCTGCTATGCATATTGTAGCAGACTGAATCAGACACAGTGGTTCACAGTGTTAAGGAAAATCTGCTCATTAACTTGTTCCAGCCATTTTGCTGCTTCAGCAGTATATTTGTCTTAAATCCTTGATGAGTTTCTTTTTTCTAAATTGCATTTGATATAGTTGTTCTTCCTCAAGAATGACATCTCTAAATGTTAAGTTATACTGTAGATAATTTCACCCATGCTTAATTCTATATACATGATTCAGTTTTGATTTCAGCAGGACTAATCACATCTGTAAAATTACATGTGTAGAAGTACTTGCCGACTCCGCTTAGCTTTCTGTAGAGGAAACTGTTATTTAAAATTGCCTTTTTTTTAAAAATGGCATGTGCTTTTAGATTCTTGGATCTATATCAAGACCTCCATTATAAGCTTGACCCCAAACCTATATTTGAACTAAAACTTGCCTAGCATACAAATTAATTCATTGCAATCCCTTCTCAGATGTGGCTTTTAAATTAATTCTGTAGTACGTGAGGAGGGCAGATTGCATTTGACCCGCTTCCTCGTGCCATCTGGGAGCAGTGGTTGCATATTGCCGACCTGAATATAACTTTCATAGTGTTGTAATTCCTTAGATGATGTCATGGATAGGTCAATTAATTGGAGGAGACCTCATGATTAGAAGAGCCTGACTTTTTGCTTAGCACTGCAATAGCGTGGGTAATATTCTTGAGCTCAAGCTCCTTTAAAAGCTGTGCAAAGACAGTTTGTGTTTGAATGAATATTCAGTACAAAGGCAATCTCCACCGCTGTCACTATTACTCGGTACAGGTGCATGTTCCACGCTGGCAACTCTCACTGCTGGAGTGCAGACTCAAAGTGGGTACTGTTGTGTTTCTGTATAGAGCTTGTACAACCAGAGTGTTTGGCTTCCTAAGTGTTCATCTTTAAGCTACTGTTGAAACAACCCTTTGAAAAATTAACAGAATCGAGGATTTGAAAAATCTCAGGAATTTATTTTCTGTTAATTTTATAATGAAGTTGTTACTTTACATAAGATGTAATTCTGTCAGGTAAGCTTTTCCTTCTACACTTAAATGACCCTGCAGAAGATATTGCAGAGCGTTTTTCATTTAAATCCCTTAAAGGAATTGCAACATCTATTACTTTTGTTTGTTTAATAATCAGTGTCACTATGCTTTGTAGCTCTGTTTGCTGAGAAGCAATATAGTTCTGTCATTATTGCCACTCCTCTGCGTCTCATTTGTCCCTGAAATGAATGAACTAAAGTCTAAAATTAGGAAGAAAGTTAGTCTTTTTCAATTTGTTTCATGAAAGATCACCTTTCAGGAACAAAAAAAAGTAGAGAAAATAATACATAATTATACTGATATCCAGCCTCATTCTGTATTTTTTATGAGTGAGCACTTAATCATAATACAACTTCGGAGTACAGTCACCACTGAGGAGTAACCATTTGCAAGCATTTCAAGCATCCCACATACATTTAAACTGTAAGATTGGTATCCTTCTGTAATTTGACCGTGAAGGCATAGGTTTCCAAAAATTAAGAGTCACGAATGTTGCATCTACCTACTAGTTTTCAATTCCCCTACAGTTACAGACTCCAGGATTTTTTAAAAAATTTAAATATCTCCAGGTAGTTTAGGTCCCTAGGAGCTATCAATGAATGTAGATCTTATGGTGGTGGTGGAGGGTGGAAGGGGAAATGGAGAAACCAGTCTTTGCTTATGGCTGTTCTTAAAGATAGCAGAAAAGAAAGAATACATATGTATGGCAGAACACTTTTATCTGGACCAAAATATATTATATTCACATATATCCTTTGGATAATTGTATTTGGCTATAGACTGGTTGAGAAAATTCCAGTATCCTGACTGGAAGGTAATACTGTATCAAATAAATTGATCTTCCCTTTCAAAATTTATATTAATGAATGAATGTTCGTACATTTCAAAATAAGAAGGCAAAGCATTTAAAAGGTGATAAGTATTTCTAAATTATCAATTTAATTTTCATTGATGTTTCATTTACCTGATTTTCATATTTACACTGTTTTGCAATCATATCTTTTTTTTTTTTACTCTAGATCACTGCATATAACAGGCGTACCTTTGAGACAGCAAGGCATAATTTGATCATTAATATAATGTCAGCAGAAGGTATGTACAGAAAATAGCTTGTTGTGTTTTGAACTGAATAAGCAAAAACATCTTATGGGCTCCTGTTCTTTTAAGGTTGTCGTGGTTTAACCCCAGCCAGCAACTAAGCACCACGCAGCCGCTCACTCACTCCCCCCCATCCAGTGGGACGGGGGAGAAAATCAGGAAAAGAAGTAAAACTCGTGGGTTGAGATAAGAACGGTTTAATAGAACAGGAAAGAAGAAACTAATAATGATAGTGATTAACATTAATAAAATTACAACAGTAGTAATAAAAGGATTGGAATGTACAAATGATGCGCAGGGCAATTGCTCACCACCCGCCGACTGACACCCAGCCAGTCCCCGAGCGGCGATTCCCCCCCCCACTTCCCCATTCCTATACTAAATGGGACGTCCCATGGTATGGAATACCCCTTTGGCCAGTTTGGGTCAGGTGCCCTGGCTGTGTCCTGTGCCAACTTCTTGTGCCCCTCCAGCTTTCTCACTGGCTGGGCATGAGAAGCTGAAAAATCCTTGACTTTAGACTAAACATTACTTACTTAGCAACAGCTGAAAACATCAGTGTGTTATCAACATTCTTCGCATACTGAACTCAAAACACAGCACTGTACCAGCTACTAGGAAGACAGTCAACTCTATCCCAGCTGAAACCAGGACAAAGATTAAAAAAATCAATGTAAAATAGTTGTCTGGTGTTCAAGCCAAATGTGGGGACACAAAGAGGAAGTAAGAGAGTTTTCCTTCTTCAGGTTCAATTTGTTATTTTTATCTAAATTATTTCTGTCAGGTAAGACTATTATTCATCATCCATAAAAAAAAAAGGCACATTTGCTTTTTTTAGAATTAATTTCAATTTTTTCCCATCTTTTCAAATGGACCTTACATGATGGATTTTACTCTCTCTCTGCGTGTTTAGTTTGCTTAGTTCTACATGTTCTTTATGCAGAGAACAATCATATAGGCAGATTCAGAAAACAACAGATTATGGCATATATGAACATTTCAATTAAAAAAAATTGAATTTAATGTTTGTGTCCTTAAAATTAGTTTTCTTCACCATATTTATATATTTATAGTTTGGAGTATTGCAGGTTGGAGTCCATTGTCACTGCAGATCAATTTTGACCCCAAAATTAGCATGAATGTAATTTTGTCTGTTTAATGAAGATTTACCAGCTGAGCCTCTTTTCCTCTAGTCTGCTCCTTCATCTCCCAGTTGCTTTATAAATGGCCAGTGGTTTTCAGCTTAAGTAACAGCCAATAGCACTAACTATTTAATTAAACGTAATCACATTAGCTTCAAAATAACTAGTTCAAATAAAAGTTTTTTGGAAAGGTGTATCAATCTTAAAGTGGTATTACGTTAATCATTACTTCAAATTCTTTGTTATGGAGCCTTTATTTAAGGCAAAACTCTTCCTTTTTCATCACAACTAGATTTTCCTTTACCATATCAAGCGGAGTTCTTCATAAGGAATATGAATGTAGAAGAAATGTTAGCAAGTGAAGTTCTTGGCGACTTTCTCGGAGCAGTGAAAAACGTGTGGCAGCCAGAACGTTTGAATGCTATAAACATTACTTCAGCCCTTGACAGGGGAGGGAGAGTTCCACTTCCTATTAATGACATGAAAGAGGGGTAAGCACATGTGTCAGTCTAATGTTTTTGCTTTACTGTTTTTTTTTCTTGCTGAAAAGCTTAATATTTTTTCAGGTCTTCTAGAAACTTTGCAATTGCTGTTTTATATTTTAGAAATCCAGATTGGTGTTAGATATGAAAAGTTTACTGATGTTCTGAACCCCCATTATACCATGGGTTTATCATGTTAGATACCATTTCAACAGGTGACAGTTCCTATATATTGATTTTACGATCCAAGGAATACTAATAAATTCCATTAATTAGAAAACAGTTGGTAGTAAATATGCTTATTTTGTAATTACAGTCGTTACTTCTGAGCAGCTGTTTGGCATTGAGTATTCAATAGTTCCCAATTCACAAAACTCAAAATTTTGAAACAAAGTATGACAGAGCATAGGTTACAAAGACACTTAGATTTCTAAGACCATTTAGCATGTAACAGTGTCATTTGTAGCTGTACTCAGTGAAATTTAGTTATGTGCTTTCATCTGAAAGTGATAAGCTGAGGTATCTGGGGAACTTAGGTTTCTGAGTGTAAACCGCAGGAATGCACTTTTTCCAGTTGTGATTCGTAACCATAAATTCTGTTCTGAAATATGATACTTCAATTAGAAACTAATAAGGATTCAGTCTTTTAAAAATATGGTTGTGGTATTGCTTTTCCCTGGCAAAAATAAAGATGCCTAGTTATTTTTAGATATTTTGTGTCAAATAATATCTAAAAAAGGGCTGAGGGTTCAAAATCTGAGATGTATGCAGAAAAGATTGTTGTTTCAGGCCCTTTGGTGGGACTGGAGTTTCTGACCAGGGAGTAAAAACACAATCTAAAGAAGGAAAGTGACTTCTGTACTAGCCAGAGTAATAGCAGAGCCACTTAATACTAGCGGCTTAATTTAAAACAGTTAGCTAGATAATGCCTAATATACCAAATGGTGACCAGGACCTAATTTCTGTTTCAGGATTCTTTGATACATTATTACCTGGTGCAGTAGACTGTATTTTCCAGCAGCATTCTACATGTTTAAATATGAAAATGAATAATACAATTAGCGCAGTAGCTCTTCTTTTATGTACTGTAATGCTAAATGAAGTATTAAGTTTACATTCAGCTTTCAGTATTCTGCAAATTTTGGTGGCAGTGCATAGCTACAGTATGGAATCTTTTAGGAGAAGGTGGGTGCTTTGGCAGGTTCATATTAGTATTAGGTTTAGAAACAAGTAGTCCTCATGAATTTTATTTGAAAACATGGGAAGAAACTCTTCAAAAATACTATGCTGAGCACGACTGAAGATTTCCTTAAGATAAAATTATACTATTTTAATGCAACTTTCAAAAGTAGTACTGATTTACTTACATGAGGAACCTACACTTGGAGCTCTGTGACTTCATAGGAATTGACAACTCTGACGGTAAGCAAACATTTACATTATGCAGCAAAACAGAGCAAGTTGTAATAAGTAGCTAGAAAAATCCTTTTAATTTCAGTCTGTTATTCATATGCTTAGATAAAGTATATTATCAAATAAATAATAAAAAAACGTTTTTAGTCTTTAAAGCACAGCTGAATGTTACCATGAACAATAATAATGTTTGGAAGAGTATGTCATTGTCCTTTGGGGATTTGTGAGAGGTATCCTGACAGTCTGTCACTCATCTCTTTCTGCAGTGTGTATGTTATGGTTGGGGCAGACGTTCCATTCTCTTCGTGCTTACGAGAAGTGGAAAACCCACAAAATCAGCTGAGATGCAGTCAAGAAATGGAGCCTGTAATAACCTGTGACAAAAAGTTTCGTACTCAATTCCATATTGACTGGTGTAAAATCTCTCTGGTGAGTTATTTTATTATCACGTAAAAAAGATGTTTGTAGAAGTACAATATTTTGTGCCAGACATGATTGAGGTAAGAGTTTTGCCAGCCTGGCCAGACAGCTCTGCCAAATTCCACTTATCATAACTGATTGACATTGTTTTCCATCTAGCACACACTCTTAAGATTCTGAAAGGATTTTGCTCTGTAGGCTAAATTCTATTAGAGTTGAGCACCAGCAAAACCACCATCTTTGTTTTCACTAGCGGTGATTTATATAAATGGCCAGAGAACTCTAGGGCTTACAGAACTAAAAGTAATGAGAGGATTATTTAGGTAGGTGTAGTTCAGTAATTCTGTGTGCTAATACTGCTAGTTATACTTGCTTTCCTAAAAAGTGTGTGTCTATATATATATATATGTGTTTTCTCAAATGCTGAGTCTACAGCACTGACCAGTTAAATAGTATTTCTGTGGTGTTAAAAAAAATATTTCTGAAAACTGTCTAAACCATATTTCATGTTAAAAACAAAATAGAAAAAGAGAAGAAAATGTGTTGACTTATGTAATCAGAATAAATGGGAACATTCTTCTCGGTCAAATACAAGGAAAATGATAACCAAACATAATTCCCAAAGAGGCTTTTTAAGGTTATTTTTGTTTAGTTCTGGTAAGGAAAATCAAGAAATGATACAATATTGGAAGAGAACGTTGCAGATAAGTTTGAACAAAGATGGTGAAGGTACATAAAATAAACTTAGATGATTGTTGAGCTACTTCAGACATTACCCAAAAGGAGACTGAAAGGGAGATATGAAAGTCTTTTGTACAATGTAAAAAATGTATTGACTATGAGAAAAACTCACACACAAAGTGGATTAGGTAACTTCCAACCCTTTCTTTCTATACTCTATAAATTAGGAAAGCTGTTAGAAAGTTGTAAAATACTTGTTTTCAAAAGAATATCCAGATTATTTACTTTTTGTTGGCTTTCTGTTGACAATTGCAGAAGGTACATTTGTACACAGCAATACTTACCAGCACCTGAAAAATAGTAGAAGTCAGTCAGCCTTTGTCAAGAGCAAACTGTGTTGAGTCTTTGATTTCCTTCTACAAGAAAGAACAGAGGTGCAGCAGCAGTTGTAATTTCTTTTTGGTAAGGTTTTTTATACTGTCTCATAAGCAAGGTCAGGAACGTGGCCTAGATGAAGCTAGGACCTAGCGGAGAGCTGGCTGGATAGCCATAATCATAGCAGAATTATTAATAATTCATTGCCATGCTTCAGTAATAAGCTGGATGATGGAATGTGCTTATTAAATTAAATCTGCAGTCCCCATGAAACTGAAAGGATCTGCAGGTGCATTGAAGGACAGGATAGAATTCAGAAAGGTCTTGAGAAACTGGAGAAACAGCCTTAGAAAACAGGGTGAATTTCAACAGGAGCAGCAGAGGAGTAGTGCACTAATGCAAGAATAATCAACATTGCTCACGCAGACTGAAGAGCAGCTGGTTAGGAGAGCTCCTCCAGAAAAAAACGTCTGATAGTAACAGTGGCTCATAAACTTATCATGGAGCAGTGGTGTTGTGCTGTTTTGAGAAAAGCAGAGATTGTGTTAACAGGAACAGGCTCTCAAAGAGAAGCATAATTTTCTATAGCAGCATATCACCCAACCTTCTTGAACTTGGCACTTGTTTTGGCAGCATGCCGTGATAACTGAATTTAATCAGTCTTAGGGGGGTTTACTGTTGCCAACAGCATTGCTGCTGCATGCTGTAACCTGGTGGATCAACAGGAAAACAGAGCCAAGCTTCCCTCCATCTAATCACAAGGCAAGCCAAGGAGCAGGAAGCCCCCCAAGATCCATGGGCTGGGAGGGAGTTGAGTTTCGTACCCCATAACCACAACAGAGACCAGTGAGTGAAAATACAACCATCATATCCTCTTCTTCCCACTTTTTATGAGGTAACGTTGGCGGTTAACACCTAAATCAAACAGTAGATTTAAGCTTGTGCGTCCCAAATACTGAAAAGAGGGGCAACTTAATACATGCTTCCTCTTAACAAAGCTTTCTGATAGCTTGTTCTCACACCGTGTATGGGCTTCTGTCAGTCACATCAGTAGCTGCGTACATCTTTTTTGTGTGTCTGCTTAGGGCTTGAGATTCAGTTAAGCAGCCAGGTAGAATTCATAACACAAAATATACTGCAGAATTTAATGAGTGAAGAATACATAAATTCATTTTTGTCAAACTGTCTTGCACTTAAAATATATATATATACACACATGTGTATGCGCTTGAAGCTCAACATAACATTATTTCTAGCATTCCATTAAAACCTGTTCATCCATTGCTTAAGTTTTGAAACAGCATTTTATGACTTGAAGTGTAAATTATAAAGAAATGACCATCAGTTGCAAGATTTCTCAGTGAACAGTCAGGCAAACGGTCAAGCATGTAGGCAAATGTAATTTATTTTCATTAATGATCTGGAGAGAGTTTTAAAGCTAACACTAAATTTAACAGTAATATCTAACTGAAGATAACAAGAAAATAGAGGCAGAAAATTGAAAAGTCATGTGGGAAGGGCAGTCAATTAAATGCAATAGGAAATTCAGTAGCAAAAAAAAGGTTGTATTTCTAGGAACATTAGATATAGACATAAAAAAAAAAAAAAGAAAGAAAAGATTACTTGTGACCCGGAATGCAGCCTTCTGGAGGTTAGTTGAATAGGAGGGAGAAAAACCTTGGAACTCTGGCTCTGAACAACTAATGCACATCTCATGTTGGGGTACATCCTGCATTGGGTGCAGGGGGGCGGGGGGAGGCAATAGAGCTGCTTAGTCCTCAGCAGCTCCATTCATGCCTCTTGTGTTTTTTGAGCACCGGACGCGAAGCTCAATAGGAAGGGGGAAGAAAATCCATAGGTACTCCACTCTTCATCTTTACCACCTTCATACAAGAGAGGGCAGTATTGTTATTCAGGAAGACTAGTAAGAAACGGATTAATTCATCAGAAAGAAATCAGTATCAAATAATTAGTTTGCAATAAAAATGTTTACTGAATTTTTACTCAAATATTATTTGTGTGAGATATCCTAAAATTAATCTGTAAAAAACATAGTATCTCTGGTAGGCACAAAATAAAGTGATAATGTGATAAGTAATAAAGTGATATTACTTATCACACTGATCAGAAGCTTTCAACGAAATGTAAGGTTTTATTGGTTAAAAAGAAGTGATTGGATGAAATTGTATAGAATTTGTCAAATGTGTAATATGGATTCTTTTATATGTTAAGGCTGGTTAAATACTGCCTGTTTTTACAATTACTTTGTTATATAATTGTCTTTTTTTTTCTTCTTTTTTTTTTTTTCTGGGTATCAGGTTGACAATACAAAACAAGTTTCCACCTTTCAGGAAGTGATTCGTGGAGAGGGGATATTACCTGATGGTGGAGAATACAAGCCACCTTCTGATACACTCAAAAGCAGAGACTATTACTCGGATTTCCTAATTACACTGGCAGTGCCCTCGGCAATAGCACTGGTGCTTTTTCTAATACTTGCCTATATCATGTGCTGCCGACGGGAAGGAGTGTGAGTACTTTAACACACTAATAAGTAATTGTAGATTTTTCTAAGATATAATGCATAGAAGACTATTTGTTAGAAGAATTCCATTCAGTTCATTAAAAACATTTAAAACAGGCCAAAAGGTATCTGCTTGAAATACTGAACTGTTTCTCATCTAAGCACATACAGTAATTTCTAAGAGAATGGATGTAGGGTCTTTAATTGTTCTAGTTGAAAGGGTTAAAAATCTCAACATATGCACAAAACTCCACAAAATCTCCACATACGCACAACTCTCCAAAATGCCCCAAACAAATAAAATACTAATAAAGGAGATTCAGGAGAATATTAAGTAATTTCTAAAACACTAACTTTTGTAAAATAAGTCTGCTTGAGGATATGAACTGAATTTAGACATATTATAAAAGAAAAACACATAAAAGGAAAGCAGCAAGTAACGTAATTTCTGCCATTTCTTACACAAACTACAATTTCATTTTGTCACAGAATTTATTTTAGCCAGAAGCTTGTTCTTTAACTTGCATTTTCATTTCTCTGTGTGTGTGTCTGTGTGTGTGTCTGTCATCAGTTTCACATCTCTATACGTGCGTTCACTGAGGCCTCACCATAAACCCAGTTGCAAATGCTGCCAAGTTGCGTTTAGCAATAACCTTGTCAGCATTTCTACATCACGTACTATTTTCATCATCAGATAGATTTAATGTTCCAACTATCAATGCTATTATTTAATTCATAAATTTTGTTTTGTTTTTAGGGAAAAGAGAAACATGCAAACACCAGAGTAAGTGTCTTCTTTCCTGTTATTTTTCTTTTACCATTTAATTTTCATTCTCAGTAGCTTGTCATGCTTCATACATGTGTGTCATAATCTTCTTTCATTCTCTCTAATCCATGGTTTAATTCATAAATGTGAAAGCTGCTTTTAAATCTTGGCAAGGATAGAAGACCAGAATAAAAAGGGTTTGAAATTAACGACTGTCAATTCAAAATAAAATAGTGCTGTTAGAATAAATATGTTAATATGTAATTTATACTCCTGGTTATTGGACTTCCCGGCCTATATCTTAAAGGCAGTGGACAGGAGAACAAATATCCTGGAAGGTATCCAGTGCCTATACTATGGAGTGTTCTAAAATTAATCTATGAGTTTTTGTGAATCTACCACAAGAATCAGGAGTTAACCCAAACTTTTATTTTAACTGCAGCAAATAAATGGAACATTAGCAGTAAACTGCAGAGTCTTGGATCCTATGAAAAATACTTATCCAGACAGCAAAATCTAATGGAATAATTACTGCCTTAAAAAATTAAATAAATCCAATATTTATTAAATTAACTATGTAAAGGTTTATTGTAATTGCTGCACTCTAGAGTCTGTAGCATGCATCAAAGGCCTTGTATATTTAAGAAACATTGTAAATTGTAAAAGTCTGTCCATTTTGACAGAGCATTTAAAATATGTATTTACTATTTTATTTCCTCTTGACATAGCATCCAGTTGGTGCACCACAGTGCTATACAGAAATCAACCAAAGAGCTTCGTGACATGTCTAAAAATAGAGAGATAGCATGGCCTCTTTCAACGCTTCCTGTGTTTCACCCAGTCACTGGTGAGATTGTACCGCCCCTTCATACCGACAGCTACGATAATACCAGTATGCCACTGATGCAAACACAGCAGTAAGTATTTAGATTTTATTTTTTAACACTCGTTATGTTGCACAATTTAACTATGGATTCCAGTGCTTGTCATCTGAAATGTGTTTATTATGGAGGTATCAGTAATGACTGTGTAGTTCAAGATTGCTCTGATGTTTGCATTTCAAGCAGAAAGGCAGGCTTTCCGTTATAAAATTAAATGGCTGGGTTTCAGTCTGCAGACTTGGCAAGAAGCTTTGTGTGGAAGTTAAATTTCTGCATATTTTGGAGAAAAACTACTTTTGACGGAGGAATCATTTAAAACTGTTCTATTTTGGACACCCTGCCTCGTAACCCATGTCTTTGGAGTTCGGTATAAAACTACCACTGGGTTGGTGGTATTTTCATACCAGAAAAATCCAGACTTTGTAAGTAGTTAGTCATGTACCTGTCACACGTGGTTTATGTTTGAAATGTTAACATTGAACAGAAGAGCATATTCCATTACACAGATAATAAATATAGACTTGCCAAGGAAAATGCTCAGAGCTCTCAGCCGTTTACATTGTTGTCAGCCTCTCTCCAAGACAGAAACCAGAAAAATATTCATTTCTATTCCTTAAAGTTCATTTATCAGTAACTTAATGAAACTATCAAGACAGACCCATCGAGTGCTTTGCACATGTTCTAATTCAGACGAGTCGGTAGCGCTGTAGGAAAAAGGCATTTCTAGAAAGATTTGGTTGACATGTCTGGAGTTGAGCAGATCTGAGGCAGTGGTCCCTGAAGCGGCTGGCGTTGTTTTTCAGGGCTGTGTTATGACACTAGCTCCAGTCGGTAGCTCCTCAGCTGGCAGGCCTGCATGGCCCCAATGATACTGGTCCAGTGCCAGCACTAACTTGGCCCTAATTTACAGATGCTTGCCTTGAATGCCCTTTATAATGTAGGTACGTGCTAGAAGAGTGTTTTCCTCTCCCTGTCCCAAAGCTAAATTCTCCAGAAAGTACAGCTATATAAATTATCCCTTGTACAACTACTGCAAAGTGCTCTACCCTGTCTTTAACAGTTTCTCCTCTATTCAGAATAGCAATTTTTTATGACTGGGATGCCAAAGCCTGTGCCAAAGGCTTTCTTGAGCTGTACATTGAGTATTTATCCACTTCACCTACATTCCAACCCCTAATTCCTTTCTGTAAAAACAACCTTAATATCTGGTAGGTGTTAAAATACACACTTAAGCAGGACACAAAAATGTGACTTTGCCTTGGTAAGTGAACTGATCCGATATGTAGAACTAGCTGACTGTTCATTCATTCCACAGTCAATAATTAACTTGCAAATACTGTCACCTTTTCTGTATTCATCACTTATGGAAACCAAACTTTGCATAACATCAGGAACCTGCGGTGACTCTTGTTACCTCTGGCGTTTCACCAAGCCCTGAGCCTTTGAACCTAGTTGACAAGTGAAATAATAGGAACTACCCCTTAGCACTAATTTCCTTTCTTTCATTGACTTGGCTAACCTTTTGACAACTGTATATGCATAGTTAAAATGGATTATTGCTTCATAAGCAAAAAAAAGAAGTTTAAATACTGAACTTTCATGCATACTATACTTCAGACTTTGTAGGAAGCATTAAAGATATTAAATTGTTTTTTGTAGGAACCTGCCACATCAGACTCAGATTCCACAGCAGCAGAGTGCAGGTCAGTACTGAGAGAATACTCTAAGTGACTGGTGCGGAGGAATCACTAGTCAAAATGTATACGGTCTATGGACAGTGGAAACCATTTTGAAATATAGTACAGTATTACAGCATTGTCATTCCAGATATTTTTGATACACCAGTGAAAATTTTGGGATGGGACTGATTGAACAAGTAGGAGAAATGCTACATTAAGATTCAGCATGAGGCACTGGAATCTGGTACAGCTAAGTTAGAAACCTCCTCATATAAATAATTTTCTATTACAACATGAAGCTACAGCCAGATTCCCAAATACAGTTACACTGTTCAAATTCTCTAAAACTTGACTGGAAATCAAAATTTCTAATTCTCACCAATACTAGTTAAGCTCTGAAGAAGGAGCTCCTTATTGCTGTTACTAAACATAAAGAGTTGATAGTGGGGAATCTGTGGTTAGGCACATATCCATGCTGCATGTTTCCCATGTCTTAGTCACCACTTTTGCATAATTTTCACAAATCCTAGTGTACTGACGGAGGTTGTGAATGATCCCATCAGAGTATCAACTAAGGCTGACTGTTCTCTCTAGTTAGTGTATCAGGTACGA
Organism: Haliaeetus leucocephalus; assembly: GCF_000737465.1. Taxonomy (NCBI): domain Eukaryota; kingdom Metazoa; phylum Chordata; class Aves; order Accipitriformes; family Accipitridae; genus Haliaeetus; species Haliaeetus leucocephalus. The sequence goes on from NW_010972436.1 coordinate 3,165,830, forward strand.
GAAAAAGCTACAGCTGTAGCCATGTGAAAGGGAATGAGGATCATACAAGGAAAATGTAGAGGCTAAAATATAATTTTTGAATATTCAGAGAGGTATTTAGGCAAAACTCTAGAGATATGTATATATTGAACGTAACAAGGGAACTACAGCTCTGAGAGGAAGATTTGTTTTACCTTAGGAGTTACATAAGCAACTCTTTCTTTTCATTCAAAATCCTTCTTCTTCATTACTGCTTTCGGGGATTAAAGGAGAATATCGTATGACAACATTTCAAAGATTTGAGGCAAGTATATAATAGATGCTTCTGCCCATGTGGTTTTTTGTTATCTGGAAATTAAAAACACATTTATAAAAAAACCCAACCTGACTGCAGTTCTGCTAGCTTTGCTATTTGTGTGCTTTATTATACATACACTGGAAATGGTGGATGACCCTGGCAGTCAAAAGCCTCCAGCACTGGTTTGGGTTGACATTTAGTATAGCTCTTATCACTCACTACTGCCGGCATTTAGAAGGCAGAATAAAAATGTCACACGGTTCAGCTCTTCTGTTATGACTGTTTTGTTACAAGAATTCCAGTCTGTCTTGCAGTAAAAAAGATGCAAAATCACCTGGTAGTACTGTATGTTGACAGCAGTGAGAAATTTTCAAAAAGGTATGAAATACAAGCTAGCATGGGTTTGTCGCCTACCAGTCGCGCTGAAGAACTGCCATAAAAATAGATCTTAAAAATTCTCTTGTGTCTGTATTTTCTGTAGTACATCATTTTGGTAGAATACATCTGTTCTTTCATATTCATCGCAGATGCTGCCTGTGACAAGCTCTTGGAAACTGGGGCAGGGGGAAATGTATTTGGGACAGACGATGTTTCCTCTTCTTCTCTTAGTTTACAATTACACCTTCCTTCCTAACTCAGATGTGCAGATGACACTGCAAGCACTTCCATGACATGATGGCACGTGCCTCTTGGAGTTTATCTTCTAAAGGATATCTATGACTTGTGTTGTCAGTAGGTTAGATTTTTAGAAAGTTACAAAATTCAGGCACTCCTAAGATTTTTTTAGTAGCATCAGTACAAACTTAGTAATCAATTTTATTGATCTGTTCAAATAAGAAATTTACAATACTAAACCACTTAAGGCCAAAAAGCCTATAGAACTAGACAGTCATTGTTTAATTTTCTTCCTTTCCTACAGAAAATTCCCAATAATATACTCAGGATTATTAACATACTATCACTCACCACCATGAATAAGAAGATACTTCTATTTTAAAGCTTCAGTAGACCATACTTAGTAATTTGAAGAGCAGACCACGTCTAATAACCACTATCCTCTTCAGGAACTGTCTGCATCCCCAATAAGAAACAATTTTTTTTTAACCTTATATAATAATGCAGACTTATAGCTGACATAATGCTCGACTATTTCACAAAGTTAAAAAATAATTGGGAAAGAATTGTCTGAAAGGTCAGAACTCCCATCTAACGTTTATATTACACTGCTGAAAGTTGCTACTGGTCTTCAATATGAAAAGGTATATTAAGTTTTATAATTGTCTGTGTGAATTGGCAAAATTTATGAGGACTGTTTTAAGGTGCTTAGATGAAAAAGTTTATAGGATATTCCTATAATGCAAAAGCCTAGTGCATGTACCCTGCATACTGCATTTTCCATTTTGAGCTTCACAGTCTCCCTATGAAGTCTGTTAGATCCCAAATAGAAAGATAAGTTCCCAGTTAAACAATCTTCTCCCAGATCTCTTCCTTCCCAGAAGAAAGCAAGCAAAGGTTTTTCATGTGTATGTTGTCTTTTGGTCCAGGTTGTACTTGCAGTGTTTCTCCAATGTGGTTGTTGATAAAGGACTAATAAGTACTATTTATGTTACCAATTGACAGTTCAATATTGTTGAAGCATCATCTGCCACTGATGGATTATATAAATTCTCATCTATTTGCAGGTAAATGGTATTCCTGAGGAAAGAAAACTAACAGAAGCAATGAATTTGTAATCAGAGAAGGCAGCAAATTGTCTTATTTCCTTATTTGTTCTGATTGATGCATGAGTTTTTCTGGTGTATATTGTGCATGCCCACAGTATTAAGATGATCTCGGTGCCAGAGAGTACAATCACTTCCATATAACTAATGTACTGTATGCTTTTGTACTTTGGACATTTTTGACAATTTGTAAACACTGATAACTTTTTATATTTGTTACATTCAGAAAATAATCTTTCAAATATATGTATTAATAAATATATCTTTATTCTGTGTTGTGATCTCTCCTGAAAGTTTTAACAGGGAAATCAAAACTTCAAAATAAACACCAGGTTCAAAGGATTTCAGACTCTCTTCAATGGGATGATATAAATGCCTTACATTTGCACAAAAAAAGCAGTAGTGTATAAGCATGAAAACTTGTGCAATATGAGGCTCAGAAATAGTATTCCAGATGTACTAGGCATTAATTTTGTAGAGATTATCAAAATATAATGAGCAAAGTTATTTTTGAAAATAACAAACAAAAAACTAAAACTGTTCCTGTTGAAAATTGGATTTCTGTTCCTTTACCAGATATTTAACCTATTTAACAACTTATAAGCAATAAAACATTTAAAATCTGTCCATTCATTTATCTGGTTATGTTGGAAGAAACTGTTACAAACTCCTGTAGGCAGAAATTAATGTCTGCAAGTAAACAAGGGTAAACTTTGTTACAGTATACATGGACTAACTTTTAACTCTCGAAAAATTTTTTTTGTTAATATTCCTGATGCCCCGATGCAGTTTATTTTTTATATCCTCCACATTCTTTGTCCTATTCAGAGCAAAAAGAGTTCTGGGAGAACTAGCTACCCAATAAACCAAGGATTATTTTTTAGCATCTTAAAAAGGAGTTGATTAAATACATACTTTCCTGGGAGGTGGCTACTTTGAGAGGCATTTGTCTACACAGCAGAAAGCTTAATAATACGAAGTTTGTTAAAAGGAAATGAACTGAGGTTTCCTTATTTTTTCAATAGATGGCGACAGTTTATCTCCTGACATTGTTTTGCACATTTTAAATGAATTTTTCTGATGCTTCTTTAAATCCTCAAATAGAGCATAATGCAGGACTTCAGGGTCTCCAGCTGTAACAGCTCACACCAACAGTTCTTGGGGTTTTACCTCAAAGCATCATACTGTTTTAAGCTGACACTTATACTTTGTCTTTTTTCTGTAATATTTTCTCTTTCAGAAGCTGTATGTTCATCAGGACATTGCACTGTAAGCAGAAAGCTGCATCTGCTTTAAAATTGCTAAATGCTGGCTACATTTCCTTAGCTGAGGTTTCTGCTAAGAGAAATTGAGTAATTTAGGAATTTAAGACTGAGGCTAAAAAAGAAACTGTAAAATAAGGTTATTAGAGTTTGTAGAAAGACCAAAGTAGTCACTGGCCTTTTTTTTTCTTTCTTTTTTTCTTTTTACAGTTATGACCCTGTTCCTTCAAAACACAAAAACATATTTTGTTTGCTTAAAAATGAACATAATAATGATGTGCTTATAGGCTTGGACCTGAAGGCAACCCTTTGGCAGATAACTAAAACAAGTCTTGAGCTGCTTTTTAGGTACATTTTGTGCAACAAGTATGATAACTATTGCAGCAAAATATATAATCAGTGCTCAGTACATTGTACATACATACGTATATATTGTCAAGCCTTGAACGTGAGATTTTGCAAGGCTACCCTAAATCCTAAGCACAATCCACAGAATATGTTAACAAATGCATCGAGCCATAGGAATAGTGCCAGTGGTTACTATCCTACGAGAAGTAGCTCAAGCTACGGTCATTAAGTTGAAAAACTAAGTCAGTTTCTGAAACAGTTGGGATAAAGAAAGAGCCATTCCTACTTACTGTCAAGGTGGCACGCATCACACCTACCTCATCCAAAAGGTACCAAGGAGGAGCTTTCATCAGTCAGCCAGCCTCCTGAGAGACCCCTCCTTTTTTCCAGCAGCTTGGATGCTTATCGGTGAAAAGTGAATTAGAAGACTGCAGACTGACATTTATAGTAAATTAAAAATTTACCTCTCTTATCCAAGCTGTGAAAAATTTGAGTACAATCAGCATTTGGTTTCTACTACTATTTTCAAATGTATGAGCTGTCAGTGCTTTGAAACAGAAATGAATGGAATGGATTTTAAATAATGATTTTTAATGCAACATAAGACTAAACTTTGTAAATAGTATTGGGTTTGGATCATAACAATTTCTGATAACTTGAGGGTGACATGACAATCAATTAAATACCAGCTGAGCTGCTCCCTTCTTGTTTGTATTAATATGTAACAGTGCTAGTATCTTTAAGGAAATTTCTTAAACTGTTATATAAGTGCACAAAGAATCAGTTTGTACCAGTGAGTGCTCCACCTATTCTGAAAAGAATCTAATGATGTAGGTGGCTTGGGTATTAAGCACACCTGAACTATTTTATGATTGAAAGCTTCATTCATTTGAGGTAAGTTTAATAACAAATTATTTATTTTTACTTACTAAATAATTACTGTGGAAGCATAGATTTATAAAGCTGGCTAAAAAGACACTTATGGCTAAAGAACTAGTAATAGTTAAAAGCGCTGATAGTTAAAACAGTAAGTTCACAGCCTCTTTTAATGATGTACAATGACAGTATCAATTGATATTGTATTGATTAAGTGACAGTTGCAACCAAATTAAATACAAAGCACTACAGATGTCTGTAAATATATGTAAAATGTAATAAATAGGAAAACATTAAGTAGTGATGTTGCTGCCTGGTTATTTTACATAATGATGCCTGAACAACTTTGTGTTATAGTTGTTAACATTATGGACACTGATACTGGAGGGTGTCTTAGGAACAGAAGTGGAGCCGATTGTGCAGGGTTTCTGTTTAACTGGGGGAGATGCCTAAAGCGGTGTTGTAACTGGAAGGGATGGAGAGTATTTGCACCACAATGCAATTTACCGCAGAAGAATCTTTCTTCCTGCATTGCATCTGAAATAATCTCTGGTACAAGTGAATATCTGCCCTTCATTTGAAATAATAGTATCCAGAATATCACTCTGGAGAAACTGCAATACTAATCTGTAATTTAAGGTAGGCATAATAGTGAACTGTAGCCCAGCTAGAGTCAAGCAATAAAAAGTTTTTACTTAATTGATGCTGCTCCCATTACAAAAATAAGCATCCACAGCACATTTATTTAATGTTTAAGTTACTTCATATTTTTACATAACCTGAAAATAAAATATATTTATCCCACATACAGTAACAGTAAACAAGTGCATTATTTCAAACATTAAAAATAAATCTTTTAACCAAGTCTGTACAACAGATAAATAAAATTATATCTACAATACTTAAGTTGTGAAGAACAAAATAAAAATTATCCCTCAAACTCACAGTTCACCATTGCTCCTAATACTGGCATAGATGAAGGTTATGCATCCTATCCCCCATGACAGTGTTCACCTATACCATTTCTTTCAGCCATTCAAATGTACTGATCAAGGACGTTAACTTTCCAAACATTGGAAGTAATGCACACAAAGAACAAATAGCTGAGTATCTTTCCAATAGCTTCAAAATAGCTGGCAGACTTAGTAAAACTGCTGAATTTGGGGGAAGTGAATGATTTTTCTTTTTTATGATGAATGACTGGTCGTTCTTTAAAAGAAACTGTTCTCCACCAAAAAAAAAAAAAAAGCCATTCTTTTCACACTTATTTTTTTGCACTTATTGGTGGCTTCAAATTTGAATTCAGTTTTTTAACTGGGATAAGATCAAAAACATGTACACAACAGTACATACAGTACAGATTAGGATTCATATTGTTTATAATCATACATAATTGCACATATGCTTGGAAAACAATCCTGTGCTCATGTTTTTGACTGCTAATAAGTAATCAGTAGAAGAGTAAAATGAAGAAGCAACTAGAGGTCAAACTATCACTTGAACTAAAACCACAAACAGCAAAGAAATGACTGTAACTTCACTGAGTAAGTGGAACATAAATTACAGCTTGTCACTGCCACGCTGAAGGGCTATTTCTTTCAATTTTACTTTTTATGCTGAAGGAAAGAGTTAATAAGAAAGATGGGAACTGCTAAAAAGGATGGGGAAAAAAGGTTCCTCCAAATGGCTCCAATCTCATTCCATTTGTAATTCTGAGATTCAACCACATGCATGCAACAAGATGACTACTAAATTCTTCCTCCTCATGATATCAGCAGATTGACATGCATCCTTTTAAATGAAAATATTATTACAGGATAGAATATGGCACCAGTTCCCTAATGAGACCTAGTTCAAAGTTCCCTACAAATTCAGAGAGGTTTGAAGATCACCATTCCCCTGTTCTCCCATTTCCTTAAGATCTGACAGAGTGGATATGATGGGATTTCATCTCACTGGAAAATGTTAGAGGTCTTCCAAAAATTCTCCATCCTGAACTAAGTGTCTGAAAATTATTCATCTGTTTGTTCACTGGGATTGTACAGAGAACTGCACATAGTTAAATAAATTAGTAGATAATTTATGAAAAAAATGCACACAATTTTAGGGAGAAAAAAATCAGATTTTCTTTATAAAAAAATTTCACCTCAGAATTCACCATATTTGCTGAAAACATCTTAAATTTCTAAAAAAATCCCATAAAATATTATGTAAACTTGTATATATTCTTAAATCACTGAATTGGTGATGACTTTTTATTTCCACGTATAAAGGGTTTCATATAATGTATACTATCTCCACCCAAAATACTCCTTTCTAAACAAAAAATTACCATTTTGTTCAGAAGAACGCCCTGGTTTACCAGTAACTTCATGTTTCACATCAGCTAAAGGTGAGCATTAACGAAGGATCACAAGTTTGCTCTTTTTTGTTCCTTGATGAGAATGATTACAGAATGTGTTATGTATAGGTGGTACTCTAGTAACATCCACTCTTCATTCAACTGACACAAGATAAAGATAATTCCGTGATATGCATGTGATATTGCTAAATGATTTAACTTCACTTCTTCGTGTCACGTTTAAACAGGTATGTAAACAGAAACATATATCCAGTAGAAAAGACTCATTTTCACATGCAATTCTGTACAGTGCATTCTTGTTTCTCAGATTATTTGAGAAGGCTGTTTCCACACAAAATGTGTACATTTGCGCTATATACATTTTCCACAAACTTAATTTAAATGTCTTCTTGTACTTCCAGTTGAGAATTTTTGTTCAGGCAGACACAAAGTAAACCTGAAGAAAGTTTCCAAGAATCTTTTTAAGTTAATGCCTTGACTGATCTTGCATTGCTGAGAAAAGGAGTAGTCCAGAAAAAAATCCAGCTATGCATAGCAACCTTTTCAGCAGAGTTGAGTTATCTTTAGGAACCACAATCTGTGCTAGATCGTTAGTGATCTGAGAAATCTCATGTGCCACACACACAAATATAAAAGTGCTGACAAGAACATTAAACATTGGATATCCAGGAATGAGCACCAAGATCCCCTTTGTGTCTGCTGCCAGCCAAATATGGTATTGGCAAATGAAAAGCTGAAAGAAAAAAAGAGTGTCTTTAATAATACTTATCTATACATATTTTTACTTATATAAAAACATACAATTATTACTATTGCATCAATTGACACACTGTCCTGCTTAAGTCAGACATTTATGATTAAATAATGTACTTTGAGGAGCTGTTTTCCACATGTCTTTGCTACAAGACAAAACTATTAGTCTGTTACAATACAATGGGTTTGCTTAGCTCTTAACCAAATACAGATTAGGGGAGCATCGTTTATATTATGTCAAAACAGATGAGGAATATGCCTCCACTCAGTTACTGTACATCTGGTTAGGGACTGAACTAACAAGCTTGCAAATAAAAGCTAATGCTTCAACTGCTGATGAATGCAAAGCACCTTAAAGTTCACTAGGAATCAGAACAGTGAAAATGTGATCCTTTAAAAAAATTCAGAATCATGTACTACATATACATTGTATTACAACGAGTTTCTCATATAAGTTCCTTTCCTTTTTTAAAATATACTTTAGTAGTACAATGAAATTAAACATTTAATTTTACTAAAGAGCAAATAAAATGGAAAGCAAGATAATTCCTACTGTTTCAAAATTACACTCAACGGAACAAGATAACATTTGCACTAAGAAGGGTTTTGTTTGTAAAGTTATATTTGTTTATTAATGCAGGAAAGCCTTCTAGGGCAAACACATTTGTAAGTGTACTTATACTAGTCAGTATAATTCATGCTGATTCTTCAACTGGCTTAAATTTTATCTTCCAACTGCATACACGCCACAGCTTACTCCAGCATTAAATCCCCTCTCTCACAACCCTAAACTCCCACCCAAAACAGCGTAAGAAATAAGTTTGCTACTGTGAGACTGCTATTTCAGCTATGATTTTTAAGTGTAGACGGAAGCTACAATGCTCAAAGAGGTCAAACACAACAGCATTGTATTAAATAAGCCAATAAATGTTTTCACTATTTATGTGTTATACTACAATTTAGATAATAAACCACCTTACATTTCTAAGTTTCAATTCACTGTACTTCTGATCATTCTACTTACCTCTAGAGAAATTTTGCCAAACCAGGCAAAGAACGAGCTATACACAGATCGGACGTATCCAGGAATGTTCCTGATGAGGATGAAAGCTAAAATCTTTTTTAAAAAAGTAGTAGAAAATAGTGACTGTGGATGACAAGTAGATTACACATACACACACAAAAGGTTTATTCATTTTCATTGTCTAAAGTGAACGGCATCATGCATTAAATTTTCTTTAAAATCTAATAAATACATAAACCAAACAAAAAATCCATGTAGTTTATACTTAACAAAGTAGGTCTTGAAATTGCAAATCTCTTACACACATTGTTATAGCATAGCAAGTCACATTTACATCTTCAGTAGAATCATGGCCTTGATGTTGATAGACACTACTATACACTTACTAGGCATGGTCACAAAACACGTTATACCATGCTAGCCTAAAATGAAGGTGGCAACAAATTTGATTAACCCTCATTTTTTAAAGAGATGGTGTCAAGATGGACAAATTAATACTAAAAAATTAAGTCACACATGCTGCCCCTCAAGAAAGCAGGACAAACTATTAAAAAAAAAGAAACAGAGAAGGAACAGAATCAGATAGCTGGCATATAGTGGGGCAGGGGACACAGTAAAAGGAAAATCTAAATTTAAGAAAACAACATGCATGCCCCTGTGGCCCACCTCTTCTCTGCCTAAACATGACTATAGGGTCCCATAGGTTGCTTCCTACACTAGTACCTCCCAAACACTCATGCTTCCCTACATCTTTCTTCTTTTCCACTGGTATGCAATTAGTCAAAAGTTCAGTTTGGACTTAAACAGTGCATATGAAACCTACCCTAAGGACATCAAGGTTAATCAAAAGCATAATCACACTATGTGATTTCATTGCTTAAAGGAATGAAAAACAGCGAGCAATGTAGTTAAACCATTTTTCACTTTCAGACACAAGAATGAAGCTCAATATCTGACATGTCATGCTCAAGCAAAAATATATTTTAAAATAATTTTTAAAAAAGCCCAAACAAGAACAGAGTAGATTCTATCACTGTAAGAAAAAGGACTATAATTATAATTACCTGTACCACAGAAACAGAAGGATGTAGTTCATTGCACTCTGTCTTGTTTTTACAGCTACTAGCCCAAATAGAGTAGGTCTAAAAGATATAAAAATTAGTCAGTGTAGCAATTATATGTAACATTTAAAAATGAAACAAGCGGTAAGCTATTTCAAAGTGCTTCAGCAGTAGTTGGTTCACTAAGATGTGGGACAGTAATAGAAAAATACACATTGTGTTTAGTTTTGTGTTTCTCAAATTCTTTGCAACTGACAAATACCATACTTGTTCATACCCTAAAATACAGGCATACTGTTGTCAATTTTTTCATCACAAATAGGTAAGCAATGAAGAGTGAAGAGCTGCATTATCTACCATGTAATTTCTATGATCGGATTTTCTTCTAACCTTTGCAATGAACTAAAAGAGTGATGATGTTTTCATATACAGTTGACTGAGAGGAAAAATATTTTAGTGAGTAGATAGGTAGGGCTGTGCACAAAAACACAGCTGAAATACCACCAGATCAAGATTTGATTTTTTAAATCAATTTTTTTAATTTTCTTAAAGAAGAACTTCAGAAAACTTATTCTATAGAGATTTACAAACCTGATTATACTAGTATACTAGGTACGTACCAAAAATGATACAATTGAAATAAATAATAAAACATTAGAAACTCTGTTGGAGAAAAGAGGATCTCCCTTTCCTTCTGATATCATCTGATGTTTCTGCAATGCCAGATAAATAAAAGCAAACAGCATCCCATAAAAAACCACCTGTAAAAGACAAACAGAATGCAATGAGTGTTTCATGGCTTTTACAAGTACTTCAGGTACAAACTCTTAACAGAAATGCTACAGGATAAACTATTTGTAATACCAAAGCTCAGGTGTCAAAAGGTCCTTTTCCAGATTTAGTGAAGCAAACAAAAATAGGCTTTCTACACTAGATTGTCATAAGCTGCATTTTTAACTCAACTCAAAAACTACAAATGAAGTACTCTTACTAATGCTTCACAGAGCATTAAAGACACCACAATGAAATTTCAAGAAGCTTTCAAGTACCTACTATCCTTTCTGCAATCTATGCCAGCATTGAAAAGGTCCTTCTCTGGGGAAAAACCAGGAGTCTCTGGCCTTCTCCCAGTTTGGCAGGTGAAAACATTCAAGAAGCACTACAAGTGCTTCCCTCTCTCACAGATACAATTCTTCAGAGTGTTTTATGATCTTATGCCAAGTTCTCATTAGCTAGCAACACGATGCTGTTTCAGGCCCATGTGGTGCATGTCTTCTGTATTTATTTTGGGACTTCCTCTTTAGCAGCATTAGAGAACACACACTATTCACAAGCAACAGATCTCCAAGTCTGAAATGTCACAACGCAGTGTGTGCTGCTGATGGGAGCAGCCCAAGTTGTGACAACTGTGTGCTCCACAAATTTCAGTTACTGAAGACCTCCAGAGGGAGAAGCCTGCAAGTGCTCCCGTTAAGGTTAGCAGATGAATGCTCCCGTCTTAGAAACTCCACTTATCTTACCAAGACAACAAAAAAAAGTGTCTGCCTGTTCTATTCCCCTACATTGTAGCGTCAGTAACTGGAAAGAAAGCACTTTACTGGAAAACGATTTCAAAATATGTGCAAGAATAGTCTGGTTTGGGCATCAAGACCCTGATTTTAAAAGTGCTTTAAAGGTTACCTTAAAAGAAATACATCCTGAATTGATACAACTTTCAAAAAGTATTATTAAGAAAGCCACCACAATAATTTGCCTTGTATTTCAATAGCCTGAAGTGCTACAGGCGTTAAGTTTTCACAGTAAAATTTTTGAGAAAAGACTAATCTAGGTTGCTTTATGACTTTATTTTTTAAAAGCAAACTAAGCAGGATCCAGCAGCAAATAAATCAACAGCCATCTTTTAAGCAAGGCTTTGACAGACATTTGCAGAAGTAAGGTGGATGCAGCTTAGTCTTCTATTAAACAATCCACTGGGACAAACTTCTGCTGTCTCTGGAGGAAAGGAAAACAACCCACCCTCCCCCAGATTAAAAAATACACTTAAAAGAGCAGTATAAATTTATGCAAACGTTACATACATAGCGATCCAACTTCCACCTAAACCACCATTCATAGACATTCCCATTCAGCTCAAAACACTTGGACAGTGGCCAAAAAGAAAATATCTTCTCAAATGCACCCTGTAAAAAATAAACATGGCAAAAGCATTAACACTGATGTCAACCATATTTACTAAGTTTAAATCAATATGCTGTCTTTTAATATTATCGCATCTCTATTTCACTAGCTACGTGGCATTACCAAAATAACAGGCTTCCTTAGAAGGCATTCTCCCTCCTCCCCCTCAAAGGAAAACAAAAAACAACAAAACAAAAGTACTTCTTCAGATGAGAGAGGGTTTCAGTTTTGCTTCGCATAAAGGTATTGGCACGCCTTCTATTTTGTACTGCAGGCTTAAAGGGAGAGATCCACCAGTGTGTTGGGATAACGAATGCATACTCCACAGAAGACTACAGTTCAACGGGCTTACAACCAATGAGGGGTTCCCCCCCCCCCCCCAAAATCCTAGAGTGACAAACTCTGCACTTACTTCTGTCAGCTATACTTACAGCATGCAGTAAGTCACTAACGTAGCATGAGAACCAGTCTTTTGATAAGGTATCAAAGACAACACCAGGTCTCTGAGAGACACAAATCTTCATATAACCGTATCACCAGATGCTAGCAAAACCCAGCAACTTTAAGCACATCAAAAAAAACCCACCCCAAAACCAAAGCACAGACCTTTGTATTTATTACAGTTGAGGTATACTGAAAACATGTCAAGCAATACAAACAAGTAAGATAGAGAATTGTGTTTTTTCCAGTGTCCACACCAATTCAAATATGAAAAGAAATTGAAAGGTTCAATTTTTTCTCTTCTGTATTTATGATACAGGAGCAAATATACAAGTTATAAGCACATTAAAAAGTAGAGAAAGATAATATACCCTTAGGTTGTTAAGGATAAAAATAGTCAAAATTTACAAACCTGAGAATATGACAGAAAATATATACATGTCAGTAAGCAAATCAGTTTCAGCAGTAAACCAAAGTGCCATAAGCAGTTCCCTGAGGAAGAAATAAATTAATCAGTATACAGTCATCAATTTTTCAATCGCAAAACCCAGGACACATTAAATAATAATTGCCAATTATTTAGTGTAGTTATGCTTAGTAATAGACACATTCATAAATAAATGTTCAAGTATTACCAGCAATATTTTATCACTATCTACAGTTACGTATTACATTTTACTTTAAGCAATTAAAATAAACATTCATATTAATTAACAACCTATTAATCCTAAATCAATCCTCACGTCTAAAACAGGGACAACATACATAGATAAAGAAGAGAATTTAGGTGTTCAAACAGAAACACTATTTTAAAGCCTCTCCTTTCCCAAACACTCTGCACAGGCAGTCCTTATTCTAGCTGAATGTAAAGAAATAAATAAAACAAAATGCCCAACGGCTTTTGTCATGTGAAATAAGTACAGCATGTATTATTAAACTTTGAGGTACCAGTTGTATTCTAAAGCTCAACAGCAGGTCATTAGGGACAAGTATCTTGTTAAGAGAAGCCTGAGAAACTGTTCCTCAAAGCTGTCGACTGATACTAAGCTCTACCCAAGCCTCAACATTGCAACCAAAATCATCTCCCTCTCTCACCATATAAATTGGTAGCTGTAAACAGGGACATAAGCAAGTGAAAGTTGTCATTGAAAGATTATCTAGTTTCACAGTACACTATTGCTCCTAAGTACACATTAGTAATTTTTCTGTATCTGGAACAGAAGTGCCTTTGTAGAAAAAAAAAAGTAATATCGGAGCTGTTTGGCTTCGAGGTATCTTGTAAAACTACTCTCTAATTATATTTTTTTGCAGCATCTATTCCTAGCATGCATTTGGTATATTTCATTATCATATCTGCAGACTATAAAATTTGGAAACTACTCCATCAATAGGAAAGGAGGATCTAAGACTCTTAATGTTTTAGTTCTAATTTAGGTGAATTAAATAATGAGCATTTACTTAATCTAAGATACTAAGATATCAAATCCCATGTTCTTAATTGGCAGGATATGGCAGAATTGGTGCTCAAGATGGATAAGACATATTGGCAATACAGAATGGGAAAGTCTAAAAGCTCACTGTTCATGCCGTACTCATTGGTACACCACAGCAACAATCTCAGCTAGCATAGATAGTGTAACCTATATTTTTAGTTTGCATTCAGTAATATTACAACTCTTGATAAAACACATTTCTGATGGTCAAAGCCTATTAAAAAGTATTCTAATATGACTGTAACCAGAGACAGAGTTTAGTTACCAGCTGTTACATTTTTCAACTGACATCTAATTCATCCATGACAAACTGCATTTCTGTGAACAGCCGTTTAACATATTTTGACTACGTTACAAAGAGACTGAGATCTACTAACAATACCACTTCTGTATGTAACATGCAAATGTTTTATAGCAGAAAGAAAAAAAAAAATCTTACCATTTGCTTTCTTCTGGACTATCTGAGGCCATATAGCTAAGGTGGCATAAATGATCATAAACCAGACAGTGACTAATGGCACAAAGTAGTAGAACTGGTAAGGTCGGTCCATCACTATGCACAGTACCACAACCAAGAAATTGAGACGAAATAAAACCTGGAGGGTGTCAGAGGAGGGAAGACAGAGGATATATAAACTGGGAGGCAAAGCTGAGAGAGACAGGGGACATGTTTCTTTAACACTATATGAAAATATCTATGTATTTTACATCTCACATGCTGATTATATTTCAGTTGACACATGGATGAGTATCGCGGGGAACATCAACAATGCAATATAAGACTGCAGGCTGATTATGTAGTACTGGACCTGTCCTACACTGGCCTACTTGGGTAGAGATAGCAATGAAAATAGGGTAAAACAGAACTGACTATTTCCCAGGCTGGGGACTGAGTATTCCAGTTGCTGGATGCTGTTAAAGCCTCTCTGCTTTCACTCTCATAGCTACCTGGGCTAGCACAGTTAAAGCTAGGGTAATGTCATTACCAGCGCTGCAGTTAGGCTGTAGACTATAAGCATGTTCAATAAGCAAGATGACTTGAGTTATATGACAATATAATACTTAACAGCAATAAAAGATATATTTTTTCTTAATTTTTTAAACTGCTACAGCACACACTGCAAAACCTGGGAGCAAAACCACAAAAATAGGTATGTTCTCCAGTACTGTTATGGTGTGAAAATTTATTTTCTTTATTAACAAATGTAGGCTCCAATACAGTCTTGGGGAGTCTGCCTGGATCATTACTTATATATTGCTATATACTGTAAATTGCTATTGCAATGAAAACTCCATTGCTATATATTGGAAAATATTTGTCTTGATATTTTAAAGCCTACATACTTACATTTTTTACATTGTAAGTATCATTTATATGCCATATGTTTGTATTAGATAAACACTACCAATTAAACAGGTCAGATTACATAGAAACAATAGCCACTTTTAATGCACAAACCTTGGTTAAGTAACCTAGTATCACATTATTTAGGGAGTACAGGTATATTATGGATATTGTGTTATCTGAACAAATTTCTTTATAAAAATGGTAAGTAGGTATTCCTACCTGACACACTCTGTATACACCAAAGTCCCCTTTTATCCAAAAATATGAGAAGTGCCCATAACCTGTTTGGAACAGATACGCAGCAACCAGAACTCGAATGTGCATATACACAGGCAAAAACTGTTGAGAAAAATAAAGTACCTTTTATAAATTGCCATGTAAATGCTTCTGGCTTCCCCCCCCCCCCCCCCCGCATCTTATGCTTTTTCTGCATTGCCGTAAATCATGTTTAACTAAGAAAAGAAACATTATGCTACATTTCCCTGTTTATTACTAAGCTGTTTTGATGTCCTAACCTCTCTGATATTAAAATTAATTTCTTCTATTTATTACTCTACACTTTCCATATTTCATTACCAGTTAAGGGAGACTTAAGAATGGCTCTTTGAAAGTTTACATTCAGCAGTTTCCAGTTCAGAACATAAAAAAGAAGTGTTGCTAGCAATTAAAAATAAATTAATGTAATATTCTACATGGACGAAACAAGTATATTTTTTCACTGGTTAAGTAATGCATAAAATGTTCTTATCAATAAAATCCACACTTAGAGAGAAAAACTAATTCAGCTAATACCATTTTTAAAACTACAGGAACGATAGCATTAGTTATTCATTCTATTCAATTCTAATACACACTTGCACTATCTTTCTTTTGAAGTAACATACCCAAACTGCATTCCCACTTAAAAAAATGATGAAATTCAAATAACTTACAGTGCTTGCTCCAGAGATATGATAAATCAAAATAACAAGTTGCATCCAGCCCTTCCATTCATCAGTCTGTTCTCTATTTAACACTTTAGTCTAATGCAAAACAAAACAAGAGTGTTGCTATTCCAAAAAGTACAACGAACATCTACAAAATGAGGAGAAAAAGTTCAAAACAATAAACCACTTTATGGATAAATAGGTCTCAATTGTAAAAGCCTTCTGTCTAGTGGACACAGGTCTACCAGATTTTAACATCATCTACACTCTCTTGTATTCAAGCTATGCTCACTTCCAGTTTGACTATGACAATGGCTCAAAGCACTCATAGCCATATGCTTTCAAAAAGCTTTTGCATCTAATTCCATGCAAACATTATATTGCTTGTGAGTGCATTTTTTGCAGATGAGTCATACTGACTTTGAAAATTTAACTTTCAATACTTAGCAATTAGTTATTTACACTCAAAATGGGAAACAACATTATAAGCTGGATGTCAACATGATCATTACCTCTTTGGTATTTTCGGTATAAAATACCCCCAAAACCAAGATATAGACGATTGGTATGAAGAAAGATGAATGTGTATAAAACTTATTTTCCTTCATGAAGAGATTTGCTCTGTCACATAGATAAAAATAGGTCATGATTAGACCAAGTTTGCAGAAGGAGTGTAAGAGCATCTCTAAAGTAGAAACATTAGGAGTGCTGATGGCAGGTTTCTTCTCCTCTCCACTTTCCAAATCAGTGCATGATTTGTTCTTCCGATAATTATTCCGATGAATTAAATTGATAATTAAATATCCAATAATGGACAAAGTAAAGAAACAGAAAGCTAACTTCTGTATCAGAGTGAGAGGAGGCTGAGGCTGGCAGCAGGAGCCATCAATGGGCTTCATTATCTTATTGCAGTAGACATTCATAAGAATCATCGCATTCTGTCAAAGAAATATGCAGTTTTGTCAATTAATCTCTAATTAAAAAGTTAACATTTTAATCATAAGAAATTTTATTCTAGATCATGCATTGACATAAAACATATGCTATTCTCACTTATCATTACATGGATAAAATGTCACAGTACCCCCATATACCTAGTTGCATTCCACAGTACAGTCAAAACATCTCTTCCAAACAGGAAACCCTTGAGCTTCTTGAAGTAAGCAAAAAGACCTAATCCTAATCCTTACAACAGAAGGGTTCTCTCTACTGGCTGTAAAAGGAGCTATAAAGAGCTAAATGGACTATAAATGAAAAACAGCTCACAGACTTGGGTCCTAAAGGGGCACGGTAATGAAGGTCTCTAAAACATCACAATGCAACTGAAACCCTTGGTGAGATGGTATTTAGTTCATCCAGTACTTAAAAGCAACTGAAACCTGCAAAGGAGTGGAACTAAAAGTGACATGGTGGGAGAGCTCTTTCACAAGAAAGGCAGACTGACAAAGCTCAGAGGGGCTCACTGCATGCATATATATATTGCTAGGTTAAAGATAAAATAAGAAATAAAGTCAGTGGCACTCCATGCAACCAGGAAGGTGGCTATTGTGTGTTTTCTTATCCTCTTCATACTCCTTACTAAACAAAATTATATGGGCACATAGGGGAAAATTTAAGACTTATTTCTGAGCACTGCTTTACAAATCATTATCACCCTAACTCATTCATGCAGATGAAGGCACAAAGTTTGCACTCAGGATCTAAAAGATCTAGCAGATTAACAGCTATTTCAAAATAGCTACACACTAGTGTGTTTGCTGTTATGTTTTTTAAACATCCTATATAACTGATTGCCCTCCCACCTATTGGGATCCTCTAAACAAAACTTCCTGAAGAATGTACAGGTCCTCATTACGTTCATATTGTCTGCCATTTCAGAACATTCACTTAAAATCTTGTTTTACTATTAGTACTTTATACTGTTGACCAGTGATAAAAACACTTACTGTATCCCTGCTTGATTCAGGGAGATGCAGGCCATCTGCAGACTTCATGATAGTTTCTTGTGCTATCAATTTTGATACACTGAAGACTTTAACTTTAGCTTTAGAATTTCGGGAGCTACTGTTCAGAATGCGAACAGCTGCTTCATTATAAGCATCTATTTTCTCATTAGTAATCATTTTCCGACTTTCACTCAGCATATCTTCATAAACAGGATCTGAATTTGAAAGGACAAAGAACGAGCACATTAATCTTCTACTTGACCAATGCATTTGCTTAGCCCAAGTTGCACAGGCTACTTTCATTTAGGTAGTCACAACTGTTTAATGGTATAGAAAAAATGTACAGTGAGGAATGAGTGACTGTTACAGTGACTACAGTTTATGATGAAATGTTCATATCGCCATTCCCTAGTCATGCATATGTACCTATAGATTAGAAAGCTTTGGCCAGACATAAATGCCTGTTTAATTTCCCCAAACCCATGAAAAGCATATAATGCTGGAGTGCAGAGCTGCTTATGACTTCTCTTACTAATAGAATCCCCCAAGGAAAGACTCCAAAGCCAAGAGGACAGAAGTTAGGTAGCAGAATAGACACATGGAAAAAAAAATTAAAAATCTCAAACCCTCTAGCTACTGCAGAAGAAACCAGCTTCTCATTTCTCTAAGTCATAATCCATAAGCATATTACACTTGCTCCTGTTGATTCCAGTTTAACTGACGGCAGAATCTCAGTTTTTCAGAAGAATGGAACACCATTTAATTGCCTGCAGGCTTCAGAAATTATACAGAGCTTAACACAAAGCTATATGGGGTTCTAGATCAAAAGGTCAACTAGAGATCAATAAGGTGCTCTGAAAAGCTGCTGATGTTCATAGCTGGTGAAACACATTCTACAGGCTGTAAGTGGATTTACTTTAGCTACCTCATACTCACTTTTGGAGAATTAATGCCTAGACAACTCTATGTATACAGACTGCTCATCCTCTTATTTGTTCCATGAAAGAGCTCAGAGATTACTTAAATGGACAGGATCTTTATCAACAGAATGGTGGGCCTGTCTGACAACTAATTTCTTCTGTTATAGATAAACATGGTTTTGAAACAAATGCGAGAAGATTAATCTGTTGATTCAGGTTAACCTCTAGAACCATCTTTGATAGCAACTTGGATGTGACTGTAAGTGTACAGCTGGGTGTATTCCTATCAGAGCTCAAAATCTGCCTACGTTTCTAACTGAGGTGATGATAATCTAAAATGCTATTTTCTATGGCAGATAAATCAGTAGCACATTCCACCTATGAGCTCATTGTTCAGTGTCAGGGACATACTTTAGTTTTATTGAAAAAAAGGAAAAGAATGTAAGCTTGGTGCCATAGTAAAAATCTCACAGACTCATTGTGAACCACAGTTTCTGGCTCCTAATCTTAACTCATCTGTGCTCAGTGTACAGAAGCAAGTTTCATTCTAGAGACATAAATTCTCTATATTCTCTAGAATATTTCTATTCATTCCAACCACACAGAGAGGATACAGCACTTGTTGCACCTCTCCTATTATTTATGTAATCTGAAAATTTAATAGAACACAAACACAGGAATACAGCTGTTTTATGCACTTGTGTTCTTGACTCCCACGAGGTATATATGGAGTACAGCACAGGGAAAATAGACCTGGCTTACTGAGTCTGAGAGTAAGCTAACAAAGAATTAAGAGTTCAGAAGGCAAAACATTTTCCTGAGAGAGCTTTAAAATCTCCGTCACTAGTAACAGCTAGTTAGGTACCAGCTAGTTAAGGCAAGAAAGGCCAGACTGGAATTCAACCAGCACCCTTCTTACTCTGCAAGTAAGCAATATGTACTAAGTTTTCCACATCCCACAAGATAAAGATTCAACAGACAGTGACAGTACAAATTCTTACCTACTGTTAATTACTTTACCTTGTAAGACCCAGTAAACGTCACTACTTTTTGCTAACTTTTCCAAAAGAGGTGCAATTGAAGTGATATTGATTTTATATTGTGTGAGGGCTTCATTGCTGCCATTGTGAATCTTGATAGACCACTGGAGAAATAAAGAAAGAGATTCAGAACCTGTATGTCTGAGGACACTTAATTAACTGATTCCATTGCTCTCTCTTAGTAGCTATTTTTCGTTGTCTCTATAAAGCTAGATTATTTCTTTAGTCTTTGCTTAAGTGCTAAAAATTTTCTTTTGGACCAATCAGCTGTCTAGACAGATAATTACATTCAAACAGACCATTTAAATGTGGAGTATATAATATTCAACTTAATGTATATTTGATTTTTCATAAATTAAATGATGCAAAGTGTTTTAATTAAAAGCCCCTTGAATTTGAAAAATGATGAAGTAGCAAAGCCAGTCACATTATATAAAAATCATGGCCAATACAGTCCACTTTACTCTAGGAAAACTGACCACAGCAAGAGATGCGTGCAAGCAAAACTTGATGGTGGTATTGAGATCCAATATTTCCATCTATTTTGCAGACATCCACAAAGAAAAAAAGAAAAGAAAAAAAAAAAGAAAAAGAGCCAGCTTAATTTCTGATTTAATTTTCTACATGTAACGATTGGGAGAATGCTATAGCAGGGCCTGTTTTGATAGCACAAGGGGTAATGGTTTTAAACTAAAAAAGGGTAGATTTAGGCTAGATATAAGGAAGAAATTTTTTATGAGGGTGGTGAAACACTGGAACAGGTTGCCCAGAGAGGTGGTAGATGCCCCATCCCTGGAAACATTCAAGGTTAGGTTGGACGGGGCTCTGAGTAACCTCATCTAGTTGAAGATGTGCCTGCCCATGGCAGGGGGCTTGGACTAGATGACCTTTAAAGGTCCCTTCCAACCCAAACTATTCTATGATTCCATTCTATAGCCACCCAAGAATTTCTCCTAACTTCTGAAGAGAATTTCCCACACTGCAGGAAAAATAGATTTAGCTTTTTTTTTAAAGTATTACTGTATCTATACTGATTTAGTAAAAATCTGTAAAAAAAAAAAATTATCCTGAATATAGTGAAATCTCTAGTTATTTCTAAATATCTACATAAAAATTTTGATATAAGCCAAGTACACTGATTAATCCACTTGCTGAGAACATTACTGAATATAAATGAATAGTTCATGAAACCAAGTAACATGCAGCTGCTCTGAGAACTCACATTCTGGAAAAAAAGCAGTTTCTCCCAGTAGCTAAATCTTTACTCGTGAAATACCTACAGTATTTAAACAGACATTTTAAGAAGCATATTCTATTCAACAGGAAGTCAGGAACCAAGGAGAAGAGCACTTTAGTGACATTCTCAGAGCATCTCCTCTTCCCCAAATAAGCAAGCAACTGAGTTTTGTACTAGCTGAAGCTTCTCCAGCTTATGAGACTTTACATCTATTTATAAACTGTTACGTAGTTGACATCTTAAGACAGACCAAAGTAGCATGACCAAATCAAGAGCTAAGTTAAAGATACAGGCAAGTTTCAAAATGCTGACAAGTCCAAGGGCACACACCTGTTTAATCTAGTAGCAGGCTACCACACTAGTGCTATCCATGGTAATGTTGCTGATGCGCCAGATTTTTGAAGCACTTTATTTTTCTGCAAGTCCCTTAAAATAGGGGATGTTCATCTTTGGCCAACTCTAGGTATCGCTATTAATGTTTTGTGTAAATGTATTGGTGTTATAAAGAGCTGACCATCACATGCATATTGTTGGTTCGTATCTCCTGCTGTCCACAAAGGACAACAAGCTATGGCTAATGTATATATATTAGTAAAAAAACCTATTTAGCTAAGAGTTCTGTAGTTTGCAACCTGACCTTCTGCATGCCAAAACACTATCCGTATATAATGGCATTTTCTGTGTGAAATACAATGACTCATGCTAGTAAGACATGCTAGATTCTCAGACTGAGCAGAGATATTCTAGGCTTACTAAGATTCCTAAAGCTCAAATATTTATGTGGATCCTACAGAGGAAGAGAACTTAGGGGGTTCACCTGTAAGGAAACAGAGGATTTCTGATCCCTCGCGAAACGTGTGGAGGTCTGCATACACATATGACCTTCCCCTAAAATTAGCGGAATTCACCCTAGATTGACATGCCCAGGAGCTTCCAGATTGGTAGAATGCCTGGACTGTCTCTAAATCAAACTGGTTTCAAAGGATTTTGTTTAAAAAGGAACACATTTTTCCCTCTCTACATTTGAGTTGGTATGAAATTTTAACAGTTAATTACTTTCAAATTCCAGTTCCAAATTATTTGGAAGTAAAGGACATTAAATGTGGAATTAATGACATAAGCAGTTGTTTGACTCTTGACTCCCAGTACCCAGCCAACTACTGGAATAGACTACTTAGGTGGGGGCTGTTGTATTCCACCCCTGGAAGTTTTAAAGAATTGGTTGACTCTTGTCAAGTGCAACACAGGTATAACTGATCCTGCTTTGTGGCAAACTGATGGGTTAGGAGACCTCTTCAGGTCCTTGTCAGCCCTGTTTTCTGTGACGCTGCTGCCTATAGCAGTGGTGGAAACTTCCAGTGGAACAAGATTCAGGAAGCACAATCTCTTTGGTTGTTGAATCGTTCATGTAAAATTCAGGGGTTTGCCCATATAAGTCTAAAAGCAATATGTGCGCTCAAAAAGAGCATTCCAGATTGCACCATGCTCAAAAGCAGTATTTTGTGACTGAAAAGAATTTATTAAAAATGCATCTTAGTTAGTATGCAAGTACTTTTACTTAACTTTTTAAATGAATAATCTGCTTTTAACAAAGCTACTTTATTAGCTAGGTTCAAGCTAATCAATGCTTATCAACCAGTATTGCTGCCAAAAAGCAAGTACTGTACATTGCACAGCTATAATAAAATATACCTGATATTTTAGAACTACTTGTTTTAATAACAAATTCACTGAGAGTATATTTTTTATTATAAATTGAGTTTAACAACTTTGTCATGTAACCAACTTGAAAGCATAACAATTATGCTACTAGAACTTCTTTCTTTACTAAAATGCTCCACAGATGTATAACTTACCGTGGCAGCTCCTGCTACAATTATATGAGGTTTTGCCACAGAACCCTAAGACACAAAGTAAAGAGAAATTAGTTTTAACATATTCACAAATTATTATTTTACTGAGCAGTTTAATTAAGACTCGTATCTTAATTAACTGTGACTCGTCCATCAGTTAATGGTTACAAAAGAATAGATTGCAGATATATTACAGAGAACATCAACTTGTGATACACCAGCATTTTCACATAACAGAATCTGCAAAAGTGCAAAATATACAATCATCATCAATTTAGCAGCATAAGTTCTCTTTACAAGCCATCTAAACATCTTCTCCTAAGGTCAAGTAAACTGTAGATCACACTACTGAAGTACTTTTTCCCTTAGTGTCTCTCAGCATTGTCAAACATCTCTTTGAGCTGTTGTACTGACATGACAGAACAGAAAGTTGTTGCCCCAGAGGTCTGAAAGTTACATCTAGGACAAGGAACAGAATATGTACTCAAACAGAAGAGTACAAGGAAACAAACAGTGCTGACCACCTCAGTACAAGTTTTGCCTTGGCACAGCAAGTGTTTAGCAGCTCTCATTTTCTTGTAGTAATCACAGAAAAACAAATGATAACTTTCGCTATCTTTATGGAAGGTGTTGTGCAAGAATGACCAATAGGGTAGCAGAAGAATCACCGGGGGACATTACTAAATAACTCCAGGCTATTTAAAGGTCAACAAAGGAAGAAGCATGAAAAATTTAGTTGCCAATCCGTAAACATATTACTCCTTATCAGAATTACACACATAATTTTATGCTGAATAACATGAAAAACAGTATCATAACTGTAATGTAAGATTACTATGTAACTTCAGGGAAATACTGAAAAACAACAAAAAAAATCAAGGCATTCTTGACTTTCCAAATTGCCTTTGTCCTTCAGTTTGGAACACTCAAATTAACGTAAATATAGAATCATAGCATATCTCAAGTTGGAAGGGACCCATAAGGATCAAAAATGTTTGGTCACACGAAGGTGGAGCCATCGCAGACACAGAGGAAGCAAAACACCAAATCAGAGTAAAATCCTTTCAGCTCTTAATAGGATGAATCAACCTGCTCCTAGGAAATAGGGTTTTTCTGGTTTGGTTTGGGTTTTTTTTGGCCCAAGGGAAGCCATCCTGGCGAGACCGGGAGATGCCCAGAAACATATACACCAGTAAACATCCCCCTTTCACTATCCCGATGTCAAATTTCAGGTCTCTGGTACATAACTAACTGAATGTATGCGATATGCTGCAGTTGCTGGACTCCTAGTAATTACAGTTGTGTGTATGAAAAAAAGAAAGGTAGTAGTCCTCAGTCAGATGCTCTATTTTCCTAAAATAAACAGTTTTTTTAAGACAAACCTCAGTCCAAGATTTGATACGTTGCCTCATAGAGCCATTAACTTCTGGATACCACAGGAAATCCTGTAAAATAAATGCAGATTTAGTCTGCAAGCTTAATGATGAGCAGTAGACTAATAACAAAAATTCAAAAAAACAAACTAATTGCCATAAATTCAACTGTGAAGGAAAAACACTAGGCTCAAAGTGAGATTTCCTTTATAGTTAGCATGAAAAGCCTGACATCTCACTCTAGCACGGAAAACAGAAAGAAGAGGAAAGAAAAAAAAAACAGGGGAAAAAACAAAAACCCAACACAAAACTTTGCCCCCATGAAAAAAGAATAAGTTTTCATTTGTAGTTCAGGAGTTGGGATTTCACCAAGAAGGTAATTTTTTAGTTTCTGCCAAATGGGATGTCCTTGGGTTTCCAATGAGACCAGGGATAAAACCAAGCTCACATCTATTAGAACTTACTTTTTGCTCTATTTCCCACAGTTTTTACCAAAAGGTTTTCTTTGTTCCAGAAATTCATATAATTGATCATAATTTTCAAACAAAAAGTAAACCTAACAATTTACTTTACAACTTCATAAGTTATCAGCTGTTTAACTGTAATAGTGCGATGGGCATTAAATGCATTACCTACTGACATTTTTATAGATGTCAGGAGTAGTGCCCAACCTTCATCTAGAAGGACAGTCTACACTTTGCCTAGTGCTATTATGTCTCTCAGGTAGAGCCATGACTTCCTAGCATCTAGTGACTCCTCAGGTGCAGACCT
This sequence comes from Haliaeetus leucocephalus, assembly GCF_000737465.1. NCBI lineage: Eukaryota > Metazoa > Chordata > Aves > Accipitriformes > Accipitridae > Haliaeetus > Haliaeetus leucocephalus. The sequence goes on from NW_010972436.1 coordinate 3,191,040, forward strand.
ATTGAGTAGACTACAAATACATATTAAAGTGAAATGGCAGGGATTACATATGCAGAAAATATTGTGAGGAAGCTTTATAATGTGGAATGCAGAAACACTACCAGCAGAGAGGAAATCTCTATCTTCCACTGGCACAGACCTAAAGATTTTGGTAGTTCCCTTGAGTACTGTCAAATAACTGTTTGGTAGGTGTGAGTGATCACATAGCCCTCTGCAGTGGCTGAAGGACAGAAGGATCAGTATGATAACTAGAAAGGGCAAAATTAAACTCTCCATTTGTTCCCAGTGACTTTCTCTTTTGTTGGTCAAGTATTTCCACATTTAGATTACTGGGTCACAGACATTGTGAATGTGAAAATTCAGCTACCGTGCCAATAATATCAACAGCAATACAGCATCAAAACAAGGAAGCAGCAGACTAGGAATATATTCTTAACTACCTAGGCATCTCCCAAAAGCCCAAACCTGCTCTCTCAAATCTTGGTGGTTAGACACCTACCAAGGCTCAAGGAGTTTTGAAGATGCAGTTCTGTGTCAGGCTACGCCATCATAAATCACATTGCATTGGCCCCTTTGTCCTGCCTGGTGTTCTACTCCCCCTTTTCCAGCACTCAGATAACCATATGATGAGCCACACCAGACGTGACCAAAAAGGAATCCTACAAAGTAATTTTTTGGCTGAATCAATTCCTGAAACAGCCCATTCCACAGCTGTACCAGCGTTAGTTACAGGCAAACAGAGGAACATACTGTGAAGGGCAACAGAGCATGACAGCATAGACTTAAATTGCCATGGGCTCACACCCTAAAATGTTATTCTGTAGCCTAAATCTTAACCACGTACACAAACAGGTACTGAAAACTAGCTTGCAGACAACTCAGCAAACACACTGCTTCTTTGGTTTTCATGAACAGAGAATGAGTTGTCTCCAGGGCATAAACAAATACATGACTAGCAGAATCCCAGCGCTGCTGACAGCTGTCATGGGAAGCAAAGAAAGCTATTGACGACACCATTTCCATTGCCAGGGCAGAGGAGAACAGAGTCCTTCATAAAACCTACCCTCAAGTACTCTGTTTTCTTTTTTTAAGTATCCACATTATAATCAACAATGTGGTTATTTCTCCATGCAAAAACAGCGCAAGGAATACTTGTTGGGATAGCATAGAGAGCTCAGTGGCAATTATGACAATTACCACTCCAAGTAAGTTGGCCCCAGATACGTATTCTTACGGCAGTGGAAGAGTAAACTTCCTGGCAAAAGCTATTCTTGGGAAGGTCAAATTATAAGATCTGACAAAAAGAAAAATTATACACACTTCCAGAGCTTATGCCCAAAGCTAACACAGAATACAAGTACTCAAAGCCAGTGTCTCTCAAAGAATCTTATTCAAAACGTAATATTTTAAGATACACTCTGATATATTTTGTGGAAAATTTGTAAAGAATGTTAATGGTCTAAAGCTTTTTTTTACTTTTACAGCAATTGTGGAAATTTGAAAAATCCACCTTTGACTGCAATTTGGATTACATTGTATGAAATCATAATATGATTATGACTTGCAATTTAATGCTAGATAAAACCTTACCACTTTAATTGAAGCAGATTTATCTTCAAAGGGGATATTTCCATGCTGTCAAAAAACCCAAAACAATAAAACAAAAGACAAACTTTCAGAATGAAACAAAAATATTTACATTCATATGTTAATTTGCTCTCACCCAAAGGTTTATCTTTAGTAGAAAGGATTTTTCTTGTATAAACTTGTCAGTATACTCATGCAAAATACTTATGTTACTTTCTTGAAAAACAAGCTACTCACAGAAAGGGTTATTTTTCCTGGAAGAAAACAAGTCTGAAATGCTTTCTGTTCACTGTTACAAAGGTATAAAATATTTTCCTAAATTTAGCCTCCCAAAATGAGAAAAACTTAGACTTTTTTTATCTTTCTTTTCTTACACTTCCTTTGCCCTAGCCTTCCTTTTCATCTGCCCATCTTCTTTGCACAAAACAACTGACAGTTTTAATTAAAGAATAAAAGAAAATAATCTCAGGCAAGTCTGGAATGCATTATTAAATTTGCTGAGTGAGGCTGTAAGAAATCAGAAAGGAAGCAGTCAGCTACTGCATGCACAATCCTCCTTTAAAATATTACTAAATGCAGTATTATTTTCAATCCTGGTCCAAAAGAACAAGCGTATTTCTCTTCCACAAATGGAGATCTTGATTTCATAAATACTTGACAAAAGACACCTCTCAACTCAAACTCAATTATAGTACTCTATCATCTCACCACTACTTTTGGGCAGCAACTGTGACCTAACCAACAGACTAGGAAAATCAGAGTTATTCAATCAATCAAACATCTTGTTTTGACAAGTGAAAGTGACTGCATGCTGTCTGCTGGACAAGCTGCCAGCTTGCACTTCTAAATGACAGAATTACTAAATAATTGACAAATCTGATGTACAGTTGAAAATGAAATGTGTCTGCTCCCTCACATGTGTACATACATCCACGAACCTAAGACGCATGATATAGCAAAAGAAATTAATATTCTGTTCAACAAATGATACAGCTAAAACCTTTCTTACTGCTTCTACTGAGCAAGCTGCAGTTTACATTCTTCACCTTATAAAATTCAGACAGCTCTTCTGCAGCAATCAAAAGGAAGGTAAGACCAGGAGCTATTTTTAGTTTCAGCTTCAAGTTAGACCTGGAAATCTGTCATTGCCCCAAGGATTTTTATGAACAGATTAGATCAGCAATTTAACTGACATTTAAAGTGACAAATTATAACCCACGGATTACTACTATTTAAAAACACACAAAGGAGCAATCATTTTCTCATCAAGAAACCAAATATGAAGTGTAAGTTGCTATGGGACAAGTCAGCTTTGTTATTTTATTCCCAGACTGCCACAAGCTTTCTCTTGAGCTTCCTAGTTCACTTCTCAGATTCCCAATCATCTCATCTGTACCCAAATAATTATCTTGGTCTAATCTTGTTCTTCTCCAAAAGACCTTTCTGTGGTTCTTCTTCCTGATGGCTAGGCCAGCAAATGGTATAATTTCTTACTTTTTTTAAGTTTAGAGAAGAGTTATGAGGTAAATTAGGAAGAAAGAAACAAAAACATCATCAAAATAAACTAACTCACCTTATTTCCTTCTTCTTTGACTTGAGGATTTATGAGTTTTATAAATGAATAGAACAGCTGTCGAATTCTAGAATCTCCTATAAACACAATATGTTTGTCTATGAGGCAATTTTTTGCTTCACTGTAAAACAAAACAGCAACATTCATGTTACAGCAAATTTGTGTTTTAGGAAAAAGTCTTTAGAAAATCTACAGAGCAATATAGATAATTCTAAGCATTATATCCAGCTCTAAGGAATGGTAAATCTTTTTTTGAACATGCTGAATTAATAAAAAGTTTAGTGTAAGTTGCATAGAAATGAAAATTAACTCCCCTGCTAATACAATTAGGCAAATCACCAAGCAGGCTTTCCTATTCTGTGGTGCTACAAACATAGTAGTTTCAAAATGGTAATATACAACATAATTCTAAAAAATAAAGTTCCTTACTAGTAGGTGAAAAAAAAAAGTGATTGGTAATTTTATGTGGGATTTTTTTACTTGCAATTCTACACATAAGGTCAGTATTTTCCCTTTCAGCAATCTGAGAGTGACATATGAAGCTACGCAGTCTCTTGCAGTATCTTGTGGCTCTCTGTAACACGTATCAGTACTACTATCACCAACATTTATTTGTATTTTTATACATAAATACACCTATGGTAAACACTGTAGACACACAGACAATGCACAAGGAAAAGAATTCCTTCTGATAAATGTTGCATATTTTTGAAAGCCTAAAGGATCAGCTATAAAGTGAAAAATAGGTGACATTGCAATTACTACAGCTGCAGTCAAACAATGACTCTCCTTTCTAGGCAGATGAACAGAAGACATGTGTTTCCTTACCTATTTTTATACTTATGCATCATACAACTGTGGGGTTGCCATACTTTTTCTCCAAGAAATCTCCCACTGGACAGAAGATACTCACATGTATCGCCACCTTTAAAATGTTATATTAAGATTAGAATTCAGACACATGAAAGTTAAAACCTAGCCCCATTGCTATTAAAAAAAAATTGACAATATTTGAAACACAGGAATCGAAACAATCAATAGTAGTAAACCAATCTAACTTTTTGCAAAAACACCTTGCACAAGTTTCTGCAAATTGCCTTCTCACTTACTATACCACACCTCTCTGTAAATCACTCCTCTATCCACAAAATTTTAGCGATCCCATTTCTGCTGTCAGAAAGATGTTGTGACCTAGAATGGCACTTCCACCTAAAGATGCCAATCCACTGTGCTATCTGCTATCCAGAATACACTTAAATGAAATTAAAGAACAGTTCAATATAACAATCTTCTACACAGAATCACCATACACAGCATCTTGTGTGGAACATGAATCTCAACATGAGATTTGCAAGAAAGTCTATTACATCTCCTTGCTTAAGACATAGCAGACGCCTTAGAATCAGTGAAATTACAGGCTGGGTTAATATGCAAAACAAAAAACATTTACACGAGAATTGGTGGTGATGTTTCAGGTCACTTAAGTTCATATAAACAAAATACCCCAGTTATGAAATCAGTGACTGTTATCTTCCAGCACACTCCATGTCAGATTCTGCTGCCTTATAACTGAACACAACGGAACACAATTCACTGCAAGAGAAGTTGCCCTCCAACATTTTTGTCATACTTGGCATTTCAGAGCACTGACAAACAGGCAAACAGTGGTGAATGAAATGGCAGGTACCTGTGCTAGCTTGTGCAGAAACAATGTACCACAGCCTGTACTTAACATTTTCTGTGAAACCTTGACTTCATTAAACTCAACAGACGACTGCTCATTTACTCCACCAAAACTTGCACTAATTCTAAAGAATAGGGCATGTTCTCTGTACTTCTTCTTTTCAGGGCTGTTGGGAGCCACACGTTATAATGGGACAGACTTTCTACTTCAATTATTACGAGAAAATCTGAAGCTTTATCTAGAAATGCAAATTAGACGAGGTGAACAGAAAGAGATGCAAGCTGTGTGAAGTCTGAGTCTGTAGGAATGGGAATTTACAAGGTACCACTGATGTCTACTGAGACCCAAGCTCACAGTCCTCAAAGATCAGTACTACAGTAAAGCTTTTAGGAAGAAGAGACAGAGCCATCGTATCTCTTCCCTTGTGCTTAAACAAAGGATTCCATAAGACCACAGTCCAATCAATTAAAAAAAATAATTAAAAAAAAAGGTATACCAGATAAAGAAAGACTTTCTGTGTAACATTGTGATAAAAAAACATATTCTAAGTTACAGTCCTAAGATCACAGTGAAAACTAACTAATTCTCATATGCACTGAATCAACTCTTTTTTTGGCTTTTTTTTTTTTTTTTTTTTGGGATGGACACAGGATAATTGGGAAAACTACTTATTTCCACGATTTCCCAATAGTGGGAAGAATGACAATAGTATCTATATTGAAACAGTTTTACTATAAACATTTTAGACCTATGGGTAATAAACTTCAGAAAACATTAATAATTAGTTGGATGATGGAAACATATCTGTATTTCCAACAAATACAGAACTAGGATCTCTATAATCCTGCATGATCACAGATGTTTCCAGATAACTCTTCCATTAACATTGGCAATGATGTTGCTACTCTAGTTTGTGAACTGATACTCAGCTACCTGTTCCTTCACAATCCACTCAGAAAAACAAAAGGTAAGGTTCCCATCTATGAAACTGGGAAAACGCTACAAAAAGCATTAAACAAAACATGTTTGAAGTACAGCTGACACCCAAACCTCTTAGTTCTCTCTTACTTCAAAACTCTAGCTCTCATACCTACTTAGGATGCATGAAGAGCATTTCAGGTACACAAGTACAGACAATGCAGTTCATGTATGCTACTTCTTGAAAAGCAATATAAAATTAGCTTGGAGGAAGGAAGAGGTGGCAGCTGAAGACATCTTCTATCCCTACCTTCCTCCCTGAAACTCCTCCTACCTGTTTTCATGAAAATCAGAAAAAGGCAATGTACTTTGCAGAACATACTGTATTGTAATTGTTACTCCTTGGCTCATTTATCCAAGCAAACACAGCAGTAACACAGTCAAGTAGTAGTATTTACAATGACCTATGGCTCCTCATTCCCTCATTTCAAAATGAACTCTAACAACCAAACTTATTTTCTCTCCTGGAATTTCAATTACTTACCACTGCTATTGCATTGTGACTACTAAAATAGCTGGAATAACATGAAGAATTACAACAGTCTTGAAAAAAGTCTGAATAAACACCTCAGAGTCATAGCTCTGGGTTTGGGTTGGTTCTTCACGAGCAACCCACATGATATACCCCTAACACACAAGATAAACTGACTTGATTAAAACTGTCATTCTTTACTCATTACCTCTCAGTTTTGGGAGCTCTTGGTCAGGCAGATCTTGACACATGGAAGAAAAATGTATTTAAAATTTAAATAAAATATACACATATGGTGATAAGCTCCTATTTTTATCATCAATAAGAGTCTATTTGTCACCCCAGGGCAGTTCAGGAATTTCTTCAAATTGACCAGTAACCTCTCAAGCAAATCCTTGAGATACCAGAAATCAAATTGACACTTCCTTCCTAATCGCAATGCATATGCACTGTCTATGTCAAACTGATTAATTACTGCACAGCAGCAATGGGATGTGGCAAATAGCCAGACACAGAGGGCCACATGCTTCTGAACATTTAAAGGAGCTCTCATGAAAGTATGCTAGGACCATAGAAGTAGGCTGAACTCAAAAGGTTTCCAGAAAAGTAGTCTCTGTAACTCTTCTGTTTTTCAACCAGTGCAGGTCACTCCAGGTCAGCAACATCATCTTTTTTTTCCCAGTCTGTGCCTGTTTCATTACTCAGTACAGCGCCATTTCTGAACAGATTAAAGATCTTGCAGAAGCAGATTATCAATGCCTTTCTGCTCCTCTTTCAACCATTGCTACTTATAAGACAGCTGACGATCCTGCTGCCAAAACTTCTGCAGAAGTAGCTCAGAACGCAGCAGATGACATGGAAAGCTGAATCTTTACCTACTTTTTAAATATGTTGGCATAGATCAGATTTGCTAGACAGGTATCTTTCTAGTAGAAATCATAAATTCAAAATGACCATAGTTTCATTTTTTTCTTAATAATTTAAAATAAACCCCTGGTTTTATACTTTGGCTTTCAAGCAAAATACTTTCCTTGATTCTGAAACATACACACTTATGTGAACTATCATTTTGAGTAAGTTGCATAAAAAGAAACTGTCAGAAATAATGAAAAACATAATCAAACTCATGTTGCTTGTGATTAGATTGTAAGAATAGGTGACTTACCAGTTATTACAGCTACTGCTACAAAACCCTCCACTATGCAGATAATGAAAATCAGGAGCTATATCAGAGCGATGTAAGAGTGAACTATGTAAAAGAAAACCCACTACTAATTAGAATCCCTCTGAAAGCCACTAACTTGCTGAGGAAGATGCATAAGAAAATAAGGACAGTTATTCACAGTCAGACCAATGGTCAGTCTAGCCTGGTATTCTGCCTTCAACAGAGGCCATAAGCAGATGCTCTGGGATGAAAAAGAAGAGGGCAAGTAAATATTATGTTCTTGTCTAATATTTTGCCAACTGTGTTTAGTCCAGGAACTTCCTGAGCTGGACGTGGTTTCTGCATATTCTGTAGAACTTTCCACAGATTTCTTTCTCACAAAGTCATGCAGTCTTCTCTTCAAATTTTCTGCATCCACAGCATGCTTCTACAAGAGTTTTCCATATCCACTGCTGCTGATTGAAGAATCACCTGCCTTTCCTAGGCACTTAGTTCTTCCATAGTGTCCTGGTTTCGGCTGGGATAGAGTTAACTTTCTTCCTAGTAGCTGGTACAGTGCTATGTTTTGGGTTCAGTATGAGAAGAATGTTGATAACACACTGATGTTTTCAGTTGCTGCTAAGTAGTGTTTAGACTAAGTCAAGGATTTTCCGGTTCTCATGCCCAGCCAGCAAGAAGGCTGGAGGGGCACAAGAAGTTGGGAGGGGACACAGCCAGGACAGCTGACCCAAACTGGCCAAAGGGATATTCCATACCATGTGACGTCATGTCCAGTATATAAACTCGGGGCAGTTGGCCTGGGTGTGGATTGCTGCTAAGGAACTAACTGGGCATCAGTCAGAGAGGGGTGAACAATTGCATTGTGCATTACTTGTTTTGTATATTCCAATTCTTTTATTATAATTACTGTAATTTTATTATTATTATTATCATTATTTTTTTATTCCTTTCTGTTCTATTAAACTATTCTTAACTCAACCCACAAATTTTACTTTTTTTTCTGATTCTTTTCCCCATCTCACTGGGTGTGGGGGGAATAAGCAAGTGGCTGCCTGGTGCCTAGTTACTGGCTGGGGTTAAACCATGACACATAGGAAAAGACAGTTTGAACTTCTGTCTATCATGATTTGTAGACCACTACCAATTCTTCCTTAATCAAGTTTTCAAGACTGAAGAATCTCAGTTTACTAATTCTTCACAGGAGAGCATGTTCCATATCTTGAGTTCATGACCCAAGCTTGGTAGCTCTGCACTCCATGGCACTCCCATCAATTACTCACAAATAAACCAATCCTCCATCCTACAGTATGTTTACTGAAATAACATTCCAAACATCACACATTATATATATTTTAAACATAGACATTTTAGGCCAAGGACTTATGCCTTCTTTCCAACCTCCAGATACTGAGTATCTTACTATTTCCCCAAGCAATATTAGAAAGCTCCTGAAACTTGTTAGGAGCACTACTTATGTCTGATGTCTTTCTTTAAACATAATAGTAGAAGTTTGGGGTGGAAGATGAGGGAGGAGAATAAAACAAAACTGAAACAGCAGCCAAGAGAGTAAACTGGAGGTTACAAACAAGACAGTGCCTCCAGAAATGCCCAAGTCTTCCTTATGAGATGAAATATACAGCAGCCAAAGAACCACTCTCATTTTAATATACCACACCTTCTTCTTAACCGTTAATGAGACCTTAAAAGAAAAAAATAACCACAACAAAAAACCCCAACCCCAAACCTGTGAAAAAGAAATCTAAGTGCCATTCTATATACAAAACACAGACCATTCTTTTTAAACTCTTCCTTTGTGCTTTATGTATATTATCCTTCCAACATACCTTTTATTTTTATCAAATGTTGCACTTAGATACACTACAGTGTAGTTATACAAAGAGTATAATTTCTCTGAATTTTATTATGCTTATTATTCTAATTCATCATTCCTTAAAATCATGGGTTTTCCATTGAAATTGTGAAATCTCAAAGTCTTCATTCAGAGCCAAAACAGACTATATTTCACAATGCTTTGTCTAAAGAGCACACTATTTCGAAGAAATGGAAATTCAATTGTTCTCTATTATTCGAAATAAAAATGTAGTTTTAAGCAGTAGCTATCAGTGCTGACTGAGTTTAAGAACACAAAATTTTAAGTAAAAACTTATTTCTAACAAGGTTTAGGACTGTACTTTTGAAATATGATAATAACTAAAAAATGCACAGGACTAATTTCACTGGATAGTATATAAACATTTAGTCCACTTAGCTCTTCACAGAAGCTGTATGCAAGTTAAAGACAGTCCTTAACTTCTCTTAATTCACTTCAAGTTTTGCAAAAAATGTAGGTGACCCCTAAATAGGATAGTCTCCCTGATATTGAATTTGACTTTCCACAACCCCAGTCCAGCATTTTTTCATACAAGTAACTTTTATACAGGTAAGTTTTACTGGGAAGTGCACTGGGCTGCTCCTATCTATAATATGTATTTGCATGACTAAGGCCAAAATTAGCCAAAACCTTTACATGTAAATCAATCAGGCAAAACAAAGGAGTTCTAACTAAAGCCTCAATCATCCAAAAGCTCCCAAAGGAAGCCAAGATAAAAACATGCACTTATGTATAAAACATATGTATATTCTTAACTTTAATTCATGCCTTGTGAACTTTTCAATATTGCAACAGGAGAAGAAAAATAGATGGCAATCTGCACAACATGGGGTTCTAAATCAAGCGAGAGAAACTAGGCTAACTACCAAAAAGTTAAAGCATCCAATTGCCACTCAGTTGGAATCTTAAAAGTACAGACACACTGAAAACATAGAATATCTCTATATTAATACTTTCACTCCTAACCAGCGGTAGTGAGAAAAAGGAAAAGGTATGAATGAAGCAGCCTTTATGTGCCTTTATTACTTCTAGAATGTCTTCCTCAAAAAAAAAAAAAAAAAAGTTTTAAAAATAACTATCTCTCAAGCACTCTTTATGTACCCATGCTTGTCCCACAGAAAGAAGGATTCACTGACAAACGTTCTTCCCATGTACCATTCTCTGTCCGGATATATAGATTTTTTGTGGCTTTTTCCTTCTGGCTGAACTGTCCATGGGAAAAACTGCAGTAGGACAGGCTAGAGGTCTCAACGCTGCCAATGTGCTTCTGTGGTAAAAGTCTGATTTTGTGAATAATAGAGGACATGAAATAACAAAGTATTTTGACTTACCACATAATTTTTCTTCAAAGACAACTGTGGTCTTTGCCACCTTTTATATGCCCTACAGGACCACCTTTTATATGCCCTACAGGACACCAGGATCTTGTATGTATCATCAGGCACATCTAACTCCCATGAATGACATGTCTAATTTCTATCTCATTTTCTCTGTTATTCAGGCAATTGCTGTTTCAACTTATGCAAACTTTAGGTCATCAGTTTCTTCAGCTATTAAAGACCAAAATTTTTTTTTTTTTGGGGGGGGGGGAACCCCCCCCCCCCCCAAAAACAGATTTCACCACTTTTTGTTCATATGCAGCTCTCTTTCATTTCCTCCATATTCCTGGACATCTATGAAAGAGAGACAGTACCCACATGGGTGGTTAATTCATTGTTAAATTTCTTGTTTGCCCCACTGTGACAGAACATACGTTCACCTGAAAAAGTTGGTCTTGCCTGCTCTCCTCTTCCTGACAGCAGCTAACGACAGATGCTCATAGACAAAGTATAAAAGCACGACAAACACAGAGCAATCCCCTCCTTGGCACGGCCCAGCTTTCACAGCCTGGCAACTTTGAGCCAGAATGCAGCATGTTTGCAGCCCCACTTCATCCACCCTCTGCAAATCAGAATAACCCTTTTTGGGGCATTTTTGGTATAAAATATTGGCAACATGTTTCAAAATGTCTTGTATGGAAAAAAAGTGCTTTCTTCCGACCATTTTAAATGTATTGCCTGCTAATTTCATTTTTCAGTTAATACTTTGTGTTACGACACAATGATTTTACCTTCCCCCAATAATTCGTAATATTTGAGACCATTACCAAGCTAATAATTTTCTGTCCAGGCTACAGAATTGTAATCTATTTCATTACTTTTTGTACAGGAGCTGGTTTACTGTTCTGCCATTTGCGTTGCTCTTTTGTACACGTTTTCCAAGCTCTATTGTACCACTACTCAGTGGGGGTGACCAACACCACTGACAATAAGCAAGGTGCCATTTAGCTCTGACGTCTGCTGAAATTCAGATGTTTGGGATCACTGAAGGGTTGCAGAACGATCTCTCAAGCACCTCTCTGCTTTTATCTATCTTGTAAACTTTTGTCTGCTATAAATGCTCCACCCTCCTTTTCTAAACCGTTTGTCTTTCGAATGTTATTTGTTCAAAGGAGCCCAAAGTTGTAACTCTGTATTCACTCTCACTCTACATCCTATCTTTTTAAGTTATGGGAAAGCCTCTCTCTTACCGTATAACAGCTTCAAGAAACTAAAAGCCTTAGGCGAAGGAACTTGTTGAAAGCTTTGTGAAAAACCCATACAGACCATATCAACTTACATAAAGGCCTGCAGAGTCTCACCGTTTTGCACTTTGTGACTCACCCCTCTCATCAACTCTCCCATAATATATTGTATATATGCATATTCCAGTTTTCTTGTAATCTGCTTGATATGGCAGTCCCTATTTTCTTAGGCCAGTCCTGCAATCCCTCTTTAAAAAAGCATCACATTTGCCACCCTCCTTCCATCTAGTTTTGCAGCTGATTTGTGCCTTAAGGAACACAGCACAACAGGCAAGTTCAATTACTTCATGCTTGAGCTCCTCCAGAATTCAGTAAATGCCTCCATGTCTTGCAGCTTAGTAATAGTCAGTTTATCAGACTTACTGACATGCCAGCCAGGGGGTGAATCTAGGGAACTGTATCCATAAAGATCCCTACCCCCTTTCCCATTTCCACAATAAACTGCCTCAGCCTTGCCTTCTGCAGATGCTGGCAGCAAGTGTTAGAATACAGCAACACTAGGTGTCCTGCAATAAACAGAGCCGCAGCAATCTCTCTTTGGATCACCTTTCTGGTTTACCCACAAAAAACATACTACGTTTTTTAGCGTGAATTGGAAACAAGAAAACATTTCCCTTTAGCAGTTCCATTAGTATTTACGGATCGTGCCAAGATTCACAGCTTCAGGGCCAAAACAACCTGAAAGAAGAGGGATCAGCAAAGCTCCCAGCACCCCGGTAACCGGTGCGCACCCGTGTGCATCCCCGTCACGCTCACCAGCTACGCTCTCCAGATCGGGGTTACTGGCTTGTCCGCAGCCGCTAACAACACGTGAAACCAAACAGCTCTTCCTCTCGCTTCGCCCCCCAAAGAGGCTGGGTTTTGCTATGTTTGAGGCAACGGTGCAAACAGTGAAAAGAACATACACCAAGTCTTGTACCAATTAAGATTTTAATCACTAATTGCCAGGTAAAGGTCATTAATTATCCTGCACGGGAACAAGTCACAGGGGAGAAGTCACCCTCTACTCCTGCGCCCTCACCTGCAGCCGTTCAGCTGCTATACACGCCGCAGGCAAGGCCCCGAGAGCTGGGCTGTGCTCACAGCAAAAACATCGCGCCGCCACAGACCCCGCGAGTCACGCACGACCGAGCCGCGGGGCCTCGCCCGGCCGGCGGGAAGCCTGCGGCGACCCCGAGGCCGGGCCCC
>NW_010972436.1:3204889-3205269 GCF_000737465.1 Haliaeetus leucocephalus
CCCCCGCGGCGGGCGCGGGGCTGCGGTGGATCCCCCCGGGCTTGGTCCGAGGCCCGCGGCTGAGGGGGCGGAGGCGCGGGGCGGCTGCGAGGCGGGGACCTTGCAGGCCCCCGGCGCCTCGCTCCTCGCCGTGGGGTCGTGGGGACTGTGCTCCATGAAGGCGTACCTGGGCGAGGTGCCGTGCCTGACGCGGTGCGGGACTGCCGGCACCGGGCAGTGCTGGGTTTTTCCCCAAGTATTGCGATTTTAAGCCCTTGTCGCTCGTCAGCTGACATGGAAGTGGTCAGCCCAGGCTGGGAGACGTTCACTCCCTCGCAAGGTGGATAACGCTGTACGACGAAGCCGAACCACGTTCACAGATTTACCTGGGTTTATGGGGG
>NW_010972436.1:3205279-3265639 GCF_000737465.1 Haliaeetus leucocephalus
GGGGGGTTGGGGGGGGGGGGGGGGGGGGGGAGAAGAAGGTGCGTGTTGCGAGCGGAGTGCCGAAATCTCAGCAAAGGGAGGTCCAGTTCTCCACAGGCAGCTACTTGACTCGTACCTGGGCGAGGTGCAGGGTTCCAAATCTGCCCTCCGAGGCCTGGCCCTCCCCGGAGGTGCTGGTGAGAAGCTGCCCGCCTAACCAGCCAGGCCCGGAGCAGCGCAGGCCGTCACAGGGAGCACGTTTCCACAAAATAAAGCAACCGTATATAAACAAACATAAAACTCAGGGGAAGTGTTCAGTATGCATTCACATAAATATGGGAACTAAACGGTGAGCAGTCGTCAGGCCTCGGGTTCGTGATGAAGTACTTACGATGCTTGACAGATGTTCTCCCTCAGATCCAGAAGAGCTCTTTTCATGAGGACTGGCCAAAAAAAAGAATGGAAAATATTTTTTTTTTTGACTGAGCGGGTAAATAATAATCATCAGTTATCTGGATATGGAACACAAAAAAAGTCTGGTTTTCACTTCACCATCCTTCCACTTCCCTCTCATTCAAAACCCACTATTCTGGAAGTCCTGGAAATCACTGAATTTCATTATTCATTTAATAGTACGTGAAAAAAAAGATTGGGGCGGGGGGGGGGGAAAAAAGAAGTGAAACATTTGAAACAAAACCAGGAAGTCTACACACTGTAAGCAAAGTTTTATTTTCAAATATTATCTGAAAAACAGAAGAACTTAATGCATTATGCAAACATAATGTAATGTACATACAAAATTTGAGTTCCAAGTATTCTGATGTGCACTCTTACTATATATTCAAGGTATATCCCACTTCCACCCAATCAAAGTCTTCACTATCTGCCAACATAATATCTATATTCTGTTAATTCATTCACTTTCCCAGCAATGTTTTTAAATAATAAAACCACTTTACTATTTTAAAGTGTTCAGGTTCATTCTCTCAGGGAAAGAGGAAAAAAAGGTACCAGGTAAACTCCCAAGTGTACAGATTTGTAGTTACTGTGTTATTTTTTCCTTAAAATGTATTATTTTTTTGGTCATGCATCATTCAAAAAGCCAAGAATTTTCAAAGCATTCTCACTGTGAACAAATTTTATTATTTGTTAAAATATTCCTGCTAGTGCTTAGCTTTCTTGTCCTCATTCCACATATGTTCAAGTGACAGCTGCATTTTACACTTTGAGAAGAAACTTAAACATTTTTTAACAGCTTCTCTAACTGAAAAGTATTCACTAGAATATTTTTTTGTAGCCTTTTGCATTGTTGCTCATTAATGATTGTTAACAGTCTTACAAAATGTGTCTTTCCTGCAGTCATTGAGGACCACAGATACTCTTCTTGATTTGTTTTTGTAACATTTATTCATGAACAAGTAAGACTTTTCACCCAACCAAAACATACTTCAGCCTGTCTCATTCTGCAATATAACTGTGTTAAGTTTGCTGACTATGTTGCAAGTCTGCAAGGTGCGTTTGTGACTGTGAGTATAGCTCCTCAAAGCTTACTCTAATTAACGCTGTTACCATAAGCAGCATAGATGCAGGAAGGACGGAGTTCAGCTGGAGCTCCCGGAGTGTTGACTCAGCTTCTCAGTTAGGATGGCTGCAATGCTTGAGCAGGGAAATGTAACTTTTTCTCTCAAAATTAAAAAATAATTCAGTTCTCTACTGCAAGATAGTCTCTCTGGAGAATTTCAGGGATCTTCAATTAAATCAGCTTCTTCCTACGAAACCACAGCAGAAATTAAAAAGTTATCAAAATAACCATACTTTTGTTTATAGATACCTCAGAAAATTACAACATTCAGAAATAGTAACTGTCCCACAGCCTTTGGAGGGCTCTTTCAGATCTGCTGCTGGAAGTCCCTGCGCCATCCTCATTTGCCCTGAAGCACTAACACTGGCCTTCAGTGACGCCTGAAAACTCCGTGTGTGGATTACATCTCCATTATTTTAGGACTGTACAAATGCATACTGATACTGTTGCAGGTTGAATATCTTAATTAAGGCAATACACCTGTGTATATGAAATATTTACATGAATGTGAGCAAGGCATCTGCTTTTGCTTCATTGGTCCTTTGGAGACATTGCTTCGGTGTTCAACAAGAGACATCTCCCTCATTTCAGTCAGAAGCTTTTGGCTGAAGTACCATGAGTAAGGAAGTGGTTTGCATGCGTGCAGCCTTGCTTCTTGCAAGTACCTCCTTTTTTTCACTAGCTAACTGAATTTGGCATCATTACATATACCTAATTAATTCACACCAAAACCACTATATATAAAAGGCCTGATGTAAAAGGCTGAGTAAGGATTGCTAGGTAGCCTATGAAACCAACTCCAGGCATGAACTATGATTAGCTAGAAGCAGCTTTGTAAATTGTATACCTACTTTATTTTCCTGTCTGCTGGTAAACTTAGTGTGCTGGAAGTAAACCAGAAGTCTGCTGGCTCTTCTGACCAGTCAGGCCTCAGCTTTTGGTTTGCAAATGCTAAAGCTTTGCGTTGGCTGTCTGCTTGCTCTGCTGGAAGCACCAAAGCCCGTCAGTAGGAGGGGAACACCTAAAGCAGCCACAGAGAGAAGACCCAGTGAGCAGAGAAGTGGTTCCTTTGAGAGGCAGAGGAGATGTGACACTACTGTGTGCATGGGATAATGTCTATGAATATTGAGAGTAAAAAACCTCAGGAGGGATTTCACATTTCTGTTTTCTACAGATGTAGCCTTGGCTTAACTGAATTCATTATTTTCATAAGAGACTGCAGTGTTATGTATGGTCACTAATGACAGAAGCTAAAAATGTGTACTGTGGATTTTGGCTGAATTACTTGACCTATGTGTCAATACAATAAAGCAATCAGGAAAGATGGGGTTCATCTCACCTAACTCCACCTATTTACAGTGAACCAATCTAGTTTAAACTAATCACCGACCTCCCTCTGTAGAACTGGTGCAGGTAAGGTGCTGGTAATTTGCTCATAAATTAGAATAAGCTGGATGATTTACCACCAGGAGTGGCAACTCTCTGTTGAATTTAGGCAGTAAGTTTAAATTGGGCAGATGTCATTTACACAGGTATAATTTAGGTGAGAGAATTCTTCCTTTGCTGCTTCCTGACTTTGCTTGGCAGGCTCAGTGTAAATGGAAGAAGAACTTTGCACCATGGTGTGGTGGTGCATTTCTTCCCCCCTCTCTGGGCTGATCTACAAACTTGGGAAGTCTTGCTAGGCCTGAGCGTAAGTGTAATGAGTTGGGCGGTTAAGCGTCCCTTGACTGTACCAGGAACTCTTGCATGGCTAAGACAGGGAGCTGCACTGGCCATACCAAGGACCTCTGTTGCCTGGGAGAGGCTGGGGATGGGAGTAGGGATAATTAGTCATTTCCTGACAACCTTGGGACATATCTCAGTCCTCTCCTGACAGCCTTGGAGCATCCCGTATCTGAATCTTAAGTCATTCTCTGACAGCCTTGGAGCATCCCGTATCTGAATCTTAAGTCATTCTCTGACAGCCTTGGAGCCTTCCTTATCTGAATCGTAACTCAAGTGAAATGGTACCAGTGCTGCTAGAATCCCAGTAATTTGCTGATGACTAAAGCCAATCATCTCCTGAACCTATAAACAGCAGTACTGAGACCCTTTGAGCTCTCCTGGACCGCAGAGGGTTGCGACCAGCATCTCCCTCTGAGTGGGTTGCCTCTCGGAGATTGCAAACTCTTCGATTTGCAAAGATAGGAGGTCTGTCACCAGACGCTGACGGGACCTGAGCTGATACTCTTTGCTCCTTGAGGCTCAGTCCTTTGCCCGTTGAGAAAAATGCTGAAGCATTTGACGTGAATAGTTTCACTGAACTTGAGGGGAATTTTTAACAGGTATACCCTTTGACTTGCTTGTATGTATATCTCTTAGTGTCTTTGTGCATATGTGTGTACTAACCTGAATATTCTATAGCAAGTATATTACAAATACTGCTTTTCAAATCTATACATAAATTATTGTCGTGAACTTTATTCAACTGTGAATGAATCTCAGGCTGCTATTATACTCATAATCCCTTTAGATAAAAACCGTTGCCCAAGTCTGAGACTAGGAGTCGATCCAGCTGCACCTAGACTCTGACAGGAGTTTAGAAAGCAAGGGGGTCTCCTCTGAACCTCAGGACTCAACAGGAGGGTCTCCCCTACCTTTTTACAAATTCCATCTCTGTACCAATCATGAAAAATCAATTCTGACCCAATTTTCCTTTGTATGTTTCTGTCTTAAACTTTTGCATCGATGGTTTCTGTATACGTAATTCTGGTTGGATTCTACATTAATTTTCCTGTGCATGCTTCATCCATGTATTTATTAAGTAATAGAGTGAACCTTGCCATCGAATTGTGTGAATTTGTGCTTTTATATAAATTCCTATTAAATAATTTTTGCTAATACCATTGGAGGTGATTCTTTAAGTGGTCCAAACCACTCCATTTCATGATACATGGGTCAAACCTGGCATGCACGCATGAGTTTGCTGATAAGCTTAGTTCACAGTAGATCTCCTTCTCTTGATTTTTCCTGTTTTCAACATTACAGCCATGTGTAGTTTCTGGAGTTAGATCTGCTGTCCTCAGCCAAAGGCACAAGGCAATCCTAAGGGCTGTTAAGCATGTAAGAACAGACAAAGTGACTACTATAGTATAAAGTCAGCTCTTACAGAGAGCTGATATTTAAACATTCTCAGTCAGAGGAATACTATGGCATTCTCATGTGATATTCTCCCTTTAGAGTTTTTATATGCTTATAGGAGTGGAATTATTTTTTCACAAGTATATATAGCAAGGAATACAGGCATCAGAGCTGGAAGAAAAATTATGACTTGCCTCTAATCTGTAAGTTCCGTAAAGAAAATGTTCATATGTTCATAAGGAACATACTGCTTGTTATATACTAGCTGGACTATTCCCTACATTATCTTACAGGTTAAGTGTTGAATAATTAATCAGTAGGATCTGCCATACCCCAAACCATATCACATCTTAATTTAATTTGTGCAGCATTGTCAGATTGCTCTGGTCATATTGTAATTCCAGAAATAAAGCTATCTATCTCCAACAAATTCCTGGGCAGAGTAATATTTTCAGTAGCGCAGCTTTTTCTTCAGCAGCTTTTGTGTACTTGTCAAAAGATGGCATCAAACATTTTAACTGCTGAGTTTTCAGCCTCATAATGGCAATCAATCTTTCCCTAAGCATCAAGTTTCCAGGTGTCATGTGCATGCATGGTAGCCATCTATTGCAAATATTTGATTACATTAATGAAGAGGGAGTACAGAGAGTAAGAAGTTTTTTTCTAAGTGGACTTGTTCAGTCAAGCAGTGTACCCTGAGTACTGTCTCAGCCAAATACCAAAACAAATATGCCACCAAACCTGTAAGATCTTGGAAATTCTACTACTGCTTTTACAGATTTCTGATTTTGTAACAGTTATAAAAATGGTTCCTCAACAGGCTGTACTAAAGTCAAGCTGATATTAAGTGAAGTGGTTTTGAAATCACATGTACAAGGCTATATTTAGCTTTATCACTAAGAGATGAATAAATCTGCAGCTCTATAACATGAGGTCTAATTGTGTTTTCATTTCAGGTTTCTCTGGATCTGAAATAGAGGTGGATTGGAGGGATGGAGACAGGGAAGGGAAATAGGCAGATTGCAAATGTTTAAGTCATCCATTCCCTTCCATTAAGGACAGTCAAGAGGCTGCACCTTTCTGCATCGTGGGGCCTGGTCATCACTGTGCAGCTATGCAGTCTTGAGTCCCAACTGGGACTCTGCACAGCTCATTAATGCAAACCTATTTTTCTTTCAGCTGCTTAGATTCTTATCCTCAAAGCTTTGTATTCATCAATGTAATGGGTTAAGAAGTTTCAATTTAGATGAGTTTCTTGCTATGCAGGTACTATTTTTTCTATTTCCTCCCTCTCTTTTCTTGAATCCTGGTTGAGAGAAATGGCGATCACTGTTAGTTCCTTGTCAAACTGAGTTATTCCTTTTTCATCAACACTTCATTTTCACATTGTTTCTCTTCCTGTTTCCCCCTTATGCTCCCAGATGTGTCTCTTTAAAATTCAGAATTCCTTATAATAAATAAAGTCTTTGGACTTTGGAATCCTACACAGCCACTGCCCAAGCTGTGCCGCATTCCTGGAGCATTAGAAGCCTTCTCTTCTGGCTGCCAGCAATAGAGATGCCATCCTGTAATTACTATGTTCTCTTTAAAACAGAGAGAGAGAGAACATAACTTCTACTTTTATCAGTGTAATATCTAGTAAAAAAATCATTGACAGTAATCATCATTAACATTCTGTGCAGTACATTAGTAGTCTGTCTGATACTGGTCCATTAAAAAATACTTAGCCTTGAGTTCAAAAAGTCCTATATCAAAGTCTCAGGCAGCTTATGCTCAGTGTGCGGCTAAAACATATCCTGCTTCAACGGTCAACTTTGTCACAGATGTTAGGTAGATGTACTCTGATAAAAAGGCCAGGTACCTGTGTGAGTGAGAGTTGATTTTCACTTATTTATTACCCTGCCGTGAAGCTGAGAGGCAAGGAAGTTCCAGGAAGAACTTTGCAGAAGATACTAAGTAGGGAATATAGCAAATGAACCAAAATAATGTAATAAAAGATTGCATGAAAGAAATACATAGGCAGAATATCTTTATAAATGTAATGGAAGGGAAAACAACTTAGTACTGATTGTTTCTACATTTTAAAATGTTAAAGAACACTAGCTAAAGAAATATAAAAAAAATACTAGTAGGTGGTCCAGCTGTTAAGGATAAGTCCTGCCCAAGATTCAGAAGAGGAGCTGTAGGAGATTAAAAATTCAGTGCATCTTGAAGTGCAAACATCTGAACGAGCATGGGATTCTGAGACACTGGACAGAGTTAATGCCTCAAACACCCATCGTGACGGACAGAGGCTGCAGCCTGGCTTTTGCGTTTGAGGGAAGGAATGGAACTTGCTTGCAAGGCCCTTCAACGAGATAAGTTCTGCATAGCAACACCACACGTGACACGGGTCACCGGAGGTGTGTCGGGGGATGCACACTCCTGCGTCCTGATGAACTGGGAGGAACAGCTCACCGTGTCTGGCCAGGGGCCACCTAGAGTTTATTTGGGGAAGGGGGTCATGACCACCCCCCATGACGGCACCCGCGCAGAAAGTCGAGAGTTAGGTAAGTCCTCAGGGGCAGTGCGCAGGAAACCAAGAGGGGCACGGTTGACATGAGAAAAGGTGGCAACGGGGCTGTAAAAGACGCAGACGCGAGGAGCCCCGCATGTGCCCATCACCAGAGGATTACCACGACTGTCAGCGTCACTGACCACCATTAACTTCATCGAGGGATCCAAGGGTGGTGATCTCTCCCCCCCCCGCCCCTTTTCTTGTTTTCCTCTCTTTTTCTTCTCTTTCTCCCCCTTACCTTTGTAGATGCTTCAGTAGGAACCACACCACCTACTCTTACACCTTCCAAGGTTGCTTCTGCCATAAATAAAATGTTTAACTGATCATTTGGTGTCGATTCACCTTAATTTAGCCCGAGGGAATTCCGAACTCACCACAACCCCTCCCTGGTCTTTCCAGCATGGGTTGTGACACATTCATCCCAGAGGAGCAATGCCTGAGTGCACATCCCTTCTAGGGGTTAATAGCTAATCACTAATATAAAGCTGCATTACTACAAATCTAACAGGAAAATATAACTGACTTTTCATCCTGTCTCTAGGCCAACTAGATCTAGTCGTTAGCCTAATTTTTATACTTTGTGCTACTGAAACAAATCTGGGGTTTTTTTGTGCTCAAATTCCCCACTGCTTTGTTTCTCTTTCCCGTGATATTTTTTTGAAATAGCTTAGGCCTAAAGATGTAACTTCTTAAATATAATTTATAAGATATTAGAAGTTCTATTAGAAGCTCTTTAACAGTCTTTTCACATGGCTGCTTGTCTGCTAACACTGTTTGAGTAGGCTTCACTCTTGTTTCTTCTCTAGGAGGAAACTTTTTTGCTCTGTGCTTGCATAGCACCTACTCTTACAGCTTTGTTTATGACTTGTGCTTATTGATACTGTTCAGTTTTCAAAGCCTGGAGTCTGTAATGGGGTCAGCAATCAATACAGAGCAAAACACAGCAAAGAAAAGAGTAAAGGAAAGCAGGCAAAACCTAGAAAATTATCAAAGTACATAATGAAGAGGCTCAGATAATGAGGAAAGTTGGATTTCCTTGCAAAACAATGTTCACAAGCATAAAAGGAGTATAAGGAAGGAGTGACATTTTGAGAGTTGAAGGTGGGTAAAAAATTGGAACCAGAAGGCAAAGCTTTTCTATTACAAAAGAAGGTGAGAAGTGAAGCAGCTATTATTGCCTGCAATAACGCCTGGAACACTGGGATAGGAAAAAATCCTACTTAATAGGTAAACACTGGGATGGGAAACTAAATGCTGTGGTCCTTGAGACTGGACAGAGCCAAACTTCAATGTCACAAAGGACATTTGGCTAAATAAAAAATAAGGATAATGGAAGTATTACTGATGAATGAAGTGACATCTCCTACTGCCTATGGGAAACTGGAAGAATGTTCCACCGGGTTTCAGACCCCAAAGCTAACCAACACGTTTTCACTCATGTATGACTGCCACTATTTTGTGCGGTTTAGTGTTTCAGAACCTCTCCAAAATAGAAAGTAAAACATTAAATATACCTATGTCAACTGGCAAATACTTGACTAGGTTATTAAATGCTGTTGGAGGGAGGATGCACAGCAATTCCTTTGTCTGGCCACCAAGAATACCTCAGCTCCATAGAGCAACTTTTAAGCTGTCCTCATTCAGCAGCATTCCCTTCATGTTCTCAGCTGCTATTGCATAACCAGCAACATTTCAGGCATTGAAACTGGGTGACTGTGAAAGTGGCACGTATTTCACTCTGGAACCAGCTATGAACAAGCTATGGAATTTATAACTTAAAAGCAAATGTAACAATGGGAAGGTGTGACTAGTTTATGGGACAAAAGCTAAAATGGAAAAGTCAAAGCATGAGAAGATTTATTTGTGAATGAAAAATTATAATTGACTGTTATGGATGCCAGTGCAAAAATACACTTTTTTGAAATTATTAAATGTCTTGTCAGCTCTGATTTTTCCAAGCAACTGATAGTTATACACTTGATTCTGTAATATTCTTTTAGGAGCAAAACCCAAGCTGTATTAGAAATGGAAGAAGACAGTTTTTATAACGATATCTCAGGAAGGTCATTTCTCGCTGACCTTGACGTAACTCTGGATCTTTCGAGTTATGCTAATTTCCCAAGTTTCTTTAAATAAGTATGAAATTTGGTGGAACTGGGCATGCTTGACTGAGGTCAGGGAGGAAAATATCCCTATCTGTTGATTCTGATAGTGAGAGATCATGACTTTGGAGGAGGGTTCTTTTCTCACTACTAATAGGGAGAACCTGCCACCCAATATAATTTCTCCAATAAGAACAATCATCTTATTTATTTTCCATTGCAATTTCTTACTGGAATTTGCAGGGTGCTGTTGAGTATTCTACAATGAAACATTGTATTGTCAAATTTTTTCAGCTAGAATATAGTAGGATTTAGTGCAGTGTACTTCTGCTACTTGGAATCAATGTTTTTAGGAAGGTAATTTTATTTTAGGAAGGAAAATTATTTTTTATTGCGAAGATCACTCTAACCGGGGAGTCTCTGTGGCGCAATCGGTTAGCGCGTTCGGCTGTTAACCGAAAGGTTGGTGGTTCGAGCCCACCCAGGGACGGTTTCCCCTTTCCTCTGCCACAGGCAGAGGGGTTGGAATTAGATGATCTTTAAGATCCCTTCCAACCCAAACCAGTCTATGAAGCTTTGGAAATCAAATTCTCTGTTAGTCTCAAGGCTCATTAAAACACTAGTTTGCTGAGGTATCAGCAATGGATTAATAGACTAAAGTATTTAAAGTAAAATGCTAAAAGTATTTTATTTACTTATATAAAGTAAATAAGGGGCATTATTTAAAGATGAAAATTGCATAGAAATAGTTTAATTTAAGCAGAATATTACAGAGTGTTCCTTAGGGTTCATGTTGTTCTGTCATAGCTGTTTGTCTGTATGGTGCTGTGTTGTGTTGCTGTCAGCTCTAATGAGCCTATGTAATTTTATGATGTTGAAATGTAAACATATATATACACAAAATATCAGCATGGGCTACTGTGCACCTCAGATCAGCAAAGATTTGTCATTTAGGAATTAACAGATAGGTGAGTAGTTGTGCCATTTCCAGAAATTTTGTGTAAAATTTTGTGTAAAAAATTCCAGAAATTTTGTGTAAAAAAAAAAATCCATATGCAGTGAAACGACTGAAGTCAATATCCTTCAGTAGCTCTCTCTTGTTATCATTTTATGAGTCAGCCGTTCTCTCACAGGGAAAACTGATAGGGTTCTCTCTCCACTGCCCGTCTGCCTGTTTTCATGGCACGTGCAAGAATTTAATCTTTTTGAGGTGACTTCCTTTCTATAGTGCTGGAGCATAAGGATCTAAATACTAGGAAAAAGACAATCAAAATGCTGGTTTCAAAGCTGAAGGCAAAAACCAGTGTACAATCGACTTAGGAGCAGGAAGCAGGCAATTAGCTGGTAAAGAGGTGAGCCAATAGCCAAGAAAGAATGCTGGCCTTCATCTAGGTGCAAAAGAGCAGCTAATAAAACCAGAAGAGATCTTTGGTCTTGTCTGTTGGCTTTGACAGAGTGCTTCCACTCTACAGGTAAGGCACCAGTCTTAAATACCTTCGGATTTTCAGAAGATGGCTCGATGCCCTCAAGGTGGCAGAAGAGTGCAAAGCAACTTGAAAATGGAAAAGAAATCCCGGTTGTTTTTCAACACATCAGATCCAGATCATATCAGATGATCAGTTTAAAATTGTTATTTTTTAGAAGCTCATGCTATCATAAATTCCAGAGCTTCAGGTAGTAAAAGGCTATGAATTTAACTGAAATACCTATTAAACTTTGTAACCATGCTAAGAAACAGATGAAGGGGTTGATAGGAATCAATGCAACTATTCTTCATGTTGTGTTTGAACAGTGCACTATCATGTTTGTGGCAAAGAGGTAAGGGAGTTGCTTAAACAAAGCCCACGGAAAACAGCTACTGAGTTGTTGCATATGAAATTTCTACTGTATTTATGTAGAATTAACACAGAGAACAGGTTTATAGACTAAACTTCTGGAGCAGAGGATAAGGAGAAGGTAAGAACATTGATACGGACCTGGGAAGAGGGTGAGAGAGAAACTCAATTCATCCAAAGGTCAGTCCTTGGCCTGTAATTTTATTAATAGAGTGGTCGCACCTGGAATGGATAACCAAGTCTCATTACAAAGAAGTGATCTGTGAGATCCTGATACAGAGAAAACAGTAAAGCCTATGGAGGTGGTAATACCATTGTATACAGGGCCAGAGAAACACTGGCTTAAACATGAGCAAGGTCTTAGAAACAGTATTGTTCACTATTGGACATGCTTGTTGAAATGCGTATTTAATGGTCAGCCGGCAGGGGGTGGGGGGGTGGGCTAGGAACATCATTCCTGCATCTCCAGGTGAGACAAAGAGGTCATACTCCCAAAGTTGCTGAGGGCATCCCAGCTCAGGAGGAGGGTGCTGAGATGTTAGTTCCTCTTGACTGGAGCCAGCCAAGGACATTGTCATTTGTAGGGACAAGTCACCAGCTTGTCTTTCACAGGGAAGGAATTCTTAACCTTTACTCTTAAGATATTCAACAAATTGGAGACTACTAACTAAAACAATAGTTTCAAAAGTTACAGGAACTATATGAAATAAAGTATTTGAAGTCTGTATCCCAGACCCAAATATTGGAACTGAAAAAGTTCAAAGGACCTCTTTTATCTATTTGCAGATGAAAGTAGCTGAGAGAGATGACAACGATACACGCTTTAATTCTACTCTTTGTGTACTGTGAGGCAGGTGCACTGCATGGATGTAGCTTGCACTCTTTGCTCCTCTTCAGAAGAATAAGCAGAGGTCCTTTGGATCTCACTGCAGAGTCTGGGGAACCAATCATTTTGGGTATGTGCAGCTTCTATAGGAATTGAAATTTTAGATGGCTGGTAAACCAAACATGGTGTGGAGATAGGTACAGCAATAATAGCCATGGATGTTATTTTGAACTGAGGAATTAGAGTAAGTCCTACTCCCTGTTAAATGCTGAAAGATAAAAATTAAGGAGAAGGCAAAAAAGACTATCAGCCAGAAACAATTGTATACATGAAAAGAATTTTGCCTAAATTAAGGAAGGCTCTGTGTGGGTGACTCGACACATATTCTAGGCACTGTGTAGAGAATTTACTGGGAATCAGGAGCAGAGACTAACACCTCGAGATGCTAAATACCTTAACGAAAAGGTAGTGGTAAATCCCTTCAGGCAAAATTGCCCAGAAAAACCTATAATCATTATCAGGGGAGGATTTCATGAAGGCAAAACCCTGTCCTTCAGACCACTAAGTAGAGAAGGTCATTTCAGCAATTAGGCTATTGCATGATTTTTTCCCAGGCCAGAGACCCTAGCCATATTTAATGTTTCCCGGAAGAGTACAAAAAGCACTTGGGTATGGCAGTGGGGTAATAGAAGGATCCACTTGAGAAAAAAATCTAAGTGTAGAACTAGAGCTGTCAGGGTGAGATAGTTTGCCATGCTGGCGTTTAAGGGTGGAGGAAGGTGTGGAAAGAAGAAAGGGAAAGATATTCCTCCAACAGTCATGAACATAGTAGAACCACTTGAACAGGAAACCAAAAGAAAATTCTGGTTTTTAATGGGAAATTTCTAATTATCACATTATGTAATTATTTAATTATTGCTATTTAATAGTATAAAACCAGTATTAATCAATGTCCTAATCAAATGTGGTTAAATGGTTAATTGATTAATATAATTAATATTTACAATAATTATAACATCTAGTTATTACTACTACATTATTTAGTTACTCAGACATCCTACTGTTCCCATCAGTTTTTAGGTAATCTAGATTTTTTTCAGAAGGAGTATAAGCAGCCTGAGGAAACGCTGCTCTCCTGGATAGTTTGAATTTTATCAAAATAGTTAAACCTCAAGCCACAGGACCAAAGATCCTTTTCTTGCTTTCTGAAGTGAGAAGTACCTTCTGTTTGAAAAAAAAGATGCACGATGATAGAAATATGAGGTCTGTGCCAATGCCTGCCTTTGCGAACAGTAAGTCAGGGCCCAATTCTCCCCTACTCTGACTGTAACATGAAGGAAAGACGTTCTTCACTCCTACTGTGGAGTTAGTGCTTCAGGAACTTGATGCAGAGGTTGTTCATATCAAACACACAATAAATGCTACAGCTGGTGTGTTGTTATGTGTATTGGGTTTGTGTGGCAAGGTTTTGGTAGCGGGGGGGGTGTGTGTTACAGGGGTGGCTTCTGTAAGAAGCTGCTGGAAGCTTCCCCTGTGTTCGAGAGAAAGCCCACACCAGCCGGCTCTGAGACGGACCTGCCGCCGGCCAAGGCCGAGCCCATCAGCGATAGTGGTAACGCCTCTGTGATAATATTTTTAAGAAGGAAAAAAGTTGCTGGGACAGAGAGAAATGGCAGCTGGAGAGAAAGTGAGAACATGTGAGAGAAACAACCCTGCAGACCCCCAGGTCAGTGAAGAAGGAGGGGGAGGAGATGCTCCAGGCGCCAGAGCAGAGATTCCCCTGCAGCCCATGGTGAAGACCATGGTGAGGCAGGCTGTCCCCCTGCAGCCCATGGAGGACCCCACGCCGGAGCAGGTGGGTTCCCGAAGGAGGCTGTGACCCCATGGGAAGCCCGCGCTGGAGCAGGCTCCTGGCAGGACCTGCGGATCTGTGGAGAGAGGAGCCCACGGAGCAGGTTTTCTGGCAGGACTTGTGACCCTGTGGGGGACCCACGCTGGAGCAGTGTGCTCCTGAAGGACTGCACGCTGTGGAAAGGACCCACGCTGGAGCAGTTCGTCAAGAACTGCAGCCTGAGGGAAGGAGCCACGTTGGAGAAGTTCGTGGAGGACTGTCTCCCGTGGGAGGGACCCCACACTGGAGCAGAGGAAGAGTGTGATGAGTCCTGCCCCTGAGGAGGAAGGAGCGGCAGAAAATAACGTGTGATGAAATGACCATAATGACTGAAATGACCCATTCCCTGTCCCCCTGTGCCGCTGGGGGGGTTGGTAGAGAATTCGGGAGTGAAGTTGTGCCTGGGAAGAAGGGAGGGGTGGAGGGAAGGTGTTCTGAGATTTGGTTTTATTTCTCATTACCCTGCTCTGGTTGATTGGTAATAAAGTGAGTTAATTTTCCCCAAGCTGAGTCTGTTTTGCCCGTGATGGTAATTGGTGAGTGATCTCTCCTGTCCTTATCTCGACCCACAAGCTCTTTGTTATATTTTCTCTCCCCTGTCCAGCTGAGAAGGGGGAGTGATAGAACAGCTTTGGTGGGCACCTGGTGTCCAGCCAGGGTCAACCCACCACATTATGGTAGGAGTCTTGGAATAGTGGCATTACTGACATAACCCTGTCGGTTGACGTCTACTGTGGCAATTTGTGGAAGAAATTAGTGCCCTCCATCAGTGATGAGAGGGCATCCAAACCCCTTCTCACCTCAAAATGGTTTGCTGCCATTTTCCCCCATTATGAACCTCATGTTAACCCTGTATATATATATATATATTTGTGTAAAGCATAATTGTTGATGCCCAAGTCCCACTGTGAGGTCTGGAGGCTAATTTAGTGGGTTGTGAATGATTGAGTCAAGCATGGGTGCAGTTGTTAATGGCTTCCACTTACACCTCAGGACAAAGCTCTCTTTGCCTTGCAAAAATAACTTCTAACCTTTCCAGGAGTGCAGGCAGACAACAGGAGGACAAAGCTGAAATCTCGCCCTGGATTAAGATAAAATTAAATATTCCAGAGTGATTCCAGTATAAAATGATAGCTTAGAAAGAGAGGTGGTATAAATGCTTTACTTCTCCAATCAATTTTCTTTTCTGAAAACATAGGGTATGCTCAAAGGCTAAGGCTCTGGCCATGGGAGCTGAATAAGCATCTAGTGATTTGTCAGGAAGACAGAGGAAGAAAGAGATACCTGTGAGATGCCATCTTCAGTTTCCTTCTTTTCTGCCACCTGTGTCCTTATAAACCCCATAGCAGTATTGTGCCTCTGGATGAACAGGAGGAACCCAGTTCTGCAGCTCCCCTGTAAACTAAATTCTTTTTGCTCTAACCTGTTCCAGACCACTACCAAAAGTACTGCATACCTAAAATGACAGAAGTCTGTTTAACAGCAGTATCTTTGCACAGAGGTGATTGCAGGAGACTGATATGTGAGTTACGGGCAGCATGTTAACAAGCATTTGCTTCATTGGGGAGCAGCTATTAATCAGATTAATTTTAATCTGCTGTTTTGGATTCATCGAACCTGACAACTAAGAGACTAAATCATTATTGTCTTGAGTCTTTTCTACCGCGGGTGAGACTGCAGTTTGGGGCCAGGAGCTTTCCTGGATGAATGGGTATTCTTCTGATAAGCTAATATATTCTGAGGATGAGTTGTGATGCTGGTATTTTTCAGAAATAGCCCTCGGGATATTCTTGGCCACAGGCAGCTCAGAAGATTTGGATAGCAACCATGACAGTGAATTCAGGAAAAAAACCTAGAAAAATACTCAGGGGCCGGTAATTAGTGTCTATGTCAATAGGTGGTGCACTACGCTTGTGGAAGTGGAGAACTGCTCTTGCTGTTTTACCAAGGGTCTTAAGAATTGGCGTTCGGGAAAACTTGTTTCATTTCACTCAAAGAACCAATTTCAGTAGCTTGAAAGCAGTAAGAGAAAATAAAATAAATATGTGTTTTTAAGATGGTGTTGACAATAATTATTGGAATGAATTATATATATTTCACATGCTTGTGTTCAAAATGGCATTCAAATGTTGTATTTGTTTTGATACTTACATTTGGCTTAATGAGAACCATAGTTTCATGAGCAGTTGGAGAGTATACTTAGGCATGGAATCATATTTAGGAAATTTTGCTCATGTAATTCCTGTATTCAACCACCTATTTTCCAGGAAAGGACAAATTTATTCCAGCCTAAGAATATAGACATACAGTCATTTCTGCTGAAGATCTTCATTTATGCACCACAGGTTGCATTCATTTTGCATCTGAGCTTTATGGGGGAGCAATACAGAAAATTAGTGGGTTTTTAATGAGCTCAGAAGGAAGTGTGAGTAAAGCTAGATGAATTAGAGATTAGTTCTGGTAGTACGTCTAAGAATTGCTTTATTTGAACTTGCTATTATCTCATTGTTTGAAGTTGGTATACATGATTCTATTACTGTCAAACACTGCGTCAAGTGGGTGGTAGGAAAGCAGCTTCTCGGAGATCCTGTCTGAAACCACTAAGCACTACAGCAAAACTAATCAAAAGACACGTTAAAACCTGCAACTTAAACCTGTGTGGTGGAAGTGTAGATCTGTTAATGTTGTTTTGTCACTTACTTGTATTAAAGGAAATTTGTCTCTTCACAGCCTTTAGCACAGTATTCATATTTTAAACTGATAAACACAGATTCATAAGGTAATTGTCAGTGGCTCATGATTCTCTTCCCAGTGAAGCAGCCTGCACAGTTACAACCATCCCTTCTACAACCACTTTCTGGGTTTTGAGTTTCTTTTTGCTCTGCATTGGTCAAATTTACGGCGTTCTCATCACTTCTGCTTTTTACGTACTTATGCCATGTTCATGCAAAAGCACATGCTACAGAAAGCCCAACGTGCTGCCAGCAGAGCCTGCTGAAATGGGAAACAGTATACATCAGCTTGACACTGGTCCCAGGAGAACAAGTTATGCTCAGGAGGAGCAAGGAAAGAGGAGACTGAATTCATCACCCCTTGGCAACTGCTGTTTTGTTTGATTCCCATTTATTCAAGTGATTCTTCTGCATACTGGGATCACAGGCTGACTGAAAGGGAGTTGTGCCTATGGAAATACACACTTAAAAAAGTGCGAACCAGCCCCAAGAGCTGTTGCCTAGCCCAACTAGTAAAATTCAGGTGTCAAGAGAACTACGTAGCAAGCCCAGTTCATACATGCAGAGGCACTTCAAACACTTCTGAGGCCTTTTTAGTAAGATTTATGGATACAGTAAGGAATATTTGCACTGGAGACTTCAGGCTTCAGTTTAGATGCAATTCGAAGCACCTACTGACAGGAGCCTTTTAATCTCTGTTCACCTGCCGGGGAGACGGCGTAAGAGGAGCTGACAGACAAGACACATTTATTGATCACACAAGTGGATGATCAGTCCCACACATTCTAGGGAGGAAAATGCTCTAAATGCTGCAGTACTTTCATTTTCACAGCTGTATCACAACTGAGCACTGTGTGTGTCAGTGGCTCCTTAATGTCTCTACCCAGCCTTAGGCGGCTTCTCCAGCAATTCTGTTCCTATGCAGGGCTTGCTGCAAACTTATCTTTCACTTAGTTACTCCAGCTGTTTTCCTTTCCTTCCATGTTTCTTTTGTTTTCTGAATGCAAACTTTAATCTGTTTTAACCCTATTGTTTTAGCTAATTTATGCTAATGGTCTAGTTGCAGTACTGCTGATGAATACCTGCTCATAATTAAATTCTCCAGAGATTATCCTTACAGAGAGGCAGACCACTCCCAAAGATGACTAAGCTCACTGTACCAGAAGTTTATTCAACATTTTATATTCCTGAAATTAGACAATGTGAAGGCTGCCTGCTTTGTCTGCCGTTCATCTCACTTATTTTCAGCTATGATCCTTGAGAGGAAAGACAGTTTCTTCAATATTGTACATAGCATAAGCAAAATACTTGTTTGTGCAGTAAGTTCTGATGAGCTCAAAACCTGCAAGCCGAACTGAGCATCATCTCGGTGCTAATGAGGCTAGAAGTTGTGAGGTAGGTGCTATGTAGTTTTTCTGGTTTAATTTCCAAATGAGTCCATTTTTGTGGCAAAGGTATGAAAACACAGAAGAATTTGGATGTAACAAAGGGCTGTTAGAAAGGAAACGTTCTCTGCCTAGCAGGACATGCTGTGGAATAGATCACAGAGAGCAAAGGAGAAATCAGAAGATGACAAAAGTGAACAGCACTTGCCTTTTGCAGTTTCCTTTCTAAACCTCAAGTGTTACTTTATTCTTTTTTTTCCTTCCCAGGCAGCAATAGTCGACCTCCCAGTCCTAGCAATAACCTTTGCATACATCCTAGCAGATTACATGGACTGAGGGATGCAATTTTATCTTTTCAGTCCTTGTAGGAACTTCTTGGCCTGTAGATAATCTACATGAGAAAAGAAACTCTTACCATTTTAAAGCATTTCATTATTTTCTTTTTACAACAACAACAAAAATTATATTTTGAAATACTAAGAAAATGACTGAAATATTAACACTTTAAGAATCATCATGTCCAATGAATAAATGCATGTATTTACCTGAAGAAAAAATGGGCTATATTTTATCATGGCAATTCCCCTTTTACTAATTCAGCACACAGCTGTGGGCACATAGCAGCTGCACTTAGGGCCATGTTTTGATATTTTCCCCTTTTTTTCTTAATTCATTGCAAGCAAGAATGAAAAACTTTCTTTAGAAACAGTTTTTAGTGCTTATTCGTCCTTGCACCATTTGGAGCTGCCTTCAGACTCTCAGCTGCTAACCTTTGGAGTGGTGCTTTCTTCAGGTTACAGGGACCTTCTTCTGCATGTTTTCTTCATGCTTCCATGTGGGAGCTCCTGCTGACTAAGCCTGTCTCACCTCTCCCCTTACCTGCTTTTGCTGTTGTCTTCATGGTCCTTTGTGTGTTCTCCCAAGTGCCTTCCCAGTTCCAAAACCATGGCTGTTGGAATTGCAGTTCGTTTAGGGTTTTCAGAAAAGTGCTGTACGATAGCAGTCTCTTAAAAGGCCTCAGATAAGAACAGTCTTTGCTTCTTGTGGTGTTTTTTGTGATGATAGTAGATTATTAAGGTTAGCAACAGCAGATAGTTCTGTGTGTCATACAGAACTGAATGACCTGTAAGGCCTAACAAACCCTGATCTCCCTGACAACAAAATTTAGAGATTCCTTGCATGGACTTCTGCACTTTATTTCAAAAGTAGACAGGCATAGTTCTACTGATTACAGCACAGCATCAGCCAGCACAGCGCTCCCAACACCAAGGAGCTTTCTGTCTTCAGGTGTAAGACAGAAGCTTCATTTTCCTTCTACCTTTAAGTGAGAAGATGATCCTTCTTTTGGACTTTAATCCTACTTAGCGTTTGGAAAAAAAATGAAGGAATTATTTCTGCTTCTGAATTTCTCATACTATGAGGCACAGTTACTGAGTTTCTTGTGGACTTTTCAAAAGGTGGTGTTGAAATGAAGAGTCAAGTAGACCATCACACCCTTAAGACAGTTGTTAGCAGTCTTAAGTATGCTAACTTAAGTATGCTTAAGTCTAAGTAAATGTTTTAGAGCAATGGGTTAAGATAGTTGCAGTAATGCAAATGTATTGTAAATTCTGGGTATGAGTATCTGCCAATGCATCTAAGCAAGTAACTTAACTCATTAAATAGTTTCTTTTGGAACACTGGACATGCTTTATTTCATTTTTTCACAATTTATTTAAACATCTCACATATACAAAATACATTTTCTTTCTTTTTTTGAGAAATGATGATTTTTTTTTTTTTTTTACCCATTGTAGAAGATGGAAATGAGATTTGAAAGCAGGAGCACCTGATTTTGGAGGAAGAGGACAAAGATGAGGAAAAATGATCCACATGCTTAAGCTGCGGGTGAGACAGGACATTCTAAGTTTTGAGACAGACTTCAAAGAAACAGAGAAGTGATACTTCAAATGCTACTAGCACCATCAAAGTTCAAGTATTGGAAAGATACTCTGTAATAACACAATTAGCACCACTGTATTTTGAGTGGAACTGAAAGTACCTCAGATCATATGGAGAAGTACCTACAAAAGATGTGGATCACACTTGATTAGTGTATGAGGTAGTTTAAACCTTTGGAAGTCGTGGTTTTAAACTTCCTCTGTGGAAGATATTCAAAGGCCACAAGTGGTGCAAACTTTCATGATTTTTTATTTTGGTTTTTTTTCTTTACAAAGGTTGACATTTCCCAAAGCAAGGTGTTAAATCTTGAAAGACTTCCAAGTCCTTTTGGGGCTGTATTAAAATTTCATTGCACAATGCTCCAATCAATTCTTCTCCTTCTCTTTCGCCCAGAGTTTAAGCAAGTAGATGAACAGAAGAAATGGAAGGAGTCAGCTTTCATTATAAAAAGAAATGACAAGAGAATAATTTGGGAGAGGCTTTTAAGTTAATTTTAGTTCATTCATTTGAAACAGACTGGGCCAATGTCCAAACCGAATTCTTGGTCAGCGCCGCCAATATCCAGAGGTGCAATGTCAAGGATGGGCAAGCGAGATGGCTTATTTGTTCTGTATTCAATGATCGTTTTGCCCCATTGATTGTTCTTTCTCTGCAAGAGAAGATTCATTACCATTGTTATTGCATTATTCATAGTATTGAAAATTGTTTCACCTGAATGGATAATTTCTGAAAGAATTTCATATTAATTTTGCTGCCATTGTTTGCAAATCAGATACCCATATCCAACTATTTAGTTCTCTGATACAGAGAAAATACTTACTTTAATCTTCTGAAGTCATATGTGTGACGCTCTACATAAACTACCTTCACACTGATGTTAAATTCTCAGAGAACCCTGCCTGAGTTTTTCAGGACTTAAAGATCCTGCCCCTCCTACAGCTTATGCACTATTTCCTTATCAATCTTCAGCTTACACAGAATTTGAGTCTGGTCCCTCTGTAAAGCTTTTTCTTTTTTGTCACACTGCACAGTACAAGGTAGGATTTGTTTGTACCCCAGTCCTTCCCACTTGTTAAAGATCTGGCAGAGTTGGTTTTGTAGGCTATTTATCTTCACTGGGTAAAATTTTGCTGGTCTGACTGATAATCTAATTCTGAATCAAAGCACAACTCTGTCCCTAATCACGTGCTTAAATGTGGGAAATCATGGTGCCAATGGTTTCTGCGTTACTTACAGAGCAGCCATCCTCAAGAACACTGAAAGTGAATCTGCTGTTGCCTTCAGCTCGTAGTTCAACATCATTGGATCCCTGCAGTATAACAGCCTTTTTAAGGTTGCCAGTTTCCTCATCCATGTAGGCAATGCTGTTCTTGCAGTGGTAGGTAATGTTCTGGGAGGCATGGTTGGCCAGCAGACGCATGAAGGCCAGTTGGGTGGCCATATCCTTTGAGGTCACTCCTTCATCATTGTATTCAAACTGAAAAACAGAAAGGAAGCCAGTCAATTGTATTGCTGGAGAAAGGTGGATGTTTGTAATGCAAGTATGTGATATTTTCTCTACAAACATGAAAAAAACCAACTACATAAGTCTGCAGTCACTTGTCTATTGCAACTCCAGAGCTGAAGAGCATCAAATAAAACTAGTAGGAGGTAGGTTGAAAACCAGACATGAGTGGATGTAGTTAAACTGTATAACTCTGTTCCAAGATAGGGCATTAATAGTTTATGTGGATTCAAAGACAAGATCAGACAAGTTCAAGGAAGAGAAATCTATTGCTTCCATAGATACACAAACAATGCCTATTTCAAGAAAACCCTGATTTTTATTTTTTTTTTAATCTAATAGAATAGTGTCTGTGGGTATTACAAATGTTTACTTCATTCTTGTATTTTTTTTACAGCATCTACTTTCAGCCACTCTAAGAAACAGGACCCTAGACTGTTCCAACCCAGTGTGATCAGTCTTATATTCTTATATTAAAGACCTTGGACACTGCAATTTCATCATAAGATCAACTCAACTTCATTTAAAGAATTATGTAATTAGATCTCCTTAGCTATACAAAAGTGATTTATTTGCAATTGGCTGGTGTCTAATGAGCAAGTAGACATATTTCTTTTTTTCACTTACACTAGCAATTCTGAATGTTACGGTGGCATATGCTCAGGATCTGTGATGCGTAATATAAATATCTTTCCAGGAACAGCGTCATATGTAAAAAATCTCAATTAAAAGAATAAGCAAAGATGTTTTTCTTACTTTTTCAGACAGTTTCTGAACTGTCTTTATACTAATGTACCATACTGCAGTCCAGGCTTCCCTTAGCTGTAGCCATTAGTCACACCGAGTTGATAATTTGCAGACACCAAGAAAAATTAGAACAATACTGAGAAATCCTTTTAGCAAATTATGATCCAAACCAGAACTGGAGCTCTATTCCCTTCAAGATAAAAGGTAGTTCCCTTTTTCATATTTCTCCTCTAAGAGAGTTTAATTTATCTGTTTGCTTGCTCAGAGTCAGTTGATTGGGAATTCTTCAGACAGCACTGTAGGAAACAATCACCCTCCCATACATCACTTACCTGGCTGCCACCATTGATAGTTTCACCAAACCATACATGCTTCTTGTCCTTTGGATTCTTGTTGACATACCAGTTCTTAGCAGGAATATTGTCAGGGTTGGCATGGATGCAAGTCTCACCAGTGGCAAAGTCACAGTATGCTCTAATGGCATCTGCAGAGCAGCCTTGGTTAGGATCAATCCAGTAGAAGCCTGCCATTGAGGAAAGAAATGCGAACAATAGTTCACTCAGCCTA
The DNA here is from genome assembly GCF_000737465.1 of Haliaeetus leucocephalus. Taxonomy (NCBI): domain Eukaryota; kingdom Metazoa; phylum Chordata; class Aves; order Accipitriformes; family Accipitridae; genus Haliaeetus; species Haliaeetus leucocephalus. Next base: position 3,228,051 of record NW_010972436.1, read on the forward strand.
ACATTGCAGCCTATATTCACTTGTTTGATACAGGAACTCAGAGAGAGGTCAAAAATATCACAACTAGGTGCAATATTAAGGTGATAACTGGGATAAATACATATTTTAGATTGTTAATGTATAAGAAGCTGTATTTGAAAGCTAGGGTTAAATAATTTTGTATTATTTTGAAAGATTATTGCAATAATCATGCAATAATAGCTATAAAGAGCTTTTCAGAATTTCCTTGTATCTGTTTTCAGTGGAGGCAGAGAGAACTTCTTCATTGGTCCTTTAGTATTTTCACTGGGTGGCCAAAGATACCATTCATCAAAGAAAGCTAATAAACTGGAAGTACTGCCTGAGCCAGAAAGGCCAAATATCTGGCAGTAACATACCACTGCTCCATTCTGGGTGGCTAAGTCTTAGGTCACGGCAAGTGCGAGCTGGGTTCTTTCTGGAGCCTTCTGGGGTCAGCAGGGTCTCAATTTGGTTGTTCAATGTTTTCAGAGTAGCATCAACTTCATAGTCTTTGGGTCTGAGAGAAGGCTGATCAGCCCGGTAATATTCTGCATCATAGCCAACTTCATATCCACCACCATTGGGACCAGGGGGACCTGGGGGACCAGGAGGACCAGGAGGACCCTAAAGTTTTTCAAAAGCAAAAAACAAGAAGCATTCTATTAGACATATGGTTCTCTCAATTAAGTGTTTCCACACATGCATAGTCCTACTTAACTCCTAGCACCCTTAGCTCTAATCTGAGGCAGCACATATGGACTTGCCCTGTGGTGAATACTGTGGGCTCAAGCAGTAGAGGATGCACATTGTAGGACTACATCTTCTTTGTGTATTTGCTGTCTGGCCATAAGGAATGAACAAGAAATTCAGGTTTAGGCCTGTTAGGGAAATGTTTAATGTTAAATAACAATAGACATTTGGAAGTTTTGTGGTTTTTTTTTAATAAATAAAACCACATTTTTCCTAAACTGCTAGGCTTTTGAAGTGATTTTCTTGTACCTGTGACATAAATGTGTTAAATCAACAAAAAGTAAGTTATACTCACAGCAGGGCCTTGGCTACCATGAGAGCCACGCACACCAGCAGGGCCAATAGGTCCAGGGAGACCATTGCGACCATCTTTACCAGGAGGACCAGAAGGACCAGGTGGACCCTAAAAGGAAACTCAAACAGTTTAATGACAGTAGAAAACACTACAAGTAAAGTGTATGTATATATTGCACAAAAGGAATGGGAATTATTTGAATATGCTCTTAAATTCACATACCCTTGGGCCAGCAGGGCCGTTGTTACCAGGAGGACCTTGATCACCATGTTGGCCCTATTGGGAAAGATACATGCATAGTCATTAAAAAAATTGCAGTGGCACACATTTGTATTCGCATGATTCAAGAGGGAGCTATAGTTAGCACGTGCATTTGGGCTCAGAGAATGGGAATCTAGGGCTGATGGCATTTATTAGCGGACTTGGGCTTTAAAATGCCTGTTTTGGGCAGGGAGGAGAGAGAGCGCGAAGAGGTATTTAAGGGGATAACCTATTAACGTCTCAATATTGTTTCTTCAGGTTTTCAGGGAAGGCTTTAAAATAAAAGTCTGAATTCCTAGAGGGCACATCAGAATTTAAAGGGAAGAAAATCTACAAATTACTTCTGCTTCTCTGTGGTACAAAGGCTTTACAATTTCTGGCCAAAGTAAGAAGTAATACTAAAAGAAAGGCAGAGCTTTTTGAATTCTGTGCTAGCCAAATGCAGTCGACTTTCAGGGCAGCTAATGGTGCTCACAGTTCTAAAGCCAACTATCAATGGCAATATCAAAATTTGCCATTTTATGTGAAGAGTGTTAAGTGTTAAAGAGAATCTTATGGCCTTTGAAAGATGATGCAGAGTGGAGCAAGTAGTATCAACCTGCTGGGTTGTGCATATGTAATCCCACACTTGGGTGACCTTATTTCCTTTTTTTGCTCTTTATATTCAAAATTGTGAAAATCATTTACTTACAGCAAGACCAGGAAGACCCTGCAATCCATTGTGTCCCTTCAAGCCAGGCAGACCTCTGGGCCCCTTATCACCAGGTTCACCTTTCTCACCACGTGGACCTTGTGGTCCCTAGGAAGTGATATAGGTATCAGAGAAATAAAATAGAAGGCTTCAAGTATATACTACTGTCAAAGCAAGAATTAAGCATGAGCACTCTACATTATGCCATAGGTTGCCCCTGATATATATATATATGTACATTCTGTTGACACACCCAGGAAGAGTGTCAGTCCCAAAAGCTTCAGGATTGGTCCCATAAGAGAGAATGCTGATCAAGATTCTAGGTCTATAAATATTTACAGCTCCTTAAGCACTACTTTTTGGGCCCATATCTTGAGCACAGTCATGAGTTTTTATTAATAAAACATGTTTTCTCTTCTTGCATCAATGTGGTAGCGTATTTAGAAATCAGACTTACAGCAAGACCTCTTGGACCAAAAGCACCAGCAGGACCGACAGCACCAACAGGACCCTGAAACAGAAAATGCATGTCACTGCTGTATATTATACCTAATAAAGGTTCCACACTCAAAATATCTCTGCAGAAAGCAAAGTAATTACATACATACTGTAGAGGTTTCATGCACAATGTATATGTGTATGATGGACAAATGTTACTCCTGTGACAATCGAAAATTAAGGTCTCATCAACTTACAGGATCACCACGGTTTCCAGGCTTTCCAGAAGGACCAACTTGGCCATGAGGACCAGGAGCACCCACAGCACCACTGGGACCAGGGCTACCAGGAGCACCACGCTCACCCTGGGAACAAAGGAATGCAAAAGGACAGACAGTGTGTTACTACTGACTTACACATATTGGAATATTTCTTCCATGATTATGAAATAAAAGAAAAAAACAAGTTACCTTGAAACCAGGAGCACCATCACGGCCTGGAGGACCATCGTTTCCAGGATTGCCCTGTTAAAATACCATGAAAAATTATTAAATTCCATCAACCTTCATCTCACACGGAACTGTGTGTCAGTCTAATTGCTCCCAATGAGAGTAAGAAGTCATTAAGATGGGATAGCATAAATCTTGAAGATAACAAAATCTTCCTTAGCGATGCCATGCTCAAATTCCTTAAATATATTAATGTTCTCAGAAAAATAAGATGGTCTTCAAATATTTAGGTTTTACAAGTTCAGTATAGAAGGAAATTACTGGGTTTTGCTGTATTTCTCCAGATGAAAAGGTCAAGACCATAGTGGTCTTCATCTAGCTTGCACTCTTGTAAAACTGAGCCCTACTTTTTAGATGAAAAATGCCAGTGGTGAGAAAAGGACTTAAACAGTAGTCACAGCTAAATTACTTTTAGTACTTCACAAGCTTAAATGTCTTCCTTTGTGAATGTTAATTTCACTTCAACTGTTTCACTGTGTATACTAGCAAACATTTTCCTTCAGAAAATTCCCATGGAACAGAAAGTGTATTTCTTTTTCTTTACTATTCTCTGATCTCTTTGAAATCCTGTAAGTCTTAGGACTTGCACGAGTCCTGTATTAACAATGCTTCAGGTTATCAAATAAGCTTCCCTGATAAGGCTCAGAGAAAGCTTTACATAGTTATCCTAACAGGAGACAAGACAATGTGTTAATATTTTACTTTAACTGTTCTTCAAGTGTAAGTCATGGATAGACACTGTGTCAATACCCTTCTTCAAGGTGAACTACTAACTTGGATGGTTAAATTGGATGGAGAAGTTTATTTGCTGCTCTGTGAGCAGGGCCCCATCCTCCAAATAGTCACCCATGAGGCAGGGCATTAGAGGAAGCAATTTGTTCCACTCCAGCATTCCCACATTCCCCCTTCCACACAGGGCTCAGGTCCTCCATTGTGTCTTAACCTGCATTGATCTCTGCAGTTCAGCAGTACCTGCCACACAGGCCAGAGTTTGTTCTGTCATGTTTTCAGCCTACAAACATACTTTACATTGGGGTGAGGGAATGCACATTGGGAAACATTATGTAGCTCAGCCACAATGTTAAAAGTGTATCTGTTTTGTTAGGACTCCAAAACAGTACTGAGTGTTGTACAGGTCCAATAACTGAATTCCAATATTTTGTGTAATGTGCTTCATATGCCTTAAGTTAAAAAACAATTGTCTTTAATACCACAAATCACTAGATCACTCAAGTAAAAGTGACTTCCCTGAAAAATATGTGTATTGCATCCAACATAACAAGCTTTCCTGATATATTCTCTATAGACAAAACCTTATCCTCTGGGATGTACTACTTTTCCCAGCTCCAACAACGAAGTAATCTTTTCCCCACTCCATCTTTCTTGACAATTAAGTAAAACGTCAAAGATTCTGACAGTGACTCTAGGATGTATTTCAGACACAACTTGTGCCTCGAATTTGTCACCTAGTTGGGGACGGGGAGGGGAATCCATGTCTATTAGAATCTTGCTATAATTTTCCCTGAAGACATGGGAAGGTACAAGTTTGCTAGCAAAACAGCCTCCAGTTGCATCCATTTTTTTCTGTGTATTTGTCTTTGGCTCAGGATAAAAGAAAAGCAGTGCTGAAGAGGAAATAAGACATAGCTTACATCACGACCAGCTTCACCAGGAGCACCATTTGGACCAGGAGAACCCACAGGACCAGAGGGACCACGGGCACCAGGAGGACCAGAAACACCCAGGGGACCAGGTTCACCCTAATACAGGAACAGTGGTAACAAAACGTGACATTATAATACAATGTAAACCAGTCTTCTAGAACCTTTGGCCTATATCTAGGAGAAACATTTCTCTGTAATTGGTTCTGGAAGCGAGAGAACCAGGACACAAGAAACATATCTAACTATACCAAATATTATCTTCATTCTAAATTTTCTACCTCTTCTATCAGACATCTCTGATGCCATTCAAAAACATGCTCACCTGCAGACACAAGTCTTGTTTGTCTGCAACAAGCAATAATTTCTTCCACTGCTCTGTTAGGTCCATATCCTCTGTTTGCAGTAGCAATGGAAACAGCAGAATCTACATCTCCTCTTCCCTCGTTTCTCATAAGAGACCTCAACTTTTTTCTTTACACATCTCTGTTTAAAGCAGTAAACTAGTCATATACTCACTGTTGCTCCAGAGATGCCTGGAAGACCACGTTCTCCCCGAGAGCCAGGCAGACCAAGGATACCAGGAGCACCAAGAATACCCTGAGGACCTGGGCTACCAGGAGGACCCTATGACATGAAGAGAATGGTTTTTTATATTAATAGAGAAAAATAAATTTTTTACAGCCCTTCACATTTCTCATTTGTTTTGTTCTGTAACAGTACCATCTGCTTTCTAAGGATCTCAATGTGTGTCAGTGCTAGCTAGTTCCTGCATGGAAGCAGTTGCAACCACGCCATAAGACTTTAAACACCAAAGCTAAAGGTCTGTAAGAACATAATGCCAGTTATACTCCCCTCACAACTGTTTTCCAGTGAAAATGCTGTTTCTGAACAACCCTATACATGTTTTTTCCTTTCACATTCAATAACAGTGGGTGACACGTGAAAATTGGAGTATTCAATAAGAGAAGATGACTATGTGAGGGGATTCCATAGCGAAGAGACTGATCATCTGAGACTGATCATGAGACAAGCTTAGAAGACATCTAGGTGGTATCTGGCATCTCCAAACAATCCTTAGAGCTCTCTACTGACCATTTGAAAGGTAAAGTTTGTCTAGTTAAGTGATTTTTCCATTTCCTTGAAATTTGAGTATATGTGGCACTAAAGTTGGCATAAGTAATCAACCTAACATATTACCCTAAATTATTATCCTAACTTGCAGTCAGGCTTACTAGTTCAATTGTTTTTCATAATTGAAATTAAATTAGAACATAAAAATTAGAAAATGTATTGCTTTACACTGGACATTAAAGGGCAAATTTTCAGTTGTCACCTACACAATTTTAACACGTCTGACAATGACACTGAAGATTTCATTCTTAGCTGCAACTTCTGCAGATCACAGAAGAAATTTCTATAGTTTTTTATTGAGAAACAATAGAGTGGTAATTCACACAAGTGCATACTTCTATAAGACAGAAATGCATCTGACTTTTAAAAAAGTAATTCTGGATGTGCAAGCTTAAAGAGACTCAAAATTAATTAATTTATTTGCATAATTCTAAGCCAACCTGCGGCCAGACAACTTTAACCTTGTGATCCCCACAAATTAGTTTCTGATGCAGAAATGAATTGAGATTGTTCTAAATGGATGTTCACATGTTCCTCCTTTTTCCATCCATGATGCTCAATTTTAGAGCAGGAGATTCTGCTTCCCCTTCTCAGACTAAGTAGCAATTTCTTCTGTAGTTAGCCTCGTTGCCTTCATTTTGGCTACTTGCAGAGAAAGATGCAACTCACCACAAGAAAAAAAGAGAGAAAAACCTGACCCAGAGATCAGGTTCACTTTTTATGGCATGTTTGTCAAACATGTCTATAAACAATTTATTGAGTCTCAGTGGAACTTCTACTTAAAAGCTTTGCTAAATTTGTGGATAAAAGAGAAAAGCCCTTCACAAATACCAAAAGTATCTCAGAAGCCATAACATTTACGTGGAAAAACATTTTTAACGAGATGTGATACTCAGCAACTTACAGCAGCACCAGCCTCTCCAGATGGACCTTTCTCACCAGCAAAACCAGGTGGGCCAGCAATACCTTGTTCACCAGTACGGCCAACTGGACCAACATCACCACGTAGACCTCTAGGACCATCTTTGCCGGCTGGGCCAGGAGGACCAGGGGGACCAGTGATGCCCTAGGGTTGAGTATGAATATGATATCATTACAATATAGACCCATTAACTGGGGAGAACAGAGATAAATTTCATTATGTCCATGTACAAAAACAGCTTTGCAATAAACATGTTGTCAGCTGTTCTGAAGCAGCAACTTCTATTGCTTTTGTTAGCAGCAGAAAGCTGGAATCAGTAGAATTATTGAACTGAGAGATTTGGTTTTTTACACAGGGCAGGTGAAAGCAGCAAATTTGGTGGGAAAGTATTGATTTGGCTCTGGAGACATTAATTGCAACTATAAAATCTATGAGAAAAACCTCTTCCAATTCAACAGGATTATTTGCTTTGGATAGTGGGATTTACAATATATTTAAATATAGGGTATCTAAGGGAAGAAGTGCCTTTTGATAAAGGTTGGAAACACCTTTGAAAAGAAAAACTACAAATGTCAATTTGAAATGAGAATTTTTGGCTGAAAAATAAAGCAGCAGGGATTCACATTCTTAAACACAACAAGAGGTTGCCCTGCTTGAGACAGGGGCTGGAACTGCAGATACTTTAGAAAGTGTGGACACAAGATAACTTTAACATTCTTTTTCAAATAGGACATGACCTTCTTGTTCCACTCAAAATCAATGGCTATGCAGTTACTCAAAAGCAAAATAAACACAGATTTTTACAAATGGTTAGGCACCCACCTCAAAATGCAGAGGGATGCTTGATGGATTGTAAAAAACCCCACAAATTAAATGCATAACTCCCAGTCTGGGAATTTAAACAGTTAAGAGACTTTTTCTTATCTCATCCAGTCCTAGAAGGATCTGAGGTGATTCCAATGCAGTTAGAATTTGTGTCCATGTAACGAAAATGAGGATCATCCCTAACCAATGCAACTTCTGACTTAAGACCCATTAGAACTTCTTCATTAGTTACTTACAGCAGGGCCAGGAGGACCAACTCTTCCAGCAGCGCCAGGGAAACCAGTCATGCCCTAAAAATAAAAGTGAAAAGGAAGATCTGGTTTAAAGGAAACAAGGACTTCATGAAAAGCAACAACATCAGTGCCAAAAGCCTGAAGACTTACAGGAGGACCAGCATCACCACGAGGGCCAGCAGGACCAGCAGCACCAGCGGGACCCTATGTATGAGGGATTGAAAAAAACAGATGAATCAAGCAAAGACTGTTAATGTTCTCTATTTAGAATAATGGCTTAGTCCCACTCTCATGAAACTTAAGGGCTATTTTGCTTTTTACTTTAAACAGGAGGAGGACTGGGCCCAAACCCACAATTCCTGTCCTGATACTAGGGTAGTAAATTCTCACAGACATTTTAAATCAGTACCGTAAGGACTGAGAAGAGTTGCATATGCCATTTATGATTCAAATGAATTTGCCTTACAAATGTTATGTCCATCTAAGCAAATCTGGAAGTCAAAATATGAAAGACATAGTAAGGCAAAGAACAGCAAGTCCTCTGCACTGCATGACTAAAACAGCCACGTAGTGCAAGGGCCTGGTATTGCTCTATTGGAATCACATGGTAAGAACCTCAAGACATGTTATCCTGTAGCACTTTACAGTATTTAAAATACCAGGGCCTGACTTTCTGCATCATTTCAACCAGTTCCCCAACAATGGGCTGCATGCATGTGAAACGGTATATACCTTTGGACTATAAAGGTGTTAGCACATGACAAGCCTGCATGCAAGTGGGTGCACAGACAAATTTGCACATATGCTTCTGAATGACTGGGTCTGAAAATCAGACTGCAACAGCACATCCTGTCTTTGACAGGAAGATATCAACATCCTCAGCTCAGAACTTAACCACAATCACCCCCTGAATGGTCCAAGATAGACCGATTTTGCTGATCTTCAGGGCAAGTTGAAAATTAATTATTTTTTTCTCTTCATTTCAGTTCCAGACTCATGATATGAGCCCACATAAATAGACTGATGAAGCTTATATAATGTGTGAAAATCAGTACAGTGACTTTCCTCACAGCCTAGTTTGAAGTTTTGTTTCTTTTTTTAATTACCTTTTCAAAATTCAAGGCCTTCAGGCTAGCGTATTGCTTGCATAGCACAGTTAAGAACTATGCATTTTACAAAGACACAGTTCACTTACTGGTGGTCCAGAAGCACCAATTGGGCCAATAGCACCTGTTGGTCCAGTTTCACCCTTAGGTCCTTTAGGCCCACGTTCGCCTTTAGCACCAGGCTGACCAGCTGCACCCTATGGGCAGAAAAAACACACAGAACAAGGAGTTGGAAAAGCATGAAAAGGAAATAGAGGAATGGCATGGCATCAATAAGAGGAAACGGCAAACAATACTCACAGGAGGTCCAGCAAATCCACTAGGACCTACGGGACCAGGCTCACCGCGTTCACCCTAAAGAGAGGGCAAAGAAGAGAGGACTGGTTGGAACAGGCTTTAAAAGGGCATTTTTCTGAACATCATGTCTTTGACACAAGAATAGTTGTAGGAATTGTTACTTACAGGGATACCACGGGCACCAGCAGGACCAGCAGGACCAGCAGGACCTCCTTCACCCTAAAACAGATGGCAGAAAACATTATGACACTGTGGGGGAAGGCCGCACTGCAGTAAGAACAAGGGTGATCTTTCGGTACAGATGCATATAGCAAGTCTCCCTGTGTCTCCAATGAAGATGGTGTTACTGAAAATGCTTCTGTTTTGCCCCGCCCTGTATTAATAATTTCTAACGATACTCAGACAGGATAAAAAAATTCTGAGCTAATGTGTGGTTGTTCATCACCATATCAAAACCTCTTCTCACAGTGTGAGGAGGACTGTGGAGATTAGCCTTAACTGGGAAGAATTCAGACAAAGCTTAGATCAGAATCTTCTCCCCATATAACCCACTGCCATGTAGATGCGCATCCCTTCCCTGCCCTTTCAGGAAAAGGTATGGGGTGCTATGGCAAACTTCACTGAATAGTTCTACAGTCCCAATAACCGTTGCCTCCCAAATCTGAGAAACTTGCAGAACTCATGCACACTAGAAAGATAGAATTGGTTTTTATGGAACTCCTCATCTTAAATATTCATATGTGGGGAAAATGCATAAACAAACAAGACACTTTTTCATTCAAAGAGTAGACTTACCCGATCACCAGCACCACCAGCAGGGCCAGGAGCACCAATAGCACCAGGGAGACCCTATAGGTCAAGAGACAGGACACCATTTCTAACAAAATGTAAGCAGGAGTGACTACTTTTAATATTTTTTCTCTTTCCTCCTGGAGACAGGTGTGTGACTTTCTTCCAGCTGTTTTCAATATAAAGGACACATGATTTTATAACCCAAAATCTATTCTGTTATTTTCCTTCCAAAGTATGAATTCTAGGACAGGCAGTCAAAATCTCAAATTAATGATAATTTTGTGTGGCTTTGCAGGCTGCCTTTAGAATTAGCTGTCTGGACTGAGGCCATGAAGTTAAAGAGTAATGTCACACTGAACAATGGTCTATGAAATACAAGGTTCTCTGCTGATGTAATTTCTCTGCTTGTGTGCATGAGAAGTGGTCACTTTTCTCTCTCTCCCCCCAGATTCAAACATCCCTGGACAAGGTGCAACAAAATCATATTGACTTGTATCAAAAGTGATCAGATATAAGTGGAAATGCAATATAGTCGGAAATGTAAGTCCTGAACATCCTTTTTAGTCACTTAAGTTCTGAGGTGTAGCAAGGTAAACTCAAGTAGAACCAAAAAATACTTACACGAGCACCATCTCTTCCTGTTGCACCAACATCACCTCTCAGACCTGGGGCACCCTAGAATACACAGAGGGAAAAAACCCCTTATATTGGTAATGAACACAATAGTTTGTATGAAAGAAGTCTTGAACTGTTTGCAGAGTATCCATGTTTTACTTGCATATCATGAGATGCTTATCATGCTAGTCTTTTGGGGAATGGACTTTGATTATTATTTCATTCTTATTGCTGAGTATGTACTGACTTGCAAGCGAGAATTTGCAGACAAAGGGGACTGACATGCTTTTCAGAATTATGAGCCTGCCTCTTTCATGGGAAACCTACTTGGTTTCCCCGAGGTGGCAAGAATTCTGAATGGAATTAAAAATTCAAAACCAAGTTGATGTATATTCCAAATGATGAATGTAAATCCCCCCTCAAAATCCCTTTTCGTTTGGTCAAGAAATAACCATATATAAAAATTCTTCTGGGTATTCATGTTATACTTTCTATTTGAAGCAGGAAAACAACTGTTAAAAACAATGATGTCATATGAGTGGTCATATAAAACACATATGTTTTGTATCACAAAAAATTATATCCAGGCCACCACTAGTGTCAAGAAATCAGACCAGCACTCTGTTCTCTTTTTTTTTTAAAATACATCCTACTCTTCTGCATTAATCTGCATGTGCGAATATAGTGTTTTATAAAAAGTTGCAAGCAATTTTCATCTTAATTTCCTTACAACTCCATTTATGCTAAATGACTATGGATTTTTTTTAGTCAAAACAAATAAAGCAGTTCTAGAAATCTCAGTTTAGAGTTTAAATAATGAAGAGAATATGGAATGAGATGTACATAACAAGATAAAAACCGATTTTATAGATAATTATTCAGATAAAGTAGAGGTAGCAACAGGGCTTGCTACCGGACTACACAGCTTTATGTAAAGGCTTACCTTGGCTAAAATGTTTTCTGATTTTATAGAAAACTGATATAATCACAAGATTTTTGTAACCGATTTACTTATAGTCATGGCACCTAGAACAGTCAAGGATTTGATCAGAGACTCAGTCCTTTGTGATCAGTAGGCCCATTCCTACTATAAAGCCTATACTCAAAGACAGCTTTAGTATTTCTTTGGTAAAGATAACCTCATTGTTAACCAATCCTGTGAAGGACTAACTGCCACTTAAACCAACTGCAAACGCTGAGCATAGATCAAAATACCACCTTAGAAAAGACTGTCAGTCTGTTAGACCAACAAAAGCTCTACTTATTGACCACTAAGTAATATAGTTTCACATTAAATAAAAGTCACATTGGGGTAATCTGCAGTTATTTTTTTAAGTTAATGAAATTCAAGCATCTCCCAAACCTGTGCATGCAGTAACAAAGTAGGTTGTCCACCTTACCTTTTCACCCTTGCCTCCTGGAACACCAGCAACACCTCTCTCCCCTGGGATTCCACCAGGGCCAGCAGGACCAGGACCACCAGCAGGACCAACATTGCCAGGCTCACCCTGGCAGAAACAGTATATCATGTAAGACAGGGTCAAATCATTCACATAATTTTGTACAAAATTCTGTCATTACTACTTTGCCCATCGTTCTGTTTGCTTATAAACAGTGTGAATAGTAGCATTTTGTCTTAAGCTATTGTACTTATTTTACTTTTTCAGCTACTGAAGATGCCAGACATGAACAGTTTCTCTGATTCTGTGGGCTCCTGAGGTTTTAGGGTGTCCCATATTCCAAACTAAATTTCTGTAAAAAGACTACCCATTAAAATCCTGAAAACTAAACCCCATGTTCAGTTAGCATCAAGCCAGTGTTATTTTGGTAGATGACTGCTCATTATTGTGCTAATGTTTTGGGGAAAATATTGCTTACTAGACAGAAGAACTTCCTGTGTATAAGTAGAGATGGGTATAAATAGCAGTCAGCATGAATTTTGGCCAAAATCTCAGACCCTATCTCAAAAAAGAATAATAATATACCCAACTGACAAGCTGTATTTAAACTGAGTCCAAACTGGAGTTCACCTCTCATCATCTATAGTGCTAAACATAAAACCCTTTAATATTAATGTGGACTAGCTGGGACGGAGCTTTACCACTTGAAGAAGTGACACCGGGGCTATGGTGTATAGGTTAACTACCTGTTACCAGTAATTACTTATGCTCTTAGGAAAAAAGGTTTTGGATTGCCTTCATCAGGAATTCAACAGTAAGGCAATGGCAGCTGGGGAAAGCACACCTTGTTACCATCAGGGCCTGGTGGGCCAGATGGACCACGGCTTCCAATGGCACCAGCAGGACCAACAGCACCGCTTTCACCAGGAGGACCACGTTCACCCTGCAGGAGACAGCTTGATTTGAGTTTTTTCTTGAATTGTTCTGTAGCTTAGAGGTTTAAAAGCACTAGCTAGTAGCAATGACAATGTGATGCATTTTTATCTGGACAAACCATTAAGAACTGTATTAGAATTCTGCAGATATTAACTAAACTGGTCATAAGAATTGGCTCTAGCTTTTGGCACAAATGTAGCAAAGTGAAGTACTAAAGTCTTGCATCATGATATCAGCTGACAAAGTACAAATACTTCTTGAACATGGATTTTGGCTACTGGGCTCATTCTGGTAACAGTGTCTTGCATGCTATTGTCAAATGGAGCTTCTGATACCAGTTTGAGAGCAGATAATGGATTCTAGTGAAATTACAGCCATAGTAATTGGCAAACAATTACTTTTACAGTGGCAAATGCCTGATGAATATTGGAGAATAAAGGTGACAGCTAAAGCCTACTAATGTGACCTGTACATTATAACAAGGATAAGGATAAATTCAGGTCATGTCTCCAGGTCAACTGGAGACATGGAAGTAGCCAGAAACGGGGCTTAAACGCACAATAGATCTATCAAAGGTAGAAATATCAGTTTTACTAAAGACATCTCAGATTATCCCAGTATGATCAAGATGGACATCAATGAATAATCTGATAAGAAATAATAGAGATTTTTAGTTATGCTGGAGAACCTGGGAGTTTGTACGAGAGCTATAATGTGGTCAGAGAACTAACTCAAGGAGAGATAGCGCACTGTTAAAAAGCACCAACAATGCAGAAAGCTAACTTATATTGTAGTGATGTTCCCCAATATATCTTTTAATTATTTTTACATACATTTTGTTAATGACAGAGAGGCAGAAAAAGAAGAAAGATATTCATGAAATATGCAGATATCACAAAGGTGGAAGCTTTTGTCAACAGGAAGAAGGGTTGACATATTACACTGGAAGAAGTGAATAACCTGTTGGATGGCTGTCATGGTAGAACTGGGACAAAATTCAAGAATGCAAAGTACCAGGCCATTTATTTAGGCACCAGAAATGAGGATTTTTGCTGTAAATGGAGGTTTCATCTGGTGAAAATGACAGAAAGGGAAAGGCGATAGTCAATAGCCAACAATATGATGCGGTCTTGAAAAAGGCAAATGTGGTCTGGCACAAGCCGTGAGGTACTTTTAGGATGTGTTAATTTTGTTGTGCAAAGTATCGGTAAGACCTAATTTGGAATACTGAATGAAATAAACTCTGGCTGGGTATGAGATGCTTAAGGCAAGCTAGAGCAGAGACAGGTAACTGCTAGAATGATAAAGGGAACTTGGCTTGGATAGAATAGCAAAATGCAAGTTTAAAGAGGACATGGTTACTAATACAGCCTCAAGCCACTAAATATAGGGAGGAAAGTGCTATTTAAACTGATTGACATGACTGATAAGAGTGAATGGGAATATTTGTCATGAATACTTTTAGTCTGGAAATCAGAAGAAAAGAGGAAGTAACAGAAGTAATTTAAATATCAACCTCTTTAGTGGATTTGGAAAGCAAACAATTAATCAAACATTTTAGAAACTACTCATTGCTCTGCATAAATGGAACCTTCCCGCCATGCAGGAAGGCCTCCACACAAAGCTCTTTACAGACGTTTATTCATGGTGCAGGAATAAAGGGAAGTGGAAGGCAATATCTTCTAATGACTACTCCAGGCTCTGGATTCAGCCCACCATTTGTTCACAAAGACATTACATGGGAGTTAGGAGATGGTCAGCAAGGGATAGTATGACTGAAATGGTCAGGCTAAGAAGGTCTGTGCATAGGCATTGGAGGTGAAAATTCTCATATGCACCAGGCCTCAGTGTAACACTGTAGGATCAGTCTTTCATCATTCACACTCTCATTGTGCGGTTCATCAATACAGGATATCATTACTTGGGTAATACTCATATTGCTTATCTAGAAGTTCACTAACACTGGCAACTATTGTATTATATAATCATACACCCCGACACATGCGAACAGCAGAGAACATTCTCCCTCATTCCTGAGAGTCTGCTGCAATACACTATATTCTGTAACTGAGAAGAGCTGTTTGTCTTGAGAAACTTGGAAATGTATATAGCAACTATTATTACTGAACATGTTATTAAGACAGTCAGTACCAGATTTCAAATGAGTTACTCACTCTTGGGCCAGCAGGACCAGGGACACCAAACTCACCATGAAGACCCTAGAAGAGAGTAGATGTATTGATAAAGCTTATTTCTAAAGCAAACTTATTAGCTTAAACTGCACTTTGTTTCTTAGAAGTAAATAGAAATGCTTCTCAAATTGCAGCAGCATATTGAAAATCTTCAGACTAAACCCAGTCTTTTAGATGCACAGAAATAAACCCTTTTCATATAGCTGCACAATATGTCAAAGCACACATGAGATAGTAATTTCTCTTCTGAAGAAAGAGTTAGCTGTTAAATTCCAAGCTCATTCTTCAGGTACATGCAATGTAAACCCTTTTACAGGGACACAGAGAGATGTAACTGTAAACATTAAAGGTGGTTATGACATATAGAATGCACAATTTGCAGATTACATCACATACTTTAACTGAGCAGAACCTAGAGCCTGAATTACCACTGAGTTACCTCCGTTGTATGCCATTGCAAATTCACTGAAATCAAATGAGATGCAAAAGCATACAACTGGAGTAATGCAGGTTAGACTGAACCTTGAAGATTTCAAAAGAAATTTGAAGTAAAGTATTTTTCATGTACTGTCTTGTCTTTTGGGAAAGGGGGCATATTTTACTGCTGTTTAAGGCCCAAAAAGCAAAGGATTGTCTTTGCTCAGTTTCATACCAAAACTTTGAAAAAAGAAGTATGTTGCAAATTCCAACGGACTTTCTTCATTTGTGGCTAACTTTAACAGAAGGGACTATTAAACTTTGCATATAACACAGATTGCTTTGTTTTGGCAAATGGAACCAACAGGCTCTTGCTTCACCACATGTGCAATTGTAAACATAATGCTTATGCAATGCCTGCCCCTACTTGCAGAGTACCGTATATCTGTCACTCACCCTTTCGCCTGGTTTACCAGCTTCACCAGCTGGACCCGAGGGACCTGGCAGACCCTAAGTGTAAAGAAACAAGAGTACAAATAAAGTTAAGGCAGAAGCACTTCATGCTTTGTAAAGCATAGATAAGATTGAGCAGAGCACATAGTTACCTGGAAGCCAGGAGGGCCAGCGGGACCTTGTTCACCCTTTCCACCTTGGTTGCCCTGGATGGAATGAAAAACAAGTGATTAACTTGGAACGAGAAATATAGGAAAATGGAATATAAAATGGGAAGTCCCATTAACGAAAGGTAAATCACAAATTGGATCTGTGTGGAGGCTGTTACTTACAGTGACTCCAGGAGGACCTTGAGCACCATTGTTTCCCTCTGGACCAGGAGCACCCTAAATGTGTTCAAGTAGAAAGCTGTTATCAAAGATTTGGTTTGTTACGAATAATATCTCTCTAAAGTGATTCTGTGCCAAAAACAAAGATCTCTGCGTATTTTGAACTTAACCATTTACTTGTAAGAGCTTCACTGTCAAAGGGTACTAAAGATGCTTACAATTTTAAACTCTGGGGATTGTTTTAGTTATTGCAGCACATTAATCGTTAAGGAAACTTGGAATTACAGATTATAGGAACCTTGCTGACAGCATTTTTCCCACAACAGACCAATTATTTGGCCCTTTAAATGGAAGGACTAGTAAGTTTCAACTATCAGTAAGAAGTTGGAAATATACAGGATAAATTAGAAACAATACACTGTCCTCAAAAATTTGCATGGGGACTGCTATTTTTTCCTCTTCATAGTAAGCTAATACCCCATAATTAATTACCCAATTAATACACAAGAAGGGTAGTTTTCATTTATCCCTTAAGTAATAGTCCCCACTGACATGAGGCTAGATGAATGCATCCGCAAGTGCTTTTCTATTTCATCATCTATTCATTTTTGCACAGGACAACACTATCTTATTACATAGGTTTTGAAAATCTACTTTTTTCTCTCTGGAAGTTGATAAAGAAAACATATCCACATACCCGTGGGCCAGCAAGACCAACGTTGCCTTTTTCACCAGGTTTGCCAGGTTCACCCTGAAGTTGAAAGAAAAAGATACAAAAATTAACCAAGACTTCATATTAGATTCAGTTTAAACTACTGAACAGATATATACTCTCCTTGATAGATTTATTGTAATATTTCTTTAACCCTAATTAAAACACCCACAAGCTCCATGTGCCTCGTTGAACCACTTAGAAAAAACAGCTCAAAAATGTCTTGTCTTTTCAAAACTCCATTTTTTTTTTTGAGATCATAATTCATGACACTCTGCATAGTATCCTATGCAATACACTATATAAATGTCTGCATGTGTGTGTATGTATAGCAACACCACAAATCCAAGAGATGATTATTGTTATCTGTGGCCTCTGTGTGACACATCAAGAGCCCCACTGAAATCACTGGTAGCTTTTCTGCTAAAGTGAGTGAGCTTTGGATTGTGCTCCATAAATAACAATACTCTGGAACTGAAACTTAGGCTTGGTGGCCAACCTTTACAGAACTTTTAGAAATGATAAAATGGACATGCAGAAATTATAGTATAGACATACATTATTCTAATCACTTCAATGTCCAAATATTCCTAAACTAATTAAACTGCTTTTCATTTGTTTAATCATACTCCAGATAACTGGAAAATAATTTCAAACAGAACTCTTGAATGTAAGTGGATGCCATTCAATAAGCAGTACGGGAGGACACAGGGAGATGTGTTTGATTGCTAGAGCTGGGGACCTACAGATTAATCTGGAAATACCTTCATAGTAACAGAAAATTTCTGTACTGTACTTACAGTGGGACCTTTTGGTCCAGGGAATCCAATGTTGCCAGGCTCACCTCTATTACCAGCTGGACCGATTGGCCCAACCCTACCATCTGCTCCAGGGAAACCCTAGAAAAAGAAATCATACTATTAAATGGCTGGGGTAATTTAATTAGATTTCAGTTTTAGGAGAAATGTGTACTGACAGGAAACGAATGCCATTTAACTTTTAAACACTGTTTATACATTGCATGCTCATGCATTCCTCCATTTTTCTCCTTTTTGTAGAACTGTGTATTTCTTCTTCCCCTTCCAGGACACAGGCCTTTTCTGAGAGCCACAGAAATGAATGGAAAATGTCTCTGATTTTCTGACTAATAAGGTAGTAAAATCTTGCTGGCTTTACAAAGAGTTGTGTTAGAGCTCAGTGCCGAGATCTCTGCTTTTTAAAAACTCAGTTTATGTTTCACATGCAATGGGGAAACAGAATGAAAAGCAAGGTACTTACAACAGGACCTTCCTTGCCAGCAGGGCCTGGGCTTCCAGGCTGACCTGGGAGACCCTGAGAAAGGAAAGGTTTCATGTTTTTAGAGCGAAACCAACTCACCTGAAAGTTAACCAAAATTTTTTTCCTACATGTGTGCATACACACACAGATGCCAAGTTATCAATATACACTGTGGACACAGGACTGTATGTCCTATCAAGTTTACATCTAAAACACACTGAAGTTTAATTTGGTGGTGTGTGCGCCCATGCCAGTTGAAAATCAGTATAGGTAAGTAACTGTTTCACTCAGATAAACTCATTTAGACTCTACTTTAGCAGAGAATGTGCTTAAATGTTTGCAGATGCCTAACAGTTCACATGTGCACTGAAAACTCATTCCATGCGGTGGGGTAGTAAGGGAAAGAGTAGATTAAAGAGGGTAAAAGACAATGACATGGACATAATCTGGCTGCAACATCCACTAGAAGTGGACGGCTGTTTTCAGTGAAATCATTTGCAAAATAAAATTGAAATAATTGAGATCAGCCATCTCATATCATTTTAGTAGGGTTTTTCTTTTAGTTACTTAAAGAGGACACACACACTTCAGCTGTGATCTTAATGATCACGTTCTGTAAATAATCACAAGTGGAACCCCCTCTCAGAAGTCAATGCAGTATCCAGTACAAGGGGGCACTGCTCCATGACAAGGCAATCAAATGCTACCACATACAAAAGAAACTAATTTCAGTAAACATTCTGATGCTTAATCATTTCCTTATGGATGTTTTTTCAATAGAGTGGTAGAAGTTCCCTAATTGTGGTTAGCACAGGCTGAATTTTTGCCATTGGATTTCTGAATTATTTTGTTCCTAAATTGTAAGTCATTTTCTTTTTGCATAGTTCAAACTTATTCCACAGAGTTCAAACTTACTCTCGGACCCATAAGACCAGGCTCACCAGGACGGCCACCATCACCACTAGGACCCTTAGCACCAACGGGACCACTAGGACCACGATTACCGGCAGGTCCCTACCAAAATAAATAAAATCAGGCAGAGGTAGCAAAAAGCATCACACACCTGTTTATAAAAGAAGACAGTTTAGAAATAGTGACCCAGACAAAAGTCCTACCATGACACCAGCTCTTCCATCAGCTCCAGGGAGACCACGAGATCCAGGCACACCCTACAAGTGAACACAAAACAAATCAAGAAAGGGAAAGAAAGAAATCTGTTCCTGTAAGGTGTAGAGTGCTTACTAAATTTTAGCCTTCCAAGCAGGTCTGTTGAATTTGAGGTAAGTGCAGCTCTAAGCACACACACCTCAGTGAAAATGTATATTGTGAAAGAAATCTCTCTTACTTCCTTTAGATTTCTTTAAGTCCTAATCTGCTTATATCAGAGCATTTTCAGTGTTCATTGTAATCTAATAGTGGCTCTAGCCAGCAGCTAGGATCCCACAGCCTGGCCCACACAGTTTCACCTTCACTTCTCTATAGAGAGTTACTGGCTTCTCTATGACTGTACACCATACCCAAGATGCAATACTGAATCTATATCTCTACCCAAAAAATCTGATGGAAACACTGCCATTTTTCCTATTATTTTCCTGTGAATTCTTTTCCTGCATGAAGCCACATGCCTCCTGAAGTTCATGGAGTGTTTCCTCACCCCATGAAAAGGGTACTAGGCACCCTTGAAGACACTGAATGGAAACCTTCTGCATCACATTATGTGTGAGCCAATTATCTGGTTTAAGCAGTTAAATTCCATCACAAAGCTTTAAGAGTAATCAAAGATAATTCACTAAATATTACACAATGGATAAATCAAAGCAACCTCTAATTACTTCAGTGATAAGATAGTAAACAGCATTAACACAAAGCAAAAATGGGTTTGGTCCCAACTAAGCAAAAGGCTCAGAATTGCAAATGATCTTTTCTTAGCAGCATTAATGTAAATTTAATTACTCATAATTACTTAATTTGCCTTTGTGACTCTAGCTTTATTTCCTCTTTCATTTTTGCTTCTACTTCTGGAACACAAAAAGAAAACCTACTCTTAGACCAGCAGGGCCTGGGGGACCAGCAGAGCCAGGTTCACCAGTGCCGCCTCTCTTGCCTTCCTCACCACTAGGACCAGGAGGGCCAGCGGGTCCAGCAGCACCCTATTTCAGGCAAACAGAGAGAAAGAAGAAATCAGATGCTGTGTTGCAAGTAACTATCAGGCTTTTTCATTGAAAAAACCTTCACATGTTGCCATACTTACAGGCTCACCCTTGTTACCACTTTCTCCCTTGGCACCAGCAGGGCCTGGTTCACCCTAGAGTCCAAAACAGAGATCACAGAATTAAGCATCATCCCAAAAATCTTTCTTCTACCTGGACAGCTTTTTCATGAATCAAAAAACTCTTTAATCATCCAGTGCCATGCCTGCCTCTATTGTGATACATGGTCAATGAACATAACTGCATTTTTGGCTTAACAGGCATGAAAACAAACGTTAAAGATGCTTAGAAATGACAGTAATTGAACTATGACACATTCAGGGCTGGTTCCTCTACTGAGGATACCTGTTGAGGGCCTTATTGTTAGATTGCTGTCACATCTCTCTTGATACTATGAACACAGCTTAACAGACCTTGCACTCAAAGGGAATGCAAAATGAACCTCTTCAGTCTCAGCATCTGAAGCAAGCAGTGAGACACAGAAACGAACTACAATGTTTAATTATAGTGGAATAAGAAAAAATGTCTGTGTTAAATACAAAAATATATCCAGAGGAAATCTTTTACAACTGTGGACACTGTCCAATTTTTAAATGAAGACATACAATATACAAGGTCACTTACAACAAGTCCTCTAGCACCACTAGGACCAGCAGGGCCAGGGGGACCAGGAATACCACGGGGACCAGGCAGACCAGGAGCACCAGCAACACCAGGAAGACCCTGTCCAACGGAGCGGGGAAAACATATTATAAGCCCATTATCTGCTGCATTAATTGAATTGTGTTTTTTTAGAGCAAACAAGTGTGAGTATGGCTGTACTTACAGCTGCACCCTTAGCCCCTGGAAGACCGTTAGCACCAGGGTTGCCCTATTAAGAAAGGTAACAATACTGGTTAATTCAGAGTCTCAAGTGCACCCATCGGACAACAGATAAAGTCTGGCAAGTTACTCACTGGAGGGCCAACAGGACCACTAGAACCAGGAAGTCCAATCTCTCCTCTTGGACCAGCAGGACCAGTAGGACCAACATTACCAGCAGGTCCGATTTCACCCTGTTTGAGAGAAGGACATAGCCCTCTATCAGTGTTAGGACCATAGTAGAGCAATCCCATATTAGCCTGACATTAAGACAACAATCATGTATTTATACTCCCACTTCAGAGGCCAGGAAATCAAGGAGCTGAGAGCTTTTACTGGATTTTAAAGGCACTGAAACTGGGATGTCTAGCTAGGCTCCATCAAAGCTGATGGCTAACACGGGAACAACAGATGCTCAGCATTATCTGAGAAGCTATGCTATCGCCAAGAATTACACAGAAGGTTGATCTATAAAATCAGAATTCTGACTCCAGTATTATCTACAGACATGTGCCTCCAGCATTGGCCTGAGATGCCTTACAGTGTATGAGAACTAACTGACCATTATCTTGCACCTCAGGATGCCATTTGCACTGATGCCTGATCAGAGCGCTGTAGGATAGTGTTCACAGTAGAGTAAATGACAGAAAAAAATGTTCTTAGTTTTACTCTCAGAAGCTTGTATTCACTAAGTCTACTACAAAAAGCTGCATACAATGGCAACTTCTCTTCAGCAATTCTCAAAGTAGTCAGAGTTCCCCCTGGACACGTAGGCAGTCTTCTCTTGAAATTACATGCTGTAACCACACTCACATCTGCATCAGAGAAGACTTCATGGTTTCCAAAAGTCTTGCCTTTTGACAGGAATAACCAGAATGGGATCTCAACTTTTCCTCATTTTTCCTGCAGTTAATATTAAGAGGTCTAGCAAACAATACTCTGTTTTCTTCTAAAGGTGGATCAAGATGACAGTTTTGTCTGTTGTGACATGGAGTTTGTATACTTGTGTTACAGGTGAAAAACTGTATCACACTACATGTAAGCGTATTCAGCTTTGAGCTTCTTGGCAAATGGTCAGTGAAATCTGTAAATGCAGTATATGGCATACTGTTGCCCCAAATCCTCTGTCCTTCCTTGGACAAAGTAAAATTCAAAATAATGAGACTCTTACCCAGGTAAAAATGCTAAGATCTAAGCAATAAACTGAGTCATCTAAGTTATAGTCTGCAAGAGCAAAATGGTACTGCCCTAAACCTGAAAAGTTTAAGTGCAATTTTTCCATTGTAATTTCAAGAACTTAGGTTGGAAAGAGCTTGATACTCAACTGCAGCTTCTTGGTCCTCCACTACTTCTGTAAAGTGATATAAACTGCTACTTTTCTTATTTGTTATGATCCATGTCACCCTTTGAAGGTGTATACAACTGCACCACTTAGAAAGCAGTAAAAAAACCCAAAGAGGGTATGTGTCTTCCTGAACCTGCCTCGCATCAATCTTTAGCTGTAAAATAACTGCTGTATTTTAAAATAGCATTCACATATGATGTTCTCCAAATACTGTAGGGATTCATCCTCATCCTGATCCGTAACTGATAAGAAAGCACTCCCATTTCAGAGAGGGTGTTTTTTTGCTGCCTAGCAATACTAGTTACTATATTTCATCTTCACTATCAAATGTACCAGTAGAAGCAGATGTTCATACCTTAGCACCAGGAGCACCTGGGAAGCCTGGAGGACCAGCAGCACCAATAGGGCCCTAGGAAATGAAAGAAAAGCAGCTGTGTAAAGGTGTTCCATGATGTCAGAAACACGCTGCTTGCTGAAGTAAACAGATTAAAAAAATGCACATTTACACAGACACTTCAGCACATTACCATCTCAGAATATCAGTTGCCTTTTGTAACTCCAAACTGACAGATTTGGTTCACTACAAACAGTTAAGAGTGAGGTCAATGATGAAAAACATTTGCAGTGCAGCTAAAGAAGTGTGAATTAAGCAACAATTGGTAAAACCTTGCCTTGAGGCCAAACACCTGAGAAAGAATAAACATAGGATGGGCAGAGGCAGGCATCTGCAAGGCAAGATTTCTTGCTGTACAGTCCCACAATGAATGAAGGGGAGCACTGCATCCTGCAAATGCAAGTCTTAGGTGGCTGGTTCTAACACATTCACTGTGCAGGGGTAACTGTGTACACTTTCACACCAGTAGTCCTTCTGAACTATGGGTCACACACAAGAGCCCTGTGTTGACGACAGCATTTGTCCTTCTCCAGGCATGGGAAGAGGGTTAAGATCTCTGCACCACTTTACAAGCCAGCGCTTGGCACAACTTATATTGAGGTCCATAAAACTGTACTAGAAATTGGATCAGGCTTGACAGAAGTGGAGGCCAGGAGCTGATTCTAACATGCGAATGGATTAGAAATCTTGATTCATACCCAGAGTATACATTTTGAGGCAGTGAAGACGTGCAGCCCCAGTGCCCTTTCATTAAACTGTTTTGTTTTTTTTATGTCAAAGGCAATGGCATGGCAGCTTGAAGAGACCCTTTTACTGATTCTACTATGTCTAGTTATTGCTGTGAGATTTGTAATTAGAATGGGACAAGCTTCCTAATGTACGGTACCCAGACACCACAAGATACGACACACTGATGGATTCATAGCCTTTGTTATTCTTTAATGCATACAAATACAAAGGGATAGTTTTTCTTCATTTATTAATGAAATATTCAACTCACCTATAGCTATTGGGGACTGATATCTACTTTTTTGTGAGCTAACATCTTTCAGTTATAAACACTTACTTTAAAACTGCCTCACAAATCCAAGGGACTAAAATGGATCAGCTGGTATAACAAAGAGGAATTGGCTTCCAACATTGTATAACCTACTGTTTTTGTTATAAACTGGGTACCTGGAATTCTCACCGGTTTTGCACAAGCAAAGAAAAAAAACCCCAAATGCCCTTTAAGATACGCATGAAAAAAACTTCCAGAATTTCCATTGCAGTGACTCTTTTTATGTTTTAAATCCCCAGTGGCAAGCAGAATAAAAAATTATTTTTGTTTTAGTTAAAAAAAAAAGGGTGTTAGTAAGTGCTATGCAGAATGTTTACAGCATCACAACCTAAGTATGTGTAAAATAACTTTAGCCTGGCATAGACACTGGGACCCAATGCAACTCTCTGCTGCTGCCCATTCAGAGTAACACCTCTGCAATCAGCAGTTCCAGTATATTTCTCCCATAGCAACTCAATTGCCTTCAAGACAGCTAAAATGTTTTGGTTCTACTACAAAGTATAACATCAGATCTTAGCTATAAGGTCTCTATTTGCCTGCAATTTAAATGCCCAATCACATGTATTTTTTAAATACCCCATATGGGAGAACTAAAGCAAAATTCACACCTACGCTAACATTCTACTCTGTTAAAGCATGACAGATGTTTCAAGTGACAAGGAGTATTAAAACCAACTTTTGCAAAGCTAAAGGCAGGAAGGAAAAACTATTCTGCGCTATTCCTGAATTTTTTTACAGCTTCAAAACTATACCCCTGTACACACATTTATTTCACTGAAATAAATGAGGTTTATTGAAGTCAGTGGTATGCCATGGCAACATTAACTCCTTTTAAATGAACAAATCTGCATTGGATTAGCACTTATTAGAATAGTTATTGTTTACCAGTCAGATCAGGACAGTTGGATCTTACTGGCCTTTCACACTAGCTCACATAACTCAGGTATCAGTGGCGAATGAAAAAGGTTAGCTCCTGCTAGTCAGACAGGACAATGTTGCAGATGCAAAGCCGTGTCCTGGAGTGCATCTAATAGTTTTAGGGTGTATGTAATTATACACATCTGCAACACATGCATGATACATATCTGTTAAAAGGTATAAAGTCTCTTTAGTTTTGGGATGAGAACTGTTCTGTTAGACTGTTGGAAATGAGAATTCTGTTCATTGGGTGTTTCCCTATGAACTCACCAGTGCAAATGAGAGAATATCTGGTTCCTTTGATACAGATGTGCTTAATATAAATCCTGAGGCTCTCAGGATATTGTCTGCAAAGGGTTTATGTTTTACTGATTTTTTTTTGTGATGGGCTGATAAGCAACAAAGAACTGTGTTAAAAACATCCACACAATAGACTTCTCGGAAGCCCATGAAATCCTCTATAAACAGAAAGAGGGACACAAGGCCTAATGGAACCAGATTGTCAAAGATCAAGACCGAAACTTACAGCAGGTCCAGTGGGGCCAGTGCTGCCATCACTTCCACGAGCACCCTGTGAGGAGAGAACATGATAAATATTTTGAAAAGAGATTCGAAGATCAGAGAAAGCCACAGTTAGTGGCTGGTCGTGACGACAAACAGACAGATGGGAAGTCACTTACAGCTGGTCCAGGGGCACCTATTCTTCCTCTCTCACCAGGGAGACCACGAGCACCCTGAAGAAAAAATTAAATTAACTCATTTATATCTATTCACTGATAAAGATTTCTTCTTCTAAGTCTCTATACAAAGTGTGTTGCAGCCAGGCAATTCTGTTCTAAATATTCACATACTATTACATTAGAGTATACAGCTACCTGGAGTGTCACTGATGACAAAAATTGACCAAAATGCTGGCTGAACCATATCTATCAGATTATCATTGTCCACAGCAGCAGTAAATACTTACAGGTTGTCCTGGGGTACCATTTTCACCAGGGGCACCAGGTTCTCCCTATGAAAAAAAGTTTGCAGGCTTGAGTTACTTAAAGGATGCTTTGGACAGATAGCACAACACCATCTAGATAGATATTCAACTGCTGGATCCTAGCGTCTTTGTCTTCTGTAGCACTTGTACCACAGTATACAATAACAGCACATCAGATCCTGAGGGTGCAGAGACTGTGACTGTCCCTGCATATACTGGAACATGGCCAGTTGGAATCCTCTTAGAAGAAGAGGACCAGAAAGAAGTTGCTTCTCTTACCCATGTCAGCTTTCTTTACCCCCTTTCTTTATTCTGATATTTACTCTGTAGTACACACCTAAGAGATAGGGCTTGGATAGTCAACTACCAATTCAGATCAATCAGCAACTTTTTTTTTAGCTAGAGCAGAAGCAGAGTGATGCTTTCTTTTGCCTTAAATTGACAAAGTTCCTGTCAAATGGCTGGAAATAAGGGTTGGCCTCAGGTATTTTTAACTTAAGACCAAAAATACCGAGATATGAGTAACAGCCATTAAAACATGACTCTCAGCAAGCCTGCAGTTGGTCTAGGCTGGTCTATATTAACAAGATTTGTCCTACACCACTTGTATCCTGAATATATCTGAATGCACCTAGTCTTAAATGCTGCAAACAGCACAAGTTTTTGCCTTCATCACTGCTTTCAGCAGAGTTATGTCATGAGTGACCTTGGTTTATTATGCTTGTGTTTTCCAGTCAGATTAGCACTCTTGCTAATAACTACTCTTTCCTTTACTTAATTGCTTTACCTGCTTTTAATCTCCAGTGACTGGACAGAGTGTTTGCTACCTCTTTACCAAACTTTTTCTGAAGGTTAACAGCTTGCAGTGATATTGGAGAATGCTATGTTACAATTAATAGCTCTATGAACAAGTAGTGCTAAGCTCTTAGAAACAAGCAAGAGGGAGAATTAGTATTTGAACTTTTCATTGTTAGATTTAAAAGTTCTTGAATACAAATCTCCTGTGAATAGGAGCAGCAGCATTAAAATTTCCTACGACCCAATATTGCAGTCATGTTTTTTAAAGAACACTGCTATTAGGCACTGGGGTGGAATGGGAGAAGAAGAAACTAAGAGAGGAAGAGTTTGCTAGAGATGTTTCTAGACCATATTTAAAAACTTTTTTTTTAACAACAGTGTTCAAATGTGCACTAATCTGAAGATGGTAAAAAGGGAAACGACTGTGAAGATCAAATAGCCTTAACTCAGAAGAGCACTGCATCTATCCAAACTTTTAGCAGAAATCCTTACACTAGAGCATGTGTCTCACACAGCAGAATTTTGTAGAAGAATTAGATGTTTTCATTTTAGTGTGCTTTAAAAAACCCCATGAAAATGCAAAATACAATCCATAGAAAAGCAGAGATAGCAAAATCAGTCCTAAGTGCTGCTGGATAGTCAGTCATCAGGAGCCCAATTCTGCAGCTCTTACTCATTGAAAGTACTAACTTGACAGAGGGCTCAAGAATAAGGCTCCAGGAATGATTTCTCATGTTGAGATGCATGTATATGTCCTACATGGATCCACTGACTTCTAGGTTATTGCAGCTGGTCAGTGTTTAATGACAACATGGAAGACTGACTGGAGGGGACTTCATATGTCTTTCACTAGAAAGAGCTACGAATGCATCCTACATTTTCAGATTTCATCTGTACCTTGTTGCCAGGAGTACCGGGTTGTCCCTTTTGACCATCCGGACCACTATGTCCCTATATTGAGTAGAAAAATAAATATTAATATATATTTTCCCACAAATGGCTATACGCAAACTCTTAGTCTTGTAAGGTAAATCCTTCTTTCCACACAAAATGTTTTCCTAATATAATCTTACTATTTTTTAAAAAAATCAGTCTTTCATATCAGGAGATATTAAAACCTTCAAAGAGGTTCATGCACTCCTAACTCAGGGGTTTTCAGTATGCTGAAGAGTTGTCAGTCTTAACTATTCAGGGAAAAAGTATGTATATACTCACCCTAATTCCCTTAAAGCCAGGGAGACCAGGAGTTCCAGGGAAACCACGAGCACCCTAAAAACACACAGTGCATGAATGATTGTCTCTCCTATTATATACTGCAGTTAAAAAGAAAGAAAAAGTCTTTCAATAAAATTAATGACTAGATTTGGGCTGTGATCATTCAAGTGAGGAACACAGTCCATTTCCTAACCTCCCAGGACCAGACTTGTTCCAAGACTAACAGTAATCAACCTGATTTTCCAGTTCTGAATCTCAGAAATTTCATGCATTAACATGTGATAGCACAGCTGTTTTAGCTTTCTATGCCAAGGTGCCTGCTCACCTGCTCCTGTGTAACTCGTCACTATATCACTTCTGTTCTAATTACACTAATTTTATTGGGGGGGTGAGAGGTGGAACACAAAACAAAAACATAACTATATGATACCCCTGAAGCTAAGAACCAAAATTGGATTAATCCATATAGGGAATATTAGTATGTTGTTAATGTGGTGCAATTCAGAAATATTGTTAGGTTTCACTGATAAGAAAACTGTTTTGTATTGTATACAGTAGATCACTACATACCTGAGGGCCAGCAACACCTCTCTCACCAGGTCTTCCAGGTTTGCCAGGGTGACCCTAAAAAATGCAGTAATAATGCACTAAGAAGGAAAGCTCACTTCATAAAACAACAACATAAACCATTAAAAAAAGAAAAGACATTGGCAAAGTCTCTCTTTTTCAATAAATATAGAGAGCTTGTTAGCTTTCAAGTTTCCTTCTCCCTGTATTCATGAAGCTAAATAATGTATTTTGACAGGTTTTGAAGTTATCCATTTTTCTGTATGTTTCCAACACACAGCATCTCTTGTACTGTAAAAAAATATTTCAGGGGTTTATTTATTCTACCCAGTATTATAGAACAATGTAAAAGTTATGGCCAATAGAATGCTTAGCTTAACAATAACCTAATATTAGAGTTGAATCACTGCCCCAAAAGAGATGAGAAACATTTAATAACCACTTACGTCTTCACCAGCCTTTCCTGGAGGACCAGGGGGACCACGAGGACCCTGGGGACCCTGTTAAAAATAGATTGAGGATTGCTTAAAGCATCATTCTTCAGATAAGTCTTTTCACTGGTTTCTGACTTGAGTTGGGGCACAGCTGGATCCTAATTGACTTTGCACTTTATGATTCCAATCTGAAGGAGTCTGAATCTGAGTGTTCATCTCTGTTTCTGTAACAGGATCAAGCAGGAATATTCAATTCAAACATTCAAGGACGTGCATATGGATAGGAGAAATGGGCCTAAGCATTACAAGCCTGCTTTGGCGTCCTATTTCTAATGCTAACAGTGTCTGTATGTGAAACTGTACTTACTGTTTGACCAGGTTCACCTGGCTCACCAGGAACACCTTGAAAACCAGGAGGACCCTAGAAGAGGAGGGAGATGTTGTTAGTGTTTGACCAAGCTATTTTGTGATTTTACAGGTATGTCAATGTTAATTAGTCAGTAGGAGAGACGAGACTGTACTTACAGGGGGTCCAGATGCTCCAGGTGGGCCTCTAGGTCCCATTAAACCCTGTGGGAGAAAAATTACAAAATCTTTAAAAAAAATCACCATTATATAAACTCATCTGTAACACCAATTCCTGGTATTCCTAAAAAATTGGTAAGCATTGCAGTTTTCAGTGTGCAATGTCCAAATCAAGTTAGAGGAAGTTAAGAGATCTGCATGAATTTGCACAGGCAGTCCAAGTGCAAACAGATCTTCTAACGGCAATGAACCAGCACAGAATCCAGTAAAATGATTAGGAATGTACCATTATGGCTAGGAACTTTGAAATTAGACTTGTTAATCTATTCTGGTTTGTTAACAAGTGCACTGGTTCATTCTTCTATGTACTCTCTCCCTTCCTGTGCATGACTTTCCAGAGCTTAAAGATGAGGGTCATAACAACACATTAAGAAAGGTTGTATTTTTGGGCCTGTCAATTTTATCATGATTTTCAAGAACAGATGTTGGATAATAAGATCATTAAAATGGTAGAGAGGTAAAAGGGAAAATAAAGGTGTGTAAGTGGCAGTACTACCATGAACTGGGACATTCACACACAATTTCGGAAAGAAATCAAACAACTCTTATACATATTGTGTATATAACTATTTCAAATAACCATCAGCTTCTATTTAAATACTTCATTGTTTTCTGTTTTTGATTAAATTCTCTTCATTTCACCTCCAAAATAAGTCACTAACATATTCTTCTTGACTGAATTTAGAATTTACGTACACCTTAAAAAAAAAAGGGGTCAAAAATCACTTTTAAAAAGGAAATTTCCACAGATTACTGAACTTTAACAGTTGTCTGAAGCTTTAGTAAGCAAGCAGCTTTGAACTGAAATTTAATTGAGTTTTCTATTATCAAAATGAATGTTTTATAAGATGTTTCAATAGAAATCATTATATTTTTAACTGGTTTTAAAACTTTCTCAGGAAATCTTTTAGATTTTCTGATTACAAGATTAAAATCATGTTGCCAGCTTTGCAATGGCTTATGTAGCTTTCCCGTAAGACTGAATACTTTTTATTAAGGGGAATAAATGCATATTATATACAGGCATTTACTTATGGAAGCTAAAGCAATTTTGTGGCTATAAAAATATGCAGTAATTCTAGGAAAAATACTGGCTTCTGGACAGTCTGAATCATATGTGCTGCATAAGCCCTGTGAATCTCTTCACAAATTATATTCCATAATTGTATTTCCCTCCTTTTCTATCTTCCCAATCACTCACATTTTCTTTATGAAACTTAAAATTTCCTCACAGTAGGTAGAATCTACTGCTGTTGCTGTCAGATGAACCCTAACTGACTCAAAAATTGGAACTTAGCAATTGTGACACCCTGAATAAATCCTCATCTACATTTTCTGATTTATTGTCAGACACTGAGGGCAGAACTTGATTAAAGATACACCTATTTTTCTATATTAGGTATCTAAATGGATGCAAAAATATTTTCAAAAATTCATTTAATATTACACTATTTTCAGGAATGGAAACAAGCACTGGACCCAGAATAATCCTGGGCAGCCCTCATCCTGCTGCTCACCCATCAGATGCATCGTCTGTGATGTCAGTGTGTGTGGTGAATTCAACCCATATTCTGTTATCTATGTGCACTGAAAATATCTGCTAACATCAGGAAGGGTTAGAAATTTATGTGGAAAGGCAATAGACTCCTTAAATATCCATTTGGAATAGTATACAGTAACTGATAAAGATTACTCCTCAGAATAGCCTTTTAATAGCAAGTACTAACATTCAATTATTGAGAACCAAACATGGTGGCCAATTTCCTACCAAACCTGTGCTATCCAAGGATATCAAAAGGGTTGTACACCCATGGGAGAAAAATGGTCACCAACCAGAGCTGAGATACTGAGTTACTTTCTAGACCTATGTCTGCTTTAGAGAGCAGCTTTACAATCGATCTTATTCCTAAAACACAATCTTCTGTCTCAATATGGGTAAAGTAATACTGTATCAAAGTACATGTGTTATCTGACATCAGATTATGAGATTCACTGTTTCATAAAAGTGTGGTCAGACACAATTAAAGCACAAGACCCAGTAGTGCTATATTCAAGTTAAATATACGGTCCCAAGACCATATTTCAAGTCCTAAGACTATATTTCAAACACTTCACATTGTCCTACATCAAAGGATCAGTTGACAGTCTGACTCAACAGATGATCAAAACACTAATTTTAACACTATGCTTTGCATTAATACAGCTCGATTAGACTCAAAGGAAAATACTAAACATGTTATTTATGCAAGTTATCAAGTACTAAATCATATACCTACCATAGGTCCTGGGCCAAAATCAGCGGCTTTAGATGGATCATATTGAGCAGCGAAGTTCTGTAGGTGATAAAAAGTTTGAAATTAAAATACTAAAAATTTTACTTTAAAAAGTATTGATAATTATCATCCTACATCTGACTGTCATATGTCTTGCTATACTTGCTATATGGTATGTTAAAGCAGCATATGTAAAGCTCAGTAAACATGGCCCTATTATAAATATATTTCTATTCACTTGTTTCCAGAAAGACTTTATTTTACTAGGAAGGCCCTTTCACACAATGGCCTCAAGTATCTATGCAGTAGCAATAGAGAGGCACTGCAATAGTGTGAACTGAAAATTAAGAATGTAAACTCAGCGCTCATTTAAAATTGAAAACTTTCTTGAAACGCTCAAATCATTCTGCCTAATTTCCAATGAGGGAAGTTATGCATATTTTTTCACTGCACTGCTTAAATAAAATTCCATGTACCAGCCCTGACTGACTATTGGATGAGGTGGGTCCTTCAGCTTCAGAAAGATCTGAGGAGCGTGCAGCCTCAGAAACACTGCACTGGATTTTTGATCTTTTTGTTTTGTAGGCAAATATACATCTAGTTTTGTGGAGTATGTTTTCGCTCTTCACTAAAATGGAAAAAAGTTCTATACAACACAATTGAAAATCCTTTTCTTGCTTGTTTTGTTTTTTTAGCATATAAAAATAATAGAAATTAATGAAAGCAGTTTGGGGGTTGCTAATAGGAAAACAAATTATTGCTATTCAAATTGAAGGCAAAAGAGTATTCTTCCATACAGGATGATTTACTAAACTTGACCAATATGACACTATGTCTTCATGCTCCCTGTGCAAGCTAACGTCAAGCAAAGAGTTAAAGCCAGTATTCTGTAGAGAATACATGATGGACACTTCTGCAGAAAGTGTGTATGCGACACAGTCCACTTACATTCTGCAGCATGAATATAGATAGAAATGAAATATTCTAAAGGAAGATATTCTAAAATTCTAAAGGACTTTTAAGTATAGAGTTTCAGCTTAAGGGTAGGCTTCTTCAGCTTATTCCAATACAGTTGCTGTTTCTTGAACCCAGCCACAAAGTGTTGTTTCTTTTCCCCATCTGCTTAGCAGCACAGGTTTCATTTAGTTGATTCCTAATCCATACATATTATGGCCGTATAAATTTAATGCTAATTAACAGGGTTGATTTGCTCCTGTGCGTAACTCCCTGTTGAATACAGAATCCAAATTTGCCACGGAAAATGTACATCCCAAGGAGAGTTTCATCAGAACTGGGACCATCAGTTTCTTGCAGATCACAAGAGAATGTTTCCTCTATTCTCCAATGCAACATCAGTGTTTTCCAGCAGATATGCATTTAGTCTTAGTCACAAAGCAGAGATTATCAGTTTCAGTAATAGAAAGTTTGGATGCCTTACTCCGCCAAGACCTGGAGGACCAGGGGGGCCTGGAGGACCTGGTAGACCATCTTCACCATCTCTGCCTGGTGGACCTGGTGGACCCTAGAGTCAAAAAGAGGATTATAAGGTGAACATTAGAAGTAGCTAAAGAAATCTCTGAAGTGATAAATTCATTAACAACCAGGGACCTACAGCACACACTACAGCAGTTCTATATATGCAGTTTCAATAAATGGCTAACTTTAGAAAATAAGTATAGCCTGAATTTACATTGTCTTGCTACACCTCATATCAGATATTTACTGTAGTTTCATATTTAAGAAGATTTATGGGGCCATGCTACCAAAGTGTAATCTCCAAATTGGGAAGTTTCAGTTTAAGCGACCAAAGTTTGGACCCGTGAAACCCAAGTGACCCATGTGAACCCACGCAGCCTGTCACATTCTGTTAGTGAGAGCCTAAAATTTGACCAACTGAGGATTGGCAGAGGTCAGCCCTACTGGTACAAACTAACACAGATCCAGAGTAAGTCAAAGGCCAGTTTTTAATCAGTCTAGACTATTTGCTGGTATAATTGCAAATTCAGTGACAATAAAGCAGTGCTCTTTTGATACTGTCACTCTGCTACCACTGTTGGAACTTTTTACAATTATTTTTGTAATTTGAAATTACATGTGTTCAGTCCAGCAACATTTGCCCTTATATTTTTTCATCCTCAATGCACAAAACTGGTCAAGTTTTGCCATCATGGCAATTGAGGTGAGGCATTTCATTTGGTCTGTATTTTGGACCTAGTTCAGTGCTAGATGAAATCCATAATAAAAGTCTTACTGATTTCTAAAGGAGCAGGATTAGGTTTGCTGCCTTCAGGACAAAGAATATATCTCATTTCATTAAACAAATTCAGTTAGTGGTAGCCTAAAGCAAATATCCAGTGGACTATACAGATATACTAATAGTTCCCATTATGTTTTTCAGCATATTATGATCTAAGAAATCTTCAAGAGCTACCTATCAGTAGTATGGCATTTCCATTTTTAGAAGATACAAAAAAGACACATGGTAACTACACACTGTCCAGATAAGGATGTGAATTTCAGAATACCACTTTACAAAAAGCAGCAAAGACGGAGAAGCAAATCCGAAAAGCAGATATCAGCAATATGAATTAACATTACAATTAAGGTATTCAGCTGTCCTTATTTATGGTTACTTTTACAGTAGCCTTTAACAGTACAATATCTGCTTTGACTAATAGAAGGTAGATGACAAATGCCTAGCTGCCAAGAAGAGAGCTTTTTCAAGCCATCTTTGGAGGCACAGATAATGAATGATCCTCAAAGCTAGCTTTGTCTATTCGGGTTTGATATAGAAAGCTTATCCGCATGCCATATTGTTCAAAGACTACATCTTTATGTGTCAACTTTCCCTTCTGCATTTTCATGCACTATTTCCACTATGGGCAGTTGGAAAAAAGTTTTTCAAACCATCACTTGGATTGCTAGGTTGCTGTCTGAACTCAACCACATCTGCTCAGGCACAATGACCACAATTAGGTTGGTGAGGTATTGCTGGGGCAGAATTTGGTACACAGGTGACTTGGTTTCTTTTTAATGAAATTGTACATGCAAGCTTCTACAGGTACATTCATTTAATCTCACATCAATGCCTAAACTTAGTTTTTTTCCTACTTGTCTTCCAACAACCGCTGTTCAAAGATCACAAACAGATGAACGTCAATCTAATTCCTTACCCTTTCTCCCTGTGGCCCTTTGTCTCCTCTAGGGCCCTGCTGAAAGAAAATAAAACTTAATGAGTTACCGTGGAAATTTTCCAGGATGATACAGGGAAACAGATACATTAAAAATAATTAGTGTACATGAAAAAGGGAAAGCAGACTGCACATACAAGTCCGATAGCTACTTTCCACAGACAGCATATTCTTTTTCCACAGTAACTTTTTGGAAATTGATTTTTAGTCACTGTCATTACTATGTCAGTTAAAATTATCACTGTACAGTCCACAGAAGTACTTGCAAAGTTGGTTTTAGTCTCTACTGGATAACTGGCTCTAATTTAACAGTAGTGACTTTTAGAAATAAAGCAGAAACTATTTAGCCTTTTAGACCTGTATGGATATTGCTGTACTCTTCAATTCATGTAAATTTTTCCAAAGGAACTCAGTTTAGTTCTTGGTAGGCTTAGCTCTGCTCTTGGGTAAAGCAGCTTATATCCAATATTTGGATTTACCCTGCTGTTAAGATGTTGCAGCCATCGTTTCCTCCTTTTTACTTCCTACTCATCTCAGTACTACTGCTATTCTCAGGGAACACTGGAAATAATGAATGTGGTTGTTTTTCCCTTCATCCAATATTCAACAAAATATTAATCTGCCTAAGAATATCTGATATCATCTCCATTTCCACACAAGAAAAATTAAAATGCTTACCTTCCGCCCTGCAGGTGTCTGGAAAAAATAAAGAAGAGAATTAAAAAAAAAGACACACTTTCTCCCAATATTTTAAACTAAAATAATGTACAAACTTAGACTCAACTTCTTACATAATTTTTCTCAGTACAGTATATTTAAATATGCCGTATGGTTTTAAATTACTATGAAGGCTAGAAGTTTATTATATATCAAAGATACATGTAACTACATTAGAACATTCTGTTGAAGACTGACAATTTTATACCTATTACAGCCTACAAAACTGACATAAAAAGTCACACCTGCGTTCTTCCATAATCCTTCTGTGCAATGAAATTTAGACTGTAAGACTGGCTTTAAAGTAGAGTAATCTCCAATCCAAACTGCCAGGTATGATGTCCAAACACCACTGCTCCGTTACTTTCTCCTCATGGTCTTTACACCTATGAAGGCAGTCTCTTAGAAAAGGACGTCCCACTTGAGAAATTGGGGTGGGTACATTTTCAGGCAGTCCCATCAGGATTTAATCGGTATCTTTCCATGACCATCTTGGGAATTAACATTAGTAAATAATACTGCCACGAAAAAGAAGTCTAGCCTGTTAATTGAAGTTGAGTGTTACATATTAGATACGAAATAATTATACTGACCTCACTCACATCTGGAAAAAGAAGGGAAGGGAAAGAAAAAAAGGAGATAATTAGAGTGTGGATTCAGTTATTTTACAAGGTTTACATTTCAATGCTTTTAAATCAAAATGCAATTTGGTTAATTTTCTTAATGCTAGAAACATTTTCTTAACGTAATTTCTTACTTTTAAGATGATTATCTTAACTGTAAGGACTCACAGGTGAGATTCCTATGTATTTCAAATTCAAAACAGACTTGCTAATGAAATTAAAACAAGTAATATGGTTGATACAGTAAAAAGGCAGATATCTTCTATAAGCCTGCTCTAAATATGCTTAAACATAGCTCCATGGAAAAAAATGGACATATATATTTTCACGTATGTGTGCATGTAACAGATGAATAAACCCAGACAGGCTGACACACGTGAAGATATTAAATTGTAGGAGTAATCTTAAATTTTAATATAAATGGCCCCATCCCACTTTTTATGGGGAATGGTTCTACCCAAGCATACCTATCTCCACAATTTCCTGTCAAACGTCGTATAGTATGTTAAAGAGAAGTTTGAAGCTATTAAACACCAAATAGCAAGCAACTTCCTCTCTGTATGTTATTTACTACTAAGTACGCTCTTGTTAATTAGTTGGAGATACTGATTTTCAAAAATCCGTTTTCTGAATTTCAAGCAAT
This sequence comes from Haliaeetus leucocephalus, assembly GCF_000737465.1. Lineage (NCBI taxonomy): Eukaryota > Metazoa > Chordata > Aves > Accipitriformes > Accipitridae > Haliaeetus > Haliaeetus leucocephalus. The sequence goes on from NW_010972436.1 coordinate 3,265,116, forward strand.
TAAAACTCTATTTCGGCTGAAACTTGCCATGGTAAAAACATCTCACATCACACCTGAATGCCAGCAATTTGACGCTATTACTAACAGGCTGTTGTGTGTTTTTCCACAAAGCGTCACTTTGGCAACATATGATCACGCTAAATTCGGACGATTCATACAGTCCAGCAAAAAGGTAACAATACTGAAGTGCTGAACGCTATAAAGAGCTGAAATACCACGGCAGAACACCGATTGCCTATACTAACTCAACATAAAATTAAAACCACTATTGCCCCCGGGTGATGGTGACACTGGCGACTACACTACCGTACTTAAGGAAAAGCGGGGGGCGGTCGGTCCGGCGGGGTCCCCACACGAACCGCTCCGTCTCCTCAGCCGCTGCTACCGCTGCCCGTCACCCGCGGGCGGGAAACGTCCCCGGGGGGGGCGGTCGCGCTGCCTGGGACAGGCCGCAGCCCGGCCGCCCCCCCCCCCAGAACGGCCCCGCCGCGGGCCCTCGCCCCTCCTCAGGGCCACGGCCACCA
>NW_010972436.1:3265725-3268015 GCF_000737465.1 Haliaeetus leucocephalus
GGGGGGCACCGTCCCGGGGGCTCCCAGCGCCAAGAGGGGGCAGCGCAGCGCTGCTCCCGCCGCCCAGGAAGGCGGCCAGACCCTGGGTCAAAGCCAGTCCCGCAGAGGCACGGCGGCGAGGGGCTAAGGGGGGACTTCACAGGATGCCGCCCAGCAGGGAGGCAGGGGGAAGGCTCCGCTTCTCCCCCAGCCAAGTGCGTGGGGCGCGTTTCTCTCCCGCCGCCGTTTGTGTGTGTGGGGGGGGGGGCTGCGCTTCTCCGTCAGCGAGGGGCGAGACGAAATCCCTTTCCCAGCGAGCGTCGTGGAGCCGCGCTGCACCCTCGGGGAGCCCCCTTCCCTTTTCGCCCCTAGAGCTAAGCATTTCCTTCCCTGCCTCCCTCCTCCTGCCTCGTACGGTCTTTCCCTCTCCGGAGACCCCCGGGCGGGCGGGCTCGGCGTGCGGGGGGCCACCCGGGCAGCCGCCAACAGCTTTCCCCCTGCGGGCTGGCTCGGAGGGCGCCCAGCAGCACGGCGCGCCGCAGGGCCCCGCTCCGCCTCCAGGGGGCGCCGAGGTGCCCGCGGCCCGCACGCCCTCCGCTCGGAGGGAAGGGGTGAGCCGGCGGTCCCCTCTCTCGCCTCTGCTCTGCTCTCCCACTCCTCCCGGTCCCCCGCTTCGCAAAACGCGCCTGAAGTCTCACAGAAGGGCAGTCCGGCTGCAGCCCCAATTCTTCTGCTCGCCGTAAACACGCTCCTCCTAGCCTTTAAGCATCTGCGCCTGAATTAGGGCTTTGCGTGCTCCTTTGGATGCCAGCCCGTCCTTTTTTTCTTCTTTTTTTTGTGGGGGGGGGGGTATATCTCGTTGGCCTTTTGCCATCCTTTTCTATTTCTGAGGGAAAAAAAAAGAAGCTAGATTCTGATCTGGGACGGAGGTGGCAGTTTTGTGAGATGGTCTCTATAGCTTGGGAAGCTGCAGCTCCCCGCAGACTACCATCCGTGGGGAAGACGTCTGGCTAGAGCGCGGAGAGTAGGACAGCCACCCCCTGATGACACCACCCATGCCACAAACAAGCTAAAAGCACTTACGTTGGCCTGTTGCTAGGTATGAAGTTACTGCAAGCAGCAACAAAATCCGTGTATCCACAAAGCTGAGCATGTCTAGTTGCAAGACATGCAGACTCCTTGTGGTGCAGAGTCCCTGGTCGGTGGTTAGCTATTACCTATGGGACGCAGGCATACAGTCTTGAGCAGTAACTCCAACCTTAGCAGAAACCTGCTGCCCGGGATGCTAAATTAATCAAGCCCCGGTCCGCCCTATTTATACCGCAGGAGGGTCCCGGGACCGCGAGTCACCGGCGGCGGCGCAGCCAATGGGCGCGCGCCGGCCGCGGGGCCCGCGCGGCTCCCAGGCTGTCACGTGCCCCGTGTCTCCGGCCCGCCGCGGCAGCCTTGGCAGCGGCGGGCGCGGGGCGGAGGGGGCGCGGGGTCGGCAGGGGAGGGGGCGGAGGGGGAGCGAGGGAGGCGGCGACGTTAAATTGGTTCCATGCTTTGAGGACGTGGACACTTTGAGGCTTTCGGAAGGAAAATCTGACTCGTCGTCTCATTTTTTTTTTTTTCAGACGTCCCCCGCCCCTCGCCCTGCTTTTCTGGGCTGCGCGGCCGGGAGCCTCGCCGGGCGGCCGGCTGGCAGCGGCCGGGAGGGCGCTCCGAGGGCTTTCAAAGCAGGAGCTGTCCAGGGCCTGCGGAGCCTCCTGCCCCGCTCCGATCGCGGCGGGGAAGCGGCCAGGGGAGCCGGGAAGAGGCTGGATCCTCTCCTCAAGCTTGCCCCGCCGCAACCGCGGGCGAAAGGCGATGCTTCCCCTCACCAGAGGTCCCGAGGCGCCCGGCCCCTCCAGCACGGGGTGCGGGCAGCCTGTCACCCCGGTCCCTCGCCCCTCGCGTTTCCCCGAGGGCGGCCGGCGTGGGTGCTGGGCTCCCCGCGGCGAGGAGGGGGCGGCGACAGCCCCATCAGCCCGCTCGCAGCCGACCGCGGCAGAGCGCCTTCGCGTCTCGGCGGTTTGGTCTCCCCAGGGGGGTCTCTCCGGCCCGGGCGCGGGCAGGGAACCGCCAGTTTCTTCTCCCGGCTTCGCGGCCGCTCGAGCAGCGTGCGTGTGTGAGGGGGAGAGCCTGGGCCGTCCCCCGGCCGGTTAAACTGAGCCCCACGGCGGCTCTCCGGCGCAGGAAGGAGGATGGGCGCTCCCGACGGCCCCCCTTCCCGCCGGCCACCCGCGCACCCAGCTGTGGGGAAAGCTGGCGGGGTTGCTTGCCACGTCTG
>NW_010972436.1:3268025-3268577 GCF_000737465.1 Haliaeetus leucocephalus
ACCGCCCCACGGCGATCAGGGAGGCCGAGGAGGGGGTGAGAGGAGCTGCCCGCGCCGTGCCTCTGAGGGCTGGCAGGGACAGGCCGCCCCTCGCGGCGGGCAGCGGGCCCCCATCGTCCCTCCCGGGGCGCCTCTGCCCCAGGCACTGGCGTCGGGGGGCGGCAGTCACTTGGGGTCGCCCATCTCGGCCCCGCCGGGCTCTGGCCCGCGGCGGCTGAGGGGAGCTGACGTGGTGCCGCCGGCCGGGCCAAGCGGCGGCAGCGGCCAGCCCGCCTCCCCGCCCAGGGGCTCCTCCGAGGCAGGCAGCCGGCCCCCTCCCGGGCCCCCTCTGCTAGCTGAAGGGAGTCCCGGGCAAGAGGTAACGGCGAAGGCAAATGGCAGCCCCGCCTCAGAACGGGCCCCCCTCTCCGGGGCCGAAGGGGCGAGGAGGGCGCCGCGGGACGCGGTGCTCGCTTCCCTTCCCTCCCCCGGCCCCTGGCTGTGGGTCGCCAAGCAGGCGGATCCTGCTCCGACACACCAGCGAGCCGCGACGAGCCTCCGCGCTGGCGGGGG
>NW_010972436.1:3268587-3317664 GCF_000737465.1 Haliaeetus leucocephalus
CCCATACACCCGGGGGAGCCGCGACGCGCATCCGGGCTGGGGGGGGGGAGCGGGAGGGCTCCCGGCAGCGGGGCCGCGGCGGGGCCGCACCGCCTCCTGCCCACCCCTGAGCGAAGGGGGTCGTCTCTCCCGCAGCCTATCTTTGGGGAGATGCGGGGGGTGTACCCAGCCCTTATTTATAAGCTGCCTCCGGGGGACGCGGCCAGAAAGCAGGGGAAAGATGGGACGCGGGTGGGTGTCCGTCTGAGGGAGGACCCCACAGAGGCTGTGTCCCAGGGGCGCTGCCAGCGCCGGGCACCGCCGAAGCAGCAGGTCTGTGCCACGCTTCCACGCGTGGCAGGGACAGCCAGCCGTACCCGGGCTGAAGAGCCTGCCTGAAGCCGCCTCTGCGTACGGGACGTTCCCTCGCTATCAAGAGTGCCGATGAAAGGGATAAGGAGCATGACAGCGCACAGAATTAGACTGCACGTGGAATTAAACCTGCCGTTTTGGATAAAAAAAACCCCCAGTGTTAGGAAAAGGTGGTCCAACGACGTATGTCTGACCACAAAATAGGAGCCCAACAGATGATGACAGATTGGAACGTTGTAATAGAAGTACATGACATAAACAGTACATAAGTAGCCTTTCAGATTATCTTTCATGTGAATGGTGTCAATTTAAATCAACTAGGATTTAAAATTAATCTGGGCAGCAAAGTTAACTACTTCAAAGTTTATACCACCATAAACCTAAAATAGCTCAGTGAGCTTCAAACAAGTTGAAATAATAATTGAAATTAGACCCAAAGCACTGAGGCTCAAGTCCGAGTATGACACCTCCACTTTCAGTGAATAGTGTTTTGGTTTTTTTTAAACTTGTCCCTTGAAATCAATCATTTGACTCTATAGACAGAGTTGTTCTTCATTTTGTCAAATGAATTTTGACTCTGCTGCATCAGCAGAACATTTATTGACTGATTATAATAGTAATTAGACTCTTTTGAGACAAAATCTGTTCTAATTGCATATACATCATGTCAGACAACCGTTGCTTGCCTGCTTTTATGCACATTTTCAATAAATGATGGCCCTTTTCTACTAATGGAATACTCTGATGGTGCAAGAATATGGACACATGGATCCTGACCAAACCAAACTAAACCACCATTCCCCTCCGTCCTACCCATGAAGTTTCACACAGGAAAGACAAGCCCCCCCCCCGCAAAGACATGGATTTTCAATTCAACTACGACATCTACCATAAAGCAAATGGCTGAGGGAGACACAGCTGGACGTTCAGCAGCACACAAAAGCTGTTGAGATTATAGGAAACTAGAGCTCCTAGGCTTCAAAAGAGATACATTCTTGGTATGCTCCAGCCATTTCAGGATTGGTGTGTAGGGGCAGGAAAAAAGAGAAAGAGGTACAGAATAATAATTCATTGGTATGACTCTTTCCCCATCTCTACAGGTCTCTTTTCAACAAAGCACCATGCTGAAAAACCCATAACTGAAGTTCTCTAGGACCGGCAGCTTTGCCCTAACAGTCTCAGATGTCTTCCTGACCTTTGGAGCCTATGGTGCCCTCGGCCATTTTCTTCACTAACACTCAGCCATAGTCTTCGTATTTTGAGGAAAGACGGGGGAGGAAAAAGAGGAATCTTTTCCCTCTAGCATCAGCACTAATTCAAGCAACACCAATCATTTTAGGGTAAGTGACAAAGGCAGATACTGTCACAGCTTCTGTTGTGAGGGTAGGCTACATTGCTCATCTACTCTATCTAAGCATGCAAAAGTAATCTTGGAAACTTGGGGAAAAAATGAAGGTATTTCCAAAAAAGGGAGTGCTCAGTGAATTTGGTTCTATAGTACAGACTCAGAAAATATTTTTTCCATAAAATACAATTATTGCAAATGGTTGCTATTATGCAAATATCTTTACTAGTACAGGGACTCCTAAATTAACAGAAGTAACATGACAGCTTTTGGAACCATTAGCATACCAGAAGTGATTTGATCAGCCAGCTTTAACAAGAAAACATCTAAGAACTCATTTTCCCTTTGGATCATACCTATTTAAAGGAACTATTTCACACTGAAGCCAGTAACGCCTGTGGCACAATTTAAACTGAAACTGATGATAATAAAAAATAACCTCTGGAAAATTTGCTGTTAGGGCAAGCTTTGAAAGAGATGAGTTTCAGGTGATGTCAAAGCAAATTTATTTCTCATTATTTTGAACAATTCATTAGAATGCAGACCTTAAATTCTGAAAACCATAACTGTTTTTAATACATACACTGGGAAGCATTTGCCCTGCCTACTCCTTCAAAACTTATCGGGCAACCATTGAGCCATTATCCAGCCAAACAATTTAATGCTGCCTGGCCAGTACCACATTACAAGAAAACACAGAGCAATGCCAGAGTTTGGAGAAAGATCTGCATCTTTATGGGCTCATACCCCAAACCTCATACCCCACGGTATCCACCCACGGTGGATAACTGGATTTGGTGTGCTCTCAGATCCTACTTTCCTCAGGCTAATATGAGTGGGAGAGCCACAGCATTTGTGGTTGGTGCAAACAGCTATTGATTTCTTTACATCTATTCCAACACAAAGCTTTGCACATTTGTTCAGATAATGGATGCGTGCCCAACTATGTAGCAGTAAAGTATGAGCAACGAAAATTCATAAGGGAAGTAGTTTCCCAGTGGGACTCCTTTGAGTACTGGGGCTGGTTAAGTGACACAATCTGGCTTTAGTCTTTCTTTTGTAGGATACATAGATATATGAGGGTCTATACGATTTAATGCAGCACTAAGTTGAACCCTGGGTAGATTTTACTTGGTGTCTGCTGTGTAGACATATAAGCTTGATTAGAGCTAGCTTTAATAATACTGTTCATGATTCTACACTTCACATCTTAGCATGGTTGTAGTCAGTATCTTGCTCTGAATAATAAGGAGACTAGTACTTTGTCAGTGGAGAAAATACAGAAACAGTATGGCGTATCCCTCTCACCGCAATTCATTGTTTCATGTTTGCTGTTTTCTTCCTGACTGCTTAGTTAAAAAAAATAACAAAAAAAGTTGTGCTATACTCTTATGGGAAAATCCTGAGGAGAGATGAGATGATAGTGCAAGGAACTTCCACCAGGCCTCTGCACCCTGTGTTGAAGGGCCAGGTTTGCCAGACTCCTGTGGTCAGGACACTGTTCCCATATGTCTGGCTTTCAGCTGGGATAGAGTTAGTTTTCTTCCTAGTAACTGGTACAGTGCATTCTGGATTTAGTGTGAGAATAATGTTGATAACACACTGATGTTTTACTTGTTGCTAAGTAGCGCTTATCCTGAGTTAGGGATTTTTCAGTTTCCCATGCTGTGCCAGCAAGCAGGTGTACAAGAAGCTGGGAGGGAGCATGGCCAGGACAGCTGACCTGAACTAGCCAAAGGGATACTCCATACCACAGAACGTCATGCTCAGTATATAAACTGGGGGGAGTTGGCCAGGAGGGGCAGATCACTGCTTGGGCATCAGTCAGTGGGTGGTGAGCAATTGCATTGTGCATCAATTGTCTTTTCATGGGTCTAATTTGTCTCTTTTTGTTATATTCCTTTTCATTACTATTATTATTATTATTGGTTTTACATTTGTATTATTTTTATATATTTAAAAAAAATTTAGTTATTAAACTGTTCTTATCTCAACCCATGAGTTTTATTTTTTTTTTCCTGATTCTCCTCCTCATCCCACGGGGAGGAGGGAGGGGGGAGCAAATGGCTGTGTGGTGCTTAGTTGCTGGCTGGGGTTAAACCATGACACCATGTAGGACTAAAGGTGTACAGAGATCTAAGAGCATGGCACAGGTACATAAAGAGAGTCATGACTTTGCTGGTCCATGGATCATCATTTAGAGGGAGTCTGTACAGTGACAGTAAATGGTATAGAAGCAGGAACATTGTTCTTTGTGCAAACAGCTCATAGCCATTGACTTCTAATACTTCTTTGATATTTTAAGACAGTTCTTTCAGAATCATTTAAAGTGGCTTTTGAGAAGTAGTCCAGCAAATCGACTTTTAATGAGAAACAAACAGGTTCTATGGCAGCTACTTCCTTTAGTTTCTGTTCCCCAGTGGCTGTGTACACTTGAAATAAATCATCATTCGTTATTCTCAGCAGGAGTAATGGTCATGGATTCTCAAAAAGGAACAACTGATAGGCAGAGAGCAGCTCATCAGCCCATGGGGGAGTGCTGTTGAAGGCATCAGTAGACAGATTTAAAGGACAATTTTCCTTGCTTATACTTCAGTAAAGACAAAAAAGAGGAAGACTCAAGGCTGCTTCACTGCAACTGAGATGTCTAGTTATCCTTCTCAAAAGTGGTAAACTTCTGCAGTGGCAGTCAGTGAGCTTTCTGGGTGGTGTTTACTTATTTAAAGTATATACTATTTTTCCTTTTTTTTTTTTGTTTTTCTTTTTTGTTCCTCAGAGGTTACATAGTTAGGAATTGAGGAGGTCAAAACAAAGGTTTAGTCCACGTATTGATAGAAGGCTCTGTTGGTTTTTACTGGAGCCAAACCAATTTAACAAGCTTAAGTGAATTCAGGACACATAGACTACTTTTCAGACCATTATCAACTCAATCTGTTGCTCTATGACACTGAGAGTCATCCAATAACATAGTGCAATTATTAATATGCTAGCTTACTTTATATCTGAAAGCTAATTTTAAAACTAATTTTTTAAGACCATTTGGACTTTGCATCCATTCCATTTAATAAAGCTATAAGTCTGTACGGCTGTTATAAAGAGCCCTCTACACTGGCTCTGATTCTGTTCTCACTCAGATAATAGAATGGAAACTCACGCTGACTTCAGTAATTGCAGGGCCAGGCCAGTATTCACTATAGTTGTATATCTTACAAGTATTTAAGCCCTATCACAGAATTTTTTTTTTTCAGCTTTAACCATCTAATTAGGGGTTTTTTGCCTGTTCTCTTTGCCAACCTTAGAGTTTTGACTTAAGGCATGCAAGGTTCTCAACAAAAACAGAAGGCAAGATAAAATTAAGGCAAGTGGTCCTTTTAAAATGATCATCAGTCTCAGTAAATTCTAGTAAAAGCAAATTAAAGTAATGCTGCTGAGAATACTTTCTCTATATGAACACACATATTAATGGATGTGTGGTAAGTCTATGATGTGGCAGTGAGTTCTGGAATACCAAGCTCGTACCACTGTTAGTCAGCATATGGAAATGAAATAACAGTATTAAAAAGGTTCCATTGCATCTTTATGGCATAGCACTGTGACGTGACAGCTACAGAGCCTCAGCTTCTGGGGACTTTCAGGATTTTCTTTATGAGAAAAGAAAAAATGAGAATGCACTGAATATCACTTGTAGCAGATCTGTATCCATTCCTTCACATTCTCAACAGGCTTGGGAGTGATAAGGTCAAGGACTCAGAAGTACATGAATGAAATAAGCACTGGAAAATGTAAGAAGTAGAGATCAGTGGAGTAACTGAAAATAAGCAAACATGATCACGGGTTGTATTTGGTTTGTGTGAAAATGTATTTACACAGAAAGTTGTGGAGGGTATCATATAAAGCTCTAGTTATTACTCGATATAATTATTATAGCAATCAGTATTAGAGGAACTGCCAAATCATTGGTACCTTGCCTTGAAATTAACTACTGAAAAAGTTTGCTGCACAGTTAGAATAAAAAAAAACCAAACCCAAACCACCAACAGAACCCACAACCAGAATTGTTTATAGCAGGTGGGAAAATAATTGGTCTTCTTGTTATCTTCAGGTCCTGAGTTTCAATGAGCGTAATAATAAATGGTAGTTTTCCGTATCAAGTGGTAATTTCCAGCTACAACAAAGAGTACGCAACTGATGATTTAATGGAAAGAAATCTGTCTCAGTGAAGGAAGTGCCTTCAACCTGATCCTTCATTATATGGATACCACTTGGTATGCGTGGTGACAGTCAAAAATAAGCAGCAGTGCGAGTAAAGGCTTGTTTCAGACAGTGCAAATCACTGAAGTTAGCTTCTGAAGCAGCTAAATTCCCACAGGCAGTGGGTGTAGTTTTCAAATGCATTTAAATCCTACTTTGAAAAATGAGGCAGCATGCAGATATAAGTAAGTTTCAGAAACAACATCGGCCTGTCAGTCCAGGCTTTTCCATGACTTTAAAACTTTTCACCCCTTGTCATCCCACAGAGAAAAAAACCCTTCTGCACAGGCCTGAAATGCTTTCATCTCCTATGGCAGCTATGGACAGACGTCTGTTCTGCTTCATGTGTAGTTAGAACCCCTCATTCTGGAGGGAGGATGCAGAGGAAGTCATCTGTGTGCTGATTACTTTCGGATGTCCTTCCCACAACTTCCTACTCCCCATTCACTGGAAAGACAAACAAGATCTCCTGCTGCAGACTAGGAAAAAGTCTTAGAGCATCTGAGTACAAGGACTCATGGCATATGCTCATGTCACACAGAGGCAAATGTGAAATCTCTGCAGATGCAATCACTCATGTAAGGCTTGGCTGAGTGCAGTATCTTGCTGTGTCCCAGAATTACTTGTACACCACAGTGTTCCCATTTTTAAGTGGTAGAATCAATGAATGGCATGCAGTATGGTGTTGTTTCTCCCTACAAGCATTTTTAAAGCTGATTGTGCTTTGTTAAAAGCATTTAACACAGTTTAATAGGTCATTTTTCATTGTAATAGCATGTAGTTGGGTAAAAAATCAGGTGATTCCATGAGTGGTAGAACCAACAGACCTTACAGTTAGATATGGCATACATCCTAAAAACCTCATCTCCTCCCTTCTCCCAGATCACACTGTCACATCTTCTATACCTGCTCCCTCTCACTAGGCTCAGCTCCCTCCTGTGCAACTATCAGCTGGGCAAAAAGCAGCCCACGCTGGGGCTAGCCTCAAGCAGGCCGGCGTATTTGTACTGATTAGCCTGCTGGTAAGCCAAACTGGACAGGCTCTGACTCACAATGCAGCCTTTCCTTCTTGGAGTTGCTGATTTTGGTCTTTTTCCTCTACCTGCCTGCCAGTTTAATGAAAATTGCGGAATCTTAGTATCTTTGTGGGTTCTTACATCAGTTCAAATGAAGTGGACTACAAGGTTAAGAGTTATGGGGGAATGCAAAGGGCAGGCAAATAGGGAGAATGCAGGTGTCCCCTTACTGAGGTCTGTTGTGTCTTCAGACCAAGAATATGTTTTGCTGAATGTTGTTGACACTCCTCAGCACAAAATACCTTCTTAATATTAAATTTCCTTGTTAGTAAATACCGCTAATGGATAAAAAGTGGTAGCTTTCCATTCTCTCTCCTACAATGTTTTCCACTCTTTGAAAATGGTTGCTAATCCTTGACTTGGTATATTGCTACATAGTCTTGTGAGATGGTAAGCACCCTTGTTGTAATGGTATAATCCACTTTTTTCACAGGATGATATTTTCACATAATCAAATTTTAATAAGATTTTTGAAGCATTAAGCAATAAATCAGCGGACTCCTTGAAAGTCGGTGTCGTGGTTTAACACCAGCCAGCAACTAAGCACCACACAGCTGCTAGCTTACTCCCCCCAGGTGGGTTGGGAGAAAGAATCAAAAGGGTAAAAGTGAGAAAACTCATGGGTTGGGATAAAGACAGTTTAATAGGTAAAGCAAAAGCCATGCATGCAAGCAAAGCAGAACGAGGAATTCATTCACCACTTCCCATCGGCCCGCAGGTGCTCAGCCATCTCCAGGAAAGCAGGGCTCCATCACGCATAACAGTTACTTGGGAAGAAAAAGGCCATCACTCTGAATATTCTCCCCTTCCTTCTTCTTCCCCCAGCTTTATATGCTGAGCATGATGTCATATGGTCTGGAATACCCCTTGGGTCAGTTGGGGTCAGCTGTCCCGGCTGTGTCCCCTCCCAACTTCTTGTGCCCCCCCCAGTCCACTCGCTGGTGGGGTGGGGTGGGGAGCAGAAAAGGCCTTGGCTCTGTGTAAGCACTGCTCAGCAACAGCTAAAACATCCCTGTGTTATCAACACTGTTTTCAGCACACATCCAAAACTTAGCCCGATACCAGCTACTATGAAGAAAATTAACTCTATCCCAGCCAAAACCAGCACAATCTGCAAAGGGCAAATTGGCAGGTGAGAGTTGAGGCTTGTAGTTGCTGCACCATAAGAAGCTAAAGGCAGTGGGAATATTTTAATAAAATATCACCTCTTATATTTTTTTTTTCTAAATGTCTGCTATTGGTCACCGTCAGAGACAAAGCACAGCATTATATGCACTTTGATCTGACCTGATAGGGCATCTCTTAGGTTCCCAAGTATTTGTGAAAGAAAAAAACCACAATGTTGCAAGAAAGCTGGGTTCTTTAAACAGATAGGTCAATCATATTCATTTATTTTCTATAACTGGTATCAGTAGTGAGCCTGTGTATTTAAAATAATTTTTTTTCATATATAGTTTGCAGATTAAAAAAGTTTACTTTTTTCTTCTGTATCTTTCTTGGGAAAAGTCTGTAGTTTAGATTATGCCTTAAACTACCATTGAAAAATTAAATGGAAAACTAATGTACTTGACAGGTATACCCATGGGGCTCTGAGAATGGTAGGACCATGTCTACAGAATCCATATTACTGAGCAGGTGGTACAGGAGAATAGTTAAATTGTCTGAGCTTAACCTGATTTTGCTAAACAGACATGGGGAAGAATATTTTCATTTGTAAATTGCTTTCTGTTTTGTGACATAGAACGAGATGCTCAGTAGGGTGTATGGATAAGATTTGGACAGAAGACCTCCAGGTGCAAAGTGCATGTACAAATGTCTGCTGTCTTACAAATGATGCTATATTTCTATATTTACTCCATTTTTAAAAATTTTAGAAATGATGGAAAGAATGATTAAGAAGTAGGATGTCAAGGTGAAATTTTGGTGTGCATGCAGGTCCCAGTCCTGAAACACTGGCGTATCTCGGTGGATTCACTGCAGGAAGCCAACAGGTTTTGTCTCAGGAACAGTGTTGGGAACTTTGCATGGTCCTCGGTGGAACTGATGCTCTGCTGCCCTATAGGAAAGGTAGTGATGTAGAGTGGGGCTATATCATGACTGATCAGGATGCCCTGCTCTGAGATGACCACAGGTAGTGTACATTAAAAGGGAATGCTACGGTGCAAGGCTCAAGGGCATGAGCTGCATGGATTATCCAGGGTGCAATGCCCTCTCAGGACAATTCAGGGCTGTAGCCTAAGTAGCCTGGATAAGCCTCAGGAGGTGTGATTCTGCAGCTGCTCAGCCTCTCCTGCAGCAGCCACAGGACTGGGACCATAGGCTGCAATCACCTCAGAGATTATCCAAACTGAAAACAAAAATGTTTTCTTAAATTATTTGTACCAAAAAAGTCTCATAGAATGGAAAAGCAGCAAGCCAGCAAAGGGTTAAAGTACTTCCAAAACAAACCAGACTGGCTAATTAAGTGAGTAATTTAACAGGTCTTTGGCTTTTGGAAGGCTACCGTGAAAGATTTCAAACCACAGAGGATCGTGCCTGTGTGTTATAAAATTGCTATAGACAAGAAGTGAGGGGGTCATGCCTACTACAGTCCCCTCAAATGCATGAGAGCAAAGCAAGCTAGCTACAAGCCTGATTCAAGCTGCCTTCCAGGTGGCTAAACCTAAACTGAAAATGAAAAGATCACCCTTTGTGAAAGAACACATAGCCATGTCCATTCTTCTGTTATATCCCTAGCAGATTTAGACCGTGGATTATGCAGCCAGCTGAAGCCAAACTCTCTCTTAGCCATCAAATAACACTATTTTAATGAAACGAAGTAAATATTTTTGTTGCAAGTGAAATGTGCCTCCCTCTGTATCCCTGTCATGAAACTGAAGTACATTCAAATGTAGGCAGCTTTCAGCTTTTCTGAGAGCTGTGGTGTACTTCTGGTGATACAGTCTAACTATGTGTGTGTCCTCCAGAACTGGTTTATAAATTTCACCTCAGTTTAAATTCTTTGGAATTATTGCTTGAAGCTATCTGCATTCAAATAGAGAAAGTGAGAGAGTAACACGGGCCTTAGTTCATTATTTTCTGTAGTAAATACTCATGCTTTTATCTCTTGATTTTAAATGTTGAAACACTTTGTGCTTTCATTGGTGCTCGAACTCTAGTTCTGCATTGGCAGACATCAGCTGTGTCCAAGCTCCCAAGACCTTTGCAATCTTTGTGCATATACAGACACATCAGTGTACTCAGTCTTACAAGTTCTAATATTCGAATATTCTATACTCTAATACTCTAAGAATTTAGTGCTTTTAGCTTAGGTAGATGCATGGTTCAAAATTCAAGCTGCATCATATATTCTGCATGATCAGCTCGGGACAAGATTTGCTTTTTCACCACATGCAAGTTCCAGCTTCACTGTACAGATACTTGATCATCTGAGGAGTCTGAGTGGTAACAGAGGGAAAAGCAAACTGCAGCAGAGAATGTGTATCTTAGCTTGTGCAGGAGTTCTCTTTTTAGTTTGCTTTGGGTTAATTTAATTTTTCTTAGCTGCTTCCAAATCCATAACTTACCCTGCAACTCAGTGTTGCCACATTCCAGATAATTCCTGACTGGAGTTACCCAGCTGACCTTTTATTGCTTTGTTTCCAGACTCTCGTATTTCTCAGCTCTTTCCAAGTTGCTGGAACTGCTGCCCCTATTGCAGGGAAGAGCTCTACTGAAGGGGAACACACAAGCCTGCTGTCCCTTTTTCATGCATGAACATGAGTTTGTGATAAGAGGAATGACATTCTTGACGTTTATGCAGTATTAACTGCAAAGACTGTGTTTGAACAGTGAGTTTTGTCATACAACTCATAGTACCTTAGGATTTCCTTAAACAGCAATAGGGAAGCAGTGGGCTGCTTCTATTTTAAATCCACAGGAAAACTGTGTGGAAACTGAACCACTCTACCTGATGAGCAAGGGTTAATTTGCTCATGGGTTAACCTGGCTCATGAGAAATTCTCATGACTCACAAAATTGACTTAAAAAGATCGGATAACCTAAAGAATAGTGTAGAGTTTCCTTTCATCTCTATTTGAGGAAATACGGAAGGAAAGAGTTCAACAGAAATGGAAGACAACTCACAATTAGAAAAAAACTCCAATTTATTTAGTTAAAAGAAATGTGATTATTTTATCCTATGAAGTGGTTTTTGATTAGTGTTTGCTGATCATATCTAGAACAACAATATTTCTCATCTACTATAGGAGATATGCTGAATTATAGAAAGACTTTATGTAATACATAGGTAACAAATCCATCACATATCAGGTATCTGATCTGCTGGTGCATTTATGGGAATCAGGGCTACAAAAGATGAAGTTTGAGTCTTCTTTCCCTTGTGAGCTTCTGTCTCTGCAGCCTTGGTGCATTGGATTGACTTCCTCCACAACAACTAGGGAAGTGAGCAGAAAAAAGAATCGGAGGGGTTTGAGGGCAATGCTTCAGGCTTTTACAAGGAAACCTTGGTCAACAACTACCATGGAAGATCTGACATAATTTGAGCAGCTAGATTTTCTCATTCTAACCCAAAATACAGGGGTAATGCCTGGGCAGTATTAAGATTTTAGGGTTTCATTTGGTAAAGAAGAAAACCTGTTGTAAATTCATTACTACACTGTTATATTTCAGTCCTGAAAATTTAAATTTGCTCTCTCTTTTCCAACTAAGGTTTTTATCAAGAATAGCATCTCAAGAATAGGGGAAAAAATATACTTCAACCTTAAAGATTCCAGGTTCTGAAGAGTTCTGTATCAAAAACTTCAAAGCAAACTTCTTATCATTGAAAGGTTGCCAAAAAGTAGAGCACCTTTCAAGGGATATCCTATATTCAGTGGGTGCAATTCTGTCTTGTAATTGCTGGCCTTTGTTCCTGGACTGACTGATGGGGATAACTCAAAGATGGTGAGGTGGGAAACCCTTTCTTCCAGGACTGGCAGTGAAGATGCCAGATAGGCATTAGCCTGCCTATGAAAACGATCAGGACGCTAAAAGGAGGTAGCAAGTATCTGTGGTAAAACCAGGAATATGTGAGAATAAACAACCATCTCCAACTACATCCTAGTCTAATTTCCTTCTCTAGACTGATGACTGAAAATTATTTTTACTTAATAATCCTTACCCCTAATATCTTCATTGTTTCCCCACAATTAGCTGCTTTGCCTACACATACAATCCTCTTTCTACCAATATTATTTTCTCAGTTCTGTTTTCTCTAAGTAAAAAAAAAAATATCTCAAGGCTATTCGTTTGTATACAGAACTGCATTTGACAGTTGCAAAGTTGTTCATTAAAAGTAAAACTGCACCAATTTTTACATGGATTTCAGGTTCTCAGTTCTTATTCCACCAAAGTAACAGTTGCTCCTAAACTAAGGTCAGAGCAGGAGGAGGGGCTCATTTATTAGAGATCCAGAACTAAATAATGATTGCATTTACACCTGGGGGAATCTATCGCAGCACACCAGAGAATTTCACTGGTGCAAGAATCAGACTACTAAAAATGACAGCACTTTGGCTCTCATTCTCCATATCCTTGCCAAAATTAGACTGAAAAAAGTGAAGAATACCTTTACATTCAGTCCCTGCAGTATAAGTTTCATAGTTTTCTTCTCTCATTTTTAAACTTATTTTGCTGTTTTACCTCCCATGCTCCGGCTTACTAGTTAAATCAAATTTCATTCAGAAATTTAACTAATGAGTTACATGATAAACATGTTGCATACACCAATATTTCAGGTCATTAATATAGTCAACAGTCTCAAACAGGTTAGATGCCTCATTTGCCAATTTAACAGAGCTTAGGATCTCATAATTTCAAGGGACCATTAAGCCTCCAGATAATTTCTTAATTTCCTGCAACAAATGGAACATTTGCATACAAGTTATATAAAAAGGCAGCATGATGGTATTTGCCATAAGACCAAGAGTCAAACATTTCTCATCACCTGAAGCCACTGATTTACTAGTTAACATCTGACAATTTACCTCCTGGGTCCTTGTTTCTCCCCCTGCATAATGCATGTAAGAGCCTTCATTTACATGACTTACAGATGGGTGATGCATGCTAATAGTTTCATGCTGGCACAGGTCTTTGAAGATATGAAGTTCAACAATGGTGCTAAATATTCTTCTTTTAGTCATCCCTGCCTTAATTTCAACTGACACAGAAATGTTAATGTTTTGGCACAAGCAGGCTCTGTGGCTGTGCTCTAATGCCAGTCTGAACCTTTAGTGTTGCATCTATTCACTCAGCTCTAGCTACACCTGGGCATTTCATCTCTCCAAGTAATTAATATTTCAAGAGCTATCTTTCAGTCATCACCTGTACACTTCTGTTAGACGGCTTACCACTGTTGTGTGTGATCCTTGAATATTTATACTTCCACCAAGCAGAATGTCAGGCCTTACTTATTACTGAGTTGGCATAATGATAAGTAAGGTTGGGAAATAGCATTCTCACTACCTGAATTCAGCAGTGGATATAATTCAGCTTTTCAGTCTTCTTCACACTGGAAAGGCATCTGCAGAGGCTGTCTGCCCATTAAAATGCTACTTGGAAGATGCTGTCTTGAGGACCAGCTCTATGTCAGTCAGTTCTAAAGAGATTTTGGAGGGAAATTTGTGGCTGATTATGGTTCTGAGGGCCTGAGACACTAGCTTTGAACCACAGCAAGGTAGCTGCGCTTTAGCTATTCTTTTTCTTTCTTACATATATTTCTTAATGAGTTCGCCAGAAATGGATTATATCATCACTTGCAGAGACTTCACCTGTCAAGTAAGGCTGTAAAAGAATCAGAACAAACAGGAAGCCCTTGTCTTCAAGCCCTAATTTGAACAATATGTGTGTTTACAGAGAGCCAGCTAACAACTATTTTGCTATATGATCATGCTGATGAGAGATTTGCAGAAGTCTCTTGGGTAGGCAGAATGTAAACACATCTTACATTTCAATGCAGGGATAGAAGACAAAATGCAGGAAAAAGATGCAGAGAGGGACCTAAAGGGGTCAGGAGATGGCTTAAGGGACCCTTTCTGTCTTCCAAGTATACCTGTATGTATGTATATAATCTGTTCTTAAGGCTCAGTCCTACACATTACACATTACCACCTTTCAAAGAAAGCAGCACTTTAGAAGTGTCCACAGTTCCTGGACTTGCCCCATAATAAATAAATGTTCCAGGACTTGTCCAATAATAAGCTGACTTGGGTTCTTGTATGCTTTCTGCACTGCACGTGAGCGTATAATAAGCTGGGTGCTGTGTGGTGGGGAACGCAGCTAGGCTCACTCAGGTAGCGCTCAGGTAGCATGGAAAAGAGACAGAGGGAAGGTGAGGAGCTTTGTCAAATGGCTGCTGTTCATCTGGCACCGAACATCTGCCTCTCTCCTCAGGGGCTGGGAGCTGCAGCTGTGTGCCAGCTGTGAGAGAAGTAGGAACAGTGTGCTGCGTGGGAAAGACTGTGGTGGGGCATGAGAGACACTGTACTAGCAGAAGAGCTGGCTTTGCAGGGAGTGAGTGAAAACGCTGTAGTGACATGGGCATCACTTTCCACTCGATTTCGGGGTTGTTCTCTGTGAGCTACTTAACGCAACTGGGTCTGAACAGCTAATGACAGAGAGCTGCACGTCCTGGATGTGAAGTGGGTTGACTTGCTCCAGCCTGTACAGAAGATTCTTCACTTCCTTTTCTATAAGCTCTTGTGTTTCACTGCTATGAGGTATTAGAATAGTGTCTTTACCATACTGTGTGCCCTTTGATGGCAGATGAAGCATACACCATTCCTTGGAATAAAATACTCTGTAGTCACACTAATTGGCAAAAGAAACACAGTCTTACAAATCTTTGTATACAATGTAAGCACAAAGACATGAACTACTGCATACAGGTGGTTTAACAAATGGTCTGGCACCAGGTGAGCTGTGATCAGTGTCTCTGAGCATGACAAAGAAATCTGTGACAAACGTGAGAAAATGAGATTAATTTATCTCTATTCCCTTAAGGGATAAGTTAAATTGTATTAGCTTGCAGTTTACATGAACTGAGTGTGTGCACATAGGCGATAACACAAACAGTTGATATGTAAACATATCTTAAACCACTAATTTGACTGTGCATATGAGTCTACACCTGTTTCTGCCTAAAACTGTGTAACTGTGGAAGTTCACTGTGCTCTTTATGAGAGGGAGAACCTAAATCTGTACTTCCTGGAACTGTTCCATAAGTAAACACACGTTAATTGTAATGAAATTATGGTTTTCCTGGGGTATCAGTACCAGGAAAACTCTCCCTGTTACACCGTAAGTTTTCTGTTGGTGTTTATATGGAGTGGTCAGCCTTTTTTCTGAACTGGTTGAAGGCTACTTTTTGATGGATTGGTCCCAAAATCTGTCGTAAAAAATGAAGGGGAAAAAAAAGCTGGAATGCAAAAGTAGGAGTTCTTCATAGCCCATACTGCATCAGCCCATGTCCCTCTGAGAGTGTAATTAGGAAATCGAGGAAAGAGCCCATGTTCCCTCATGTGTCATGCAACAGCCATCACCCAAAGTGTGACTGTGTTTGGACTGAGCTCCCTGTGCTCAAGGAACTGAGGAGCTGCCTTTTTTTCCCCAGCAGATTAGGTAGAGTGAAACTTTTGACACGTTGCCTGGTGTTTTAAAGATTCGAAAGCAGCAGAGAAATCATGAGTCAGAATAGACCTAAGGAATGTTTTCCAACCCAAATAGTTTATTTAACTAAAGTGCAGTCTGAAGAATGGGGGCAGGGAGGGAGACAGGACTTCTGCTCAGACATTCTTACGATTTCAGCTGAAGTTTTTCAGGTCCTGGGGAGGAGTTATTTTTCTTAACCCTCTCATTAGAAGTTAAGTATATGAATAGCTACAGGCAGTGCCACAGACAATCAGTGTATCTTTTTCTTACTACAATGACAAGGTCTATATTTTCATGGAGAGTCAGAGAAGGAGAATAAAGACACGATCAGAATAACTGACATCAGTCTTCTGAAAGGGAACAGAAAAGCTTCCCTCATTTATACTAGTTTTAGTCTGGTGTAACTAGTAAATTAAATGAAATTTCTTCAGTGTGCCGCTAGTTTGAGAATCAAAGTTATCTGTATCTTTAGATATTCCTTTACATTTGCTGCTGACTATATTAGTAGATTAATACTGTAATTGACTATTTCATGAATTCTA
This sequence comes from Haliaeetus leucocephalus, assembly GCF_000737465.1. NCBI lineage: Eukaryota > Metazoa > Chordata > Aves > Accipitriformes > Accipitridae > Haliaeetus > Haliaeetus leucocephalus. Next base: position 3,284,841 of record NW_010972436.1, read on the forward strand.
CCTTAAAAACTCAGCATGTAAATCACAGCAAATGGGTAACATCTGATGATGTGCGGTACTGCCAGCTACCTATGTATTTACAGCGATGTATATACAGTGGTATATTGGCACAGGGTTTGTTTTTTTTTTTTTGCTTTCTGTCCTCTTCTCCCTCCTATCCTCCACCATTAAAAAAAAAAACAGACCAACCAACCACCCAAAACAGCCTTGTCTGGCTTTTGTTTCCACTGTGCTCTAGGGAGCTGCTGCAAAACTATTTTGTGGTTTGCCTTGATGCAGTGCAGCTGTTGGGAAGTACAGTATCTCTCCAGCCCTCCAAATGCTCTTTGTAGCTGCAGCCATTTCCCCCTCCTTCCTCTTACTAAAACTGCTTGCAGCTCCTTGATTTCAGTATTCAGGCAGAGAAATTTTATGCTGAGTATTCTCCTTATTCTGAAGTGTAGTAAGAGTGGAGGGGGAGAGAAGTTGCTGTGAACCTCTTGGTGTTCTGAAAAAGTAAGAGACAGTCATCACACTGCAAATAATTGTGTTTAAACCACTCTTTTCTTTCATGCAGCCCTTCAGAAGAGAACGGGTGTTAGCTTCAGAGGAAGCCTGAGCAGAAATGGTCAGCAGTATGCTTGGGCTTATCTGAAAAGTAGGGAGCTTAAAATAACACAGAGATAAGTTACCTGCTTTGTTAGAACCCGCTTTTGACAATAAAACCTTTCCGTTTTCCTGCTCCTCTAATTCTCATCAGCATTGTGCAGCATTTCACAGGCAGTTAGCGCACAGCATGTAAACACGGACCCCAAAGTTGAAAGCTCAGAGAAGGGCACACCCTTTGGTCAGCATAATAACCATATGTCTTTCAGCAAAATCCACATGACTCATAGTTTTTTAACCAGACACATTAAAGAACTAAATATATCTGTTACTCGGAGATATGTATGAAAGGCAGCTGGGAAGGACTGGTTCAACTGTAGCCTCTATCTGGCTGTGGCATCTAGCAGTCCTCTCTTATTTAAACACAATGTCCAGTGAAACTCTCATTTTAGCCTTCAGTGACAATTTATTCAGAGTAATTGCATCGTATGCACTGCACTTCTTGGACATTTAATCACCTGACTCCAGGACCTGCAACTAAAGCAAAATACAAAATGTTTTTAAAATTAGGAGTAAGTTATGAAATTGTAAAGTGCCTTGGTGTATGTTTACTGACAGTGATCAGTCTGATTGAAATGCACTGGCAGTTCATATTGCTTTGGTTCCTATAGCTTGGGGTAGGGTCACTGCTAGAGGGATTGTGTTTCAAGACTTTAACCCTTTTAACTTCCTTGCCTTGCTTTTCTTGGAAAGATCTAACCTCTGTGTGCTAGTCGGCTATAGCCCAACTGACCTTGGTTGATAAGAAACTCTTCTTAAAAAAAGTATATACCCCATTTTTGACCACCTCAATCATCTTGTGCATGTGAAAAAAACCCCCATGTATTTTATGCAGTAAAATATCGGAAGTGCTTAATTCTGCAGAAAATTGGGTTCAGCACTTTGAAAAAGCTGGACATAGCTTTATTCATGAAGACTGGCTTTTAATCCAACTGAGGGTTTATTGCTGAGATGCAAATTGTTGGAAATTGCTTGGGAAAACTGCTTGAATAGGCCTCCTCTTTTAATTGCATTGCATATCAGATAATGCTGTTTCCTTTTCACTCCTTATTAGTCTAGGGTAAAAACAAATTGTAACTACCACCAAACAGGCTGAAAAACTAAAAGTGCTTCAATTTCTAAAGAAGAGCATGGTCAGAAACACCTATCTGTGGCCCATGGACCTGGTGGTACAGATGCAAAAGAGAAATAAACCTTGAAAAGATTGTTCTGATTCCTATCAGCATGATCTCAGAGTTCTTTGGTAGGCAGTCCTTCAGAAAAGGGACTTGGAAATATAAAGATAAGGGAGAAAAGAAGACGAGGAAATACTTTCATAAGAAAGCCTACCAATCCTAAAAGGACTGTGGCAAAGTTTCCTTGGAATTCCTCCATCTGAGAACCGGAGTTTGAAGAACTTACTGCTGAGCCACGTTTGCTGCGTCTTAGGGAGAGGGCTGGAGAGCGATAGCGTGATTTGTTCCAGCTAGTTAGCCATGTGGCAGTGCTGCTGTTGCTGCAATAGGATTCCTTCATCATTACGTTTCTTCTCTTGGGCTCCATGGGCAGTTCAGCTCTCAGAATCTATGCTTAAAATGATGAAGTCTCAGAAAAAAAGGAGAAAAGCCTCCTTCTGCCCTCCCCCCCGTAGTCTGAACATGAAATATTTGCAGTAGCCACACAGTTCCCATTGAGCAGGCGGAAGGCTGTTGCATTAAATTAAGCATGAAGGAGTCTCTGCCTATCCCCACCATGGGCTGTAAGCGCTATGATGCCGTGTATGCAATACCTAGACGGCACATAGCCAGCTCTGTGGGTGTGTTTGACCTGGGAAGTGAAATTCCCTCAGGGCCTGGGGAGAGCTGGGTTCTGGGGAGGATTCACTGTTTACAACACTATGCATGGGGGTTTCCTGCTCTGGCTAATAGGGAAAAAGCTGGACAAAAGCTTGCCTGGTTTTTGTTTGTTTTTTTTTTTTGTCTCCCATGTGGTAGTAGGATTCATGGACTGAAATCACATCCTGGACTTAACCTGCTATGCCTGTCTTCTTGGGATAGAGTAGTTGACTTGTCCTTTTCTGACATGGGAGTTGCTGATGGATGTGTGGATTGACCCCAGCCATTCCTGTTTATTCCTGGGACAGTGCTGATGCCTGACAAGGGCCAGCCTATGTTTTATCATGTGTCTTACACGTGTACAAGCAAGGCCATGTTTTAATCTGTGTATATGAAAGACGAACTAAACACAAACAATACATCTGTGAAAAATGTGTTGTTTCTGTATATACTATAGTTAGGTAAAAACCTTTAAATGAATGCATACTGAACTAGCTGTATCATAAATGTGCAGGAGCTCATTGTTCATATAACGGTGACATGTAGAGCAATCATCTCTTCCTAAGATTTTTTTTCAAAAGGGAGGAACAAAAAATTTTTCTCTGCAAATCCTTTTGACTGGCAGAACTGTAGTAAAAAACAATCTATTATTCCTCTCATTCTAGTGAATATTTAAAATTTAGTTCATTAATGACTCATGGTCCTGTGTTTGCTTTGTACTTAGCTGCTTCCACACAACAATATGATTCTGCGAAAAGGCAAAAATACACTACAGAAAGTCTTTACAGATAACCAAATTTAAAATCTTAAGTTATGAAACGAACTACGATCCAAAGTTTATTCACTTAATTTTTAAAAAAGGAAAAGGATTTTTTGTGATTTTTCCAAAATGTCTAGTTTGATTTACAGATGATACCAGGAATAATTGACACAACATGTTACTATTTTCACCTGTAGGTGCCCATATAAGCTATCTATGTAAGTGATATGAGCTTTACTGCTTTTAGTGAGCTAGTCTTTACAGACTTTCTCTGTTATGAGGATGGGTGAAACAGTTCAAATAAATTACAGCCTTGGGCTACAAAAGGAGTGCCTTACTGTTTCTGTAGTACCTATATATTATTCTCCTTATGTGATCCTGCTCCTTTTCATGTGGTATCTGTATCAGTGTATTTACAGTGTGAAGTATGATAAGTTTAGTGGATTTTAAAGACAAGCTATTCAAAGGACCCAGTGGTGTTCCTACTTAGGTACAGTTGGATCAGATGGACTGAGTTGGTCTGACATCTCGACAGCTCCTGAAAAAGGTGGTTCCCATTCCCATGTGGTCCTGGCTCCTCAGTCCCTCTTTTGCCAGGTTGAGCTCTCATCTAACTCTTTGGTGAACCAGCTCTGTTCACTAAAGCAGCTGAAAACCACTGATTTTTATTTTTATACTTGTTTTCTGGCAGTTTAGTAAGCTGAATCGCCTCACAAAGTAGTCAGACAAACTTTGGACTGCAAAACTGTCCCTTTCAACCTGTAAGCTCTCAGCTTCATCAGTTCACCATGTAAATATTAATCATTTTCACATTGCCTAATTTGCATTTACAAAAATCAAACTAACAAATTATTAAATCATATTCTGGGATTTCTTACTAGATTCACTACTTACAAACTTTCCCCATTTTATTTTACATATCCAAAATCTACTACTATCACCTTCCTATCCCTTTGCTACTTCCATTATATTAAAATTAACCAAAGCTAACCTATATTAAGGTCTTATATTTAAAAAAAATTATGTTATTGACAACTTTTCCTTTCTGTTCTCTCCAAACACAGTATCTCTCCCCCATTCTTTCTAGGTAATCTAAAAATTTCTCTTGCTCAGTGTTCACTAGTTTTCAGTCTTCTTTTGACTTCTTCCTAGACACATAGAAAGCCAGCTGCAAACAAAGAAACAAAAACCAAAGAGAAGATCCCAAATTAGCCAATGAAATACATTATGCTGTGTTGGACTTAAAATGAATCTTGTCTAAGTGTTCCCTAAGGAGGTTGCGATAGGTCTGATTTTCACTGTTTGCACCTTCAGCTTAGTTGATGGTGAAGGTGAAAATGGAAGCACAGAAGTAAGCCATAACACCCTTCTGTGCCTGGGCTCCTACTGTTCAGGGACTAGGCTGTCCCTGAACTCATTTGATGCAGCTGGCTCATCCATTATTTGCTGCAAAATGACATGACTGCCAAATAGCAAAATAACCAGTGCTGGAACAGCGTATTACCGATTCTATTTCAGGTATGAATCCTGATTGATCGTTTTCTCAGTAGTACATCTGTCCTACTCTTTGGCCTGTTATTCTTCAGTGATTGTACTATGAGATATATATGATGCCAGATTAAGCAGAGATGCTGGCAAATAGATCTAGAAAGCCTTCAGACTATGCTGATTAAATAGAACTCTGCATTTACAGTATAGCTCAACTCTTGTTTCAAAACTTCCCTGAACTCCTTATGCAATTGGGTATCTATGTGAATTGCATCACATGCTCTACTAGATAGGACTGTACTTTGTATAGTTGCAGGTATCCATCCTGCTGAGGATATAAGGCAAGCACCAAGTCTGAGATTCACACTGCCCGGCTTTAAAAATCTGCAATATAGATATCTACATTAGAAGTAGTCCTACAAGCTCCCTTTAGATAGAGAAAACAGGTGATCTAAGGTTGTAACTCATCTGACCTACTTTAGACTCTTACTTTTGGATGACATGAAAAGTATGAAAGTACGCCTTTTTGTTCTTGACTGTAAAGGGAACATCATAGGGGGATCACTGTGGGAATGGTAAGCTCAGCTAAATTAGGTCTTCATTTGCTCAGATAAATCCCACCCTCTTTGGGTTAAGAAAATGCTCCTTTCACACATTTGTCTAAGTCAGCTGCAAAAGCTGGCAGAATTCCAGCGGAAACAATTCTGTTATATTTTTCTAAATAGTCCCCAATCTGCTTTGATTAGTCATTTAGGTAACAAATATAGGAAGAGGAAGGATTGTCCTATAGTTAGGGAGCCAGTGAGATGTGGGTCATATTCCTGGATTGCTATGGACTTCTTGACTAGGCGTACAGCCCCAAATCCCTGAGCTCCTGTGACCTACACTTATTTCCTTTGTATTGCTGGGAGAAGCTACAGCTCTTCTATGTAAGAGCCAGGTGCCGCTGGGCTGAGTTGCAGTGGGCTTTCACTTCACCCCATGCTGTCTGTCCCAAATAATGAAGGAAGGGCTTAGTTTCAGTTCAAGTGTGGAGAGCTTAGCCATATGGGTATGAGCATTGGTGTGCCTCTTGCCCACCAGGCCCAGACAACAGACGTTGCTCATTACATCTACTAGTATACATGTTACTACAGACAACTAGTAGGAAACTTAGGAATATGACCCAAATCTTGCCTCTTTTCTAGAAGTAAGCATATCCTATTCTGCTTTAATTAGGATCCAGTGTGAAACTGGGATTTCCAGGCCAAAACTGCTCCATATATGATGGCATTTTAGTCATCTTTACTATCATTTCATCATTCTTGCATGCAAAATACATGAGCAATTGCTGAAGCAGATACCAGAAGGCGGCTGTTTTGCATATTTCAAGCTATATAAAACATGGAAATATGCAAAATTTAGGCTATATATTTAGGCTATAAAAGAATACTTGTGTTGGCCTTCTTTCCATAAATTTTTACTATTTGAAAAATCCTTCTCACAGAAAGTCTTAGGTCCTGCAAAAATGTTTTAAAATTAAAAAAATGTATAGTTTAACCCTGAATAAAATTATGTGAAATGGAGGCAATGCACCACTAAAACCCAAGGAATGGGGGTAAAAAAGCTACAAAACCACTTTCGTCTTATGAGATAAAATGCTGAAGCAACCTAAGAGATGATTGTTCTCCACTTTCAGTTTATTCATGATGTAGCATGAGAAGTTACCTACTTAACTGGGAAAGTGTACTGGTACAGTAAATTGTTTACTAGGGAATTTGCTGCTAATTGAGTTATTTTTATATGAAATGCTTTTCTCACATATATACCATGCACATATATGTGTGTGCAAACACACACGCATACACACACATACATATCACATGTTGTCCTCAGCTTATCTACTTATAAATTTATGAATAATCCTCTTAAATGCAAAAAATTAAAGCAATCTGATAGCAACTTGAGCTGTTCTCCAAATATAATAACGTTTAATCTCTCTTTTTTGACATTACAAAGTTCACATAGTTACAAGACTAAAGCCTATGGCTAAGGTATGGACTCTACGTTTCCTGTGCAGAAGAGTTGATTGGACACAGAGGAAGAGCAAGGGAGGAAAACTCTAGAAATACATGTCTCTAGAAATGTAGCACCACATTATTAGCTGATTTAGCTGCAGTTCTCTCAGTGGAGCTGCATCCATTTACCCCAGTCAAGTCCCAGACCCAGACTCACTTCCACTGCTGCTCTTTGAATCCCTGCCAGAGCGAGGTATAACTTAAACCAGAAACAGATGTGGATGACTGTAGCTGAGCTGCAGAATATATATAGCCTCCATACGTGTTATTTTTCCATGTATTTGTAACAGGGTTGCTGAAATAACTTTAAAATCTTGTAGCTAATGGACCCTGAATAGCGAGAAAGGCTTCTTCTTTGTTTGTTGCTAATTATCTTTCATTTCTGCCTTCCCTGTTTAGATCGCACTACATTTATTTTGAATTGTTTTCAGCCTTTTCTGCTAAGCATCATGGGAGCCCACGCTTAAGTGATTGCAAATGTTTCTGTGGTAATCATTTCCATTAGAGACGCCAGCTGGATCGTCCCCTGTTAACTAGCTGAAACTCCTGTCCTTTGCTTTTCAAAAAATTAAAACACAGTGGGATAAATATTTTTAATTTGTATAAAAGCGGTCCTGAAAATGTAGGGTGCAGGTATACAGGAATGTATAAAGTGAGCATTCCTTGAAGCAGAGACGCGCCATAGTAAAAATTCTTTTTCAGTGTACTGTGGTTTTGGAAGGCAGACCAAAAGAAAAATGAGAGGTTTCCAGAAAAAACAGAGTTATGGGCCAAACTAAGCAAAATACTTAAAGTGAGCAAAGCAAAGCAAGAGTCCGTTAACAGTTTGTAGCAACAGACTGTATTTTCTTTTCCAGCCTCCTACCCCAGGAACTTTGTCTTAACATCAAACAAAAAACACAATAGGAATAAACAGATTGCTGGGGATGCATTGGTTGTGCAAAAAATAGGCTACTCCAAAGCTAAAATAATGGCTGCCTTTGGATATGATTTAATTCTTTTTTATCAACGGTTCACTCTTGTTGTTCACTTACAAATCAAGGCTAGTTCACTGTACATTGTCTTGCCTTAACTCTGTGACCTGATTAGGTGTTTAGCTTGTTTATTAAAGTACTATCAGATTTCCTGTGTTTTTTTTAAAGAAAGAACCTTTCTTTAATAAGAAGGGGTGCAGTTGCATTTACCCCTTGAACTGCAGGAGTGAGAAGAATGTTTAGGAAGATTCAGAGGTCCTTATTTTTTTTTCCTGTGATGTTTGTGCAGTCTGAAATGAAGGTGGAGAAAGAGAGTCCAGTTTTCCCACTGCAAGAATTTCCATGGCTGCATTTCCCGCTGAGTAAGTCCTCACAGTCCACAGTGGCTTCTGCAGCTTTAATACTAAAATCTTGAGAAGCATATCTTTCAACTTGTTCATTATTCCATTTCTCCTCACCATGACAGAACAGTTCTGCAGGGGATGTCAAATGGACTAAGCTTGTGGCCAAGATTTCCAGCCTCTGAAGTTACCAACTGATCTTTTAAGTTGAAATTCGCTTCCTGGGCAGGGCACCAGCACAAGGCCATCTTGCCACGTATGTCCCATCTCTGTGTGGATCATAGGAATGTGAAGAAGTTGCGTTGGCTCCCTGTGCTTGTGGGAGTATAGCAGTGTCACTGGCAGTTTGCAGACTGGTTTTGCATCAGAAAAGAGCATTCATCTCTCCATGTTTATTGCAAAAGAAAAAGGGAATGCCTCCCAGTTTCAGAAAAATCACTTGAAGAATGTACCATTCTGCAGAGGTGACATGTAGAGAGCGTACTGTGGGAAGGCTGAGATATTTCTGTATTCCCAATTCTTGTTGGACCGTTCAAAGCAATAGCTAGTAAGATTCTTGGGCATCTTCCCCGCAAAAAATGCCCTACTGCAACTCAGTAGCAGGAGTGTCTAATTCATCAAAATGATGAAAATTATATCAGACAATGGACCTTTGCAGATAAAGTGAGGAGAAGCACTCTATACTGTTATGCACCTGGAGATGTCTAGAATATGACTTTTAAATGGAAAAAGTATTGAATAGTAGCGTTCTCCGTGCTATTCTCCCCAATTCAGAAGATATCACCCATAAAGAAGGTATTTTTTGGGACTCTGTGGCCACTAATAGGCCATACTGGTGACCAACCTCACCCTGGGGCCTCCACCCTGACCCATGGGTCCAGGAGCCCCATTTCAGCTCAGCCCGGGGCCATCAGTCCCTCCTTGAGTTATGTTGTAGGTGTCCTGTCTCCAGCCCTGTTTCTGGCCCTGCCTCCTGGATGGACTTGGGCCCTGTGCAGTAGGTAACTTGGGTCTCACATGGACTTTGGATCCACAACGTAGCCTTGTCTCCGGGTCTCTGGCCTGTCTCCTACTGCTTATGACTGGACTCCCCAGAAGGACCCTGGACCTGATTCCACGCATGCTGAGTCTCTGACTCTTGATGGACCCGGTTACCAGCACCTGGCTCTGCCTGCTGTGTTGCAGTCATCCAGTCCTACCTTTCTGGAAACTGTTATTAGACAAGCTTGAAGACATTTCTAATTTATATTTGAATGTGGAAGAAAATAAAGTAAAACAAGCCAGAATGGCAGGTTTGTGGGAGGTTCCAGGCTTGAACCCAGGACAGTTATCCTACTGTGATATCTCAAAATATTTTACTTTAGTTGGCTACGGGAGAAAGGAGGTTTCTGTAAGCAGAAAAATTGGTCATAACTTATTTAGGGAAAGAAAAATTCATTTGCTGAGGTACCGCATCTCAGGTGGGATCTAGAAATGAATACACACATGCTAGAGACTCCTGTAGTATTCTGCATTGGAAAGAAACCATCCTTTGTGTTCTGGTGAAATTCAGCACTGTGCAACTGTATTCTCATTAGTTAAATTACACTGTACTTCTGCTTGTTATGGAGCCTGTGTCATCCCATTACACATAACCCCGTGTTTTGTGCAGTTAACTTCAGTGTCCTACTTCAGTGAGAAGTACAGAAAGTCCTAAAGAAGCCAAGTACTTTAGAAGAATGTCATTACACCTAATTATCATCCTGCTAATTACTAGACTATTTTAAAATCATTGGAAAAAATCAGAAATGTAAAAAGTAATTTTTTTTTGACAGTGAAAATGGTTACTGATCTGTTTTCTCAGCAGGCATTCTGGCTGGTCATCAGTTGTGCTAAAACTGACATGAAAAATAAGTTAAAGAAAATGGTGTTTGGTTGCGTTAATATTCCTTACCAACCTGCAGCTGATCACTGAAGACATCAGCATGTCTAGATGACAAGAGGAAGTGGGCATGAAAAGTCGTTAAGCCTGTGCCACTAGAACTGAAGTGACAAGCCCTCGGGTAGTCCAATTCAATGCTGGCAGCTACGTGCAGCTATATCAACTGAGCCCTTCACAGCCTCCAAGGCACTCCACCTTCAGAGCAAAACTAAAGAGTCTGGAATGAAGAATCCTCTACGTTGGCGAGGGCTCACTCCAGGCAAATCTCCATCCACACAGAAATAAAAATTCATGATGCTTCACAGTACACTTGGCTCCCCAGTCACAAGCAGCTTCACCTTGTGAATTAATGGCATTGTACAGCCTCCAGCTGAGAAAAGTAAATATAAACGTGGGACCCCCTTCACCTCCATTTTGTAGCCATAAAAGCAGCAGTCACATGTTAGAATTGGAATTTGTGCAAGGCCTTTCTCATTAACCTAGAAATTGTAGCCAACTCAATGCCACAGCCTGAGAGATAGGCTTCAATGTATAAACAAAAAACCCTATGGAAAGAATGACCATGTTGCAGTCTGCCTCTAGTTTAGCTTGCTTTCTCAAAGTGTTTTTTTTTAAAGAAAAAGATTTCATTTTCTTTTGCAAGTCCTCATGCTGCTTTTGTCTTCTCTACCTTAGAGGGAGAGAAAGAAAAATATTTAAGCTGCTTTTATTGTTGTTATTACTAGTTTGCACTAGAGGGAAAATACCCACCTAGAAACTGTAGGAAAACATTTTAGCCTGGCAACTTAAGGGTGAACTATGGTATCAGCTGTAGCCAAGTTCAGGCCTCCTTAGACAAACTGTGTCTGCAGAAAAGCAGAGCAAGTGTGACCGCTCTGCCACCCTCCAAGGGCTCTGAGCGTATTTTGTCTCCAGTCTAGGGCTTGCTTTTTTGGCAAACGTGAAAATCAGTGAGCCCCAGCCCTGCAGCTCCTGCTCCAGGAATGACCCTGGCACCAGCAGTGCAAGCAGAGTGCAGGGACCTCTCCCCTCGGCCGACTGGGACTGTGCCCAAAGGAGGAGGTGCTGAGAGGACAACGGGGCTCTTGACCCTATGGCCAGGAGCTGGGCCAGAAAGGCCTGAATTAATAGGGACTGAAGCAGATTTTACGCTTAAAAAAGCAGGCCTATATTGATGGCTTTTATTCGGACAGAGTAAGAGCTTTCAGGGGCTGGCCCACTGCGAATTTTTCCTGAAATCTGCCTATGTGTCTTTCTTTGCACAAAGAGGTTGCAATATACTGGATTCCTTGACAGACAGCTGTGTTTAGCTCAGATGGCAAGCATGGAAGCTGAAGCTGTCCAAGGTTTTTCTCAGCTGCACAATTCCAAAAGGTGGATGTTTACTGAAATGGTATTTCAGGTCTAGAAAGCTTTTACACCTGACTCCAGCTCTTTGTCTGGAAAATGCCTTTCCCCTTCTCCTGCAGGCAGAATGCAGCACAGGTCTGGCATATGGCAGAGGAATTAAACCCTATGGATCTCACAGGAGACTCTGTGGGCTTTTGTTTTAGAACTCATTTACTGAAATCACCAGGTGATAAACCCACTATACAAGCCTTTATCCAAAATGCAGTGTGAATCATATCAGAACTGTATCACACATTACCGAACCCAACCTATAGTCATTTAGGGTAGGATGCATCCCGCTTTGTATATCCTTGAATCTCCAAAAAGATTCTAAACCTTTATCAGAACAGAGATCCAGCATTTTCTCCTCCAAATTAGGTATGGTATTCAGTAGCTGACCTCTTGGAACTGATGAACTATCTGACTGGTAGCTCTAAGGGTTTGGGTTTTCAAGTCCATTGGTTTCATTGGAATGGTCATAGGCTCCTTATAGCAAAAATGGGTCTTCAAAGGAGAAGGCTGGAATCAAACTATCTGCTACTGGAGGCATGCTGTAGGACCATGGCTGCTGCCAAACCCCTGTTAGGCCAGGTGATATTCACTGGAGTATCATCAAGTAGGAACCATAGCTGCATTCCTCCTCTGTGCATTTCATCCCATGTGTCCCATGTGTTCCCCAATTAGCCAAAGTACCTAGTGGTTTAGGCACGTAATTGTGAAATATCTACAGTACTGTCATAATTTATTAAATACAGCCCTATCTAGAACTCCTGTCACAAGAACCTGTGATAAAAATTTACAATGTGGTTGAATAAAATATTTCTGTTGTGTTTGTAGACTGCAACTGCGCTTTATAAGACCAGCTGTAAAGTAATTAGGAAACCTGCTATACTGTTAAGCAGTTAGTTTAGTTTCAAACTTAAGCTAAAAATTGGATATTTGCATAATGTGAAACCTGATTTCCTGACATTCTTTGATTGTTATAGAAATAATATCTTGAAGAAGTTTTTGGTACTTGGGAGCAGGTGAAATAAATGGGTGAAAAGACAGAAATTTTAGTGTGTGAATTCATCTTTACTGTTGAGCTGAAAATGTCTTCTTTTTTTAAAGACAAATGACTATTTTGTCAGAAAGCCAGTAAAATAATTTTGTTTGGACACTGTCTGGTCTACAGTAGAAACAAAGGCATGAAAATCCTGTGTGTATGGTGTAGAAGCTTTAGATACATCATTTAATAATATATAAAACATACTGCAAAAATTAGGCTAAGGAATTGTATTAAAGTCACACAATCAGAAATTAAAGTGTAAGGAAAATCCAGATGATGAAGGCTACTTAGGAAGCCTGTACAGCACCTGGTACATATTAATAGGAATGCATGGAAAGGTAAACAATTGCTTTTTACATTTTTCAAGTAAATAATTAAAAAATAATTTTTATCAACACCTTATGTACAATGTGTTTGCATTTCCTCATGAATTCATGAAAAGAATTGAAACTTTAAGTTTCAAAAAAGTACTTCTTTCATTAGAGAACAAAACATATTATTTCAAGATACTAAAACCAAAGATGTGAGTGAATGAAGAGATAGATTCACAAAACTGCCAGAATATAACGCACACAAGGAATTGGTATCCTTCATCCAACAGGTCAGTATGCGAAGCACGTGCTTGTGAGGTGGGAGACTTAAAGATTTCCTCGTTTTTTTTTCCTCTCAGGAGAAAACTCACCTTCCAGAAGAGATGGTTTCTATGTTAATGGTTTATTCTTAGAAGGTCGTTCAATCTGGACAGTTGTTGTTAATCAGAGCCATAATTCAGAAACCAGATGTCCACCCTTCATTTTCTTTCCCTACTGCAACATTAGAAAGCCACTTGCTATATGCAAGTGCGGGTGGGCTTGCAGCCCCATTGGACTGGGGAAGAAAAGGACAGGGAGGATTCACAGCTGTGCAGAAACATCCCGACGTAACATCTCATCTTGCGCTCCGCATCTGGAGGCTAATGATCCTTCTCAGCTCCACCAGCCCAACTCATTCCAGGTCTGGGGCTTTTCTCCATCATTTTCAGACTCAAAGACTGCACATACTTCTTCCATATGTCACTCCCCAGCAGAAGGAATCCCAGCCCCAGAGGACTGCAGAGATGGGCAGTCATTGCCTTCAGCTGGTACTGGGACATGGCTTCAGACTAGTCTATCTGATCTAGTCTATCTGATTTGTCACTGAGTATTCAAAAGTCTGGGTACAGCACTGCCCTAGTGAAAAAGGATGATAATTTGGGCCCAAAGAGACAGAAACACTCCAAAACAACATCCCTATACCCAAGGAACTTTCAGGATTTCATATAACAGATCAGAAGTGTACACGAATGTACCCCTTATCATAGGTTAAACCTGCATCATACTGATTTCCATTACATTTGTATTCATTACAGGCACAGATCATCACTGCATTTCTATTGTGTGTCATGCTTCAAGATATGTTATTCAGAACATCAGAAGCTATTCTAATACATTAGTTATTCTTATGCTTAATGGAACATATAGCTCTAAATCTAGTTGATGTAGTATTTCAGGCCGGTAATCTACATGTAAATTGTGAAATAAAGTCCAAAATATGCACATGAGTCAGTATATTGGTTGAGTAAAAGTTCTGTTGAAACTGGAAATCAGGAATTATTTTGTATGGAAGTGGAAAGAAACAACAGACAGGGAAAGGCATCATAGTGTGTCCTTGTCTGTTGGATACACACTACATATTAAGTATGGGTGGATGAATATCTTCCATGGTAGTTAATAAACAGTATGCCTTTGCAGGACCAACTTAAAGAAATGCCTCACTTGGGTTTGCTCCCTGCTAATAGCAGCAGGTTCCTCAAGTGAAATAAAGTTAAGCACTACAGCTAAAAGTCAAACCCTAGATTTGGTGGCCAGCTATGACTAAAGGAATTTAAATATCTTACAGAGAATTACTCAGTGCTGTCATTCAAGACTGAAGGTAACAGAGTTCACTCCACTGTTCCTCACAAGTCTCTTCAGGGTGTGAACAATTTCGGTGAAACTCATGATACATTTTAACCTTGTCTTTGAGAGATCACTTCAAAGAGAACGTGGCATTTTAATCTCCATTCAGTTGTGGAGTCTGAGGACTCCATGGACTCCATTACATGCCCATTCTAAAGTTTCTGGGTTGAAATCCTGAAGCCAGTTGTTTACTCTGAATATAGCTGAGTATAGCCTCTTCCAGTTGGACACCTGTCTATTAACACTGTGTGGGGCTGGAGAGTAACTTCCCTGAGCATCAGCAGAAGGGAGAGAAAAAGGCTTTTCTGCTTATGTAAAAATTTCTCCCTACACTAACATGTCAGGGTACCTAGAAGTAGATGTGGTGCAGGGTGCCTCCTTGACACTTTAATTCTTTGATCCATTTTCTTAAACTAGCAAGGCTTAAACAATTTTAGTGCCTTTCTGTTCCCATCCTAATGATATTTTAACTTTCTGATAGTTTTTAACTACACGTGAGAGAGGGTTAGAGGCCTTGGAGGTATTATGCTATTACAAATTTCATGGAAATGGGATGCTGAGTGGAAGAGAGAGACCTGAGTTAGAGCTTCTACACCCTGCTCTGGGAAAGCAATACTTGAGAGCACAGTCATGTTATTAGACACCAGGTAATTTAGCAGAGGCAGAGGAAACCAGGCTTCATTTCTTCTGCTGCTCATGAAGCTGTTTGGTTACTCTTCTCATTTCTGTCTGTCTGTCTATCTGTCTCTCTTTTTTTAAAGCAACTAAACTGCAAGTTAAACCTCTTTGTAGGAGGCCAGGATCTGGCATAGGTTTAAACCAGCTCCATAACTTAGACCTCACAGGGGTTCTCTATTGGCATGAAATCTCCCAGTAGCTGCCTCTCTGAACTTTTTGACCAATTTGACTGGCCCAGATTGAACCAGAGATGGAGCAAAACCCTGGTTCTTTGATCTCTGCTATCTCAGTGTAGTTATTAATGCAAGGGCATTATCTTCCTCACTGCGTAGGTAAAAAGCTGGAAAGCAGTAAGAAGTATCCAAACATTTTTAAATCTCCAGTGGGGAAAATCGGGAAGTGTGAACAAATGCATTGCTAACAATGGGCTATAATAAGGGGAGCACTAAAAATGGTCTGAGGCAATATTGCGTTAGTGAATCAAAATTTCAGTATTCCTCAGAAAATTACAGCCAGTCTAAAACAATCTGGCTGAGAGTTGTATTAAGTATCCAAAAACATTTCTGATAAGAAAAGAATACGGTCTAATTTTTACCAGTTTGTTTGAACATTTTCCCCACAGACAGTTTTAATTCTCCTGATTTTTTGTATTTGGGTGCTTGACTTTGTAGCCTTAAAATAGTCTTTTAATTTAAGTGTATATATGTTTTATTTCCTTATTAAGGACAAAAATATTATAATTTGGATAAACTGTTTCAGAAAGACTGCTCAGATGGTAGCTTGCCTGTGCTAAACTTTATGCACACAAACTTACCATCCCTTTTTCCGGCCTGAACTGTAGATGTTTTTAAGCACCTACTTCAGGGGAGGCTTTAGTGAGGTTATACAGATCCCACAGTATCACTAAGTCCAACGAAAATAGTTCAGGCTGAATGAACCAGTCATTGACATGATGGGCTTTTTAAGCTATCCACACAGACCTCTAACCACATAAGAGACTGGAAACCACCAACATAGCTACCTGTGGAGTTCATTAAAGAGCCAGATGTTGTTTCAGAAAAATAAATACTTCCTCCAGCCTGGCATCTAAGTCCTGCAGTTCTCTTTCAGAGGAGGGGTATTAATGTAACAGAGTTGGATGGCAGCCAGCTGCTATCCTGCCATGACACTTCAGCCACTTCATGCCACTTTGATTTTTACACTAAAATAGACATTAGAGGTACAGGTGTTAAGTACATATCAGTGTTCAGCACATACCCAGGGATGTCTGTACAGAGTGATTAGACATGAGAGGGACTTGTGCACACATTTCACTTCAGATTTCACACAATCACAGAATTATATAGTAAATAATGTGTAAATTATTCAGTTCTCTCCATTCTGGAAAATGGGATACTGTCTCTGTTGCCTACACCAGGAGCTTATGTTCAGGTGATTCAATAGGGCGTTAAGGACAGGCAAAAGAGATGACTGAACATCAGTCACCAGCTGAGGAAGGTCCATAATTACATTTATTTTCTATATGATCCAACACTCATCTCTGTGGTTGTCTTTATGATCTCTTTGAGCTTTTCCAAAATATTTGAAAAATAGCACTTGGATACCTTAATATTCACCTTTAAGCACCCATATCAACTTTTGGGAAAAAGTCACTTATTCCTTTTATTTTTCTCTGAATTCTGGTCTTTGTTTCTCCGTATTGCTCCCAACATAAGCTTTTTATGATCACTTTCAAGTTTCTGTATGTCCTTGTTCTTTTCTGCATGTTTTGACATCTCAAAGCAAGTATGGATCTTACTAATTCTTAATAATCAGCATGTGATGCCAGCTCTGATAATTCAAAGGATGGTTTTTACAGCAGGCACTTCAGCAGGCTCTTCTGTCCTCAGACCCATCGTGTCTCAGATAGAGCCATGGCTGAGTGAACACCCACTCTTTTATTTTCTGAGAGCACCTGCAGCAAAATGCTCAGAACTGGCATGCTGGGCTCTAAGGAACAATTGTACAATGTTAACTAAACTCTTCCAGAAAGGCTTCTGAGGCAGGCACACGGCTGCCCTAATATCAGTCCTAATGGTTAGTGTTTGGCCAAACTGTGTGCCAAACACAGGGTGTATTAGAAAAAAATATTATATGGCTTTAAATATGTATAAAATAATCTAAGCTACAGGTGTTTATTACAGTACAGTTAAATTAGAGCACTGCACCAATTTAACTCCAGGTATACAGTTAAATAGGTGTAAAAAGGCTCATGAAGAAAAGGTTTTCTCTAATTAATATGTTGCTACTTTTAGGGACTGAGCAAACAAATTGGGTCCTGGTGTTTGTGCTGTTATACCTACAGGGAGAGCATCCATACAGGTAGTCACTGTTTGGCCTTGCTAATGCAGTGATGAATTGTTCCTGGAACAGCTCTTCATAGTTCATAGAATTGCAAATATGTATAAGTGTTTATAAATTAAGGGGTTTAGACACACTCTGTTAAAAAACTACCCAGTGTACCCGAACCCAGGTAAGGTATCTCATACATGTGGCTCAAAGTCCCCCTCCAAACCTCTAGCTAAAAAAAGCTTGAAATTTTCGTATATGGTGGGTGTTCAGAATGTGAGCATAGGGATACCAAAGCTAGGTAAGAATGACATTTATGTCTACATGGGAGTTGCAAATCATCCAGACATGCCTGAATTAATTCTAGTACCAGAAGTCACGGGAACCTGAGGCTCCACATTAGGGTAGGAACAACATTGGGTGGCTGTGTCTGTTAGGCTTTGACTCCTGAGTTAGCTCAGGTATTTGTAGGTGGAATTGTACTACAAAGGTGGAGATATACCCTCAGTCTCGCTGTGCCTCAGTTCTTCCCTAATTCACAGAGAAGTGGATTGCGAGACTTTTGGATACAGAGGTAGTAAGTTCCTAGTTTCCTAAATGGAATTAGGTACTTTTTTTTAAACAGTGAGGATTGAAGCGTTTAGTATCACCTATCAACCAAGTCTGACTGAGATGTGAGGGGCAGAAGGGCAGAAATTAGCAGGCATTTGGGAAGAGCTTTGTGCCTTGAATTACTTCTGTGGTGCATTTCACTTCTGCAGTGACTGAAGAGCGCTGTTCTGGGATATGCTCCTGCTGATGTGGCACCAGAATTTCCAAGTTTGTCAAGTAGAAGGTATTCCTGTTACCTCCGCCTCCTTTTGTGTGCTGCAGCCCTACAGACGTGGCAGCTTCCTGAACCGCTTCCCAATTATACGTTATGCATGCTGTATGTCCCTTGTGACAGTCAGGACAAGAAGAGGGTCAACAATTCCAAACTAAGAGCCACACAGCACAAAAAAAAAAGGGTAAAAGTGAGGAGTCCAGAATAAACGCAAAGACTTTTTTTTTCTTTTCTTTTTTTTTTTCTTTCCACAGAAAAGTTCGGTAGTGGCACAGCCTGATACACTGAGACTGAGAATTGCTAGCAGGATCTGAGTTTTGTTTGGTTTGTTGCAGTTCCTCAGTAGCATAAAAAAAATTGCTGTTATGATTTGACTAGAGCTTGCAAGATTGAGACATTTGCAAGGGAAATCTTCAGCCTCTTTTGCCTGCCCCTTCTGAGGGGGGAGAAGCTGGGAGGCAAGATGACTCACTCACTCCCTGGGACTTTTAATTTTAAGTGTCTAGAGCTGCTGTGAGCGAGGCCAGGCTGTGTTTTATTACCCCCTTCCACGTCATCCTGCAGTTCTCAAATCCCTGGAAGAAATATTCAAGCAGAGCAGGGGGGAAGGGAATCCTTTGCTTTTTGACCTGCAAGTTTTCTTGCACTCCATTAAAGCGTTTGCATCTTTAACCCATAAGCATACATTTTGCCAACATTCGTTCCAAGTGCATTTCTACTTCCCACGGGTTTTTGTTTGGAACACCAAAGAAGTTAATGTTTTCCTTTTCACCATGGAAAATGACATTTTGCCCCTCTCCTCTGTGCCTGTACTTTACTATTGTGAGTTAGAAGTAAAATGTTCTATTACCTCTGAAGCTTTCCGTTCTTAAATACAAAGGTACATTTGGTTGTAAAAAACAAAGCTAGGGTAGTAACAATATTTCTGAAAATGCACAAAGAAGTAACATAAAGCTACAGGACACTTCTCAGTTCTATATCTTGAATAGGATATAGTTTGTCACTGAGCTAGCAAAGTAAATCGCTAGCAATTTGCAGCTAAGCATAAAGGTGCTTGCATTTCTTTTAGAAAAACACACAGAGCATGAGCTATAGTCTCCTTGGCAGCACTAGGAAGAGCAGTTTTAATGAATGGCAAATGTCTAAACTTCCCTGCTCTCCCCAACTGCCTAAAAGTTTACCCGCTCCTTGCCACAACATAAACCCTGTATGTGGCATTATTTTTTTAACTTAATCTGAGCTGATTCACATAGCTGTGCAACAAAAGAGTGAAAAAATAATCTGGAAAACACATGCAGGACAGAGGCAGGGCTTCGAACAGTCTGTGCAGAGTAAGATAAAAAGAATCTTATGGAGAAACTCTGCTAGGAGAAGCTGGCTTGTTTCACTTCATGACGTGTCAGGAAGATAGAAATGGTAGACCGTATTCAGGCTAAGCACAAAGCCTGAGCAAAACCTAGGAATAGCCTTTGTTAAACTGCCCCCTGGATCTTGAGGAGGAGATGCACCAGAGCTCGGGATCTTGCAGGCTAAGGAGGAATCTTTAATGCTTATGGATACAAGTGCCTTAAATTAATGAGATTTCACAAAATATAAGATCACCAATGAAAAATGAGAAAATGATATTGTAAAATAAAAAATCAAGAATGCTGAGGATTTTTTTACTTTTTCAAAGTTTGGTAAATACACATTTTACATTGCTTGAGGTTTTTCATGCTGCTTTTTAATTGTTTCTGATATAGTTTTGGTGATCAGCATTTTTACTAAAAACCCCTTTTTAGTTAAAAAGTAAAAAAAAGGTTTGTGATAAAAAACTTTTTTTTTTTTGTAAACCCCCCTTTTTCACTAAAACCCTTCAGTATTTAGTATGATACATGGGGGGCGGGGGTGATAAACAACAATTTTATTTAATTCTTAAGTAAAAACATTACTGAAAAGTTTACAAATACCCAACATTGGAGTAAACCAGTTTAATCTTCAGGGAAATTTTCTGATTTGAAAGACCTTAATTAAAAAAAAAAAAAGTTGACATGAAAAATTTTGAAAAACTCTTTCCACTGGTAGCAAGTACTCACTTCACAGAATCATGGAAATGTTTGCTGATCAGGATTTTTGGAAGTCAGTTAATTCAACTTCCAGCTTGAAACAGCAGAGTTGCAAACACTGTATCAAGTCAGCTATGAGTGAAAAGGTAATTCATCTCCTCGGGCTGTTACTTTTTTTGTCTCTGTGATGAGATTTCTCATTAGGCCTTTCCCAAAGAAAGGTCAAATTAATAGGGAGCTAAGATGTTAAGAAGAATTTTGCAAGAACATCTGCACAAGATGGGGGATGAAATAGATTATGTTCTTGACTTACCCATTGGGGGTATTCCCTGTTTCCTGCTGTGTTATCAGAAGCTCTCATCTGCATTACATCTCTAGTCTACATCACGTCACTGCACTTAATTCTTACGGTTTTGGGGGGGGAAACATTTGTTCATGAGAAATCACTGAAGGAAGAATTCATAGTGAATGAAGAAAAACAGTAGTTGGAGACAAGTTTTAGAAATTAAATTAAGATAAAAAGTCTTGCAGTGGGACAGCATTAGGAAATGTCATCAATCTGATGGCCCATCCAATATCTTTCATTGCAAGTGTTTGATTCAGGACATTTCATTACTGTCTAAAGAGCCATATGTGAGTTCTGCTCCACCCAGTATTCTCAGGGCTTATTTAAACAGAACACTAAAACATTTGAGTGTGATGCCACAGTGGGGGCAGGGGGTGAAAGATTTTAGGATTAGGATTCAGAATGATCTTGACAAATTGGAGAAAGGGAGCAAGATAGCACAGGGGAGTTCAATAAAAAAAAACACAAGCAAAATAAATTTAGGAAGGAAAAGAAACAGGTGCATAAATATACAATGAATAGTTATTAGGTGGGTGATAACACTCCAGAGAAGGATCTGAGGAATACGGAAAAGGCTAAACTGAGTGTAAGTCAATGGTACAGGCTCTTTGCAGCATTGCCTGTGACATTTAGAAGTACATTAGTAAGAACGTTGTATGTAAGCAGTTACATTGCATTTTTCAACACTGATGAAGGCTCAGATTATTTTACTATTGGGATGCATGAGGGACAAATTGGAAAGACCAAGAGAGAGCGAGAGAAAGCAAGTGAACGAGCAGTCATTCAACAAGGTAGATAAGAGGCTTCCTCAAATCAGTTTTGAGGAAATGAAGATTGAATGGACATATAATCCATATTTTTCCAGCACGTAAATGGTTGCTTACACTTCATTTGGGGCAGAACAAGTAATTTTTTTATTCTTTAAATGCCAAAAGACTTAGATTAGCTATTAGAGAAAAACTTTCTGGTAATGCTACTTACCTACTGACACTTTTGAGAAGGTGACAGAAATAATTTCCTTAGAAGTTTTAAAAGTATATCAAGTATGTGTCAGAATTTGTATAGAAATATTTACCCTTCCTTAGAAGTAAAGAGATAGATGAAGCTGACTTCTTGACTTCTCAGCCCGACATTTCTGTTATATTTAACAGACTCAGTTTCTTAGATTTTTAAATGGGCGTGCTGTTAAAAGACTAATTTCAATGTCTGGCCAAAGAGCCCAGCTTTGCAAAACCTTGGCAGGAGCTGGGAACTTTTCATGACAATAGCAATGTTGGTGATCAAGGTCTAAAAAATCTGGCAAAGAACAGTGAATCTCAGAACCACCTGTCCAGAATGACTTGTTACTTTTGCACGTCAAAGGCTATGGTATGGATTTTCTGATACGAAACTTTTGATTTTGCCTCAAAGCTGTCTGAAACTTTTCTGCCAAGTGTTGCTTTGGTTGTGAACAAAATTCCTACGTTCATCTTTATGTCTGGGCCAAGCTGGCTATGGATAAAGTGGTAAATTAAACAGTGCCTGAGGGCCTTCCTGGGCACTATAAATGATCTATACTGTCAGAAAGGTCCCTGGGCTGCTTTTGGCCCCTGCCAGTCCATAGTCTGCCAAACAGTGTGGTACCATGCCTATTTCAGGGATCAGCCCCCAAATCATCTTGGTGTGCAGCACAGCAGTGAAAAAAGGCTTGCTGGCCTAGATGTGTGCCAGTACCTGACCGCTCGCCCCAGAATACTTCTGGGCATGTCTGGTGTACTAGTATAGACACAGACACTTTGTCTTCATTATGAATCTGAAGGAGCATCCTCATTTATGTTTCTAATGAGGGCAAAGAGAACATTTTCACTGCACAGATGTTGAGATAATTTAAGAGACAATAAAATATAGGTTCAAAGTCATATAATTTAAATATGAGAAAGAGTATATTCTACTGGGTTTCAGGAATTATTAAATCACTCCCTCAGGAGAGATCTGTGCCTGTCACCTAGATTTCCTTTTAAATCCAGATTAGTGCTAGCAGTTGCAGAGGAAGGGAATGTTTTTTTTTTCTTACAGATTAGAAGTTGCAAAGTTTTCAGTACCACGTTAAAAACTCTCATAGCAGTGAAATCCAAGTGATTTTAATGTTGCTTTTATTAGTAAAGGTTTTATTTAGTAAAGAACTGTCATAGATCTCATCTGTCTAGTATAAACTCATTAAATGACCAAGCAGAAGAGCTAAATCAAAATTGCTTTCCTTATAATTGATTTTATTGTCCTGCTGAGAGTTATTTGCCTTCAGCTTGCACTTTTTCAGTCTGCTGAAGAGTGAAAATGGATGAACACACTAGGAAGAAATAGGTTCTTTCTCAGTACCTCATACCAGCCAGATTAAACTATTCCATTACAAGGCCTACCTGTTCTTGCATCCACGCTACCAGATCCCATTTCTCTCTCTTTCTTGGCAAGGCAACTGTCTACTGGGAACACCAGGTTATACAGGTATGAGTAAAATCATAAAACCTGTTTATTTTAATGGCCAGAAATATTAGCATTGTGATAGCAAGAAGAAACCAAAGTCTTTTCGATGGCAGTAATTTGCGTTTCCTTCTTTTCTGGGTTAGAGTGAAGCGAATGGCAAAATTCTTTTTTGACGTATGATTGAATTCACATTATAGGTAACTGTGGTCCCATCACACCCTATGGATAGAACCTTCTCATGTAATTTCAGGCACATAAGACATAAATGTTTGCATTTGACTTCCCTTTGTTGTCCGTGGACAGTTTTAGGACATGATTCATTTCGCCTTTGACTGCGGTGATGATGTTGACCATTTCTCCATATATTATGAGGGAGCCAAGGTGACAAGCTCAAATGTAGGAGTATCCATACCATGACTGGCTCACATAGATACATCAAAGCTAGGGAAACCCAAATGTTGCTGCGTGGTTTGTAAGCACCAGAGTGTCCCAAAGCTATGCCAGCAGGCCTTGTACCCTCTCTCATGTGTCCATACCAATTATACGCTCAGCCCATGGCATGACAGTAAAAAACCACCATCAATGGAAGACAATGAAGCAGTTACTTCACGTGTGTCCTACGTTTCCTAGTGATGGTTCTTCCTGGTGCTTGGAAGTATCAGCTTGTCACCCATAAGCAAAATTTCACCAGCAGGAATATTTCTGGCACCAATCTGAAGGGATAGATGTGGCAGACAGGCTGGGCTGGGGTGAACTAGTGAACAAAGCAAGGAGTTGAAATGTGCATATATTTAAGACAAAGGTAGTTTAGCATCTTTACTGATGCTATCAGAAACCCCATGGGTGTTTTGGCCAGGTCATAGCCAATGAATTTCTGCTGGGGCAGAAGGTGCCAGCACCCAAAAGCCAGACTTCTTGAGGTAGTCCAGGACTTATGGAAGAGCATCTTCACAGGGTGTAACAACACCTCTTCTCTCCTTGTCATGGGTAGGAGGGCTGGAAGACACAGGAACCATGGAGGTGGACATTTTGATGTGGACATCAATGTCAGAGGGAGAAAGAATGTCTAAGCAGAGGACTGATGGAATTGCCTCAAAAGATATAGAATAAATGCAACCTGAATGGGTCTGAGTTTTATCCTCTGAAAAGGTAGGGCTGGTGAAGTGCCTAAGGAGGAGGCAGGTCTCAGTGGTTTGCTGGCTTTCAAAGACAGCAGTTCTTAGAACCAATATGTTATTTTTTTCAAAAGGGAATAGGGTACTTTGCAAATACAATACACGCCAGCCTTGCATGGGCATCAAATGCACCATTGCAGAGGGGATTGCTGCTTTGCTCTGCAGCTTAGCAAACACATCACAATTCTTCTGTCATCCCCTATGTGTGTCAGAAGCTGTTTCAACCCTACCTTGCAAAGTGCTTTTCATCTGAAGGTTATAAAAGTTTTTTATACTGTGGCTGAGCACCATTATTTCCAATTCACACGGGGGAAACTGAGGCATTAGGAGGCGAGATGATTTGCTTTAGATGACTCAACAGGCCAGTGACACAGGCAGCAGCATGAAAATTATTTTGTGGTGGGGAGTTTTAGCTTTGTAGAGTAAGTGTTTTTTTGGTTTATATTCAACTTCATGCTATTTTACATAAATATTAATAGATATTCCAGAATCTTTCACGTCTTTCCCTACAAGGAATTTAAGTGAATATTTTTCCTTCCCTTTATATCAGAAGGTTTCCTGGAGATTGAAGAGAGATGGCAACAGGCATTTTATTTCTCCAGCTCATCACACATTTATATAACTAGAGTGAAATCTGTTTTCTGTTAGAAGAGAGAGGAGGGCAGAGTAAGGTTTTGCTTTTTTTTCCCTTTTTTTTTTTTTTTAATGTTAACAGACCCCAAAGTTGTCTGGAAACTGTGCCAAAACAATAGCATAAAAAGAATGCATCTGGAAGTCATTAGGGAAGCTTGGAGTGGGCAGTGATTAAAGCAGGATGGAATTTCTATTTTTTTTCCCCTTTACAGTTTCTAAGCCAATCAAACATAACTTTAAAGCCAATCAAAAAACCTCACTGTTTAAGTCTTATGAATATGCAAGCAAGAGGATTCTTCCCCCATTTCCCTCCTGAAGTCAATTCCAATCATCTCTTCTGTAATACCTCCCAACACAGTTCCCTGCTCTGTGTGGGAGAATTCAAAGAGCTTTACTTTTGCTCTGCTTTTTTTTTTTTTCCCCCATAGTAGTCACTGGAAAATTCTAGCTTCTTTCTTGCCTTGAAAAACATCAGCATACTGGCATTGTAAAATACAGGGCTATAATTTGGCATTAAAGCCAAATCCCTGTAGAGGATTAGAAGAATCAGATTATAAATGAAGATCTATTTTTGTTCCATTTCTTCCACTGACAGATGTTTGTCTGTAGGTAGCCATTTTGCTTCTGCAGCCATCAGTACTGTGGGCCAGGCTGTTACAGTCTCCTCCCAATAGCTCCTGCCAATTTATGCCTTGAATGCAGCGATTATAGCCAGCTAAATAATGTCAGGGTCCTCCTTTCCTAACTACCTCCAAACCCCTCATAGGACCTCCTTCTCCTTAGCATATCTGGTGATGCAAAGGTCTGAAAACTTCATCCTTTATTATTCTGCTAAAGTCCAAATTTTTTTCATTCCATCTTTAACTGTCTGTAGCAGGAAATCTAATCTACTTTAAAGTCAGAATCAGCTGCAGTCAAAAAGTACGAACCCCCACTTTTCTCAACTGATTTTAAAGATAAATGCCATCACACAGAAACATCCATTGATCACAGTTCATCACCACAAACAGGGCAACTTTTATTGAATTAATAGACACTGTTCCTGGTACCTTGCAAAGACCATAAAGAAGTGGTCTCTCACTTTGTATTTTCACACACAGTGTTTGTACCGCATTCCACTGTTGGGGGTGCTATGCTTGCAAGCCTGCGGTGCTCCGCTTTCTTTGTAAAAAGAGAGGTGATATTTGTGCACTGTTTTCAATGCCCGTGGGTCTAAAAGATGACAAGCAGTGCAAAACTGGAATGACCAGAACATTGACCAGTGTCAGTAACGGTTGTGTTGTGCCACCTGAGTGCCCTGTGGACTTGGCCAGGCATTCAGTCCCTCATTCTGCAAGTGTCTGTGGTCAGACAAACATCTAGCTAAGCACTAAAGTATTGTGAGGATTCCTTAATTAACACTTGGATGAGGCTTACACAAAATAAAGTGTCACATATGTGGAAATATAAGTATTATAGCTATGACAACTCTATACCTCTAAAGCATATGCTGCCTGAAGTGGTTGCAGAACTTTAATCATGAGCAAATAAATACAGGTATAGCTCTGCAACTGAAATGTATCTGTTAGTCCCCAGCATAGATTTATGCTTTTCATGGAATAATTCATTTTCCTGTGCCCTATAGCACTATAAAGCTATATACTAGAAAATAGGAGATCATATACGGATGTCCCATTTCTGCCCTTTCACCTGGCAGGAGCCCTAGAGAGTGAAGAAGGGAAGGAGGCTATGGCCAACAGCCAAGCCAGCAGCCTATGCCTTACCCCGTGCCCACAGCAACCCATATGAATACACAGAGACGAGCTGTGAGGGTTGCCTGAGCACAGGTGACTATTTTCCATGGCTCCTTGCATTTATTTTTCACCCTCTGTCTCCTCAAGGGTTATGGGAAAATCATATACGGGGATTTTGCCTGGCATTTCTGTTAGAATATGTTTTCTGCCTCCTACTGCCTTAACCCCAGTCACTAAAGTGTTGCTAACATGAATTAGCCTATGTATTATTTTGGCCTTGAGACCTCCATATATATGTATGTATTTAGCCTAAGATGTATACCTCAATCAATACTCTCCATTTAACAATCACCAACCTCTTTTCTGATTTGAACTTTGGAGCTGCTTATGGTACTGTCTCATTTTCCTCCCTTAATGTTTTCTTTTTGTTTGGCAGTTCTCAGTTTTATCCAGAAATGGTGATGGGACCAATGGGTCAGCTCTCAAACTATTGCTTCCTGCTGTGAGCACCATTAAAAATTGACCATCTGGGGCTGAAGAGATTTTGCTTGAGGCCAGGTGCAGATGCAGCAGAAAAATAAACACAGCCTGCAATAGCACTGGGAAAAGGGTTTATAAGAGCCTGTTTCTGTTACATTTCTCTTAATTTGCTAATAAAGGGCACAAAACGAGTGAAAGAACCCAAACAGGAAGTGATGTGAAAGGTACAACAGTGTGAAAGGCCTGAAAACATGGGGAAGAAACTTACTTAATTAACACTGACCACATGGGACTGACTCCAGATGTCTTTCTACATGGCAGAGTATTGGATTCCTCTCTCCCATGAGTAGCTCCACTGAAATCAGTAAAGCTACTTACATGAGTAAAGCATGAAGCATTAGCCCCTCAGGCAGAAATGACGTAAATCTATGAACAGGGACAGCATTTTGTGTGCTCAGTCTCTATTTCAGATAAAGGAGCTGTAGTCAGATTTGCAGCAAAGTAGGGATGCAAGAAGAAATCTTTGTGTGGCTGAAGGTGGAGACCATGAATGGCGGAGCCCGGAGGCTTCATGAAGGTGCAAGGCAAGATGAATTTCTGGACGTCCTGATAATAGCCTGCAGAAACCATTGAGGAATTAGGAATAGAAAGAATTAATTCCATACAGACTCCTAGAGTATTGTAATACAGTGATGTCAAAGCCAGCAGGAGGGAAATGGGACTTGCTGTGAACTCCTGTATGTGTGCTGTGGAGTGCTGGATTTCTGCTTTCTCTCCCTGCTGTACACTTTTGTTTACCCATGTGAGACAAACCACCAAGGTCAGAACTGCTGTTAGAAATTGGTGAAGGAGGTAACCCTCCCAAGACAAAGAGAATCACAGGTGAACAGACATTAATGATCATTATTGTGATCAGAGTAGTTTTCCAAAGAATGATTAGGAGTACCTGTTTTCAGTTCTTTGGTAAAATCTCCAAAAGCAGCAGTTACCATCAGCACTTGAATGTAATGGAAGAAAATGCTAGGTTTTCCAGACATTGATATAAGAGAACTGTAGCCTGAAGTGGGTGTGGGGATGTCAGAGCTTCTGAATGTCAGGAGAAAACCATAAACCTTTCCCATTTTGCTGCTCTATAACTATAGAGGTTTTCTTTATTCCAACGTTCTTTTCCAGTCCTTCTCACATAACATCTCTGTTGTTACCTACAGAGGTGAAATTCCCTGTGAAATTCCTGTATATCTGTCAGCATACCCAAACGAAGCAGAGCAAACACGTAATTAATGTAAGTGATAGCCCCAGGAAGCTTATTAGCATAATGCTCATTTATTCCCCCATTCTTCATGCTTTGACCTTTCCCAAAGGAAATGGAATATGTTCTGAGTAAATAAAAAACACCTTGCAAACAGCTTCCTGTGAATTACCTTGACAGTATCATCCCGACCTTTGTAATCAGGTATTGGTAATCATATAAGCAAATGATTACACAGATTCCTACATTTGAGCAGAGTTATCCAGTTCCTCAGGGACCGACATGAAACCCACAAGCAACAATGGCCATTTGCCAACAGAACTGGCAGTCCTGTCACCATTTCAGGAATGAATTACCCTAGGTTACCCACTCTTCCAGAGGTGAGATTTTCATATCAGGAATGAGGCACGCCAGGTGTGGGGACTGTTATTCCAGTCCTGAGGAATCAGGGGGTTTCAGTCTTCAGGCCTGTCAAGTGAGGGTGTTTGACAAGTTGAGTTATTATTTCCCTCTTTCAATGTTACTGAAGAACCCTGGAAACTACCCTTCAAAGTGTGCAGGACAAAAGTGGGAGGGAGAAAGGGAAGAAGATGCTACAAAAATAGAGGTGCACTCCAAAGTAATTCTGTGGAGTTGGACATTTAGCTGTGATGTGGGATACACAGACCCAAATTCTTGCTCAGAGTCAAAACAAAGACTTAGGTGCTGGAATTCAGCACCCCAAATTCTTGCTTTTCTCTGTTAAATCATCCCTTTTCAGAAGGAAATGGCAGATCTGGGAACCAGCCAGTGGTCAGCCATTAATCTTCCCTCCTGTCACAGGGTACAGGAAATAAGAGAAAGAAAATCAAGATGTTCAGACAAAGTGATAGAAATTTTTTTTTCTGTGTATGTTTCTATTACAAAGAACACCCCAAATTACTGAGCAAAAATTTTTGTACAGAGGGATGTTGGGAGAGATTCTTATAGTATGAGAGAAGGTGCTTGATGCACAAGAGAGGATATTTCATCCTAGATACGGGTAAAAGACTATGTGGATGATTAAAATGAAAATTAATTATATAGAAGTTATGCATAAAGCAACATTTATCCTGTAAAGAAGGTGAAGGAAAGTAGAATGGACAAAATGAATACTTGGGCTTCCATATACTGAATGAACTGGGGGAAAAAAAAGCCCTGAGAGATTTCTGAAAAACCTTTAAGTTAGAGGACTTTGTTTAAAAATGCAAGGGAGAGATCTGGTGAAATAATGATGTCACAGGGCTTCTAATTTGAATCTCAAAGATGACCTCAAAGTCCTGAGAGCAG
The DNA here is from genome assembly GCF_000737465.1 of Haliaeetus leucocephalus. Classification (NCBI taxonomy): domain Eukaryota; kingdom Metazoa; phylum Chordata; class Aves; order Accipitriformes; family Accipitridae; genus Haliaeetus; species Haliaeetus leucocephalus. Next base: position 3,314,512 of record NW_010972436.1, read on the forward strand.
TGGAGTGGGAGGGGAAAGAGAAAATGAGTTAGACCCTAAAAAAAATGTTAAAATGTCCTCCAGCTATATAAATGAAAGAGAGCAGCAGGCAAGAAGAAATGGGCTAGTAAGCAGTGAGAAAGAGGTGAAAGATGAGAGAGAAAAGAGTTATTTGTAAATCAAAATATAGGCAAGTACTTTGCTTCATTCTTCATTAAGAAGGTTATGCTTTTATTTGCTGAGAATTCAGAAAAATTTCATGTTGACACTAAAACTTAAAAAAAAAAGCCAATCCAAATGAATCAATCCAGGCTATTCCCCTTTCTGGGCCTGCCTTGTTATGACCCCTAATCTCATACTGAAGCTTCCCAGATCTGTAGAAACCATCCTGTAAAACTGATTGTCCTGGGTTCAGCTGGGATAGAGTTAATTTTTACAGGAACCTGGGAGGTGGGGGGCATAGCCGGGGCAGCTGACCTGAACTAGCCAAGGAGCTATTCCATACCATGGGACAGCATGCTCAGTATATATATGGGGGGCGGGCCGGGGGGGGGTGGTCTTGACTTTCGGTGGGGGAAGTGGCGGAGCGTCAGGTCCCGGGTGGTGAGCAGTTGCACTGTGCATCACTCTTTTTTGTATACTCGTTCATTAGTACCATTGTTGTTGTTGCAATTTCTTTGTGTTGTCCCAGTAAACTGCCTTTACCTCAACCCTCGAGGTTCCAGGTTTGGTTTTTTTTTCCTCTCCTCCGTCTTCCCCCCATCCCACCGGAGGGGGGCGGGAGGAGTGAGCGAGCGGCCGCGTGGTCCTTTGTTACCGGCTGGGCTGAAACCACGACACTGATGGTTGCCAAAATTTTCTCTGAACTGAATATAGCCCAGCACTTAGTAAGGGGGAGATATTCACAGATCTTGTTGGTAACTGAGTGGCTAGTGGGACAGAAACTTATTTCAGTGTAATTAATGTAGGCAACTGGACTCTCTGAAGAATCTTTGCTGAGACTTACCTCACTGATCATATCAGGCCTATATCCTGGAGTAAGCATTGCTGGCAAAGCTACAGGAACAGTTCGAGAAAAATAAGTACACCTGCTAGATTGTAACCTGGGTTTAGCCAAGGCTCTGTTAACAAAGTTTTGAGACTTTTCTGTCCAAAAATCAGCCACTTAGCATAAAGGAGGCATAGATACAGAAAGCACAGCAGAAACCATATCCTTTCACATAACCCTTTCACAGCCCTGAAAGTGTCTGTTTAAAATCAAACACCCCCCAGAGCCTGGTTTTAAATGTCGACTGCAGCACCCAGTCTGTGAGCAACACTGATGAACAGGTATAAGAAGAGGCCTTGCCTCTAATAATTCGTTTTCCCTATGGCAATATTCTCTCTTTGAAGGTAGCCTTTCATTTAGTTTCAAGCAATATCTTCCTGTCTTGATAACAAATGTACTCTGCTCTTTTTGGAGAGGACCTGCTGTTGTTCTACTACACAATATATATATACAAGATGCTTTGGATAAGTCTTGGTGGCCAAAACAAAAGGGATGCCTTGTTCAGAGTATTGCAAATGAGCATGATAGTGTGCTGATTTTGGCTCACTCATTTCCTATTCCGCCCTAACATTTGTAAATTAAACTCCTATTTTCAGATTTCCAAAGACCGTTCCAAAGTTTATGTGATTCCTTTAATTATGGCTTGAAGTAGAGGCAAATGCATTCCAAGAAACCAACAATTACCTGCAACATGTTATTACAGCGAGACGTACGGAGATCTGCAGCTTTTGTGAAACTCCATGCAACATAACAGAAGAAGAAACTGCTGAAGATGGATCCAACTAGGTTGCAATAAAGAAGTCTCAAAATATTATAGAGTCTTTTTTCAGTACCATAGTTGGTATAACAGAATTACAATGCAGATGGAACTGCCATTTGAAAGCCTCACAAGGTGAATAAGGAGTGTTTTTCATCAATGAAAAAACCTGAGTAATTAAATTTATTTTTAAGATTATCACATATATACTTGTCAGCAATATTGCTTTTGACATACTGAAAGATATTTTCAGCAGAGATACTGAAACCAAAAAACCCTGAAAATTCGATAGGACATGCTTTCCTTAGCAGGGTCATGTGGAGTGGGTGTTCTGCAGATGTTCCTGAAACAGACACCTATTACAGTGTAATTTATGTTTTGGCAACTGGGCTCATTGAACCTGATGATCCCTCCTATCCAGTGTTTTCTTATATATACTCAGCACATTTGCCGATTTGGATGTCCTAGGGTAGAGTTCGTTTCTCTAAAGGTAGATGTCAACAACAAAGGAATTTGTATCTGAACTAGGCATCCTGCTGTAATAGTGAAAGGAGATCTAGTCAGTCATTGGAGGTTGTTATTTTGACATTGCACTGCAGCACTATCACTCAGAATCAAAGTATGAACTATGACAGGACTATATCTGCAGTGGCTTTGAAATTGCCTACACATTGGCAAGACTGTAAAGTGAATGTGGTAGCTGAACAACAACAACAAAAGCTTACAGTGCTTCATCTCAGAACATCACAGAAGGAATATAGACAGGAGAGCTCCTTAAGCAAAAATTGTAGAGCCAGGGAGAGAAAGAGAGGTACACCAACAGGTAGTTATATTAGCTGAGATGGTTCAAGCTTTTTTTGCCTTTTTAGCAAACTGATTTCTTTTGCAGAGTAAATGTAAATATTCATATATTTTCAAACTCCAATTAATTTTCAATATTGGCCAAAATAAGACAAACTACATATGTAAGACTAGGTTTCTAAATCAACAGAAGCATGAAGAAAGGAATTTTGGTTAGGGATCCTCAGGTACCTACTGCAACAGCTGTTGTAGATCTGTGATGATAGAAGTGATCTTTCCTCTGTAGCCCTTTGAATGTGCTCCAAGACATTTAGGCTTAGGCTATAGATCCAAGTAGATTTCACCTTCTCTCATCCCTGTGGGCAAGATGGGTATGCTGACTTAGTGGAGCACATTTAAAGGACATTCGGTTTGGCATGTGCCTGGGAGCTCTCTGTTGCTGGCTGGCAAAACTGCCTGACTAATCCACCTTAAAGAGAAATACTGACATTGTTGAGGCCAAGTGCTGGGTCCTGCACTTCGGTCACGGCAACCCCATGCAGCGCTACAGGCTTGGGGAAGAGTGGCT
>NW_010972436.1:3317674-3423259 GCF_000737465.1 Haliaeetus leucocephalus
GTCGCTCTCTACAACTAACTGAAAGGGGTTTGTAGTGAGGTGGGTGCTGGTCTCTTCTGTCAGGTGGCTGGAGATAGGACGAGAGGAAATGGCCTCAAGTTGCAGCAAGGGAGGTTTAGATTGGATATTAGGAAAAATTTCTTTGCTGAGAGGGTTGTCAGACATTGGAACAGGCTGCCCAGGGAAGTGGTTGAGTCACCATCCCTGGAGGGATTCAAAAAGTGCGTAGAAAGGTACTCCAGAACCTGGTTTAGTGGGCATGGATGATGGTTGGACTCGATGATCTTGAAGGTCTTTTCCAACCTAAATGATTCTATGATTCTATGACTCTGTTGGATTTTGCTGACAAGCATTCATGAGTTTTGAATTTGATTGTGAGCATCTTGCTGTGTGGATTTGTTTCCTTCCTTTGTCAGACTGCAGTAAAGAGTGGTGGAAACACGGATGTGCATCTACCATACTTGAGTGCTGCAAAGTGGAGGATATTTGTGTCTCTGTGCCAATAACAAATGGAAATGTGGCACACATGAAATGTCTTTGACAGCAAACCCATAGCTGAAACACATGCAATTCTTTAGGGAGTTATGTACTTTGTCTAGTGCCCTAAATGTCCTTACAGAACACTGTCCTGGACACCAAGCAATTGCTGTACATAAAATAGCATGAACTCACTCAGAAATCTAAGAACAGGAACATCCAATGGCCAGTGGGAGATTATTTTTCAAAAAATAGGTGCTCTATCTTTGACCTGTCAGTTCTGATCATTGAGAGGGACTGATGGGGAAGTTTACATAAATCTCCTTTAAAGAAAAGCCTTGGAACTACAATACATAATGCTGCTGTCTGTCATACTCAGGGACTCAGTAGAGATATTGACTTTGTAGCACATTATAATTTTTCTTATGCTTTGCATATATTTAAGTCCTCATTGTTCCACAATTACCTGTCCCCTTCCTCTCCCAGTGTTCCATATAGGTAAAAGACTGTTAGTTCTTCCCCTGCTAACATCCCTCTTCCTCCATAGGTAGCAGCTATCCTTCTTTCCTCAAATTGTCTAATTGATCAAGTTGCATTTCTCAGCCTGTATTTATCCTGGCATTTACTGGTTTATTTCAGGTCTGAAACAGGATTAATACTGCAAAAAAATTCCGTAATTTTCTAGCTCTGTCACCTGGCCTAATGAAAGATACTGAGTCCTCTATAAACCTTGCTTCATAGATGGCTGCATAACAATACTTTCAGTTCTAAGGAATCACAATAAAGCTGTCAGCCTCATTTAAAATTTGGAAGAGTAGAAATGCTGAAAAACAAGGAGAAAGAAATATTAAGGATACCCTGAATTCCCTCCATCCCACCTGATTGTCATGAGATTTTTTAGGAACATGCACATCTCAGGCAAGACCACCTGTAATCTCTTAGGAGACTGACAGTTGTGTAACTGTGAATCCTGTGAACACTTTGCAAAGCTTGAAGTTTTATTCTGCAGCTTTCTCAATATTAATATTACTTAGGCTCACTCTTGTTCCCTCATGCCCCATTAATGTTCATTTTTCCTAAGAATAAAAAAATGGCTGATATTTTCATGCCAGTAAAGCAACATAGTTTTTCATTCATCAGTTTAAATTTTAAAAATGAAGAGGAGTGCCCAAGAAGAAGGGAGTGAACTCATCTATACTACCACTTAATTTTTTTTCTGGGAATAAAGAGCAGTTGAATAATGGTACAGTGCAGTCAGGTGAGATGAAGCCCTTTCCTGCAATGCTGTTATCCTCTGGATGGGTGCAGATGGCACTAGGCAGCCTGGTGACCTTCATTAAATTCTGTTGTGAAATACAAGTGAGGTTTTTGTGACCCTCAAAAGGTAGGCTTTTCATTTCCCTTGTAGTACTTCAGCAGGCTTTGCTACCTTGTGAGTGAGACTGGCAGCAGCCTGATTCCATCCTGGTGAAGGGGCATTATATTTCTTCTGCATAAGTAAATTTGTGTCAAAATGATGACACAGTCAGTAGCGCTCTTTACTTCAAGGGATCTTTTACGCTTCAGTACGCTATTGATCAGTTTTGGGAACCAGATGGTAATGACAGTGATGCCTGTAAAATCTCCTGCCATTCTTGGGAAAACAAAACTCTAAGGTGAAAATGTTTTTTCTACACTTACACTGTGAATTCCAATGTTGCCAAGAGATATATGATAAAACACACCTTGGTAATAAATGTAAGGCCTTCTCTGCTCTCAGGGTGTTTGCTAAGGAGCTTCTTTTCTTTTCTTTTGTACATTTTTCCTTCCCCAGATCCTGCGACTTCTGTTTTTAGTTATGCTGTTGTACTGCCAGCCTGAAAACAGTCCAGCAGCTGTCTCAGTCTTTTCCGCCTGAAACTCACACTCTCTCCCTCTCTCCCTCTTTTTTAAAGCAGTGTTGAAAATACATTTTGAGCATTGTTTTTAGTGAAGTCTCCAGAGAAAGCTGACGTGTCACTCAAGCCTCCATATTTAAACTTGGGGACTTTTTTTCCTGGTTGCACAAAGTTGAAGGGAAAGTGCTCCAGTTTTCTCATGCTGAACATACGCTGCTGAAGAAAGGTCTTCTCAGCTTATGTCTCCTTAACAGGAGAGAAGATGAAGAAGGCATGTTAGGAAGTCAGGATAAGCAATGGCCTACCCTCAGTGTGTGATTAAATGAAATATTTGAAAGCTAGTAGAAAAGAATGTCAGATCCATAAGTAAGCCATTCACTCAAAATTTAAAATTTGGGCTACATATTATTTTTTCAGTACATTCTTCAGCCCAAGATAGAGCCACCATAACACATAGCACAGAGTTCAATTCCCTTAACTCGAGATTTTTCAAGGTCAAATATGTACACTTGAATTTAGCATCTGAAAAGGCACCTTTTGAGATGGAGTGTCTTAGATGCCTGTCCACCAAAGGGGAGCATTTTTCTAGCTTTTAGAAATAGGTTTGATGAACCCCATTGATAGTTCTTGTGGATGATTCATACTTAGCACACATGTGAAGTACGTTCAGCCTGACACCCTTACAGCAACACTTAACCTACCTTAACTCTAAATGTCACCCATCCCATGGTACTTGCTATCAGTTTCTTCAGTGGCCATTACTGCAAGACAGAGGATGCTTCTGTTATGCCTCTGTTTCCAGTCTGTTTAGAAAAGAGGGAGCTGTAGCTGTTGCTCCAAAATAGCTTTACTGAACTGGAGAATGTTGAACTTAATTGATCTGATGGTTATAAGCCTGATAATTTCCAGCTTAAACTTATTAACAAATCATTTAAACCTATTTTTTCATGTGTCAACATCATTTACAGGGTTAAATAGCAAGTCCACCCTCTGATGTTCATCTTCCATATATGGTTACATGAAGTGCTATGTGATTGGAATTATGGCTTTTTTGTGTGCCAAACACATTGTCCTCTGCATCCTTAGTTACAATAACACTGATACTATGCTACTTAATGATTTATCTGAATGAAAGCAGTTAATTTTTGGTTAATGAACCTTAGAGAGAAGGAGGGTAACAAAAAATGCTAATGATAATTACCAGTAGACTGTGTTTAAGGTAACAACAGTGACCTCAGAAGATACATTATTTTCTTTAATGACAGTTCTGAAAAGCTTCACACATTAAAATTCAGCCAGATTGAAATTTATATATATACAGTTACCTGCAGCCTTTCTGACAACAGAAGAATTGGTTCACTATTATAAGGTGGGAAACGTTTTAATTCCTGTCTCTGGAAGCGGAGGAAAAAGAATTTGCTTGCCTACCTATGCATCATCTTAAACATTCTAAGTTATAGAATCATAGAATGGTTTGGGTTGGAAGGGACCTTAAAAATCATTTAGTTCCACCCCCCCTGCCATGGGCAGGGACACCTTCCACCAGACCAGGTTGCTCAAAGCCCCATCCAGCCTGGCCTTGAACACTTCCAGGGATGGGGCATCCACAGCTTCTCTGGGCAACCTGTTCCAGTGCCTCACCACCCTCACAGTAAAGAATTTTTCCTAATATCTAATCTAAATCTACCCATTTTCAGTTTAAAACTGTTACCCCTCATCCTATCACTACACTCCCTGATAAAGAACGCCTCCCCATCCTTCCTGTAGGCCCTCTTTAAGGACTGGAAGGCTGCTCTAAGGTCTTCCTGGAGCCTTCTCTTCTCCAGGCTAAACAACCTCAACTCTCAGACTATCCTCACAGGAGAGGTGCTCCAGCCCTCTGATCATCTTTGTGGCCCTCCTTTGGACTTGCTCAAGCAAGTCCATGTCTTTCTTATGTTGGGGGCCCCAGAGCTGAATGCAGTACTCCAGGTGGGGTCTCACCAGAGCAGAGGGGCAGAATCACCTCCCTCAACCTGCTGGTCATGCTTCTTTTGATGCAGCCCAGGATATGGTTGGCTTTTTGGGCTGCAAGTGCACATTGCTGGCTCATATTCAGTTTTTCACCTACCAGTACCCCCAAGTCCTCCTCCGTAGGGCTGCTCTCAATCCACTCATTGCCCAGCCTGTATTTGTGCTTGGGATTGCCCCGACCCATGTGCAGAACCTTGCACTTGGCCTTGTTGAACTTCATGAGGTTTGCAGGGGCCCACTCCTCAAGCCTGTCAAGGTCCCTCTGGATGGCGTTTCTTCCCTCCAGCGTGTCAACTGTACCACACAGCTTGGTGTCATTGGCAAACTTGCTGATGGTGCACTCAATCCCACTGTCCAGGTCACTGACAAAGCTGTTAAACAGCGCTGGTCCCAATACTGACCCCTGAGGAACACCACTCATCTTCACTTGGACTTTGAGATGTTGACCACAACTCTTTGAGTGCGCCCATCCAGCCAATTCCTTATCCACTGAGTGGTCCATCCATCAAATCCATGTCTTTGTAACTTAGAGACAAGGTTGTCATGCAGGACAGTGTCAAATGCTTACCCACCCTTACCCACCAATGCTGTAACCCTGTTGTAGAAGGACACCAAATCTGTCAGGCATGATTTGCCCTTAGTGAAGCCATGTTAGCTGTCACCAATCACCTCCTTACTTTCCATGTGCCTTAGCATAGTTTCCAGGAGGATCCGCTCTATGATCTTGCCAGACACAGAGATGAGACTGACTGGCCTGTAGTTCCCTCAGTCTTCCTTTTTTCCCTTCTTAAAAATGGAGGTTTTTCCCCTTTTCCAGTCAGTGGGAACTTCACTGGACTGCCATGACATCTCAAATACGATGGATAGTGGCTTAGCCACTTCATCTGCCAGTTCCCTCAGAACCCATGCATACATCTCATCAGGTGCCATGGACTTGTGCACCTTCAGGTTCCTTAGATGGTCTCGAACCTGCTCTTCTCCTATGGTGGACGGGTTTTGGTTCTCTCAGTCCCTGCCTTTGCCTTCTGTGACTTGGGCAGTATGGCTGGAGCACTTGCTGATGAAGACTGAGGCAAAAAAGTCATTAAGTACCTCAGCCTTCTCCATGTCCCGGGTAACCAGGTCTCCCGTTTCCTTCTGGAGAGGGAGTGTCCTAGTCTGGAGTTTTCCCTAGTCTTCCTTTTATCATTGACATACCTGTAGAAGCTTTTCTTGTTGCCCTTGACGTCCCTGGCCAGATTTAATTCTATTGGGACTTTAGCTTTCCTAACCTGATCCCTGGCTGCTCATACAATATCTCTGTATTCCTCCCAGGCTACCAGTCCTTGCTTCCACCCTCTGTAGGCTTCCTTTTTGCGTTTGAGTTTGTCCAGGAGCTCCTTGTTTATCCATGCAGGCGTCCTGGCATTTTTGCCTGACTTCCTCTTTGTTGGGATGCATTCGTTGCTCCTGAGCTTGGAGCAGGTGATCCTTGAATATTAACCAGCTTTCTTGGGTCCCTCTTCCCTTGAGGACTTTATTCCATTGTACTCTACCAGGCAGATCCCTGAAGAGGCCAAAGTCTGCTCTCCTGAAGTCCTGAGTAGCAAGCTTGCTGTGCGCCCTCCTCACTGACCTAAGGATCTTGAACTCCACCATTTCATGGTCACTGCAGGCAAGTCTGCCCTTGAGCTTCACACACATTCCCCACCAGCCCCTTCTTAGCAAGCAAATTACATTGGAGAATATATTTTAGTGCCTAACATGTTCAGTCAAAATATTTCATTATTATGCTTCCATTATAGTATCATCATTTACAGTCCAGTCCTGTACATTTTGCTGTTCCATCTCAGTACAAGAATGAATAACCTTTTCTTTTCTCTACTACTTCTACGGGGTTTTTTGTGTACTCACCCCCAGATATACAGCAGATAAATTTCCAGCCACTACTTTTCCTAAAGGTGCCAAAAGCCTGTCTTGAATCTTTTGTTAACCTTTTGCTGCTGTAAAGCACTTTCACATCTATTGATATTAGTGCTCAGTGATTTTCTTCTACTAGTTCAGTAACATGCTTTGAGTAAGTTCTCACAGAAAGAAGCAATGGTAGCATTACACCAAAACTGGTATTTCTACTGCTTCAAGGAGACTAAAATTTGCCAGGTTTCCTGCAGAGTGAATGAGTTCATTCTAGTATGAATTGCAGTCCTAGTTCAGAAGGCTGATTTAAATCCAGCTAAAATCAATGTCAGGACATTAGCACTTTACCGTTGCTATTGTCTCTCTACCTAGAATAATTGGTCCATGACAAATATAACTCAAGCCACCAATGAAAATCATATTTTTAATTGTGTTACCAGTCTGCCTTAGTTCCACTGAAATTTTAAATGGCAAGGAAGTACGATCTGTCCTACCCTAAATCCACAGAGAAATGCATCTTCATTAGGATTTTCTTCATCAAGTAGCTATTCTTTAGAGCACTAATACTGTAAATGAAATTAAATTAAATGAACCTGCTTCTATTTGCCTTGTTCCCTTCCCTGGGGGTAACTGCATCACTGTATGTGTCAAGCACAGGAGAAATCTGGAGACTAATAAAAAGGCAGAGCCTCAGCTATAGGACAGACTTATGAGAAGGCCTGTAAGCATTATGCAGTTAGATGCTTTTTAGGCCATCACGTGAATATACCCTCTATGTCAGTTTTTCTGTAGATCTCAGACCAGGAGGTTCTGTATTGCAATACATTTCATTGTGCAGTGATCTTCCATGAATAACTATAATTCACTGTATTATAAGATAGCAAGGACTGCTGTCCCTGCAAAATATGGTACTACTGGGGCATATACTTTTGTACTGTGGAGCTGTGCCAGACGAGCAGAGAACAAAAAGGAGTCTACAAAAATATGACCTTAGCAGAAAGAAGTTGCAAGGAGCCTCTCTCTTAGGTGGTAGGTCTGTGACTGTGGAGCTCTGCACAAGCCATTCCACCTTTTGAAGGGAGGGGAAATGAGATGATGCAGCTGGTTATTTGGATTAAAGATGAATGAGCAAGATACCTCCTCTCAGTGCTCCTTGCACAAAACTACTGCCAAAGACGCTGTGCGAGTGGGGGTGCAGTTCACCCTTGTTGCTCTTGAAAGCTTGAGCACCTTTTTCTCCCAGAGTGACTTCACCTCTTACAGCATGGGAGGGACCGCTGACTTCACTGTAGATAGAGAAGTTTATTTTCCCCAGCCCTGATCTTGCATTTTTCAGGCATGCTAAGATTCATTTGAACCAGAGAGGGAAAGAAATGAAACCTAGAGGTGATTGTGCAAATCTTTATGTTTTAAACTTCTCTGCATTCTCTCTAAAGGCCAGTGTCTCTGCATTTGCTTCATTTTATATGAAACTGATGAAATTCATATGTAGCTCCTCCAGTTAGGTAAGTATTTCCATAAATGCAACAGTAATTAAATTCAGCTATTGGCAGAAATGTAGAAAGTGAAATACTGCCAAAATAACTGACTTTGCTATACTGTAAGTTTAGCCTTTCACAGAGGAACCGAGTTTGAAAGCCTAAGCAATAGCTTCATATTTCACAGCTTTAAAAGCACCTTAATTTTAGCCTGAGAGGATCGTTCATCTCCTGTTTTATATACAATCATTGTGCATATCAGTGCTCTCTATAGGAGTTCCAGAACCGGCTGTCTTCAGTGCCAGCCTAGCGTAGCTATGGACTATTTAGTATAGAAGTTACTGCAGTGCCTATAAAGGGAAGTCAGCTACAAAATCAAACTAACATCCAATTTAGATATGTGACTTTTGTCTAATGCAAACAGACCTACATGGAAAATATTTCCTAAGTGCTTTGCTGAAGCAAGGCAATGATCTGTGAAGCTGAGGTAAGAGAAGTGACGTGGCTGTCAGTAACAACAGCTATTTAGGATCAACCAGAGGAGTTCAAGCTTAAGCCTCAGCATGGCAAATAAAGTTCTTCTAAATGATAGAGTGGGAATTCCAAATAGACTCTGGCCAGTCTGCTCAGATCTCACTGGACCGCAGTGAGAGGCATGGCAATTAGGCTCACCAAAAAAATGGCAGCAGTGGGGAGCTCCCTCTTGTTCAAATCTTTCTTCTTCCATGTTTGGGTAAGGGCCCTGTTTCACTCAACCCACCTTCATATACACGTTGCTTCACTTATGCAAAAAGATGGGACAATTCATATCTATGCAGCCCCTTTGTTGTAACAGTCTCAGGCAGCTAGTTTACCAAAAGCCTTAAGGAGTTCCTACTTTTTAATTCCTCAGCAGGTGATACCGTACGTATCTCATGTGAACCCACTAAGTCCAAGCCAAGGATTTATACTGATTCCTGTGTTGTGCAGCGAGACCAGAGTTTCCTTTCATGATTTAAAAAGCAGGTAATTAGTCACAAATAATAGGAAGGAGGGCAGACTCACTCCTTTTATCAAAATCTTAAAAAAAAGGGTGCTCAGTAAGGCTGTCTTTCAATTTTCTCACTCTATATATGGAGAATATGCGTTCAAATAATTTAAATATAATTTAAAGATTGAAAGTTTTATGTGAGCTTTAAGAACAATAATAATAGATGGAAAGCAAAAGGGATGGAAATAAAGCAGCTGAATCTAAGTGAAGCAGACTTTAAGAGCAATGTATTCTCCTCCAGCTTCTCTTGTAGAAAGAAACTAAAATTAGTGGGAATCCAGAAAATGTGTAAAAGAGAATAATAGCTCTGCTTCATGCTCCTACTTCTGCCTTCTTCTAAGAAGTGGCTACTTCTTAGTCCAATGCCACAAAACTAAGATAAGAACTGATTTTTCCTTCAAGGCAAGCAAGGATCGAGCATTGAGTCCCTTGACTCTGGTTATAAGCATACATGACTTACACGCCATCCTTGAAGTTTACTTGCAGATTTTGTGCGACAATTATTTCTCTTTTATTATTTTGGCCCATATTCCAGCAAGTACGTACTGTCAGTCAGAATAACCTTTGTCTGAAGTGCTAAGAGCAAACAACTGAGAAATACAATTTTTATGAGAGCATAGTCCTATAAATACATGTGTGTCCATACCTATAATTATGTGGGTGCATGTCTGCTTTGTGCTGGTCCCTACTGAATTGACTACGGAATGGTCCCTTTTTCATAGATGACTGTATTTAAAGATGTTAGGAAAAGAAATGCATCTCTGATAGCAAACACTGAACCTTCATAGTAAGAATCAGGAACTACTTTCTTGTCCATCCAAAATTAATTGACTAAGCAAGAAGGAGGAGGGCCATGCAGTCTAAATAAACTGTTCAAGGCTGAAATAATGGCTGCACCAGAAACAGGTCAACTGATGATCCAGAACATTTCCTGTGTGGTGAATCAGAGTAGAACATTAAATTATGAATAATTTTGCTGCTAATTATTGCAATTTACCACATTTTGAATATGTGGTCAGTCTTTTCCTTCCAAGACTCCCCAGCTGGTGCTTACTTAGCCACTCGTATTTTCTTTTCACCATTCCCTAGAAAGAGGCACACAGCAGAGCGAGCTGAGGGCTGCTTTGAAGCAAGCTACAGCAGCAGGCAGATTGCAGAGGGAGCGGGTGCCATATGCACTCCCTCTGAGCTCTTGCAGACTCTCCATTGCACAGTTTCTACTGGGAAGAATGTCGCTGAATGCAAAAGAAACAGACCCCTGCAAAATAATTTTGACTTTTATAGGATAGAAGAGCTTTCAGATGAAGAGGGGAGCGGAGAGAAATCTTGGTTACAACTACCTTCTGTCCTGAACACAGTCAAACCTACTTTCGTGATGTCTACTCCAGTTTTTGTTGGTTTAGGCCTGTAGCAGGACAGATTTTTAAAAAATTTCCTCCTTACTAGACTGCTGGATTTGGCATTTATTCAAAGGGTAAAGGCCCACCCAATCAGCCTGCTGGGACCTTTCCCAATGAAAACACCTCTCTGCTGCAAGCCTGTAATCACTTGCGAGTGAGTACACGGCTGATGAAGCAGGGGGAGAAAGGAATTCCTCCAGATTTTCCCTTTTGCAGCTTTTCATTAAACTACACCTGTGTGTGCTCCGTTTCTTCAAAAATTTTTGTTTCATGCAGTAGAAGGGGTCTGGCTGTGTCTGTGGAAGTAGTTAGCCACAACAGCAACATGCAGTCATTGTTTTTTCCCCTTTTATTAACAGAAAAATCATTAGTCTTTTCATGGTCCTCATCCCAGACAGAAAGGTGTGGATGAGAAGCTAATCCACAAGCAGGAGCTGTATGGTCAGCACATTCCTCCAGGGCACAAAGGGGCTGAGGAAAAGGCACCAACTGGGCTCCAGCTACCAAAAAAAAGAAGAAAAAAAAAAAGAAAGAAAATATGCCAGAGCTCTTCAGACAGAATTTGGAGCTATTTTCCCAGCTACCCATACCACTATTTCTCCCCTGCTTCCAGGCTATCTTGTTCCCAGGGGCTGGGACTGCTCAGCAGAGCCCCTGGCCACGCTGGTGCTGGTGGCTGGCCCGCTGCTAGAACCGTGCCTGGAGGGAAGTGGGGATCACTGAGAGGAGTTAGTCCTGCTTCACACAGCTTTTCCTGAATTCCTCTCACTGTCCTTAGAACAGGGTGAACAAAAATTACGCAGCTCAGTAACTGCCTAGTTGGGCTCCTCCTTCTGCGCATCCTCCCCCCACTTTTTTTTTTGGTGTACAGCCCACTGACTACGTGGACACTGTGTGGAGGAGAGCCGAGGCAAGGGACACAGAAAAGCATGTCCTATGTCAGAGCTTTTCTCCCTTTTCACAAAGCTATGTCGGCTCTAGTGATTCTTCTCACAGCTCCGCATTTACCAGGGAAAGAGAGAGAATTTAAGGAATAAAGCTGCAAATGAGCATTTATCACACTGAAGCTGTAGTCATTTCCCACATCTTCAGCCTCAAATAATTTCAGCTTGACTGTGTGGCAGGAACATTTTCGTAGCACCATTTCACATTTCTCCCTTAGCCCCTAATCCCTTAGACAATATCTTTGGGAAACTCAGATCATATTCCAGTGCTGATAAACCCTGCTGATTGCTTCATACATAGCTTGATATAGTTCAGTTTACCCAAGGTGAGAGGTGCCTTGGGGAATCAGTGTGGCCCTTAATCATAAAGACACACAAATCTCTGTGAAAGTTTTTATGTAGAGGTTGTGTTGCACTAAAAGCATTTTTAATTTTACTGTCTGTTCTTTTGGCTTGGTCTCATCACCAAAAAATGTATGTGCTGCATGCTGAAGTGAGAAATGCGTGTAATGTGCATAGGAATCTCAGAGTGCTTGGAAATTGTATTTGGAAAAGCAGAGTAGGAGTGGGAGTGGACTGTGGATGACTGTGGGGCATGAATCTGTGACAAGAGGATTATGCCAAGAGTTTGTTGGTGTAGTGTGGAAGCATAACAGAGCCCTCCAGCCTGCTGAAGATTTGTCAGAATGGGGGTTACTGTCTTCAGGATGTTTGGTGAAATATTTAAGGCATTTAAGGTGCCAAGAAGGAAGAACAGTGTAATGGTTTGGCAAGTATCGCAGAGAGAGTTGATAATGTGCTATCAGATGCAGGGGCTTTTTGGTGTAACTCTGGAAGTATCATCAGGCTCTGGGAAAAAAAAAGTGATTACCAAATAACTGCAGAATTTTCTCAGAAATTGTGAGAAAGGGCAAAAGCAGGTAGAGGGAAGGAAAAATGTTTCAAAACATCAACTTTTTTCTGTCTCTGTAGGATATCCCTGCAGCAGTGAAAATCAGAAGCACTCAGCCCTCTAGCTACAGCTGCTTTGTTTTTTCTGGGAAGATAAACCCAACAGGATATCTCCATCAGGGACCCACTTTGATCTAACATAAGCAGAATTTGCTTCTCAAACTGAAGTGAACTTGGGATTTAGGGCCACGTAATTTTCTTAAAAGATTCTTGCCATGTTTGGTGGAATTATGTGACCTTCCTGCTCTGAAAACCTCCTGCAGCTGTTCCTCCATCCTTATCCCAGGTCACTTCTCTTTGCAGCTGGGCTAAGCTACCTCAGGGAGCACTCATATACAAAGAGGCTGATGCCTTTTCCACTGGGAAAGTGGTACACCCATACCAAATGGATCCAGCCCTTGAAGAGGTCCTACCCACCTTAGGCTCCTCTTAGGAAAGGATGAAATTCCCTGGGCAGCTGATAAATACAGACTATAACTAAATAAATGCTTGAGGAAAGCAAGAAACTGATAGAGCACATAATAGAGATAACAGAACTCAAACTGAGAAGAGTAGGCGGTGGAAAGGAAAGGAAGAGAAAATGCTGGAAAAATGCAGAGGCCAGTATTGGGGGAGACCAGCTACATTACAGAGCTGCTCCTGGGAAGTCAGCCAGAGTATCTCTGTAGGAGTCTTCATCCCTCTCTCTGACTGTAAAAGTGCTAAGGCCTCACACAGCATCCAGTTTAATGAGTTTAACTGGTGGTAACGGTAACATCGACTCAGATACAGTCAGGTATCATCAAATCAGTTCCCCTAGACTGTGCCAGAATGGAAGTTACTGGAGGTAACTTTCAGAGCTCTCCATCTCCTTCCCTGTAAAGCCTGATGGCTTTCATTAACCCCAAATTATCCCTAGCATTTTGTACTTTTCTTTGTGCTTCAAGAGCACTCTAAGAGAGTGCTCTAAAGCTCTTCTTTTTACTTTTCTAATAATATCCCTGCTTCAAATTTTTACATTTATTTTTATAACAATTTTTTTGAGCTTGGGAAATCAGAGAGATCATGTAAGTTAATTTATTGTTTAGGACTGCAGCTGCTGTTCTTCCTTAGAAGAAGATCCTGCTGTCCTCCAATGGAGTTTTACATGCAAAGGCTGAAGAACATGGATGAGCAAATTGGCCAAAGAAGCCACAGAGGGATAACACTGGTGAAATGATCCAGAGATTGCAGGCATCTGAGTTACACATTGCAAACACAGCTCGTAGCCTGAAGACCTGTGCTTTATTATTGGTATGAGCATTGGGGCAAGTCAGGATGCAAAAACAGCCTGTCAAGTCTAGATTGAAGAAAAGGGCACCAAAATTTTCTGTGCCCAACTTTTCTTTACCTATGAAAACAGAGATATATTCATAAAGCATTTTGATATCTCTAGCATACTGCTGCAAAAGGTAAATATTATTCAAATAAGTTTTGAGTTGAGTTTTTGCCACAAATCAGAAAATAATATTTTGCCTTTTATTTATTTTTAAGCATAGTGAAAGTTTTGCTGGTTTTCAACATGGACCCATCAGCTGATTCTTGGAGTAATTTTTTTATTTATTTCTAAATACCATTCACTTATTTTAATACCATATCATCACAAGGCAGTTCATCTGGTAGGACCAGCAGAATGGTGTAGTATACTGGGTCCTCTGAGATGCTGGATAGCACTCTGCAAGTATTACAATGTTACAACCGTGAGGCCTTTCAGCATTCAACAGATTTCTGTGAACATCCCCATTCATCTCCAGATAAAATAATGAGAGCTGGCAGAAAGAAAATGCCATTAAAACCAGGGCATTGCAATACAGAGATGCAGGCATGTGTCTCCTGGGGACTAGTAGCTGTAATGTCCTGGGAGTGCGCAGCTGGAGGCAGCACCTAAGCTCCACTTGCGAAGCGTGTGGCATGTCCTGGTACATGCCACCCTTTTTTTCCCAGTCCCTCTGATCCCGTTTGCAGGCTACTGCTCCTGTTGCAAGGTAGGTTGAAGGTTGGTGAACATCTTTCTTCCTGTCAGACATGGTGCTGCCCCTGTGCTCGGGCTGTCCGTCACCCCCTCCTCTCGTGGCAGGCACTTCCCAGGATGGAGCCCAGGCCTCCCGCTCTGACTTTCATGCTGCCACTCCACCTCTACCTCTCTTCCTACAATCAAATCCTCCAAGCCTCTGAATGTTGTTCCGTTGCCTGTGATGCCTGAGTCCCTCCTTGAATCAGTCAGTCTTTTTGCTTTCCTCCATTTCACAGAGCCTGGCAATGAGGGTCCAGCAGTCTCCTGGATCAGAAGAATGAACGGTGTCAGAACTTAATAGCTACATACAGGCAAATTTGAGGTCATGGCTGATTAAATGGAAAGCCTTTGCCCCAAATTGTGGCTGTCTAAATTTTGTGTAAAGTGTGTTGGCATATGTTTGCATGTGTGTCTACATGTGTATGGTGTGTGCTTGTATGTATATGAGAGACAAAGAGCTGAACACCTCTGGAAGATATTTGTTTTGAGACTCTACGTCCTCTACTGTATGTGAATAATACCTTTAAAAATAAGCCTACAAATGCTGGTTCTGTTCTTAATGATAGTCTGGAAATTTCCCTGACAGAGAAAAAATATCTATAGATACACATAAAAACATCTATATTTTCCTAGGCACCATGTGTGAGAAAGTGTATTTGCACCACAGCATTCGTATGCCCTAAATAGCTGCAGATAGCAGTGCACTTATATACCAAACGTAGATTTAGTGGATAAAGACTTGATATGAGTATGTGAACACCTGACAACTGTAATAAATATTAATGGTTGTTGTTTGACCTTGTCTGGCTCGCATGTTCTTTCTGAAATGCCATGCACCACCTGAGCTGAAGCTGTAGTGCATCATCCCGCTCCCCATCTGAAATTCCCGTACTGGATCAGAGATATTCAGTTCATAAGTGTATTCTCCCCAGCCTTCCCAATCTCCTACCCAACACCCAGTGGGGACAACCTACAGAGCAACCAAACCATCCTCAACCAGGATGTGCAGGGTGCTGTGCCTTCTAGCTGTTCTCTGGATGATGATGAGAAATCAGAGATGTTCAATACCAGGGCAATCAGGACTAGGGTAAGGCAGATGTGAGAAGCTGACATGGAGAAGGAAAATCAACAAACCTGGAGGGTCAAGAATGACCCTTAGCAGGGTATGATGATGGAGGCATGATTCAGGGAAGGAAGGTGTGGAAGACAGCTCATTAGCAAAGGAGGACAGTGAGCTGATGGAAGGCATGAGCAGTGTGCAGAGAAGAGAAGTCTTCTGCTGCAGAGGGTTTCAGGTAGTATGAGAGGAAATATTCAGAGGAAGAGTGACATGGGCAGAGGAAGAAACAGGTCATGGGTTCAGGGTTGCAACATAAAAAACACCGTATGTAATATGACCAAAGTTGTCATCTGAAGATGATCTCCCTGTTGCAGGTTATTCTTTGTGACTGTGCTTTGTGTGAAGATAGATCATACAAGGGGTGGCAGGGTATGGCCTATCGCCTCCAGTTCTCCAGAGGCTGAGACATAATACAGACCAAAGCAGTTTCTCTTCTCCCCAGTTCAGAGGGACCTTCCTGTTGTTTGTTAGGAAATCTCAGCTGTTGTTGGCGCCTCTCCTGTTCAAGGTGCCCACCACCTTTGGGTGAGGTGTGCGGCGTAGGCATCGCAGCTGGGATCACTGTGCTGACTGTCAGCCAGGCCATGGACGCCGTGGCAAAACGGCACAGCCTTTTCCAGGTGAGGCTTTCCTCTGCCTGTGGCCCTTGCGCCAAACCCATCCACGTTGGCCACAGCCTGCGCCCGAGGAAATCCAAAATTTTGAAGCCAGCTCTCATGGCCGGTGCCCAGTCCTCCTCCCTTTCAGGCAGAGGAGCACCAGCGTGTCCATGGCGGGGGGGCTGGTTTTGCGCAGGAGGGACTCGGGCAGACGGGGAGGCAGGGGAGGGAGAGGCTGCGGGGACTGACAGCAGTGCTCACCCTGCCCTGAGGTCTTGATGATCACACCGCATGGCAAGAAAAGTACTGCGCTTCATTCCCTGACTCCCCTCACACCCAAGCAAGCAAAAGGGGGACTTGCTTTCCTAGCCAATTTGTTTTTTACTGATAACGTCAGCTGGATCCTTGTATGATTAACAGCTTCTGGCTCCTTTGCTTCCCCAGTAGCAAGGCAGCGGGCTTTTCCACCTCTTTCCAGCCTCCTCCTGCCTGACATTTTTCCCTTAATTTTGATGGTGACCCATTTAGTTTTGACAGGACTCGCTTTGGTATATCCAGAAAACTTCGGTAAGGGTTGACTTAGGATACCTATTCCTCGTTAACCCTTTAAAGACATTTAAAGTGTCTGCAACATATAATGAAACTGAAATCAAGCACGGCTTTGAAAATGTATCTGATTATTATAAGGACCATAGCTTTGAAAAATAACAATCTCTTCTAACTTCTCACATCGTGAAAAACTGGTGATATCAGAAAAAAAGTGTTCTAAACCTTGAGTGGGACCTCCACAGATAAATCTGACTTGAAAACATGGTCCAAAGAGTATTTGCACAATAAATTAGGCTCAATTGATTGTTTCATGAATTCCAGGGTTTTAATTCTAAAAATAAGATGGGAAACTACTGCTTTTTTTAATAAACCCTTACTGTGTGCAGTGCAGCCTCAAACTTATCCATCTGAGAGTGGAAAAAAACCCAACATACCATTATTTTCAAAACCTCTCTATTTTATTTTTATATTCTCTTTTTCATCTAGTCTTTTTCAGTATAACAACCACTCTGTATTACAGGGTGTATCCAAATTCAGAGAAAAACTTCTGGCCAATTGTTTTTGAGGAACTTTCCAAAGGACTGCGCTGCTCTGTTTGGGAGACTGAGAGTGCCACGTCGCTCCCTAGTTTTAAAGGCTGAGAAAACCATCATGGTTACTTTTGCAGTTCTTGATGTGGTTCTGGGTGGTAACTTCCGATGGCCAACGTTGTTTTTTTCCCCTTGGCTGCAAGGACATGCCATAATTGTACTTGCTGCATCAACTACGGAGCGCTCTAAAGTGTAAAACTGGATCACAGGGACCATCTAGTGTTCTCAGCCTGCACCCACCACGGCAGCAATGCCTTTTATCTGCATAACAAAGTTGTCAACGTTCTGCAGTGTGCTGGCTTAAATATCTCTACTTCTGGGTTTTTTTGGTTGCTTTGTTTTGGGTTTTTTTTTACCCTTTGGGGCTTAAAAAGCATTTCAGAGAAAGAAATAAAATACCGCTTGAATTCTACGGGTCACTGCAACCAGTTTTCAACTGCTCTGATTGATAAAATGAGAAAGGTATTTTTGAGTGGTCTTTTTAGGTGTTCTGCTCTGAAGAAAATGAAAGCGGTGTTTTTCAATATATTCACAGAGAATCCGTCATTACTTTTCAGCTCATATTTTTTTAAAGCAAAGTGGAAAAGACGTTGAGTGTGGCGAGAACAAAAGAACTTGACTTCAGAAGGTCCAAAGTTTCCACTTTCGATAAATGTATCTTCAAGCCTCTCTGAGACCACCCAGCAGCTGCCGTTCCCTGCGCAGCAGCCCATGCTCCTCTCTGCACTAGGTGCTTGGAGGGCAGCAGCTGAGAAGTCCGGGCAGGAGGATCGGGCCACACTGTGCCAGAGAGCTGATCCGGAGGCCAGGGGGAGAGAGATGGGGTCGCTGAGAGAGTTAGGAGTGACAAAGCGGAGAATTAGGATGCTCCCGGGTCAGCTGAGGGATGGAGGAGAGAGAGGATTTCCAATGTGCTGGAGAAAAGATGGAGGGGAGCATAACACGGCTGCAAGCTGGGCTCCAGCCAGGCTCACGAAAGGGAAAATGTGGGTGGAAATAGGAGCTGTGAGGCAGGGCTGCGGGTGTTAAGGCTATGCTTGCCACATACCTCATCCCCACCCACACATCTATAACAGGAACCCTTGGCCAGGGAACAAGCATATGCTGCTGCCCTTCTCTTCCACCATAGGGTACTGCCTTTCCCCTCCCGCTCTCTATCTGCCATCAAAAATTTGGCCCCTTGGAGGGTCAGGCTTCTGCAAAGGACTGCAGGTTTGGGGAGAATAGCTTTTCTGAGAATATAGTCAGCATTTATAGTTTGATCCCAGGCAGAAGGGCAGTAGTGTCTCTTCCCATGTTTGGACACTTTTGATTATATCCAGAATTTGAAAGGTAAACGGGACAGCAGGTTTTAGTAAATTGTGCTAACTTGCCAGAATCCCAGGGCTATTTCATCCCACTTGAAAAGAAAAATAAAAAAGGCGGAGGGCCTTAAGGAAATCTAGGCGTTGACTATATCTTAGTTTGCAGATAAGAAATTCCTCAAAAGAACATCTAGAGGCAGTGGAGGGAGGGAAAAGAGGAACGTACTCTCTACAAATCTGATTAATGGGGATTCTGCTGCACAGCATTTAATCTGGGTGATTTTTTCTCTGAAACAAGAAGCATTTGCATGATCACAACAGTTTGTGAAAGTGTTTTGATCGACCAAATGGTTCACCTTGCCAAAAAAGGAAGAAAGAACTGGCAAAATATCTGAAAAAAAAGAGAAAAAGAATCATTCAGTACTTCAAAATGAAATGTATTTCAAACCGTACATCAAAATTTCCTTATTTTAAAGGAATTTTAAAAATGTCCAAAATGCAAATAAAGCATTTTATTTCATATCAATCCAAACATTTGTCCAAATTAAGAGGAATTCTATGCAGTACTTTTCATCTTATACATTTATACTTGCACCTTAGCTTCCAAGACTATATGTAATCCCTGCTCATGTGTTGATTCATTGATAGAATGAAAGCCTGGACATGTCCTACTGACCCACAGCTGATGGGGAGGACTAAGGTGGGACAAAATCTGTGATTTTCCCTAAAAGATTCTCTAACCCATGGACCAGGACAGCAAAGCATAGCCTTTACCTTGTATGGGGTGGAATAAACAGTACAAGGAATAGTTCTAAACAATATTTTCCTAAAGGGTTAAAATCTTGCAAGAGTATTAAAAAACAGTTCTTTTTTCTTTAGCTTTGTGGAATTGAACTTTTCTGAACTTTCACCATGCCAGTACATGCTCCTGAACTGGGAAACTTACTCTATTTACTTGACATGAAGAGACAGCTTTCATTCCAA
This sequence comes from Haliaeetus leucocephalus, assembly GCF_000737465.1. Classification (NCBI taxonomy): domain Eukaryota; kingdom Metazoa; phylum Chordata; class Aves; order Accipitriformes; family Accipitridae; genus Haliaeetus; species Haliaeetus leucocephalus. The sequence goes on from NW_010972436.1 coordinate 3,336,919, forward strand.
GTCAAAATGTTTGTGTTCCATAATTATCTTTACAGCAGGATAATATATTGTATTAAACTTAGCAGTAAACACATTAAGATATGATATCGTCTTAATATAGACAATGTCTATGTCTCTACTATATGCACTTAACAACCCACAAATGATGTTCTTTAATTGCAGCACAAAAATGAATGAGACCCCGTTAGTGTTGTGTGGGTTAGCAGAAAAACTTGAGAGTTCTTTTAGAAAAAAGATTTGGAAAATTAGCAAATTTTTCAAGACATACCGTAGGAAAAAAGTAGGAAAAATGAGGATAACTTCAGTAAAATATTTTTCCTTAGAATGAACAACAAATTCAGTTGGAGAGCAATGTTCAATTCTTCAGAACGATTTCTATGATGAAGTATTTTGATTCAAGTTACTTTGTTCTTAAAGTTACTTTATTTCTTAACTTACGGCTTTAGGTTTTTCTGTTCTTGTCAATGATAGGCCAGGTACTGTTAGTCTTGTGCTGGTGTGCATCAGCCACATTATAATGAATAGATGTGACTATGTTCTGCTCACTTTATAAACTCTGCCTATGCCCTCCCTATGCCGTCTATGCCCAGACCACAATAACTCTGTCTCCACATCCTTTATCAGGCAAGAAGCAAAGTAGTCCTCCATGCATACACGATGAGCCAGGATATGCTGACTGGTCCTCCTGGTGTAACTGCCTCCATAAAGGCACTAATTTAAGCCTTCTCCCTCCAGATGCTTTTCCTGGTGTTTTCAGGAACTGTCTCTCTGACATAGCTGCTGCTCCATCAGGTCTGGCTGAGATTAGTTACCAGTTCAGAATTTACTGGGGGTAGAGTGAGACACATGGAAAAAGCAACTGCATAAGGTCATAGTTTAATAAAAATAGGTCTACCGTACAATATTGTTATGAATGAGGATAAGCACTCCACCAGCATTCAGGTGCTCTGGTACTCTGTGTCGATGTGCCACGATCCCACGTGGGGAATCCCACGATCTAGATCCCATGAACACTTTTGTCCAGTGTAAATCTGCTCTTTGCCTAAAAGGGAGATCTTCTCTCACCTCCTCCTCCTTCCCTCTGCTGGCACCAACACTCATGTGGCTCATGTGAACAAGCTCACAGGGATGTGCAAGCTGAAAACTAGCCAGTGGTTTGCTGGGTTAGCTGCCCACGTGTCTCTAATTAGCCTGAGTTTATTGCAAAAGAGCTCTTTGCCCTTTAGAGGCCTTGCTCTGCCAGACCAAATATCTCTAATTCTTTAGTAACATGGCACAAGGGGCAGCTCTGGGCACGGGCTGACTATGAAGTTCAGAGACCCCCATTCATGTCAGACCATTATAACGCTTTTTGAGAAAAATCTCTGAAGCCCGTTGTTGCAGGAGGAGGAAGAAGGTGGGGAGGGGTATCTTGAGAAGAGGGGGGGAAGCTGTGCTGGGAGAAGCTTGAATACAGCTCCCTCTGCCTATGTGTAGTTTTGCTGCAACCTTGCCTTTTGAGCTGTGAAGGTGTGCTTGTGGTGGGCCCCTGAAGGCTATTGCAGCAGCCCTCTTGAGCTCTAATGATGGTCACCGGGGATGAGGTGAGGCCTTCTGATTAACAGGAGAATAAATACACAGAAGTTTGCCCTCCAGAACTGTTGCCCCTGTACTTTCCAAGGCAGCAAACACGAAAGCCAGATTTGAAGCAACTGGGCTAGTAGGTACTTACTAGCAGAGATCTTTTCCTCTGAGTGTTACCAGATTTTAATGGGACTGAAGTCCAAACTGCTGTGCTTTAAAATACACAACTTTGCTACTAGCACAGCTGCTGATGGGACGTATGTACTTGAAGACTGCTTTTCAAAAACAAATGCAATGTTTTGTAGCTGTGACTGCTTGTGGCTTAATGTACCTTCAAAGGCAACCAGTCTGTCTCTCTTCAAGAAAAAAACCTGTCACACACACACACATAAAGGCCTCTATTAATGTTTGGTTTTCTGCTTTTTCTCATAAATTTAGTAGTTTTCTTCTTTTTCATCATGTAAAATTATGATAATTGAGAATGAAGCATATAGTTTTCCTTTGTATATGAGAAATCTTAACAAAAATAAAGTACAAAGCATCAATCTCACAGGTAATGGACTGGTGAAAATCATAGGGAGTTAAATAAGGGACTTATTATGGCAGAAATCATAGTCTGGAATATTTTTCTGTTTATCTCCAGGCATGAATAATTTACTACAAATCACTGGAGCTATTCCAGATTTTAAATTATGTAATGAAGATCTAGATGTCATCCAGGATCAAGATAGAAACATATAGTTATAAACACTTGCAGTAATGAAAAATATAGGTTGCTCTTTCGTTTTTAAAATATGTAGCCTTCCTCTGTGACTAGTGAGAGTTCTTTGCAAAACAAGGATAGTGCTGCACTTTAAGCCTTTTACGGATAAATCAGTAGTGATAATTGTTTGTTTAATAAATAAATGAAAACTAGTCTATTAAAATTATACAGCTTCAAATCTTGCTCAGTCTCTACTCCATATAAATATCACGTTAATGAATGGAAAAGGCGTGGAAATGTGTGATATGCAAAATAGTATTTTTGCTGTAACTCCACACTATTCATATTTAGTATGTTAGGAAAAATGAAATCATTAGTGAACTAGCTAACTAATGCATCGTTTTTTAAAATTAAGAAATCCTACAAGGGGTTGTCTGTAAGAGACCAAATGCCTGGCACTGTTATGGTTTCTTCATTCTATAGGAACAGCTGCTTTGGCTAAGGAAGGACATGATTTAAGGAAATCATGTGGGTGATACTCTGCCGGTTTTAGAGCTTAAATGTCAGAGAAAAATGCATTTCATGAAAGAAAGGACTGCCTGAGCGTCTCTGAAGTTTCAACCATCATTGCAGCCTTTTCACAGACTCGGTAAGTTGTGAAACTCAGAGTAACCTCAACTTGTACGAATTTAACTCTCCTGGCAAATACAATGATTCCTACCTTTGATTCTCTTTCCAGTCTTACATGGTTGCTGGAAGGATATCCCTTCGTGACGTGCAGAAAAAGGCACCTGCACAGCTTCACTAGTTTTAATCCTGCCGTATGGTATTCCTGACAGCAAAGTGCTATCACAGACTGTGCATTTATCAGAAGCACCACACGGTGTCTGTAGTGCAAAAGAAAAGAAATCATGAGATATAAAGGAAATTTTTAAAAAGAGGATATTCTGGGAAACCTGACCACACTTGCACAGCAGGAAAGAGGGCATAGTGATTACAAGTGATGAAAGTAGTAAGACATTTGCTGCTTTCTAATAGGTACATTAAAGGAAAGAGTCAGGGGCTGAGAACTTAGAAGCATGGAAAGACAGGGCTGGGAGGGATTTCAAAGGGTTGCCTGGTTCTGCAGCTGTCTCCATGTCATTCTTGACAAGTGTTTGAGAAAAACACGAGTGATGAGACAAGAAGACATTGAAATAAAATTTCCCTACCTCTTCAAGCAATGTCTTCCAGGGCTTTACTAGACTTAGCATGGATTTTTTTTTTTTTTAAACTCTTTTTTTTTTGCTCAATGTCCTGTCACTATCGACTCAGAAAACCATTTTTTTTTCTTTACTCTTTCACTATTCTCCTGTGAATTTTGTCCACCTGGTCCACATCTTCCTTAAAGTACAGCAACCCTGTGCTGAGTTATGACCTCTGAGCAGAGCAGAGGGATTGACTTGTGTGCTTTGCTAGCTCTGCTTGTATTTTTTATTTGCATTTCCTTAAAACTTTTAACTTTTATTCTGCTTTCCACTTCTAAAAAATCTCTGTTCTCTTCTTCTGTGTAACAGACAGACTTTTGTTTCTTGTCCAGTTAATTTTTCTGGACCAATGAAGTACCTTGTTCTTGTCCCTGCACCATGATTCTTCAGAGCTTTATCTCCAACTTTTAAGGATGTGATTGAACTCCAATCTTCTGCATGACTGGAGCTGTTCTCAAAGTGGTCATGTCTTCAGATCCAGATCACTAGTGACTGTATTGAGGCTATCTGGATGCAACTGAGACCTCTGCAGGACCTCACTCAATGCAGTCTTCTATTCTTATAGTTAATCACTTACAGTTACTCTCTGAGAATGTCTTTCCACTCACCCTCCAATAGTTTAATCTAGGCAATATTTACCTAGTGTGCTGGTGGACTAATTAATGCTGATTGCAATTTGTCTCCTGTTTTTTTTTCTAGACAGTTACAAGAAGTTTGTTGGATCATGACTGGCATTTTTTCAGGTTAACTGAAGTTAAGCTACTGGGTTTTCGATTCCCCAGTTCTTCCTTTTCTGTTTCTTAAAGACAAGCCTCTTGTACACTGCTGAGTATCTCTTTTCTCCTTGAATAACTAAAAATAATTGTTAGCAGTGATGAGAATTATTATCCAACCTTTTTAAGAATCATGGGATGAAGTCATCAAACCCAGATGTTTCAAACATATTAAATACTCAAAGATTAGGTCTTTCTTTTCTGCCACATATTAATTATGCTATCTCGCTTGACAGCACTATTTTTAGTGAAGATTATCTTAGTGAAAATTGTTGTCTTAGTCTTCCCTTTAACTATGGACGTACTTTTATTTTGGATGTCTTGTGTTAATTGCACCTCATTCTATTCCTTGCCTTTCCAAGCAGTTGTGCTATACCTCTGTATTCATCCTTGGTAGCTTGGCCTTTCTTTTTGTTTGTGTGTTATAGCTGAGCTCCATGATTGTTAATTATTTTGTCAAAACGATCTTATGCTATACTTCCCATGCCCCCTCCACAACTGGATAATTAGCTCATGTCCTTAATATTAATTAACTAATATTCTTGCTCCCTTTAACTTTTTCCTTTAGTGCTGACAGATGTTATAAACAAATCCTCTGAGTTCAATGGTGTCTGCCTTTCTGACATCTATAATTCTACCTTTTCTTTCATTTCTCCTTTCCTAAAGATCATGAACTTTGTCATTTAATGGCCATTCTAATCTGTTACCTTCTACTTTAAGAGAGGCATTTTCTGCTCTTTATCAGAAGCATATGCAGAAGATGATCCCTTCTAACTGCTCTCTCCATCTACTGTATCACAAATTATTACTGATATATTTCAGAGGTTTGATGGACGGTCTGTACTCTATCTCTAGTTGGTATCTGGGTAATTAAAATCTCCACTAATGACAACATGTACCATAGGGATGTTTCTGTAAGAGCTTACAAAAATCTTCCCGCACGTGTTCTTCCTTATGTGCTCACCATTATGAAATGTCTCTGTTTGCCTCTTTAATCACCGCTGAGAAGCTTTCAGCAGACCACACTACCATCTAAATCAAAGCATTTGTATGTATCCTTGACTTAAAGGGCAAAGCCTCCTTCCCTTTTGCCTTGCCTCTACTTTCTGAACAAGCTATACACTTTTAGGATAATATTTGTTCCCATAAGTTGTCCCACTAAGTCTCTTTTGTGACAGCAACGTCAAGCCACGGTGACGCGCAAGTAAAGGTACAAATGACTAAACTTACATAAAAGCAGGAATGGCTAAAACTGGTGGAAGGCTAGTTACAAAATGTGTATCTATCTGAATCCCAGGTTAGACTTCCACTCAGTCTCTGTTCCAAGTCATGGTTTGGCATCCAAACTCTCCACTACATTGCTGGCTTGTGTTGCCATTCTAACCATGTTTACACACTTCCAACATTTAACAACACTCTTATTTTAACTGATTTTCAGGAAGAAATTTATTCCTCATTTGGAAATACAGTCACACTTAATGAACAAATTATTTGCATGGACAGATTGCACATTATTTAAGACCCATGCAAGTCTATTTGAGATGTGCAATCATTTAAAAAGTAAGGGATAAAAGGGAAGTGGAACTTGATCTTGTCATCCTTAATTCCTGTAAAAAGCATGCATATCCTTTCTGATCCATGCTAAGAGATGCAGAGCAAGGTCTGCAGATTTACAGCAGGATTTTTGGTCCTCCCTGAATAATAATAAAATTATTACTTTTATTAGTGAGCTGGTGGTTGAATGATTTTCTTGCTGATGCTTTTAAGGTATACATTTTCTTCTTAATGCTCTTCTGTCTTTTGGGGGTTCCTCTCTGACACCTGGAACATAAAGATTCAAGATTTATTATCAAAATCTTGGTAAACATAGATTATTTAATCAGCCACCCACATCACATTCACAGCTGAAAACTTGATTTTGGAGTGGCGGGGAGATATTTATGAGGAGAATTATAATAAGATAAGAAATCACTGAAGATAAAGCTCGACTGAAAAAACCCACAAAAGTCAAGCTACTAAGTTCTTGCTGTCATACCCCACTACCTTTACAGGGAGACTTTTAGTGTTTAAAGTATTTTTAAGAGTTGAAAGCAAAGAGAAGGCCAGGGTCCTTTACCACAACAGACACAGTAACTGCAAAGCCATCAGATGACTGCAGCAGTTGGCAGGGGCAGGAGCTGTGTGTGGTAATGACTTCCAAGCTCTGCAGATTTTGAAGAACTGCCTTCACCTGGAGGTGTGTGGAAATGTTGTTGCCATCTTTGGAAGATGTTTGCACATCCCATAACTTTTGATTAGATCAAAGTGTGCAGTGTTTATTACAGTTTTACCCATAGGCAATAGTGACAAAACCCACATCACAGCATAGCAGTATTTGGGCTAAACAGATTTAAAGACTTTCCTTCCCCACACCTCACAAAAAAATTGTCCAGCGAGCCCCACCAGTTTTGACTTGAGAAATCCAGAATAATGACAGATTGGGAACCACACTCATCAAGTGCCACTAAGGCCAGAGAGCCGCTTCCTTTAGTAGCCACAGTGGCCATGGATCCAGCCCTCAGTGCTCAGAAGCAGCCTACCTGCTGAAGGTGCAGTGGCAGCTCTGCCTGCTGATGTCCTCGCTGTCTCCACCATAAGCCCATCCTTAACAAATGAGAGGTGAAACAGAAGCAGAGTGCCTGTCTCTTCCCTGCCACGGTGAAACCAAATGTTCTAGTCTCAGTGGTGACCTCTGGGAAGCAAAAAACACATTAAAATTGTTCAGTGATAGAAATCCATCTTCTCTGCCCTTGACAAATTCCTATGGGCCATCAACACACCAGACATGCAACTGGTACCAGCTGCTGGGAAGAGATTGTCTTGGCAGTAGCAGGGGGCAAGAAGGAGATTCTTGTAATTGTTATGGCATGAAATGAATGGGCTCTGACTACTTCAAAACTACTTTCAGATGCTTGTTTCTATCTGAACTGAGGCTCTGGAAGACTGAAGGCTCTATTGAGCAGGCACTATTAGTTTATGCCTTTACATATCCTGTTGTGTAGCAGGGCCATTGTCAAATATTAGATTGTTAGGGCACATTTATGAAATCAAGCCATCAACGAGCCACAGCTATCAGTGCACGGTGGCCCAGGTCCCCTGAATCAAAGTACTTCAAAGAGGAGCACAAATATTTTAAACCAAAACCAAAAAGCAAGTCAGCCTTTTCAGACTTAGATGCCCAAATCCATGTTTTGATAAAGAAGTACTGAATAGTGGAAGTGAAAGGCCTTGCATCCAGCAGCATCAAGATATTTAAGTATCCACCCCAAATCAGTCATCCAGCTTGGAATTTTTTTGTCTGCAGAAGTATAACATACAAAATATAAGTCTATTTCTATTCTTATGTAAATGATAGCAATATATTTTAAAAAACCCAGCACAGTGCTCATAAAAAGCAAATGCAGCTGGCTTACATCTCCTGACTTTTCAGTGTGTTATGTGTACTCTAGTTTTTCTTTATGCTAATAGCATCTCACACTAACTTTTTAGAGCTGAATTAACCTGCTGTAAAATTTGCAGTCTGGTATATCCTACACTACATTAGGAATAGCATCTTTTCCATAAACTCATATGCTTCTACATTGTTGAATTAAAGGAAAGTTTTATATAAAACAGCACAGTTGCAAAATAATAGCAGGGGATTTTTCGTTCTCATATTTTATTAACATTTCTCTCACATTTCTTCTTGGATGGTATCACTCTGTTTTCTAAAGGCAAATACACACTGCTGGAGCTTTGGTTGGGACCATCTTCACACAGCCTGAATGGAAAGAGGGCACTCTCTGCTGGCAGCAGTCTTCCCAGGATTTTAAAGTAATGCTGTGAGGAACAAAGTGTTTTCAAAATTGCTGACTACAGGGTTTGTTCAAAATTAATTTCTCATTGGCATCATTATAGTGATTCAAAACTTGTTTATAGCTATTTTTTTTATTTTAAATTGGACTAACTTACAGGTACAAAACACACTTAAAACTTCAGATATTTAAAATGCATGGCTAAAGTGCATAGCTTTGCTTATAAACAACAGATCTTTCAGGATTTGGGGGGAATACAATGCAGTTAGTAGAAAGACTCCTGTTACTGTTACAATGCTCAAATCTGGATCACTCCAGAAATTTAACTCCAAAGTGACTGGGGTGTAACTCACAAGTAGTTTTATGAGACTTTTAACATTTAACTGCCTTCCTGAGGCTGAGAAGATCAATTTTTATCAGAACTTCAACCTGCCCATACAGGAGGTGTTCTGTCTGAGTCACTATAAACTAAAAATAGAGCCACCAACACTGAAAAAATGCCTCAGAGTAAAGGTTGGCTCAATTAAAAAGCAGCGAAGAGGACTAGCCCAGTAATTTAAACTTTGTGAGCCAAGCTAAAAATGACTACACTAGAAAGAATTCAAGGTAATCCAGTTAGCAGGTTGGGATCATTCAGTCCTGGTCTAACTCATAACTGATTCAATTTGTTTTAGCTGCATACACTCCATGTATTCACAATCTTTTCCAGTCCTTAGTAAATCTAAATTATTTTCTCAAAGATTGCTTTCTGAGCTGTGCATTGGTCTGTGCTTCACCTTTCTCCTGTCTGAGCTTGCACTTGAATGTGGGAGCATTTCAGTGATGCTGTCACGGAAGTGTTGATCCCAACCCCTACCTAACAGCTCACTTTTTGCCTCAAGAACCTCACATCCCTCCCTGTCTTTGTCATTGCAATCCACATGGCCCCTGACAACCAGCTTTAGTCCAGGGTGCTTTGGGAGACATCTCAAGAGCTCCACCAGTTTTGTACTAAGCAGTCAAATCCACAGATATCACAAATTTAGCTACAGGTGTCTGAAAAGCGAATCTTCTGCCACCATTGGCTGTGTTTTCCTACATCAGTGATGAGGAGCCTTGAAAGGGTGTTTTCATTGCAAGAGGGCTCATAAGCATCATCTTGGGGAATTTTTGCCCACTCTCTGTCTTGATTCTTTCTTTCCAGAAGATACTCGTTTTCCCCAGAATACTTTGAGGTGAATGAGCTGGGGGTAGAACTGCTCTACGGCACATCTTGGTGTCTCCTGAGGTTCTCTGGTTCAGCATTTTGGCCATGAGATGGTGGTTTAGATCTCAGGATGAAGAGCTGCCTTCTCCACATGCATTTGTGTGTGTTCCTTCCCCACATAAACCTTAACTGCCCATCTGAGATCTGGTGCAGTGAGCTGGATCCCACCCTCACAGTGGATTTCATTTCAGTTTACTGGTGTGTTTTTTTCTCTCTAGGATGTATCACTTGGAAAACCATTTCAGACTAGCTACGGTGTCATACCTCTTTAAACACTCATAACTGCCAAATTATTACTTTCCTTCAAACTTTTTGTGATTGCAGAGGAACTATTGAGCCCAGTTTGCAGAAGCTGCAATGAATGCCAACTATAAAAAAAAATATTCATAGATATAATAATTAATTGCCATATGTGATATTAAATGACAAAATATCACTTGGCTATGAAGTAAATATTCAAAAGAAAGCTTCATGTTTTTAAATTAAAATTGATATTTTGCTCTTGAATTTTTAACCTTTCCTAAATTTTGCTTATTTTTTTTGATCTCTGTGCAGTAGCATGAGGACCTTGTCAGACCCTAGGTTGTGCTGCTGTATTTAAATTCTCCTGAAGTTTTGGTCTTTTGCTCTAGCCTGTCTTGAGTCTCTCTGTGAGTTGATGACTTGCTCTTGCCCTAAAAGCATAACAAAATAAATTCTATTCATAATTAAAATGTTAACTTTTTCTCAAGTCATCTTCAAATTTGGAGCTGTGTCCCAAGAAATTTCACAGAAGATGTACACCATGCAGTTAAATGAACCCTTGATGTTGCATGATAGCAATACCAACACATTCATTTTGTTTAATGATGCATAGTTGTTCCTTGAAATATTTGTGGGTTGTTTTTTTTCCCCCTCAATATTATTTATATCATAAATACCACTAACATATATTGTTTTTACTGGATAATTGCAACTTGTATTGATGTGAGCTTTCTCTACTGTTGCCATAGAAGTTTTTTCTTTCTCAACATGAGTCCCAGACAAGTTCTGTAAGAAGCAAAGAGGCATCACTGGCTTGATTTTGTGAGGTGTTGAGCACTTGATTTCAATGAGAACTACAAGCTCTTACCCCTCTGGAAGGGGGAGAAAAAAAGCACATTACTTTTATCTGCCACTAGCTGAAATGCATAAGACATTTTAATATGAAAGAAACAAATTATGCAAGTTGAGGGAAGCTAGACAAGTTAATTGCATCCTCCAGCTTGTAGCATCCATGTAGGTCCTAATTAACCAAAAAAACCTTCTTTTTGGAGGTTATGTTGTGAGAGCTGCTCTCACGTGATACTTTCAGTTGACTGCTTAAATAATTTGAAGCCTTTCGTATGAGTGGTTGGAGCTCACCCCATTTTCACCTGCAGATCTCCCCACTAAATATGAGGGCCACTGAAGTATCTGAGATGACAGCAGTTTTCACAATGATATTCAAATATGAATATTCAATAAGGCCTTAGGTATACTTAAGAAGAATCACAGCTGAAACAAGGACCTGCTGTCTTTCTTTCCAGGGGACAGCAATCCCATCTAGAAGAGACCCCATGCAGTAAGTGTGCCTCATCTGTGAGCTCAACTAACCCTGGAAGGTGGCCTTGTAAAACATCAACTTTTCCTGCACACTCTCAGTTGTCACTTTCCTTTTCTGACATATTTAAGTAAAATTAATGTGCTAAATCTTTTTGCACTGGAACTTGCTGTTACTTATTTTTCATTAGAAATTTAATGGAAGTTGAATGTGCTTTACTCAGTTAGCATAATGTCTGGAAAAGTCTCCTGTGCATAGCATATTTAATATTCCAGACCATACTGATCTGAGGTTTCTCACACACTGAGGTAACCCCAAAATCTCAAAAAACCTACATTGCTTTTATTTCTAGTAAAGTATATACAGAGTATTCTCAAGGAGTTTTGTTGCCCGGTGTGATTCATTTGGTCATCCTGTAGGACAAGATGAAACCAAGCTACACTATGCCTGTTACTAGGAAAATCATAGGCCTTGTTAAACTGAAGGATTCAATGCAGGAATCATCAATTTTACCTTCCAACAAGTAATTAGCAGATAAGGGTGATATATTTAATAACATGTTTTAGATGTGAAGGAATAAATTAATTACTACGATGACAGCGATTTAAGGCAATGACTTATGTAATGAAATTTCCTTAACTACAGCTAAAGAACAGATGGGTGTCTTGCTGCCTTTTCGTCTCTTTTCAGTTTTGCTGCTCAAAGAAGATTTTATTCCCCCCTCAAAGGGGGATTTTATTTTGCATTTGCAAAGCCAGAATTAAAAATTTGTCTGTAGTTACAGGCTAAACTTTGTTTCTTTCAGAAAAGGAACCTTCAAATGGTCTTCATTGCTGTTTTTGACATCTACATTACACTAGTCACCTTTTATTAGAGCTAAAAGTTGAACAATCTAAGCGGGTGGAAAAACCTCTTCAGAATCAATGAATCACCTAAAACATCTATGATCTTCTCCTCTGTGGTTTTGACTTTTTCTCTAACACAGAGGAACCTGAAGTTATTAATTTGTAAAAAGCAACTTATTAAAATGTAAAATTGCAAAGGCAATTTGCCACTCAGGAGAAAATTGAAGAGAAAGAAAACCAAGCACAAAGGAACATAAAGCTGTGATGGACTTCCTGAGCCATTAAAATCAAGCTCTCTGAAACTACCTACACTGTTAAATGTTTTCCTTGATGATGCTAATTTGCTGCAGAGATAATGAGGGTATAAGACCCTTTGGGGAGTACTTGTGTACTGGTATGGGCTACATAGAAGGACAGTGACCAGGAGACTGAGGAAAGTGATTATCCCACTCTGTCAGCATGGTGAGGTCACACCTCTGTCTGGTTTTGGGCACTCAGTTCAAGAAAGAAGTGATGAAGCAGCAGAAGCCTCCAGCAGATAGGTACCGAGATGCTCACAGGCTGAGAGCACGTGACCTGCAAGGAGAGGCTGGGGAGATGAACTTCTCTGGTCTGATGAAGAGGAGACAAAGAGGTGAGCTAACAGCCATCTACAACTACTGGAAAGGTAGTTACGAAGATACTGGAGCCAAATTCCACCAGGTAGTGCCAGATGACATAGCAGGGGACAGCAGTCACATACAGAGCTTGGGAAGTTCACGTTGGGCATTAGGAAAATGTTTTCTCTAGGTGGCTAGTATAGGGCAGGAAGAGGTTGCTTGGGAAGGTTGTGGGATCTCCATCCTTGGAAGGTGTCAAGAGTTGTCTAGATTAAGCTACATCTGATCTTACCCTGTGTTGGCAATAGTCCTGTTTCAAGCAGAAGTTTGGACTAGACAAGATCCTCTCCAATCAATACTTCTGTGATTCTATATGGACATCCCCACTTGTGCTGCCCTGCCTTTACTGAACCTAACTGGAATGGTTTGTGAATGCAAAAGATTTGAAATGCACGCATGCTTTCACAAGCTGGTCTTTAATATCAGGTTTTCACATCACAAAGTCTCAAAATACATGTTTCAGCAAAATTCTGTTCCTGTTTTGTTCTAAATTCAATGCAGAATAAAAAGTGGTTTTGAAAAGCTGGTATGTAATGGAACCAACATCCTCCGGTTAACATTCATCCTCTTGCCTTAGTAGTAGCTCTGGAATACTGAATTTCAGCATTTGCTTGCTGTGTTAGTGCTTGCGTTTTATTCCCCCTTTTCTTTGTATTATCATCTGACTTAGTCTGCAAGGTTTTTGTAGCAAATACTACAAAGCATGAAGCAAAGTTATGTTGCTATAGAGATGTTTGCTATAATGGTAATACCTTATTATGTATTAAGATAATAGAATATTATACTCCCTGAGAGGAAGACACGTACAAATCTTGACAAATGCAAGGTGCAGTGTAACATGAATATTTAAATGCAGGTGTAAAACATGCAAAATATCCAGCAACATCTGTTTCAGAATAATTTTAGATATATACAGTGAGACAGTGAACATAAAAACCCCCATGTTCTTGTAGATGCTATTTCAAAATTTATGTATGATGCACATTGATTTTATGCTCGTGGTGGCATGAAAGAAAAAAGTGAGAGAGGAAAAGAACAGAACTCAATCAATTTATCAATAACCAGCATCTGCAGTGAACCTCAAAATTTTAAAGAATCTCTGTGGATAGGTGAGCACCTTCGGATAGATACTGAAAAACTTGGATATCCTAAACTGCATGGTTAAGGACATGCAATGAAATGGCAGACAACTCTATGAAATCAAAGACCTAGAACTGATATAGCAAAGGGTAGATGGGGACAGAAAACATCTTCCTTTAATCTAAGTCTGCTCCAAGAAAAGCCATTCCTCACAGCCTAGATTGCCAGCTTCAGCAGTCACCATGCCTAGTGACCTGTTTGAAGACTTGTTCTCGAAGGGAGGGCATGGTGGCGGTGTTAGGAAGCCTTACCCAAATCATCGCACCAACAGGTCACACCATCCTACCTCACTAAAGTTATTATACTCACTCAAAAGTTAGAAGAGTAAGATCTTCAAAACCTGCATGTGTTTGTGAAGCAGATGAGCCTGGTTTTATTTACTTGCCCTCCTCCACTTTTCTGGAGTGTAGCACTCAGAAAAAAACTATGTGTTACCAGGTCACTATTACGGATTTTGGGCCATCGCTGCATATGTGAACTTAGAGGAAGATTCCTCTATTTTTGAAAGTTAGTTGTTTCACAGCACAAGACCTGTATTCAAATGGTCTTAAAATTAGCCTTGCAGGAACTGTCCCTTTCCCAAGGAGTAAAACAAAATCACTGATAATATTTTAGGTACAAAAAAGTACAGATAATTTTAACTACAATTACAAATTTGTGTGGATCCTCCAAACCACGAAACTATTGGCTTTCTCAGTGACCACAATCAAGAACAGAGGTTTTCATGATTGTCACCCCCTCATGAGTCTTGGGTGTCTGGCTCTTCAGCATGCCCATTTCCCTGCTAGCGAAGGTGACTCAGGCTGGAAAGCACTGGAGCAACACCACTGGGAAATTGTACTGCAGCTGGAGGTTAGTAGCCTGTCATGGTTTAACCCCAGCCAGCAACTAAGCACCAGGCGGCCGCTCACTTACTCCCCCACACCCAGTGGGATGGGGGAGAGAATTGGGGAAAAAAGTAAAACTGGTGGATTGAGATAAGAACGGTTTATCAGAACAGAAAGGAAGAAAATAATAATGATAATAACAACAATAATAAAATGACAATAATAATAATAAAATAATTGGAATATACAAAACAAGTGATGCGCAATGCAATTACTCACCACTTGCCAACCGATGCCCAGTTAGTTCCCAAGCAGTGATCCGCCCCCAGGGCAACTCCCCCCAGTTTATATACTGGACATGACATCCCATGGTATGGAATATACTTTTGGTCAGTTTGGGTCAGCTGTCCTGGCTGTGTCCCCTCCCAACTTCTTGTGCCCCTCCAGCCTTCTTGCTGGCTGGGCATGAGAAGCTGAAAAATCCTTGACTTTAGACTAAATATTCCTTAGCAACAACTGGAAACATCAGTGTGTTATCAACATTCTTCTCATATTGAATCTAAAACATAGCACCGTACTAGCTGCCAGGAAGAAAATTAACTCCATCCCAGCTGAAACCAGGACATAGCCAGAGAGCTCTAGTCCCCAAAAGGTGGCAGCCTCCCTGTTAGCAATGGTTTATTGCCTTCCCTATTCACCAGCCCAGTTCTGTTTAGTAGGTCTGTAAAAAGTGTGAAAGGCCGTAATTTCTTAATAAAAAGTCAAGCAGCACAGTGTCAGGCTATAAGCTCTTCAAAGCAAGGTCTTGGTCGCACAACTGAGTGGTGATTCTGGCTGGGGCCATGCTTCTCACTGTAGTACAAATAATGAAAATATAAAATGTACAGTGCTGCCCAAATGGAGAGGCTAGGCACAATACAGATGCATTTTCACTTTCCAGATGAATGAGCTCTCTGTGCAAGAATCCAAACTGGATGTCAGTCCTGCTTTTTTTCTTGAACTTTGGGAGATCATCATATACGTAACTTACGTTACTGCATAGCACATATTCCCTGCTTCTAGCAGTGCCATGTAAAATAACTGGAGGGCATTGTTTAAAATAATGATCAGCTTAGGTCCTCTTCTATATAACTGCACATGAAGCAAATAGAATGGCAAATTGGCTCCTGTTCAAAAGTTTCCTAGCAACAAAACAGGTAATGCAGCAAGCAGCAAGTCAGGCTGTGTACTGTCAGCAACTGAAATGATGAGTTATACACAAAAAAGTGCTCTTTATATAACAGATACTTGTTCTAAGACTGAATGGTGCCTGCAGGACTACTTTGTGAAAGTGAAGTCAGGAATACAAAAAGCTACGGCCCTCAGAACTCTGTTAGTGCCTTGTTATCCTCTTTAGTCAATAGTTTGCAATTTTTGGATAAGAAAATAGGGGAAATTCAAACTAGGAGGGGGAACAGCTGCTTGGTCCTTTGTTAATGTGTTTGCTACAAAGAGAGACATCCATATTGTTAATGGGGCTTGAAGGACAAATAGGTGTTATGAATATCTCTTTAAAGTCTAGTCAAATGCCATGCCAAAAAATTACCATTAAATCATGACCACAATTAATGCCCCGTTGTTCTGACTGAAATATTAAAAAAAATAGCTTTGCTTTGGAGCTTTGGAGATTTTTTTTTTGAACTGGTGGTACTTTGGGAGCAGAACTATCTGTTGGTTTTAGTTTGTCCAGCCCCAGCCCAGTAGGAGCCCTCTGGGCTAGGCTTAGTGTGCATTTTAGTCATCTAGTTGCCTTGGTGCCTTGGAAGTGCAGATTGCAAGAGGTCCTCCTAGTCACATCCTGCCTCCTCCAGGCATTTTTCCTCTGCTGCAGATTGCCTTCCCCTCCGCTGTGTGTAGCTACATGCTTGTACACCTGCCTGGCTCTCTGAAATCCCATCCATACATTTTCCTTCCATTTAAACAGCATCATGTGAAAGTCCCGTTCAGGAAGGTGCCACGGAGAGAGGCGAGTGGATATGACTGAGGAGGCAGTAAGGGTCCAGGAACAAGTGGCTCCAAATAAAGCAGGAAGGGTCTTAAACGGGCCGTGCAACTGCAAAGTGCCCCAGAGCAGGAGCTGAACTGTCTCCATGCACAGTGGCAGGAGCAGCACGGCTCCTGCAGACGACTGTGGGGGCATTTTGCCCTTCCCATCTGTCCCTTGTGGACCCCGTGGCTGTGTCCACCAGGCCTCGCTCTGCAGCTCCGGAGGCTGGCTGCTGCCCAGGCAGCTTGCTGTGTGGTCAGCCCATCCACACCACAGCTCGTTTTGTTTAATGTTTAGTTTTTACTTCACCTCACCAACATCACTGATGGACAGTGCTTTAGGAAAACCAGACCTGAAGCACTTCTGTGAAGTGGGAAGGGAGTTCCCATGGCTATTTATCACCTTTTCTGACCACCTCATGTAACTACTTCGGAGAACTTTGTGATTAACTTTCAATATTATGCAGTGGCTCCTGCTTTTCCTTGTTTCATGTGTGAGATTAATTTTATATTGAATTTCCCGACGTATTATTCACCTTCTAAGCCTTAGAGCAATCATGTTTCATTTTATTAATCTCCATCCAACACTACTCACCGCCCTCGAGCCCGGCGTTTTGAGTTTCATAGTGATTCCACCAAAAATACCCCAGTTCCTTTACTGAAGCCATGTTTTGTTCCTGTCACGTTTTGCTGTACTTTGAAAAAGTAGGTGCAATTCTTTGTACGCTCATGAGGGTTTTTGTCTTTAGCACTCCTCCTTGAAGTCATTAGGATATGTTTTATGGAGGAGGAGACGACTTTGAAGAATACTTTAACTGCAAGGGAAAAAAACGTGAAGTTTCAGAGAATCAGAAAAACCTCTGTAAGCAACGATGGGACTTTGGGTTACTCATAAAGGGAGGGAGAGATTGAGGCCACATATGCATGGTCTGCCAGGGCTGTGATTCTGTGCTAGGACTTCGTCCTAAGCCCCAGGGAACTGCGGCAACTGAGTTTGGGGATTTTGTGTGAGTGTTGGATATGCCAAGGAGTTTCTAGCTATTGACCATACAGGGGGAGCAGGGACACTAAGGCAACAGTCTTTTGTGCCTAACAGTGGGGTCACATGAGTACCTCTCTCCTAGCTGAGGAAGGCACTGACTTGACAACCAGCGCGGTGATGATGCTTAATCGCACAAATAATTAACATCGTCTGCTCATGCTCGAGAAGACAACAGCCTGTAGCATGACATGTCCCCAGGGTGACTTGTCTCCTGGTGAGACTCCTCATTGAAAAGGGACTCCTGGTGTTCCATCTGCAGCCCAGTCCTTCATACTGTTCTCCTTTGTGTAGCCAGATGGGCTTCTCTCACACCAGTCCCATAGAAAGTTAAGAGGTTTGCAATGAGTTTATAAATAGAGAAATGTGTTCACTCCCTTGCAATTTCAGATGGTGAGTTTGCAGGTGGAATGAGCTTTGGGCTCAGTATTTTTGTGACAACTGTGTTATAATGCATTAGAAATCTAGCTCCAAACATCAACAAAAATACCAGGGTTTCTAGCTGCAGCAGATAATAGTCCTGCCCAATCAAGGAAAAAAAGAACAATCAGAAATGCAACTGCTTCCTAAAAATGGCATAATGAAGCCACAGCATCAAAGAAAAGTCCTTTAGCAGCTTTAAATACTACTAAGTGCTGAAATGACAATTTCTTACTGACAGCGATACCGATTTAGAAATATAAGCACATTGTAAAATAACGGATTTTGACTATGGAATCAGTCAGCTGTATCCTAATGGTATTTTGTCTTTTATTCTTCAAATCAACTAGCATTCACACATGTGCCCTCAGGAGACAGCAAGCAATTTCAGACTTCTACGTTTCTGCAGATTTTGCACACAGCTCTTTATTGCAGGGAAAGAGGGGTCATCATGCTTTAAGCAGTTCATACCGAAAATGTTACTGAATACATACACAGCAGCTAATAGTACAGTTATCAGCTTTGGGAAGGCTCAGGTATGTCACATTGGAGAATGTGGGTCTTGTGAATGGCTCTGATTCTCTAGCAGACTAGTTTCTTTTGAATCAATCCACCTTAAAATATTAAAAAAAAGTCAAAATTCCCACCTCTATGTTTTTCACGGTCAATCCTACATGTTCAACAAGGACGGCCAAAGTGAGGGTCTGGCTACCAGAAGACAGAGTCAGACTCTGGAGGGCAAAATAAGCTAGTGGGCATAGTGCATTTTGGGGACAGGTGGGAAGGGTTAGGCCAGTCAGTGAACTTTAGGTGTTTGCTGAGATAGATTGAAATCAAGGCACTTTCCTTTGACAGACCTGTGACCCTATTGCTCAGCGTTGCAACTACTACCACCAGTCCTCTTGTTACTACTCTCACCTCCTTCCCAATCTGAAACTTTCCCGCACAGTGTCTGGGCTACAGGTACCTGCTGTCCTGCTCCATGATGTCCACCAGTGAAGAGTACAAACTACAGCCCAGGGAGGGGAAAAAACCAGCTTTTTAACTCTGTAGGTCACATGCACGTAAGTGTTACTTAGAAAAGAAGTCAGAGTTGCATCTTCCAGTGATGCTATAGGAAAGAAACCAAAGCATCGGGAAGACCCTAGGTCACTGTGATCCATGCTGAGGTCAAATGAAGCGGGGTGGTGGTAGTGGTGCGTCAAGTCAATCTGACAAAAACCTCAGGTGTGTTCAGTAATCCAAGCACAGGATGGCAATGGGCAGACATGGTACTCACAATAAGGAGATCACCAGCCTTTGCACAGTAATGAAATTTTGGTAAAGGATGACATTAAATACACCAAAGGAGACTTGAAGTGTAAAGGACACATAGTGGCTGATAAGAAAGAGGGTTCCCCATTCAGCAATGTTTGAGGTTTATCATCCACTGTCAGCTGACACGAGAAAATAAAAATCTCAAAGATATTCTTGAGTTGAGTGTTTTCAGTTGAATAAAACTGGATTTAAGCCAAATCGTTGGTTTGAACATATCCAAACATCTTGTTTAAATTTTAATGGGTTTTAGATAGTAGATTTTTCATATAAATCAACTGTGCTGCATAAACAAGTCATTCTTAAGTGGAAAATTAAAATTTTCCTTTGAAAAAGGGTCAATACATTGTATTCTGACATTTTCTCCATTTTGTTAGGTTGCAGGATTGTCATGAATGATTTAGGTTTCAGTAAATGTACATTTTGCTATGAAAAAAATCATAGTTGAGAAATTGCTAGTCACATCCAGAGACAATTATACAACCACCATACTAAAACATGACACATTATCATTTTATGAAAGAAATTAAAAGCCAGAGGCAAACAGACAGTACCAGATTATAATGTAGGAATATTAGCATTAGAAGGCAGTGTGGGATCCTTTTCAGCATACTGATGAAGATCAGCATATGCTAATCATATACTAGACCCATAGAGAGGGAATGTGGAGCTATGTTCAAGGCTGTATAACCTGTCAGATGCAAGATTCACTCTTATCTTAGAAAAGACTTCATGGCTAATTAAATCCAAGCTGCAGTGCAGGGAGTTAGCAGGTGAAGAGCACTGGTGAACTGGAAGAAGAGAATGTATGAAATTAAATGCCACAGCTTCCTACCAACCCTGACTCTGATGGGATCAGATTTACAATTTTGAGAACAGACATCAAGGGTGCAAAGCTGTCAATAAAATGATCATCTGGATATTGTATAAACTATAATGACGTTATTTTCAGGAGCATTGCTCAGGAGGGAATGGCATCCTTTTGATAACACACTGTGTTAGTTCACTATATACATGCTATATTTTACTATATTTACATATTTACATTTACGTATTGAAGCTACACGTATTTGAAATTAATACTGACTTCAAGGAAGTACATATTTGCAATGAGATTTAAATTATTTCAAAATAAACATATAGCTGAAATGAAAGCCTTAGAACTTATTGTAATGGGAAGAGAAGTCCTTCACATATAAACTAAAATGAATTATAAAAATTCAAGATTCTTCCTCCTCTAACAATTGCTTTCAACTTTCTTCTAGAAGGACCAAATCTGCAATTTAATTCACTTGCTGTGGCAATTCAGTTCAGTTGCCGTGGCATTTCAGTACCTGGCAACTAAAAACTAAAAATAAGGATTTCATTTATTAACACAAATTTGGCACAAAGCTATCTGCAAAAATCTGTGTGTGTGCTTTACAACACCTTTTTTTTAAAATTTTGTTTGCAATGCAGTGTGGTGTGAGTAGCAACAGTCCATTCCCCTTTGTTTCTCTTTTTGTTATCTTCCCTCTCCCCACTGAAAAAGAAGAAAGTGAGGTGAAAGGCAGAAGCCGATCTTTCCCTTCACAAGTTTGGAGAATTTCATGTTCACTTAGTTTTGTTTTTTTTTTCCTTGCCACTAAAAAGATTGGATCCAAAATAAAATTCTGTCCAAAGGTTCTGGGAAAATGCCTTCCTACTCTTATTAGTTTTAGCTGAAAGGTCCCTATCCTAGCACAAGCTTACTTCTTTAGTAACATCACTTTGTAACATGATAACACTTGCTTATGGTTTTTCCAATGCACTGGTTGCTAATTTATTCTCTTAATTCTCTGCCTCTATTCTGCCTTTGTTATTTAACCTCTTCTGGCCTAAGAAAACAAAAACATAATTGACATTTTGTAAACAGTGCATTTAAGGTTTTATTAAATACCCCTTTGACCATCTGTTTTCCAGTTCATGGAATACAGCTGTCCCTGAATGTGCATGTAAATACCATTAGCACTTACAGGAGCTATTATTATGTACATCTGGGAAAAATACATTCTTTCCTGCATTCTTCTCCTCTGAGCATTAGTGCCATGTATTCTGTTGTGCTGAGGAGGCCAGAGGCTGTAACACTCAAAAAGAAGTTTTTTCCTAGTAGAGGTGAGTAGCCCATCTTCCAACCAATGCTTCACTATTTCCAATTTCTGTATTTCTTCATCTAGTTGAGAAACTTTGTGACATTAACAATACAGGCATCTTTGCAGTTAATTCAGCACTTCAAAACAAATGTGTTTATACTGTTTTCAGGACCTGATTAGGACAAGGAAGCCTACACAGCTGAATTACAGCAGAAATGATTGAGGCAGTCAAGTAAGGGATGGTCTCACCAGGACAGAACTCTATGATTGTCAAATCCTTCCATCTTTGGCCCCTAAAGTGTTACGTATAAGATGAAATAAGACAGCTATACAAACAAAAAAGTTCTAAAGCGGTAGTAACAATGAATGAACCTGAGGAAGTGACTTCCTGACTTATTTGAAAGGTTACTGAGGTGGAATGATCTTTTGAAGTAACCTTGTTTTTTTGTCTTGGGAATACCTCATTCTCTGTACTCTTTCAACTATGCTGGTTTTCATACTGGTATCCTTCCACAGCGGCCTCTGGCTCTGCATCTCCTCACTGTCGCCACATTGTCTGGCTGGACCAGCTGCTGGAAGCCGTTGAACTCATTTGGCAAGTTCCGGCAGACACAGAAGATTATTCACTCCAGAGGATGCATACAGCATGTGTGACCTCCAGAGTCCATGGGATTTAAGAGGCTGGGTTTGCCTTTCAGAAATATGCTACATACAGAAGGAGGTTTTAACAGGAAAGCCCCTAAAGAATGCAAAGCTTGATGCAAGGAACAGCAACAACAAAGCAGAGACTGGCAGATTTGCTGGGTTTTCCAAAATTAAGAGAACACATTTAGCATACAGGTGGTGAATAAGTGAAACTCTCCCAAGAGACAGAAGTCCTGCAGGTTCCTTGAAACTAAATCAAGGCAGATTTGTCTCATTAATTCTTGTTAGTGGCTGGTTACAGAGTGATTGAACAGGAAAACGTTAATGGTAACAATGGCTGACTTTGCACTAAACATAGTTGAAAGTTAATGCTGCTTAAGGAACTGGTTCATGCACTTAAAATTAAGACTAAAGTTACAGCATTTTTAAATCAGGTGAGATTTCTTCTGATAGGCTTAAGTTCTTTTACATCTTAACTGACTAATTCTAATCAAAAGGATATTGCTTTCTTTTGATGACGGCAAAGAAGGAAAGCATTCCTTGTCTACTGACTTACTTGAATTTGCATCATTATTTCCCCTTGGTTAACCTGACTGTTCTTTACTTAATTTGCATGTCCATTAGGTCCTGCACCTTCTTTGCAGAATCATTTGAACCTGATGGGCAATTTCAACTAGCTGTGGCAGCAGGATTAAAGATAATCAGGTTCCTAAGGGGTTTGTGAAAATTGGTAGTGCTTACACTGTGATAGCCATGTGAGATCCCTGCACGCGCTTACCCTGGGGAGGGCCTGTCCCCATGCTGTGCACTGCCTGGTCAGGCAGCAATGCCCCACTTTGGAGAGGCAATAGTAGGCACCACCACTTGCTCAGTTCAGTAGTGAAGCAACAAGAGGAATCTGAGGTGCTGCGAAGGGCATAGAGAAAGCGGAAAGGGGGGAAAGCAAGGATTGTGGTGGTAAGGGTGTGTGCAAGGACATAGGACAGACACATACAAATAAGAGACTTTGTTCTAGTAGACCCACAGCAAATGGAATAACCTGGTTTGCTCTGGACACAGTATTGCAAATGAATTTCAAAATGTAAAATAGCGTATGTAAGAAAAGCATGTCTGAGTATCTGCAACACATGCATAACTCATCTTCCCAGTTCTTGTTCTTTTCTCTTATTGCCTCTTCCAAAGCCCTTTTCAGTATAGGTTAATGTCACTGAATTAGCTTAGCCAAAAGTAGAGTGAAATGCAGTAGGAGTATAACAGCTAGCAGCAAATAAGACCAAAAGAACTTGGATTTAGGAGCTTCTTGGTGAAACAGCAAAGCTAGTCAGAAACACACAAAGAGTCTTCATAGAAATCTCCTGCAATTTCAGAGATAATGCTTTGTGTAACTATTATCTATTTATAAAACATGTGATATCATGAGAATAGTAAACATTTATCCAGGATTTCATCATGTAAATTCAGGGAATTCAACTCTTCCTGACTGGGTTCGACAATGGTTGGTGCTAAAATCTCCTCAGCTGTTGAAGAAAGAGCATAGAAAATATTGATGTTCATCAGCTCTCAAAGGCTTCTTCCTTGCACAGCTGATTAGAGATCAGAAGTAGAACTAGAGCCCCAGGGTCACACTTGGATTCAGGGAGTTTCCTCATGTCCCCAACCCCTTACATTCAAAGACAGGATCTGAAGATATATTTCAGGCTCCTTTCTCATTTTTCAAGCTTGAAAAGCTGATAGCTGAATCTGGACCCACTGGAGCACTGCACACTCCATGGTCTAATTGCCTCACATCTAATTAGTTCCTTCTGAAGCAGTTGTTGCCTTACAGATAAAGGGTATGAACCAACTCCTTTTTAATATAGTTATATGAATCAAAATGTATTAATGAATTAACTCCACTGTGTAGGAGAGCTGTAGTTTACGTATTATTGTCATTTACTTCCTTTTCTCAGAAGATACAACTGATTACTTTTTAATTGCATGTCATGCATTCTTTTCGGAGGTTTTTTTTTTTTACTGTGTCAGTCACATTCTCTTGGTCTACCAGCAGAGTGTGCTGACTCACAAGAACAGTATTTTTCAAGTAAAGGTAGGACTGAAAGGAAATTTGAAACAGAAAAGAAATTTTAGGATAGTAAAAAGGAAAAAAAAAAAAAAAAAGCCTGTCTTTAGGACCACATTTTGTTCCCCACTTTTTACCTCTGGTGGCATTAGAAATTCTATTTTTATGAATCACCCAAACTGACTGGATGATGGTAAAACTCAGAGCTGTTCATCCTAACTTTTAAATCTGAATATAAATGTCAGGGTAAATGGAAAAGAAATAAGCCTTAGATATTTGGAACTCACTCCAAATATTTCTCAGGTTTTGTTCCCTGGGAGTGTTTTGTTCCAAAGTTTCTAAATTTTGCTCCAGAACTGTTTGGAAATGGTCCATTAGTTCTTTATTCCATGGTGTGAAGATATATGATTACAGTTCAAACACAAACCATTAATGACTTTGTTGTTTAATGCTAATTGAAATAAGTTACTTCCTGCTTTCAGATAACCTCTTCTTGACTAAATTTCATTTTCTCTGTGGTAGCCTCAGGAATTTCTGGGGTAGGGCAGACCTCTGTAGAGAGCTGCAGAGTGCAGCAGAGCACAGCTAGCCTTGCTGTGTGAATGTGAAGTTTGGGAGGCTGGGCAGAAGCTGGTTAGAGAGATGTTGCCACCTCAGCAACAAAGCTTTATTTAGAAATATTATACATTGACTAGCCAGTGTAGAACTGGATGCAGGGAAAACCTCAGGCTGCAACAGCAGCTGGGTTGAAATCTTATCTGCCCTGCACTGGAAGTTAAGGGTTTTTTTTCTGCTTTATGGTGATCCCTTTGCAAGTGTTTCCTAAGTTTGGGGCTTTCTAAATGTATCCATGGAAGCTTCATATTATTTTCTGGAACCAATAAATAAGACTAGCACCTGCAGTCAGTTATGATTTTATGGAGCTGTTTTCTCTCAACTGTTTCTACCTACCTGAGTACTGGAATCTTCTTGGTCCTAAGTTAAAAGGTGTGGGCTGTCTTCTGCAGCTAAGCAGCTTCAAGCTTAACGACCAATGGTTTCTCCTCTACTGCTTCTAGGCAACAGCTGACTCCAAAGAAAAATCAGCACAGTTACAGCCCACACGATGCACACACCCACACACCGAATATGAGAGGCTTGCTTGAGGGTTTTCAAAACATGGAAAAGAAAGCTAAGTGACTTGAGAAAGAATTTGAATTGCAGATTATCTGAGCTTATTGACTGTTTCAAATAACTTTCTCCTCCTAAAAATCTGAACACTGACTGTGAATAACAAGTTTCAGAATACCATCCCAAGATGAATTTTTAAACTTTTAGATATCCGAAGATATAGTTGAAGTATCAAAGATGCTTCTCACAAGCATGTATGTACCAACGATCTTCTTTAGGCTCCAGGTTGTCATTGGACAAGCAGCCCCAGACATTAGCTCTTGAGATCTGCTTATATCAGCCAAGACTTATTCCATCTAACTGAGGAACAGTGGCACCCCAGGTTTTTTTTTTATCAGGAGGTGTCATAAGTCTCATTCACAATGTATGTTACACAGGGGACAAAAGTTAGGGTTTAACTTCTAAAGCAGCTTGCACTTAACCCAACAGAGCTTGAATTTGAGGCCCTTCACTTGACCATAGATTGACTTTAGGACAGGCATTGAGGCAATACAACTTGTGCTTAGCTACACTATACAAAATGACTGCATTAATATAAGAATGGTGAACCTTATTCTATCTGAAGATTGTTCCTGGCGCATTCTAGGCTGCTTTTGCTATGAGCTTTCCCTGATCTTCTACTAAAAAAATTTGCCCTTGGGCAATATTTAGTCCTGAATATTACCGGTACGCTTTAGAAGTTGTTAAATGACTATGGAAGCAGGTAGATGTAAATCAGTAACCAGATGTTCCCTTAGGGTTATGCAAAGGGGAAAATGTTGAGGAACACCAGGAAGGGGTTGCTTGCTAGTTGCAATTCCTTAGCTGCAATCGGTGATACAATCAGAACATTACTAGCTTAGTCTGTGGCCCTCTAATTCATGAATCAGTTGGGTAGCAGAAAGAATACCTAGATGACACAGCTGGTCTCCATCCTAACTTATTTATCAGCTATATTGGTTGATACATCAGCAGTAGTTTTGCTAACTGCCTTGATTTCTCTGTTTGAAAGCTGTCATACACAAAATGACAGCTAAGGGTCATACACAAAACATGAACAAATCCATGTGGAACACATGGTTTGGTGTTGTGGTTTAACTCCAGACAGCAGCTAAGAACCATACAGCTGCTCACTCCCTCCCTCCCCACCCAGTGGGATGAGGGAGAGTGGCAGATAAAAAGTAAAACTTGTGGGTTGAGATAAAGACAGTTTAATAGGAGACAAAGGAAGAAAATAAAAATTATAATAATAATTAAAAATTTACAATAATAATAACAAAAGAATTGGAATATAAAAAACTAGTGATGCAAAATGTAATTGCTTATCACTTGCTGACCGGCACTCAGCTAGTCCCTGAATGGTGATACCTCTCACCCCCACTTGCCCCCCAGTTTATATACTGGACATGACATCACATGGTATGGAATATCCCTGTGGCCAGTTTGGGTCAGCTGTCCTGGCTGTGTCCCGTCCCAACTTCTTGTGCCCCTCCAGCCTTCTTGCAGGCTGGGCATGAGAAGCTGAAAAATCCTTGACTTTGTCTAAACTTTACTTCACAACAACTGAAAATACAAGTATGTTATCAGCATCATTCTCGTACTGAACCCAAACCAGAACACTATACCAGCTACTAGAAAGAAAATTGACTCTATGCCAGCTGAAACCAGGACATTTGGGTGTGTTCCTGTGGTGGGTTGACCCTGGCTGGATGCCAGGTGCCCACCAAAGCCGTTCTATCACTCCCCCCACCTCAGCTGGACAGGAGAGAGAAAATATAACAAAGAGCTTGTGGGTCAAGATAAGGACAGGAGAGATCACTCATCAATTACCGTCATGGGCAAAACAGACTCAACTTGGGGAAAATTAACTCAATTTATTACAAATCAACCAGAGTAGGGTAATGAGAAATAAACCCAAATCTCAGAACACCTTCCCTCCACCCCTCCCTTCTTCCTGGGCACAACTTCCCTCCCGGATTTCTCTACCCGCCCCCCCCCCCACCGGCACAGGGGGCACGGGAAAGGTGTTTACGGTCATTTCATCACACGTTATTTTCTGCCGCTTCATCCTCCTCAGGGGCAGGACTCATCACACTTCCCCTGCTCCAGTGTGGGGTCCCTCCCAAGGCAGACAGTCCTCCATGAACTTCTCCAACGTGGGCCCTTCCCATGGGCTGCAGTTCTTTGCGAACTGCTCCAGTGTAGGTCCTTTCCACGGCGTGCAGTCCTTCAGGAGCACACTGCTCCAGCGTGGGTGCCCCATGGGGTCACAAGTCCTGCCAGAAAACCTGCTCCGTGGGCTCCTCTCTCCGCAGATCCGCAGGTCCTGCCAGGAGCCTGCTCCAGTGCGGGCTTCCCACGGGGTCACAGCCTCCTTCGGGAACCCACCTGCTCCAGCGTGGGGTCCTCCCCGGGCTGCAGGTGGATATCTGCTCCACCGTGGACCTCCCTGGACTGCAGGGGGACACCCTGCCTCACCGTGGTCTTCCCCACAGGCTGCAGGGGAATCTCTGCTCCGGCGCCTGGAGCATCTCCTCCCCCTCCTTCTTCACTGACCTTGGTGTCTGCAGGGTTGTTTCTCTTACATGTTCTCTCTCCTCTCTCCGGCTGCCGTTTCTGTCTGTACCAACTTTTTTTCCCTTCTTAAATCTGTTATCTCAGAGATGCTACCACAGCTTTTGGAATGGAGGTTGTGGAAATTAGTGCAGGAGCCTTTATATGGTATCACCATATAACATCAGTGAGTGTGAGACTGCAACGGAGAGAAAGCCCCCACGAGTGAGAAACTAGGCAAAGCAAGCAGGCTCCCACTGAGACGCTAATTCTAGGCATGGGCTTTATCACTATCAAGGAGTACTTGTCTTCATGAACCTCTGTGAGATTTAGCTGATTTGTCCTCCTGAAGTTGCTAATGAATACTGAGCCACAGTTTAGCTGGATAGCTGGGAAAGAAATGCTAGTTGTAAGAAATGTAAATCTAGGTGTCCTTAGTCTATCTCCTTTCTCCCAAAGTGCTAGTTTTGTGCAAAATATTGAGAAAGCTTGTCCTTTTCTATCCATAGGGAAGAGCTCATCTGAGTTGCTCTGTTCAGACTCTCCCATTTTACCCTTCTCTGTTGCATCAGCTACATTGTTCTGCTCAATTTTTCCCTTTTCTGTCCTACAAGAGTTTTGTTCTTCTCTTCCTTAGCCCCACTAGCCACTTCCTTGTCAGCTTAGTGTTGCTGTGCCCAAGATCATTCATACCTTACCCTATTTCCCTGTTTTTTCATGTGCCCATAAAAAATAGTTCTTTTTATACAGCACTTATATGAAACAAGGTTTCTCCAAGCCTACTCTGAATCTCTGAAAATATCAAAAGGTCAATACCAAAAATTATCAGTAATTTTAAAAGCATAAATGAAATATTACCAGCCTTTTTACGCTTCTAGTTTGGATGGCTGAAAGATCTGTCAGATTCACCCAAAGTCCTTTGGCAGGAATCCTGAAGAACAGCATCCCAGTCTGAAGTCTTGTGGCTTTTGTGGGGAAGAATCAGTGAAACCAAAATAGGAATATTGACATCAGTGCCATAAATTCACAGCAGTAATGTGCACATACTGAACACTGAGCATGCCAGCCCTTGAAGTCTTAAATCAGAGCTTGCTAACAGTGCACTGAGGGGAAGTTATGGATGGTTCCTTTTCCAAAGCAAAGGTGGGGTTGGGACCATTCCCCCGAGAAAGTTGGTCTGTGAGGTTTCTACAATATTTCTAAGGAGTGAATGGCTTATCTTTGGAAAGAACCAGATTCTCTCAGGTGGCAAAAATTAAAAAAATAATATTCTTGCAGGGGAAAGAGGCTAGCATAAATCTGGCAGGCAGGCATCCAAGCCATGTTTTCCTACCTGGAAAGGCTCAAAGCTCCTCCTCTGCACCACCTCAGCAAGCATTGGGGCTCCTCACTCAATGTTTGTTCTCTAAAGTGGCCAAATCACTTCAAAGCCCAGTTTGTCTACAAACATTACAAATTTGCACAAACTTAAAGTACATTTATGGCTTGGCCACTAATGAGTTTGAATGTATATATGCAGTGTTCATTGACAAGTTTTCCCCAAAATGCTGATGTTATGAAGTTCCAAATAGTGGCAAGTCTTATTATTAGAATTTATTAACTTTTAAATTAAAAAAAGTCTCAAAAGTGCTTGCTATGCTATACAGAGGCAATTTTTTTTGGAGAAAAAGAATTTCTTTGAACACAAGACTGAATTCTGATGGGTAGAGAGAGGACAGTCCTGGGAAATAAGAATTATATCCATAAATGAAGCATTAGAGCATTAAGAACAGAATGAGAATGATGGCTCACTTTGATGAATGCTCTTGTGGCTTTTGTAGATAATCACTTTTCCTACCCTTCCACCAGTTCCCTTTCTTTGAATTCAAAACAGGACTAAAACCTTTTCTCTCTCAATTCTTTTGCTCAGCAAGCAGGAAAAATACAAGCAGCTGTGCAGGCTGCTGTTCTGGGATGTGAGCTTGCCAGGGTTCAGGTTAGCTGACGAATGAAACAGCCCACATGTGCAACACTACAGGCCTTTAATTGACTTTAATTGCCAGATAGGTATTAATTCTTTCAGTGGAAAGCATACCGAGCATCATGTGTGCTATAGCCTGGCTATGTGAATGGACTCTTTCCTCCCTCATCCTTTCTACTCTGCTAGAAACTGGCATACCCCTAAAAAAAATGAGAGTGGGAACTGCATCCCTGATATGTAAGAGGTAAGGATAAATGAGGCAGCCCTTTACCTGTTAATTTATGTCCTGCAGTTGTACCTCAAAGCCATTATGGAAGCGATGGCCCAGTTTTTCTGCATACTCAGGGTGCTAATACTGAATGTCAGTCCCTTTATATGATGAGTTTACAATCAAAATAGGTAAGATAGATAGAACAAATACTATTATTTTATCCATTTTGCCATAAGGAGGTAAAATGTCTCCTGAAAAATGGCATTGTAGCCTATGCTGGGGTCAGCTAAATCTGCATCTCTCCATATTGCAGCAGATGCAAGCTACAGCCTTGCTCCAGTGGCAGGTGCCAGTTGTGTCACCACAACATGGGAGGACAAAGAAGCTTTGTCAGATGAAATTACAAGAACTTAGGTTTTTCTAAAATCGGGTATGTGACACCAAGATACCAATACAGCAAATAATTCAGAAATATGCCCATAATAAGTATATTACAGGTTTGAAAAATATATGAGGCTAATATTTTTCTTTGTACATATCTCTGTTACCTTATCACTTCCAGCTTTGAAAGTTCCTAATGGACTTCTTCCCAGTACACAACCTGTCAAGCAGCCAAAACCATAATTACTTATCAAAAAATGGTAACCTTCTGCACCATGTATCTTCCTGTTTAAATGTCTCCTTGAATCCACATGCTTCATCCAGTTTACATAAGCTCTTGCATAACTTCACAAAACAACTTATGTATTCCTTCCTTTGTTCTCCTAAGGTCCGAGAGTTTCCTTATTTTTTCAGTTATTATTGAGGCTAAATTATGGCAGTTTGGTTTTGGTTTTTCATATTTATTTGTTTATTTATTTTCCTCTTTAATGGCCAGACCTTGCCAATTTATTGTAAAGGAAATGGGAAAATAAACATATTTCTGCCTCCTTCCTGGAAACTTTATTCCAGCTACTTTGTAATAATAAAGTATCCTGATAGGAAGATGCCAGAAATACTACAAGTTATCAGCAGTGGAAAGACATGGCCTTCAGATGGCAGATAGAGATATTTCACAGTATTCTTCTAAATAAAAATACTGAGTGTTGAACGGGAAACTGCAATGCTAGGAGCCCTACCAAAAACTAATGTGATGATTTCCAGACTTATTTTCAGTCCACTGCCAAACAACTGTCATGTCTGTTGTACTGTATCCTGTTAAATTTATATTGAAGACAGTAAACAGCAATTCTACATTTGGAATACCTTGGCTATTAGCTGACCTTTAGATTAAATGGCAGCAGCAGCAATTTTTAAGGTAATATTGGAGACACAGTGCAAGCTTATTGGATTGGCCCACTGGGAGTCTTTCCCCAGGATGCCCCCATCAGCCCGGTGCAATCATATCTCAGAGGTCAGTCAGTAAAAGCCTTAAGTCTTAATTAAAGGGGTGCAGGTTTTGTTTCCTTCAATCTTATAAATGTAGACTTTGATGAATTCTCTTGGAGGAATGAACACGTTTCTGAGAACACTTTGCCTTCACTGTGTAAGGGAGGATGTTCTGAGACACTACATTTTGGCCTCTTTAATGACAGGTGAGAAAGATACAATAACTGCACTGGTGACAGCTGCATGACATAATAATCACCCATCTGAAAATGAGCAGCACATTCTCAGTAGCTGAGAAGAGATCCACCTAATGTGCCCTACTCTAATTTTTATTGGCAAACTCTGGGAAAAAAATGTGGGTATTACTTGAGTAGACTGCAACTGCCTTTATGATGAATCTTGCCTCAAGAGGCTTATAGGTGAAAATGAGTGTCTGGAATCACACAGGGAACATACTGCAGCACAGAAGTAAGTTAGATACCAAGTTTGGTACTACTTGAAGCTCCCAAGCTGTATTTTGGAGTGTAACGTAAAACCGATGAAGATTAACTGCTGGTGTTCTGTGATGGGCAACCTGTCCTTCAATCTGCCAGATAGCGAGTCCTGCAAACCCCTATTTTTATCAGTATCTTAGATGAGAACAGGCAGAGGAAGGAAGTTCTGTCCCTCTTACAGGGCTGCCTCTGTCTATCCATTCCTCTGTTTAGCAAATAACACTGCAGTTCTTTTCTCTCTCGCTTTTCCTGTTATTGATCACTTCTTGCGAAACTTGGGGGCCGAAAGTTAGGCTCTGGCAGTGGAACAACTCCTCAGCTAATTCAGATTTTCCTACTTATTCTCAGCAACTCTGAGGGATGGCTGAAGGTGAATAGCACTGACTAATCTGAACCTATACAGGCTCAGTCTCAGACTGTCACCAACCAGCTGCCATGTCTGTATCACAGTATTTGCTGTGCACAAGGCAAGCTGAGAGACTAGAATTCCTCAGCCCTGTTAAGAGATACTTGAGAGGACACATGATACAGGTCTACAAGCCACATGTAATGTGATGAACATGACTAGGGAACAGTTGTTTTTTGTCCGTCATGATATATGAGCTCAGTAGCCTCAAATGAAAATATCAGGCATCAGGCTCAAAACATAGTCTTTTTTCACAGACAGTATAAGCTGTGGATCACTTTGTGAATTCTAGACATTGACTGAATTAAACCCAAGACACATTAATGGAGGAACAAACTATCAAGGACTATTAAATTCAATGATATCCTTTCTACTTTAGAATCTGTAGATGCTACGAGACTATATACTGTTTTTACTGTCTTCCCTGGACATCAGATTTGGCCACATTCCAAGTTTTTATTCTTTCATCTGTTTTCATTTCTACATAGAAATGTTTCTAAGAATAAGTTTTAAAGAAGTCATTATCAATACCTTTAACTTTATTATAATTATTAATGAGAATTAAAGTTGCAGAGCACCCTTCAAGTAAGTTCCTCAGTCACCTTTTCTTTCATTATTGGGTTTATACAAAGAGTTTGTGAAATAATGCATCTTTTACATTGAAAAAATATACCAATTATCATGTCAATGGCAATGTTTGTTTTTTAGCAAACAATGTTATTTTTCAATAATCTATTAAATTGTAACACGATGTTCAAGGAATATAAAAATTATTAACTCCAAATGAAAATTCTTATTATTCCTTTGAATAAAAAAATGACTATTTGTTTATTGTGATTGTGCAGTTATCTCTTTATTAATGGTAGTATCTTGGCTTCTTTGAAGTATGTAACAATAAACAAAGCAGCTTTTTCCTGTAACTGTTCTCATCATTTACCTTGCAATACAAAATCACGTTTTCGATTCGGACCTGTTATTCATGGTTTACAATCAGGCAGCAGAAGTCAAAATTACCCTCTATTTTATTATTTTGGTCATGTTACTAAATACAATGCAAAGGTCAAAAGCCAGCTTTTTTTGATTGAATGATTCAAGAGTACAAATGTTATAAGCAGATGTTGCCTTTTGCTCAAGACAAAAGCTAAAGGCCTTTTTTAACATGTTAAGATAATGTAGACTGAATTAATGTCCATATGAAGGGTGGGAGTTTTTTTCTCAAGTTATCCTTATATGCTAATTTGAATTGAACTGTACATTTATTCACCTTTAGGAGAATCTTACTGTGTAAGCTTTTCGAGTAATGGCTGGAATTGCTTGCTCCAAAAGCACCATCTAGAATAGGTAAAGGTAAAACTGGACCTTTAATAGAAAGATTTGAACTCTCTAAAGACAGGCCAATTTCAGTCTTTCTGTCTTTAATAATGTTTTAGTGGCACTAGGTTGTCTAACTGGGTTAGACTTTATACAGAAGTCATGTCATTAACAAAGTAAAAAATGCAAGCTATTTTTCATTAATAATATTTCCTCAAATACTATGTCTGCAGTACAGCAATATGATATGGTATTTTGTTTGCTGAATGCCAATTAATTATACTAACATCTTTTTGCAGATGTTACACATTTCTATAGATCACCTCTCACGTTAATGTTCAGAAAACCCATTATGGGGGTCAGCAACTTTAGGGGTGTCCATGCATCCTCTCCTCTCTTCCATCACACTAAAAGCCCTATCTGAGCTCTACCACAATCTCCAGTTGCATCTCCACCTGCTAGTGGGCGTCGCTTCACTGTAGAAATCACTTCCACCAGATTCTACCCATAGATAATGCCTCCTGCAGATGCTGCATCCAGTTGTCTTCAGTGTCTCTAGTTTTTGCCTCCTTTCCTGTTGCTTCAGGTACTACCGCTGTCCAAGTCTTCTTGTTCCTAGAAACCCTATTCTCAAAATTCTCCACAAATGGCTGTTTTACTGATCCCTGTTGCCTCCACTGTCAAGAGGTGAATTTTTTCTCATCACCTGGATATTGGATCTGTTTGTCTTAGGCATGCTTGGATGGAGGATTATGTATTGTCTGCTCCCCAAGTCCTGTCTGAATATTCATTACATCCCTTAAATCTGACGGATTAAATCTGATGGTTTTCCTACACTGGCTGCTCTTTTTTAGTGCATTAATACTCAGAATGAGCATTTCATTTACATTAAGCAGAGCAGAAACTGACATTCTTCTTCTCTTAGCTGCACTAAAACAGCAATGCAAATAGCTTTCTTATACCTCTATTGGGGCATAACTGTGAAAAGACAAAATGTAGGCATTAATGATATCATTATGTAGAACAGAAACATGGAAACCACAATAGACAATTTTCAGCATCAAAGTCTACCTTCTGAGGGGAATGCTTTTTAATGCTGGATAAGCAAAGCTGTAGTTGGCAGACTATGGAATCTTGTGGTCAACTATAAAAATATTCTTCCTGTTATTTTCCCAATACAAAAACCTAATGCAAAAGCAGTTAGTCTATGTGGCCTTTCTTGTTTATCTTCACTGTGGACTTTGTCATTCAATCATGCATGAATTTTATGGCTTCAGCACCAACTGGCAGAGTAATTTGCAAAAAGCGTCATTGCTGTTATACTTTAGAGACACTCTTCTTTCCCAAAAGCTGATTGTATTTGAATAGATGATTAATGGTGACCAGTATATTCCATACTCTATATAGCACCTAGACAGCTGTGCCACGACAACCCCCACCCCTTGCATGGAGTGATGAGCTAGCACTTGTTTTCTCAACACCAAATCAAAATCACGAAAGCCCAGCGTACTTGAAGAACTCAAAGCAAGGACCGACTGGTGTGGCTCACCACTTAAAAGCTGGCCAATGACTACAAGTCAGTCTTTTTCTTGTAAGTTTTAAGGGTACAGGCCTACTTCCTAACAAAATATTTGCTGCCTTCTTACTACTTCCTGTGAAGAAGAAAAGGCCAGAAGGAATGCCTGTGGTAAATATCAGAGCATAAAAGCAAAATGTTGTTGCTCCAGGCACTGGACAGCATTCCTACTGCTCTCTGTACGATTCAGAGGAAAGGATGCGTGACAAAGGCTGCGAACCATATTTGCATCTTTTGTGATTGATGGATATTGGGGCACATTGGTCTCTGGAATAATTTAGAGCACTTTGAGAAGAGAGTTTCA
This sequence comes from Haliaeetus leucocephalus, assembly GCF_000737465.1. Lineage (NCBI taxonomy): Eukaryota > Metazoa > Chordata > Aves > Accipitriformes > Accipitridae > Haliaeetus > Haliaeetus leucocephalus. Next base: position 3,372,261 of record NW_010972436.1, read on the forward strand.
AAAAGATAAGCCTTACCTGCTGTATTCCGCTGTTTCTTTCTGTGTGATGGTACATGAAGCTTGACTGATTATTCCATACCTCAGGTGAAACAGCACACCTTTAGTAAGTAAATTAAATTTAGATATAAATTACCTTTAGTAATTTACTTACCCTTAGTAAGTAAATTAAATTTAGATATAAAGGACTGGCTTCTGCTCTCACATTTATGTAAAACATACAATTCTCATGAAGTCAGAGGAGTAACCCTGGGAAAAAAACTCACAAGCCAAAACCAGATACTAAAGAAGAAAAGGATTTGTCAAAATACTACTGGGTATATTTGAAACAGTTGCCAGAAGGCAATATCATGTATGTTATTGAAGTAAGTAGATAGGTTTGACCAAGAGTAACACTACTTTTGAACGTGATACCTACCTTGGCTGAAAAAAATTGAGAGATTCCAAGTTTCACACTTTGGTATAACCTTATTTTTCGCTCTTGAAGATTTATGAGTTGTGTCTAAATCTTTTGTAACTTTCTTGGATGCATGACTGACTTACCCTAAGAATAAGTTTGAAATTAAATGATTAAAAGAAGAAAAGAGAGCAAGGGCATAATTTAGGTATTAAATATTCACTTACTTTATTTAGAGCTCCTATTTTTACAGCTATTTTTTCCATAAGGTGTAAGACTCTCCAGCACAATTCCAACTTCTGGTTACTCATGAATTTAACAAAAACCCCTTGACCTCAAAGATGTTGGTATTTGTTGATTTTCTAAAGAAAAAAAACACCTACAGTTTCTGTCATTATAATAGCAGCATACTGTTTGCTATTTTATATAGCGGGTTTATAATACATAATTTGATTTAAACTGAAGGAATATTGATGTGGTCTTACTAATATCCCCAAGAAATTAAGACAAGTCTTTTTAAGTTGTACTGTTCAGATACCTTCTTAAGTATTGTGACCTCTTTTCCAGTCTTCATTGTAATATGTTGCTTGACGACTTGAATTGTGTGAAAGGGGAAAAAAATTATTTGAAATGTTTAATTTTATACATATAGTGAAACATGCATTGAGCATAATTAATTATGCCTTAATTTTAAGTAGGTTTTGCTCAAAAAGCACGACGTGTATCACAACAAGAGTTCTCTGAAGAAATAATATCAATTGACATGCCATATAAAGAAATCTGATAAATTCTTATCATCCAGAAGACAAGAGGAGTGTTTATATGATAACATCTGTAATTATCATGGTGCCTATCTTAAATTTGTGACCAGGTTACAAAGGTGCTTGCTTTTCAATGTCATGAGCCAAGGTGTTCTCCAAAAACATTAGGCTTCACCTACAGGTAGTGAAAAAATTATTAAGTCACTGGCATAACAATAGTAACAGTAAAAGATCCATTCCTGCTGCCTTTATTAATTATTCTTACATGATCCATGTATGACTTTCCCTGAATGGCCATTAAAACTGAACATTGAATGTGGGAGCTGTTTCGTGATGTCATGCATGCACATACAATGAGATACCAGCAGGAGACTTTTTAATAGGGTATGTACTTCCAAATTCCACTGTTTCCCCCTCTCATTCTACACACATTCACACATGAACCTTGTTCATTTTTGCTGGTTCCAATGCAAGTGAGTGTTGTATTAATAAAATGGGGTACACATGGGTTCAAGTCAGTTAGTCAGAAATCAGTGATAAGAAACCTTTACAATAATATCTAATCTGTGTTAAATTTAATTCAGCACCATTTTTGGAAATTGTATGTGATCAAAAGGAAATCTGCAAATTCACACAAATCTCCCTAAACATGCCACAGAACACTAAGGATAGAAGAGAACGATTCACTCCCTGTCACAGAGCAGGCCCCTCAATGGATGAAATCTACAGAAGTGTCAAGTAAGGCTCTTCCTGAGCCTTATTTTGATCTTCATCTTCCATCACAATCTCTTACCTCTTCAGAGCTCAGAAGCCTCAAATCCTGCCTGATACTTTTAACACTTGAATAGTTTTGTTGTGTATAACAACTAATTCCTGTTTGAATTGTTTACCAAGGAGGCAAAGGAAAAACCAGGTGCATTTAGCAACTCTATAGCTTACAGATGAGAATAATTACATATTCTAGTTACATTTACTTACATTAGAGTTAAAGAACAACAATATTTCCCTTAATAGCTACGCAATCATATGCAACACAAATGTTTAAGAGATTTACCTATCCACTCATTTGTAGAGTCTTCACAAACTGTGCATCCCAGCTAATTCTAAGATGTTCTGGGATAGTTTTACAAAGTCCTGCACAAGGACTATGTAGGGTAATGGAAACGGTTGCCTAGAGACATATATAGGCCTTCCGCATTGACTGGGGGTGAAGGGAGGTGTCTGGGCAGCCTCTTCTTGTAGGCTGACAAAAGCACCTGCGACATGTAGTGGTATTAATATGTAGGAGGGTAAAGTTGCTGTAGCTTCCCTTCCCAGCATGGGTTTCTCTGACATTTTTACAAGGACAGTTTGTTGCTGGATCGTGGCTGGCTGAGCTGCTCTGGCCCTGCTGTGTCAATAAGCGGAACATTACAGACCCCCGCAGAGAGACTTCCCCAGCTTGGCAGAGGGCACAGCACTGTCTCCTAGCCTCAAAACATCAAAGGCTGCCAGGTTTTAAAACTGGCATTTCCATTTCTCTAACAGGTAGTGAACTAGCAGACTGGAAAATAACCATGTCTCCTTTAGGAGCCTGATAATATTATAGCCATAGGTTTGCATTTTAACATTGCCTTCCAAAGTCTGCTGTCTACATCTATTTTTGGTGCCTAAGAGGCACTTTTGCAGAGGTATTGAGCACAAAGAAGTTCCAGTGAATGACTGAATACAGTGATAGCAACCTTGTCAATATGGATATGCCAGCACTATTCTTTTGTCTGCATTAATAAGCAGAATAAGGCAGCCTAACCTTCTTTTCTAGGCTTAAAGACAAATGTCTCTTTTTAAACAAACTTCTTAACAATTTAGGAGAGACTGACTATAACGATACTAAATATTTCAGAACCTGCCTTAAAATACATAGTAAAAAAAAATACACTGAGGTTGTACTTTCTGTGAGGCAGCAAAATTCAACATTTTAAATGTAAATTGTGAATTCGTTAAGCCATTCCTCCTTCCCTGGGCATGAAAGAGTTAACACAAGTTTGGTGTAGATGTTAGTGCTCTGAGTTTTGACCTGCCTTTGGTAAACAAACATCGGATTAGATTTAAAAGCACAAATGGCATTAGATTCTCCAGTGCACAGACATGTGCTGCACATATATGTCTACAGTCAATTTTTTTTTAATTAACTTTCATTTTAAAATATGACAAGGTATTTCATGTTTTTAGCACATGTTCTGCTCAGTACCACTAAATATTGCACATGGGAACCATTTTCCAAAGGAAATTCTAAACTTTAAAAGTTCAAAATGTCAAATCAAATCACTCATAATAATTGGGGTTGTAATTTCTCAGTTTACATACCTATTAATGTTGCATATTCCCCCTAATATTCTTGGTGAGTAGCTAGCCAGACTTTTCTTTGTGATGGATTTGAGACACTACTAATTTTTCAGGATAATAGTAATTTGATTTTTTATGGATTAGTGAAGGCTACCTTGATACTATGAGGTGGCAAAGTTGAAAATAAAATTGCAAATTAATGTAAAATTTATTCTCTGATACCAAAGCCTGCAGAAAAGCCTGTAGACAAGTTGACTGCAAATAGTTAACTGCAGACTAGCCATACTAATATTTAAAATTTTTCTGAAGCAAATCACTGCTTTTAGTAAGGTGCATTAAGATGTAATTTGTTAAATATTTTGTATTCTGAAATCACTGTACATTAACAGCTACAATCATCCGTTCAGTTAGTCATTCAGAATTTGCTAATAAGCATATACTGGTCTGTTCATTCAATTCAATAGTATTCTACTGATCTAATTCAGATGTCTTGGGAGCTGTTCCCTGCTTTAGAAATGTCAATTTCTGAAACCGACAGAAATATTAGCTAATTTGATCTTTAATCTGATACTTGCTAAATTTCTCCATAATGTAAATCTTTCATTGTTTTTATTTAGAAAAATGAAAGGGAGTGATAATGAGAAGGCCCAGTGAAATATAATAATGAAGTGAAATGGTCTTTTGCCTTCTGTCTTTCCTCTGCAATGGAATGGAAAAACAGTAGTTCAGCATGCAGAAAAGCAGCAGGATTTCACTTATGAACTCCAGGCAAATTAGAGGAAGCTTGTTAAATATCTGGCTCAGATATCATAACTTAGTGTGTTTTTTACAAGAATCCAGCTTGACAGTCATATTTTCTTTTTTATACCATGCCAAATTATTTTCCTTTTCACTTTAAATTTGTACCTTAAACCTACTTTAAAAATGTCATAAACATGCACAGACTGTAACTACCACGGAGGACTATTAAGGTCCACCATTTTGCTGAATAGGTGTTTAGAGCACTCATACACTTATAGCAGGGTTTGTGAGGTGTGCTGTGATAAGTGTGAATCTTCGCTAGATTGATCTGGCATGCCAATTACTGTATAGGTCTGCATTACCACATCTTCATCATTATGTCAGTGGTGGACAATAACCAGGATATATTGTTTTAAATATTCTGTTGTAAATATGTTAATGTTTATTACTGTAAATTTCTTTTTATTGCTCTCACTTCACAACTTATTTGTAGGTATCCTCAATACGACATCCTTCAGTGACATCATTTTGTCCCCTGTGTACCATATATGTACAGCCATGTGTGTAATCTTTTCCTCGAGGCTCTAATGTTTAAATAACTATATCCAGCATCAAAAGAATTGTTGCAAGGGAAGCCCAAGATCTTGCATTTAGTGACTTTGGATTTAAATAACTTGATGGTGTTTGTTTTCTAATAACTACAAAAGTTGTGTGTGAAGAAAACAAACAAGATAGGAGGGGAAAGAAACTGTTTATTTAAAGCATATTTTGGTATGAGGAACTGGAAGAAAACTGCAGGAAGCAGCCAACCTAACAAAACCACTTTTCCAATGGTGCTGCCAAAGTCATTGAGAATGCTGGGTCTCTGCCTATAGGCTGGCCTCTTAATGCACTTAATTTTTTAAAAAATCTCATCTTGATTGTCTACAGCTTTCTCTCAGTTTTTCTGCTGTATCTTTGTGTACAAAGGTCCACTAGGAGGCATTAATCAAACACTTGATGATTTACAAAGTGTTTTCTGCTACTAGCATCTTCTGAAATTCGCATATGCTTCACAATTTGTCTGTATAACTTTTATCCAAGACTCCATGGCTGAAGAAAAGCTCATCATAAATCACTTGGAAATGTGAAGAAAAGATAAGTTCTTTAAAGTGATCATTAATAAAAGTCTTTGCTGGACAGAACAGGTTGAGAAACTAATGAGTTTGTAATCACTGAGTCACTCCTCCATTTTCATGTTAACTGCCAGAACTGGAAGATCTGGAATTCTCTTGGCTGGGTTTCATCCTTCCTTCCCATAAGCAAGTGGCAGGAGGGCACTGTGTCCCTCTCCCTGCTCCCTCTCCCCCATCCTTCTCAGTGATATCCCATAGGTCCACAGCATGGAGCCATGAAGCCCACACCAAATAGTCAGTGGGATTTCTGATGATAGAAAGGACTAAACTTGTTACTAAATCTTAATAATATTCTGAAAGGAATATTTTGCCCATGAAATGAATGGTTTAATGATTTTTTTCACCTTTCTTCCTAATATATCTGTGCAATTTTAGTGTGTCCCAGTGCACTGAATAGACTAAAAAAACGGAGAGGTGAATGATCCCTGTCCGCAACAACCTGTGTGGGGATGGACCTTGAGCACAGACCTGCGCAGTGAGACCTCAGTTCCCCTCACCCCCCCATCACCTCCCACATTGGTGAGTGGAGCAGGCTGGGACACCCACATTTGGCAGTTCTCCCAGGAGGTCTCAAGATTTTGGTGGAGGCTTTCTCTTCATGCTTATCCTCTTCAGTATCCAGCACTGAGCACAGCTAACAGATGAGCTCCTCACCAGCCCAGCCTGCCCTCATTGGGGCTGCAGCAGCATCCCCAGTGAGGGCAGGGTTTGCTTACACTGCTTCTCCCTCTATTTCTTTCTCTCTGTTTTCTCATTGCTTCAACAAGTCTCTGTTTTCTCACTGCTTCAAGAGTGTCAAACTCTGAGGCATAGTTTTCCCAGCACATTGTCTAACAAATGCTACAAAGTGTTTGAAATGTTTGAAGCTATTATGTATGAAAGAGAGCATGGGACTTTCTGAAAAGGGGAGAATTAAATCACCTTATTCAGAATTGTAACAAGATTTTACAGTAGTATCACTTGATCTTTTCTTTGTGCTCTTTATGGACCCTTTCTGTTTACTATATTCAATGCATTGTAAAAAGTAACAGCTATTTACACATAAATTATGCTACTAACAATATTCAAACCAAACACAACACCACTATTGTTACCAAGAGACTGAATAAATTTCTGATCATTTCAGATGGCTCTGCTGGAATTTAATATTATAAAGCTACTTTGTCGTGGCATTAAAAGAAGGATAAATACTCTTTGTGTAAATGCATGAAAACACTGTTTCAAGTCTGAAGTGGAAGTGTTATAGTAGATTTAAAGTAGAATGTCTAGATGCCACTCAGAGTATTCCTGGCTAATGAAAAAAATTACTAAAACAGGTGATGTTTTAAATATTGAGAGCAAATCTTATCCCTAGGGAGAGAAAATTAGATATATTTTTATTTCATGTCAGAAGAAATTTATGAGAGGTCTCTGAAGAAATTTATAAAGTTAATTTAATAGCAACAAAGTGAAGGGAAGCAAAATAAACTGTAATTACAAAATTGTTTTTAGTTCTCACTGACATTTAGAATATCAGCTAACAGCTCTATTGCATTTGACAGCAGTTTGGCTTTCACTTCATTCCTATCTCAAGGAAGGACTGATATTTTCAGAGGGAAATGGCTGTATGCATCTTTGTGGTAGGGTGCGTGCAGGGCTATTCTATCACCAATAGGAAGGCCTGGCTTGCTCAAGCTTTTTGGTGGGGCTCTGCCGTGACTGCACAGGGAGACGTTTCCTGTTTTGATTAGACAGCCCTACTCACATCTCACCTGAAAGATGCACAGAGGCATTCTACATTATGTCCTGGTTTCAGCTGGGATAGAGTTGATTGCCTTCCTAGTAGCTGGTATAGTGCTATGTTTTTGAGTTTGGTATGAGAAGAATGTTGATAACACACTGATGTTTTCAGTTGTTGCTCAGTAATGTTTAGTCTGAAGTCAAGGATTTTTCAGCTTCTCATGCCCAGCCAGCGAGAAAGCTGGAGGGGCACAAGAAGTTGGCACAGGACACAGCCAGGGCACCTGACCCAAAGTGGCCAACGGGGTATTCCATACCATGGGATGTCCCATCTAGTATAGGAACTGGGGGGAGTGGGGGTGGGGGGATTGCCACTCAGGGACTAGCTGGGTGTCGATTGGCAGGTGGTGAGCAATTGCACTGTGCATCATTTGTACATTCCATTCCTTTTATTATTACTGTTGTCATTTTATTAGTGTTATCATTATCATTATTAGTTTCTTCTTTTCTGTTCTATTAAATTGTTTTTATCTCAACCCACGAGTTTTACTTCTTTTTCCCGATTCCCTGCCCCATCTGGGTGGGAGGGGAGGTGGGTGAGTGGCTGCGTAGTGCTTAGTTGCTGGCTGGGGTTACACCACGATAAAAAACTTGGGGACAAAAATCAAGTCTCAAACAAAGAAGAATAAATTTGTGAATTTTGATAGCATGTATACAAAACTGAAAGGACACAGAAAGGTTTTGTTTCTCAACTCACTTTTTAGAGCCATTGACTTACCCAAAGCATAGACATGGCCAGTAGCAACCAACAGGTACTCTCTTTCAACTACAAGGAGCCAGTCTTTTTACATAGTCTAGATAAAGTTGGGCATGCCCAACTCTATTCTATTTCCTACTCTGTTCAATTCAGTTCCTGTTTTTTTCTGTTCTCAGTCTTTTCCCAGCAAGACCACACAACTATGAAAAATGAAGCAGTGTTGTAGAAATCCTGACTTAGGTGTTAAGCTTTAGGATCAGGTCAGGGAATACTTAAGCAAATTGGACATCCATAAGTCCATGGGCCCTGATGGGGTGCACCAACAAGTGCTGAAAGACCTGGCAGATGTCATTGCAAGGCCGCTCTTGATAATCTTTGATGGATCATGGCGACTGCGGGAAGTGCCTGAAAACTAGAAGAAAGCAAATGTCACTCCTATCTTCAAAAAGGGCAAGAAGGAGGACCCAGGGAACTACAAGCTAGTCAGCCTCACCTCAATCCCTGGGCAGGTGATGGAGCAGCTAATCCTGGAAACCATTTCCAGGCACATGATCAACAAGAAAATCATCAGGAGTAGTCAGCATGGATTCCTCAAGGGGAGGTCATGCTTGACCATCCTGATAACCTCCTATGATGAAATGACTAGCCTGGTAGATGAGGAGAGAGCTGTGGATATTGTTTACCTGGACTTCAGTAAGGCCTTTGGCACTGTCTCCCATAAAGTCCTCTTAGAGAAGCTGTTGAAGTATGGACTGGATGAGCAGATGGTGAGGTGGATTGAAAACTGGCTGGACAGCTGAGCCCAGAGTGTGGTGATCAATGACATGAAGTCTAGCTGGATGCCAATAACTAGCATTGTACCCCAGGGGTCAATACTACATCCAATCCTGTTTAATTACTTCATTAATGATCTTGATGAGGCGCAGAGTGTGCCCTTAGCAAGTGTATGGATGACACAAATCTGGGAGGAGTGGCTGATATACCAGAGGGTCATGCAGCTGTCCAGAGGGATCTCAACAGGCTGGAGAAGTGGGCAGACAGGAACCTCATGAAGTTCAGCGAAGGGAAATGCAAAGTCCTGCACCTGGGGAGAAACAACCCCATGCACCAGTACAGGCTAGGGGCTGCCTGTCTGGAAAATGGCTTTGCAGAAGAGGACCTAGGGGTCTTGGTGAATACCAAGTTGAACATGAGCCAGCAATGTGCCCTTGTAGCAAGGAAGGCTAATGGTATCCTGGGCTGTGTTAGGAGGAGTGTTGCCAGCAGGTTAAAGGAGGTGATTCTTCCTCTCTATTTAGCATTGGTGAGGCCACATCTGGAGTACTGGTTCCTGTTCTGGGCTCCCCAGTACAAGAGAGACATGGACATACTGGAGAGAGTCCAACAAAGGTCCATGAAGATAATTACAGGACTGGAGCATCTCTCCTATGAGGAAAGGCTGAGAGAGCTGGGACTGTTTAGCCTAGAGAAGAGAAAGCTTGGGGGGATCTTACTAATATGTATAAATACCTAAAGGAAGGGTGCAAAGGAGATGGAGCCAGGCTCTTTTCAGTGGTGCCCAGTGACAGGATCAGAGGTGGTGGGCACAAACTGAAACACAGGAGGTTCTGTCTGAACATCAGGAAACACTTTTTCCCTCTGAGGGTGACTGAGCACTGGCACAGGTTGCCCAGAGAGGTTGTGGAGTCTCCATCCTTGGAGATGGTACTCGGAAACCATCTGCACATGGTCCTGGGCAACCAGTTCTAGGTGGCCTTGCTTGAGCAGAGGGGTTGGACCAGAAGACCTCCACAAGTCTCTTCCAACTTCAACCAACCTGTGGTTCTGTGATTCCGTGGTCTTTCCATTTAAATTAGTGGACAATGAGAGGTGTCCCGTCCCCCGTCCCCCCGCCAAGAGATCACCATCAGTACCCTAACAGGCTGCTACAGTAACTTCAGAAGCTTCCCTTGCTTTGAGGATGTTCATCTCCCAGCTCCTGCTCTAAGGTTGGAATCACTATGAAGCACTGGCATAAAAAAAAGTAGTTACATCACCATGTGGTGCAAACTCACTGCACCAAGGTCTGTGATTAATATTTGCTCCTTTTAACTGTGGAAAACATGCTGCTTATAATCTGTCTTTAGGCATATGTTCTGTGATTTGAGCTTTGCTACTTTCAGGTGAAGTAGGAATACAGGTAGACTTCTGTTTTAAGTCACTGTACACCTCCTGGTACTGCTCTAAAATATAGCTGGTTAAGATGGGAATAAAAATAATTGCAGAAAACATGAGAAAATAATGTTACTATAATTTGTTTTATCCCTATTTCAATTTCTCTGTTGGTAATGGTTGTCACTCTGCTATGTGAAAGAAAGCTTCAGGCCATTTCTGCCAAATGACCTGAAACTCCGTTCCAAGCACTGGAATGTGTTTTAAGGTAATTCTTTTGACTGAATGAAGTTACGTTTTAGAATGGATAAGTAATAAAGTGCCCCTTGGCTGTACCTGAAATAAATATCTCTATCTAGTCTTCCTACAGTATTTTTACTCCAGGTTTCTCTTCTTTTGCCATCTACTTGTTAAGGTTTTAGCTATCTGCCTTCCATCTGTTAGAGAAATTTTACCAATAATCAACACTGTTTAATTCCTCAGTCTCTCAGCACTCAGGAACAGTTCTTTCTGTCAGGGACTCCATCCTTCACTAGATAGCCATTTGGCCTAGCCAGAACAGAGATAAATGCCTCTACTGCCTACCTACTAAAGACAGTCCACTTATCCCATGAATCTCTTGAGTTATGACTGAAATGGTTTATTACCGATTTCACTACTTACTAGCTTTAAGGTCTGTATTGCAAGCTTTACTGAAATACAGTAATGAAGTTATTTACCTGCAAAACTTGCTTGTGCTCTGGAGGTCTCATGGTCACCAGTCCTTCTGGATCACAAAGGAACAGAAATCTTTCCTTGTGTTGCTATTCGAAGGTTAAACATAAATCAGAAATACATCAATATGTCATAGTACTGCTTTCCCTCATCAACCATAGTATAGGAAACTTAGAGAACTGTGCCAAAATACTAGAAGGTAAGACCATGGCAATCAGAGTCTCCCAGTAAAAGAAAAAAGCTACAAGGTCTTTGTATGTCCTAGCTCATTGAAATGGACCTTTTCCTCTGTCCATCTTCAACAGGCTTTGGCTCTCATTTGTCTGCTATGGTCACAAAAAGTCTCTGGCAAAGCCAGGTCTCCAAAGAACCCATCTAGTGCTTCAGGTGCAAAGCCTCTCTTTAAGGTAGTTTAGATCAGAACAACGCTGTGTGCAGTGATGTTAAATGCTTTAAGGACAACAACAATAAACCAATGAAAATTGCTTCCTTTTCTAAAAGATAAAGCTTTGTTTTTCGTGTGCCTTGATGAAACAGTCAGTTCAAACTGCATTTGCCTCAAACCAGTAACAAAATGCTTTATACAATATGGTTATGATTTATCAAGGATTTGTATTTCTTTGCCTCCTAGAACAGAGGCCCAACAACCGTATCACTGAAATGAGCTAGATGGTTTCTGCTTGATTAGTGACTATATTCCCATGGCAAAATACCAAGAGGCAAATAAATCAGTTTTTCTTCAAGCAAGATCGCACTAATACCAATAGGAGGTTTGCCAGATGAAGTATCATGTTTTGGCTACACACACACACACACACACACACAAACTTCGATGCATAATCTGACTGAAAGACCACTCAGATGAGAAAACTTTTTACTGGTGTCACTGGCCTTTGTTCCCGGCTCTCCAAGAACATTCTTTTCTTATATTTTGTATTTAATCACTATGAACTAAAAGATTTCAGTTAAGCATTTGATTTCATCTATCGCCAAGCAAAAATAGCCAATAAACTTATTGTTGCTTGTAAACATTGTGCTTGATATTTTCTATGAAATTCTGTGGGAAATCTAATGCACATAATGAGTCACTTTGTGTATAATCGATATCACTCATGAGGCCAAAACTCTAGGAATAGAGTAGTTTTCAATTCATTTCAATCTCTGCTGCACTTCTCAATTTTATATCATTAATTTAGTTTGGAATTGGAGAAACAAGATGCTTCAACAGCTTCTGAAAGTCAGTCATGACCAAACAGTCCTTAGCCTCTCTGTTCAAACTGGCAATATGTTAGGTAGCAAAAAGTTTGTTTTTAAAGTTAAATAAAGCCACCAACTCATTTTACGGATGGCTATTACGTTTTGTGTTAGCCTTAACCTCTATTTAAGCTGTGACTTAAAGGATAGTCTCTTTGGCAGCATGCATATTCCTGAACTGCTGCTGTTATGTGCCTTAAAGAGGCTTGTCCTGGTTTCAGCTGGGATAGAGTTGATTGTCTTCCTAGTAGCTGGTATAGTGCTATGTTTTTGAGTTTGGTATGAGAAGAATGTTGATAACACACTGATATTTTCAATTGTTGCTAAGTAATGTTTAGTCTGAAGTCAAGGATTTTTCAGCTTCTCATGCCCAGCCAGCAAGAAGGCTGGAGGGGCACAAGAAGTTGGCACAGGACACAGCCAGGGCAGCTGACCCAAAGTGGCCAACGGTGTATTCCATACCGTGGGACGTCACATCTAGTATAGGAACTGGGGGGAGTGGGGGTGGGGGGATTGCCACTCAGGGACTAGCTGGGTGTCGATTGGCAGGGGGTGAGCAATTGCACTGTGCATCATTTGTATATTCCATTCCTTTTATTATTACTGTTGTCATTTTATTAGTGTTATCATTATCATTATTAGTTTCTTCTTTTCTGTTCTATTAAACTGTTTTTATCTCAACCTACGAGTTTTACTTCTTTTCCTGATTTTCTCCTCCATCTGGGTGGGAGGGGAAGTGGGTGAGTGGCTGCGTGGTGTTTAGTTGCTGGCTGGGGTTAAACCATGACAGAAAGACAGGAATGAAATGCAATTGGATTTGAGGTCTAGACTCACAAAATCTGTACATGGGATGGTGAGATGCAGTTATTTCTCACCCTTTTTAGAACAATTCTGTGGGGAAGATATTCATCCTCAGTGTAAAATGTGAGAAGGAAGTCACAAGATACAGAAAATACAGCACTTCTAAGGCACTGTAGCCATATTTTTGAATGTAAATACTTGGCTTTTTTTCCCAAAAATGAAGATATATTTTATATTTTAATCATTCATTTGTTGAAACAATTGTTAGGAATGCAGAGTGCAATTACTATTCCCAAGACTACACTAATTTCAAGGTGCCCTCCTGTCCCTTCTCTAGAGGCAACAAACCCAGAGCCTGTTTCAGACTTGCCTGAAATTTGGGGACAGGGATAATGTCATGCCCACCACCATACTGCTTTCAGCTCTGATGACAGAGCAACATTCAAGTATGCCTTCATCTTCCCATCATGTACAGCCATTGTCTGCCTACGTATTTCCATAACAGCTGGTTAATCTTTTTTCTACTCTGGGCCTGCTATGTCTTACATAGATAGGTTGTTTGCATTCCAGTGTGTCCACGTCTTCTAGGTATTTCACACGTATTTAAGCACTATTCCCCATAGATAATGTTAAAGTAGGCTCTTTTAGTCTTTTGCAGTTTTTTCATCATCCAACTGCAAGAGCTTGGTTTCCCAGTCATGATATCAGTGGAAAAAATTGTGTTGCTCTATTCCTCAGCCTACTGCCTGCTGCTTTGTCCCCGTGCTGCAGTATTAGTGCAGCATGTGAGCCTGTTCTTGAATACAGGCTCATGGAAGCAAGAACATTAGGAGCAGCAATGCTTTTACAGCTTCTGTGTCTTTTTGGCTATTATTGCTGGCTGTTAATATCTGAAAATAAAATGATCGTGTATAGAAATTTTTTTTATTACAATTAGTGATGCACCTGTTGAGGAGGCATTTATAAACTGTGAGTAACTGGATTGGCTTTTATCCTCTTCTTCCTCTCCACAGATGTCCAAATCTGTAGCAACCAGTATGGAACAAGTTAACTTCAGAAAAACAGTTGGATTTTCCCCTCCATTGATACTTTTTTACTTCTGTTATAATCTAATAGATTGTAACATCTACACAGATAATTTCTCATTAATACATAAATGAAGTTAAAGCCTGAAGCAAACTACCAATTAGCTTTGTCCGTATCTATAATTTTTATTGAAATTAGTCCTCCAAATATATTTTTGTGTCGCTTTTTCTGTTATACGCTTCTTGTCAAGAGAACAGCACAGAAACCATTTCCACGTCCAAACAATTTATTCTGGAGGTGACCTAATCACTAACAACTTGTTATTAGCCTACATGCTGTCATTTGCTTTTAATGCAATAAATTTCAGGAGCCACATTTTAATTTCCATAGGGTCAAATGCCAGTTTGTACTGTGAATAACCATAGATGGGAAGTATGTATCCACTCTTAAGCTTTTCAAGGCAAATCAGCCTTAGGAGTCAATTGACAGAAAGATGGTTAAACTGTCCAGGATAAATAAACCTGAGGACTTTATTAATTTGATATAATGTAATGGTTTTGCTCTTTATTTTTACATAGTCCCTTTCATTAGCCTGATGAATTGGGATCTATTGGGATCTATGCATAGTCATGGAGTAAGAGCGCTCTAAGTAAGCCAAAGCCTCACTGGAGAATAATCAAATCTCTCTTCACAAAAATCTGCTTACTTTTGATAAAGAGTCTTTTATTTGGAAAAAACTGCCATGAGATGACCTTTCAGCACCTTTTCCTCTCTTTCCCTCTTTATTTTGTTTTTGATTCATTGATAGAACTTCCTTTGTAGTTTGTGGACAGGAAGGGTAGAAAAAGGAATAAAGGGAACTCAATTTAGGTAAATCTATGGGGAATGCTTGACAAAGTGGACAAGGATACTTGGTCACTGGGAACTGTGTACAAGGCAGAGCAGAAGAGGCACGCACACCATGACTTCTGTTTATTTGGGGTTAAGGTTTCATTTTGTAACATTCTGTCACGACCTAGACTGGACAGACCAGGGAGTCGTGTTTAATTTTAAATTCCCTCATGCTAAATTAAGGTGAAACGACACCAAGTGATTAGTTAAAGATTTTATTCATGACAGAAGCAAACTGAAGTGGGGAGGCGTGGTAGTAGGTGGCAGGGTTTCTCACAACAGGAATTGGCATAAGACTACTTCTGTAAACTGTGTAACCATATACATCAATTCAAGGAATAAGGAGTTCCCTCCCGTTGAGTCACAAGGTTCAGAGCAGACCCCCTTGCTTTCCAGACTCCTCCTCAGAGAAGGGTCTAGGGGTGGCTGGATCCACTCTTAGTCTCAGACTTGGTCAACAGTTTATATCTTGAAACAGATGAGGTGTAGGGATTGTGGAAAAGGAAAGAGAGAAGACAGAGAGAGAGAAAGGAAGAGAGAAAGATTTCACCGGTCCTGGGTCCAGTGTTGGTTCAGTCAGCCGAGGGGTCCAGTCCCAGTGGGCTTGCACACCCCGGGCTTCAGCTGGTGTCCTTTTATCATCCTTGCCCCTCCTTCGGGCAGGCACCGGAACTTACCAGGTTAATGAGCAGTTTGTGGAGTAACTTCTCCTTCCCTGCAGACCGTGGCCACTGTTTGATCTTTGTGTCAGAACAGCTTATCAGAACAGGGAGCTGCGCACCCTCCAGCACGCCCTCCCCCTCCTGTTGCTGATGTCTGAGCTGATGGGCTTTTCACCTGGGGGTCCTTGTTGTGCAGGGTTTGTCTTTAAGCAGAACTTGCCCCACCACAATGTTTGAGACATTAACTCTTTCAGTCTCTCACACATTCTCACTGTACATTCCCTCATTCCTTCCCTCACATGAGCACCATGGCTTTGCAGCATGCTCAGCCTCCATCTCTTCTTTGTGCCCTACCATGACTCCACTCGTCTTTTGCCTCCAGGATTTCAGCAACAGTTTCCAACAGGGTCCAATGATGTGGTGACAGAGTTTGGGATGGGCCATGGTAGTGATGGGATGCCACATGGGTAGTACCTTTGCAGTCCCAGAAAGATTTAGTGTGGAGACCTGCAGTGGTCCCCACACACCTGGAATTATCTTATTTCCTAAATAGCTGCTTGCCTGGTCTGTAGGAGCAATAGTGGTTGTTGGCTTAGCTCAACTTTCCCTGCAGGTCATGCAGCCTGGAAGAGGTTTCAAGAGGGTCACAGCAAGCATTAAACAAGTGAATCAGGTATCCTACCCAAAACACATATTTTAAATAAAAATAACAAATTTCAAGGTAAAAAATATGTAACTACTAGATGATACTTTTAAAATCATTCAATATTTTTTGTAAAGCTTTACAGTTGGTAAAGTTATCAACTGTATTGGGTTAAGGAGGAAAGTCAGTTATAGTTGTGACTTTTTGAGGTTGGAAACACTTCAATAGTACAGCGAAAAAGTTAGAAAAACAGTTTGGGAGATAAAGGTGATGGTGGAAAGTCTGATAAGAATGAAACAAAGGTAAAAGATTATCATTCTGAAGTAGTTGCAGCTTGTAAATGGAAGTGTTGCCTCTCAAACTGGCATTCAAAACAGAGAGAACTGAGAGTGAACATCTTGTCACGGACCCACCAGAAAACTCTCAGGTCCATACCTTAAAAGATAATTAGGTCAGGAGCTTCCATTGATTTCCCATTTATACACCCTAAAACTTCTGTGCCTAATTTGCTACAAGAAAAGCTCAGCATGCTGAGGAGTCTGCAGGAAATGACTCTAATTAGAGTTTTGAAGAAATGTTAGAGCTGTGCTGAGATGCTGCTTTTGTGCACCAAGCACAACAGTACATTAAAAAACCCCATATTTGCTTTGGCTAATATTTCTAAGCAATTAAAAAAATATAAATGTTAATACCTTCTTTAAATATATCAGTTGAATCTAAATGTAAACATTGCAGTAACAGGCAAACACTGAATATGAGCAATCATATAACAAATATAATGGATACATTTTTTTGGAAGTTTCTTTGCAGATTTTTTACCTAGTTTTTATAATGTAGGGGTAGTTTGTATGTGATTTCTAGTATAAATTATCTTTCTTACAGAGTTTCATGAAGGTAGATTTGGAAATGCTTTTCTGTATTTGGATTATGAAGAAAGCATAATGGATCTGCAATGTTCATAGGTCCCCTGAATCAGTTGTATGGCATCAAAAAGGATACAGTCTTCATGGTAGAAACTGCTTTTATTATGAAGAGTTTGGTACTGTTGTCTAACAAGTTACTATCCAAATCTAAGTTTTTAAATTTAAAAAAATCCTTCTGATGTCTTATTCTTTTGGTTTAAACAAATATTGATATTGTTCTTTCATAATTTTATGATTTAAAAAATAATAAATAATTTAAAAAATCTAATAAAATTATCCATGATCCCTAATGTTGCCACAAGAAAAGGACTGTTTGATGTAAAATACACTTATTTACACTACTGTTTATCAACTTATAATGGCACTCTTTACTCTATACACTTTAGCTGTCATAAACCAATGAATTTTCTGAGTTATTTTCATGTCTTAATGACAAAACAATGAAAAAGAGCCCCAAAATGTCAAATAGATTTACCAGAAATAATGCCTTTAGAATACTTATGCCTTAGAACAGTAAAGACTTGCAAAGCTGCTAAATTAATATGTCCACGTACATCTACACATCTGTGTCTGCATCTGGATTTCCTTTTTTAAATGAAAACTGAATTTGGATCCTTGGTCTTGCTGACTGAAACTGTGTTAAACTACCAGGAAATAGAATCCTGAATATTGATCCTTCCACGATATCCTGCCTAAAAGATCTTTTCAGCTATCAGTTTGGCCATATAAACAGTTCAAATAATCTGGAAGGCACCATTTTGCAGGCCTTGAGATGGCTTCTAGATCATATTAATTTGACATGATTCATGAAAGCATCTTTTTGGTCCCTCATACCCTGGCAGAAAGTTAAGGTGAGGCTGAGCTCATGGGTAGAAAATTGCATTCACAGCCCCTGTGAACAGCAAAGATTAGGGAAGGGGGCCATAGTGTGTCACAAACAAAGCACATGGATGTGATGGATACCCAGGTACCCAGAGTCAGGCCTCAGGGGACATGGATCCCTCCCCTTCTGGCCTGTAAATTCTCTCTCTCTCTGAGGAGAGTAGCACAGACAGCAGATGCTACATTGACTCTTGGATGTTTACTGAACTCTGAATTTGCTCTCATCTTTTCTTTCTAAACAATCCCACTCAGATCTGTTCCACATCCAAACCCCTTATCTGAAGCAATTTCCCCTCTTGGCATTTATCATGCAGTGAAGGAAAGCATCTTTGTCAGCTAGAGGTCTCCTCCACTAGTACACAGATCTCTGTGGTCCCAGTCTCCTGCATCCATATGGCAGGTGCCTCCAAATGCCCCTTCCCTGGGACACTCCTGGATCAGCCTCCACCAGCTCAGCTGACAGTTTTGAATGTGGCATCTCAGCATACTCCAAGGAAGAGTTTTCCCAGGAGGTTTATTTCTGGCTCTAATCAAGATGAAGGCTTTGGAAGATAAATTCTCAGACACAATTCCAAAGTAGAAAGGTCATAGTCCTTGCCTCATTTCCCAGAAGACTAGACATCTGGAGATGCTGAAACAGAGAATAAATCTAATCTTTAGTTTTAATAGCAAAAAATACCAAGTGGCTGATGGTGTTACTTCATTTTTTTTCCCCAAATAGCTACTGTGGTGAATTTTCCAAAGCCAGAGGTACAATGCCAAGTTAAGACTTTCAGACCTTTCCCATATTTTCAGATTGGGTGTATGGAATATCTGGGACTAATACACCACAGCCTCTGTAGTACCTAAAATAAATTTTAAAACTTTAAGCTTATATATTTACAAACTTTAAAATTGTATAAACTTTATTAAGTTCTGTGGGGTTTTTAATTTTTATTTAAATACATATTTCCCAGATTGATACTTGCACCTTTGACCATGAACAGAGATCATGGTGAATGCCTTTGAGACAGACTTCGGTTTCACTCAAGACTTTGTAAGGAAGAACTGCACAGTAAAACTGCCTGCAAACCCTATATGAATCTGGAGTATAAGAGTAAGAAGTGTTCAACAAACCACCCAAAGGGAAGTAATTCGTCTAGAATTTGTCAAGCTAACTCTCATCAAAAGAGGAAGAAATAACAACCATAGAGAGATCAGTCCAGTTTTGATCAATCTCTCATTGTGTCCAAAGAATATGTGATTGGGAAAACCATTGCACTGAACAGAAACTACCCAACTTTTATATTTTTAGAGCATGCTAAGTAATGTGATTCTGTAAAAACACCTATAAAATTCCTCTAAGAAATGTGCCTGAAGGAAATGCTCTTCAGTTTTAAATGCACCTAAAATCTGTCCTACAAAGAAAAAGAACTAAATGCATGGAGGGAAGAGCAACATGGAAAGATTGCAACATGGAATATGTGGGAGGAAAGATCAGAAGTCAGGCTATGCAGATTGTTGTAAAGGTAGCTTCAGCAGCAGAAAGTTACCTCAGGTTACCTCAAGCTGGTTACCTCAAAATACGTGTGATCATTTTATGTTTCTTCCAACCCAGGAAGATGTTTTGTTCTGTATTTTACATTAGAATGTTGACAATCCTTAGATTTTCACCTGCAGTTCCTGG
The DNA here is from genome assembly GCF_000737465.1 of Haliaeetus leucocephalus. NCBI lineage: Eukaryota > Metazoa > Chordata > Aves > Accipitriformes > Accipitridae > Haliaeetus > Haliaeetus leucocephalus. The sequence continues at coordinate 3,391,746 of NW_010972436.1, forward strand.
TTCATAGATGCTGAGAAGCAGAAATTTAAAAAGAGCTTTCTATTCCTATCCTTGGTTTAATTGCTTTGTTGGGGGCCAAAGGAGCGTTACTACATGGAGCACTATAGACATTTATCTACACGCAGGATCACGCTGAAGATGTGTGTCTTGGCAGAGACCTACATGGCAGAAGCAGCTAGCTGGCCCCACATGGTACCCTTACCCATAGGAGCTCTTTGGAATGGGACTTGTCTCTGCTGCAGCCCTTCACCATCCACACAGCTGCAGCTAGACATGTAAACAGATGCTTTGATGGGAAGTAATTTTAAAAGTCTTCATTTCAAAATTTAGCTTCAAGGAGGAAGCTTTAGGTTAGATATCTCTAAGGTTAGATAATGATTAAGTCTTGAGAGCTAAGCTGCTTCATTTTATTCCAATTTAGGATGCAGTTGACACTGATAAAGTTGGAATTTATTATGGAATATGTGCTGATATTTTTAGAATACATAAGCTTATTGTTGTAATGATTACTGAATGATTCAACTACAGCTGATACTTAAATTGCAGGACCAAGACTAACTGGTTGATCTGATGGTCTCAGATGGATAGTAAATCAGTCATCTAAAATCTGCAGCAACTCCTTCTAATATTGTTACCTGGATCTGCAGATCTTTTCACATATTACTTATAAGAAGTAAGATAAATTCTCTGTGGAATAACCAAACATTCTCAGCCCACAAAGTGGGCAATGGTATACAGATACAGTTGTTATTTACGGGGCACTGAACAAAAAATTCTGGAAATAAGGATTTTCTGTTGTTTCTACTGCCACTTCTGCTATTCATTCCTCCTGTGTCTGTCTCATGAATACCATTATCACTTTTCTGTCAGAAGGCTCAGAGAGGCTCATTTAAACTAGGAATGACAGTTGCAATTAGCCTGCTGTTTATATTGAGCAGAGACCTGACCAAACCAGGAGTATCTCCACCCTAAGCTCTTCCCTTTGCTGATCTCCTCTCTGCTCTCCTACAGCAAAAAACTTCCAGCAGTATTTCCATGGTTGTTCTGCCAGGAGATTCTTTCTGCCTTTACAAATACCTGTTGAAACAATGTTTTTGCCCTTTTTAGTTTTGTTTTAAATTACTGCACCATATGTCCAGCTTGGCTTTGCTTGAAGTCTTATTTCTTTATTTTGGTATGTTCTGCTTTTGCTGTTCAACTGGGAGATTGGGTTTCTGCATCTCATTTTTCCTCTAATCTTTACCCAATATACACACAACAGCTTTTGTTCATGACCACGGTAACATTATTAACAAAAGCACTAGCATCTTCACTAATGCATTCGTAGATCTTTACAATGGAAAACCCTCCCTGTATTACTGACATTTTAAAATGAATTCTTTTCTATAGAAATTTTCATCTCTTTCAAAGTGTTTTGCCCGGATTACTTTGTTATCTCACATTATTTGCTAGCTACCCAGCTATCCCACCACAAAAATCAGAATAAATTGATTTTTCATTGTAATGGTTTAAAGACACTTTTGATAGAACAGCATTATCAAGTCATAATGTCTGAAAGCCAGCCTAACATCGCATAAACATTTCAAAATAAATTAATTTCTGCTAAATTACATTCTTGTGAGCAAATAAGCATTTTCCCAGTGTTAAGGACAGAAAATTGAAAAACATTATCCAAGACCACACCTTGTATCTGTGATAGAGAGAGTCAAAATCTTTCCCCCACGTGTTCATATACCCATAGGACATCACCAACTCCTAATGCTGATGAATTATATTTTAAAAGCAGTGGTTTATACATAAGAAGCCTGTAGAAACAAGAACAAAAATATTTAACTGAGCTAAGTCCCAAAGTATTTCTGAGAGCAAGAAGTAGCTAGTTTACATCTATGGCAATGAATGTATGCCTACTCTGAACTTTTTACTTGGAAAAGGAGCAGAATTTTCCAAATGCTGCAACACAAGCACGTCTAATGGACTACTTCCTTTGCTTATTGATGAAGTATACTCAGGGGACTGCAGTCTTTATAATAATTAATTAACTACTTTAATACTCCCTGGATATTATCAGAGACCTGCCTTCCAAAGGCAAAATGGCCCTTGTGAACTAGCGGTTGCACAAGCTTGTAAAACTTACAAAACCACTGATTTCAGCTTTAAAAATCTTTGGACAAAAATCAAAACTATCCTGAAAGCACAGATAAAAATCTAAGCCTCTCTGTTCTCTGCTTTGTGCTCTAACTAGAGTTAAGGTCCTTACTCTTTTTCTGGTCTCATGCACCTGGTCTTTACCAGCCATAAAACAAATCTCCAGTAAAGGTCTCATCTTCAGGTTCTGTTAACTTTAAAAAGCCCACCTTCACTGCAGAAGCTAGCTGTGGACAGACACCTGAAATCACATAACTGAAGAAAACTCTGGCAGCAGATCTTTATTAGAGACATGCTGTCAGGAAACAGAAGGCGATGGCAGGGTGGCTCAGAGTCAAAGCAAGGAACTGGTCTTTCTTCCACTAGCTTTTTTGTTTACCAGGCTCCTTAGGTGCCTTGGCAGGATTGCGGGGTATGAAGAACACAGGCTGTTGATTCCTCTGTGTGTATGTGGGCATAAATCCTGCCCCTTGCAATGATAACACTAACAGAGGTTTTGTAGCATTCTGGAAAAAATTCAGGATGAACCTTGTACAGGAAACATGAATGATTGCATGGCCCTCATATGAGCTTTCTCCTTTCAGGCAGTGGCTGGGCCCTGGCTATTAATCTGTACTGATGCAGAAGCAAGTTTCATCAGGTATCTACACACTTCTAACCCTTGAGTATATTTTAAAGCTGCTGAAAGTATAAATGTCAGTCTTCCATCAAGCACAGATTGCTCCAGTTCATTTGTGTATAACTGCCTACGGTCTCCCCAGGTCACAACAGAAATTTGTAAGACAAGGGGTTTTTTTACTGTGTTCAGTGAAAAGTTACACAAATCAGTGCCATATTCTGTACTGTCCCCTACTGTAGGGACCATGATATTTTACAAGTGCTTATCCAAATGTTTCTGTGAAGATGCTCTTCTTGAGTTAATTATATGCAGGCTTTACTGTCACTGTGCTTTTATAACTTCAGTGTCTCCTAGGGTGGGAGACCTGTAAAAGTAGTGCCTGAGCTGTATTTTTATCAGTTTTAATTCATATTTTTCTAATGTATTTCCAAGGTTGATGAGGTTTTTCTCTACAAGCAACAGCCATGGGCCTGTTTGGCTCTGCCCCGCTGAGGGCCCCGTCCTCAGGGCACAAGGGTCTCCCGGCCGGGCCCACACAGCTTGCAGGGCCCGTGCTGCCCTGGAGACATTTTGGCCCTGTCTCAGATTTGTTATGAAGTTGTTCTTTGGAGTCCAAAGTGAGCTTGTTGTAAGGAATTTTTTGGCAACGTGCTGTCAAGGCCCTGAGCACATCCCCCTCTGGAGCTGGCTGCAGGGCAGGGCCTGCTCAGCGCTGATGCAGCCCAGGGTGACCCTGTTCTTCTGTGAGCTGGGGAGAGGCTCCTAGACGTGTGGTGGGGAGGCTTTGGCCGGGCCAACCCCCGACCCACGGGGGCTGCTCTCAGCTGAGGCCCCACTGGTGGCATCCCTGAGCTCCAGCCCCGCCAAGTCGCAGTCAGGCCTGGGCCCAGGCACACCTGTGGGCTGATGTCCCAGCCTGGCCTCGGCCCATCCACAGGGAGGTTCCTGATGGCCAGGGCTGTGGCAGCCCTGGCTGCCTTCCTACCTCCCTGCTCCTCTGCTGGGGCAGTGGGACAGGGCCTGGCTGTGAGGGCCTGCCCTGCCCTGCCCTCCCAGGGAGGCCCCACGGAGCCATCAGGCCTCGGAGCCACCAGCCCATGCAGAACCCTGACATGTACACTCAAAGGAACAAGTATAAATGGACGTGGAGAGAAAAACTGTTGGTGTGTGAGACCTCGTAGCCTTAGAAAAATAAGCTGTAAGCATGCCCCCCAGGGTTCCATGGTCTTTTCCTCCAGCGTTCCATAGAAAAGATGGGGATTTCTCTGTTAGGTTCATAAATTCTGCTTATCTACAGTAAATCTGGGCAATTTTAGCAGCTTCTCTCCACTTTAGCTGCATTTTCTAAGCCCTTAATCACAAGCTGGGATCAAAATGCTAGGAGTCAGGAAACCTGTGTGCTATTCCAGGGCTTGCTACTTCAGCACCTCATTTCTGCCACATAAAAATGGGATACTTCTACAAACCTCATTTGTAAAGCATATTAGACTGTGCAAAAGCAAAGAGCTATATAAGAGTTTAGTAATAGCATTATAACCCCATGCTGCTCTGTTCTTATAATCTCAGGGGATAGAGGATGCTCAGTCCCTTGTGCTTAGTTCTGCCTCTTTCAATCCTAGTAAATGCTGGATCCAGCTTATGGGCTAATGAAAGCCACATGCATCTCAAATGTACAGTTCCAGAGCGCATTTCTGCTAGCCAAGCCCAACGGATTTCTCTTCTCTCCTCCTCAGGTATTTCCAGACTCCTGGAGTCTTTGAAGTTACTGAGAAATTTCCTTTACACTCTAAAATACAGAGGAATGAGAAAACTACCCTTCTACCTTTTACATAAAAAAGAAGGAAACAAAGTTGTCATTAACAAATTTTATTTATAAACTAAATGATGATATGCCAACATTGCCTACAGTCCTAGGTAATCTCTTTCTTCTCTCCTAAGACCCACAGGACTATAGCAGGACCCCTGCTATAAACTAAGACAAATGTGCTTAGAAAGAGAAAGCATGTTCTCTTTCATTAGGCTGAAAATGGGAAAGAATAATGACTTAGGATGAATTAAGATAAATTCCTAAGTGTATTTCTCCAAGTCAATCATGGAGAAAATTAAGAAGAAAAAAATACCCAAAGCAATAGAAGGGACTATGTAGCCAAATATACTTCAATATGGTGGCTCCTGTATCCAAAGGATGAACACTGATAGCAGACTATCTCCTATGATCAATAAATGTTCACAAACAAACTAACTTACAGGCTTTGTTGACAGAAACTTTTCCTTCAGAGCTGTTTGTGTGGGAAGAAGTAAAATGAAATTTTTATACTCAGTTTCCTTCTTTTTTCAGTTTGAGGCTCAGCTTGTGAACAGATGAAAGCCAAGCACAGCTAAGGCAAGAAGGACTCTTGTATCCCTTTTCCCCATGATATCTATGATTAATAAGCTTCAAAGTGTACAAAACACTCCCTAGAGAAAAGTTTTACATAGAAGTAGGTTTTAAATTTTCCTGATGAGAAGTTAGGGAAAGTTCATATAATGACTTTTAGTGTCATTTAAAAAAAAAAAAGATAAAATGTTAATATGTAAATTGACAAGGAAAGGAAATAGTCTATTTCAGAAGTTGCATATTTCCAATTCTAATATGTTTACAAGGAAAGCATTAGAATATGGAAGTATTCAGTCAGTAAAACAGCCCTTTTTGTATTTATAACTTTAATTTTCTAAGATTCTCACTAATCTAGCAGAAAATAAATTGGTGAAGAAAATTGACTTGAATGAATGGACTGAAACTCATCTACTTTGCAGATTATGTGCCTTAGAAGCATATACAGAGAGCTTTAACATGTGCCTGATAAACTGTAAAGGGGTAATTAGTGTTCCATGTTTTCAGTAGTTCTTTGGTCATTACTTAGCTCAAATGTGTTCCAAACTTAAGGCTTCCTAATTTTAATCGAAGACAAACTGATTAAGTCTTTTCTTTGTCAGTGTGCTGACAGAATGCCTGAAACAACTCTAAGAGTTCCTGTTTACCTCAGAGGTCTGTTAACTCTGGAAACTAGTGGTATGCCAGTAGTATGCCCCAGGAACATTATCCTTGGGATCATTTTTTGTTTTTAAAGATTAACATGGAGAGTGATCTCATAAGGATGAAAACAGTCATGTAGGATCCCTAAAAGTATATAAAAAGTAGTGAAGAGAGGACTTATGCCACTTCCCAGTGACAGAAATCTCCAGTGTGCCAAATCCTGAAATGTCTCCTTTTTCTGTTAGGATGCTAAAATCCTGAGTGTGAACAGTTAGCTTTCAACATGTTTAAATCTCCCTCAATGATACTTCTGATAGGAAACCTATTTGCTTTTAATAGGAGCAATATCTGTGGTGTGTGGAAAATTTAGGAGTATAACATGCAGTGACAACTGAAATTTAGCTATACTTGTTTAATTGATTTTTAATGCTACATGCTTCTCAAAAAAATAACCAGTTACCTTCTAAGAAATTATTTAATGGTGCTGGATATTAATTTTGGTACCACCATCAAAATGCAAGAAAAATCAGGAGACTTCCCTTAGAGTGAAGTTTAGCTTGTATTGAATACATATTATATCAGCTTTCTTTCTTTCTGCTGTTCTCTAACACTGACTGAGTCAAATACCAAAACAAATGAAAATATCAGAGACAATACTGGTCTTTGTGAAGACTATAGGAACATTATCTGTCATGGAAGGAAGTAAAAAAACCTCTCCAAATACCAGTGCTGCAGAATGGAATTTGAGTGAAGATGGAGGAGAAACATTCGAATCATCTTATTATTATAGACACCTAATGATTCTGTCCTCACCCCCATAGATATCCAAAAAGCTGTTATTTTGAAGATAGTGTCTGTATTTCCGTAACATACTGACCTCTGAGAATCTGGCTTATCACAAGCTCAAGATAAAAGTCTGCTCTCTTCTAAACCAGTTCAAGAGATTGGACATGAATTAACAAATAACAGTACTTTCTTCATGTGCTGTAACCCTTCAGTGTAAAGTTGTGTAAAATTCTCCATCGGCTGCAATTTATGTGGCCTCAGGTGTGATCATTCTTTCTGTGGAACAGCAATGTAAATAGACTGGTTCTGAGTATTTTTTCATGAGATATTTAAATAACAGGAAGCAGAAATAGATACTGAAGAGTGATCAATTTGTGAAGGCATTTCTGTATGTAGAAAATTAGTCGAAAATTAGACTTTCCTGCCCCAACTGCTACTGTTCATAGAAATGAATAGGCTACACCTGTATCCCATGCAGAAATAACGTCAATATTATTTTTAACAAGGAGGCTAAGCAGAATGTCAACATTCAGCTTAATTAATGTCAGTTAATTACAGTTACATAGCTCTTCATTTTGTAGTATTTGAGCACTCAGGTGACCCCATCAAAACAGCTCATTCAATGACAGCTTAGTACTTCCTTCAATTTGGAGCCTGAGTAGAGGTTCTGAGAAGACGTAGAGAAAGGGAAAACAATTATGGTTACAATACAGGGGTGTGACATTCAACATCTGCTGAACATGAAGGCTCTATTTGGTCACCTGAATATAGCCGCCTACTTCTTACTTTGAGACACGCCAATGAATCTGAGACATGAGCACAGGGCTGGCAGATACAACAGAGGACTTACAGGATGCCTTTCAGGGGCAATAGCTGATGGTCAGGTTGGAGCATTTCAAACATGTCTAGACCCCTCCCTTTGTATAAACAAGTGATTCCTACCCTGTCTCTCTCCTTCCCGTTATCTCAAATTCTGCCCGCTGATGCCCAAGGAACATGGGAGTCTGTGCTTGAACCCAGAACTGAACTGAACCCAGAACTGCCTCTCCATAAGTTTTTTGGCATTTGAAAAAAATGAAAAAAATAAAAAAATAAAAAAACTGAAGAGCATAAATTTTGAAAAAAAAATCAATTTGAAAGTTATAAAACCTCAACATTTATTTTCAAAACTGTTCTTGTGTGTAGTCTGCATTCTTTACTTTTCTTCTGATTTTTGGTTTATTATTTTTAATCTGGTTTCCTAAGGAAGTGAGGCTTGTACAATCATATGGACTTCCCATCTGTCTGACTCCCCAGCTGTCAAATAAGTAAAATTTCCATGCCATCTGAAAAGTTTCACTGCAATCAGTGGCTTTGTAAAGAAGAACTAATTGGTGCCCTCTCTGAGGGACCAGGAAGAGGAACGCACTGTTATCTTTTCTGCCAGGCACTAACCCACAGTCAGTTACTACATACAAACAGTACAAAGCTACTTCCAGACACCCTGCAGACTGTACTGACTCTTGGCCAGCCAGCAGGCTAGAAAAGGCAGCTAGATGACACAAAAGGAGCCAAAGCATCAGAAGGTGCTACAGACCAAAGAACTGAGGGAACTGGGGACAAAGCAGAGGTACAGAAGAGACAGGTATGCGAAACGCTGGGACTGGAACAAAGGGCCATCGTGTGGGAAGAACCACAGTTATTCCAACAAAGTGGAGGGGACATAAGGTCTTTATCAGTTTTGTTGTTCATAGTGTAACTATTCTTACAACCTGTCAGTAGTAACAGTATAACCTAATGTGAAATCTCTATGCTATTCTATTCTAGTTATAGGGTGCTATTATTCACAATCTAAAAGACTAAAACGTTGTGAACTAATGTTACACACATCAAGACAAATGACACTAACCGCTAGATACCCACTTGAGTACATCAAGGGTAATGTGTTTTGGCACAAATATACTTATGGACACTCAGCTCATGAATTAGTGCTATAAGAGACCTGTGGATATTTGCACATGTGGAGGCATTCACAAGAAGAGCTCAGTGGGTTGACTCCACCCCATCAGGAAGAATATTTTTCTGAACTCAAGGCTGACACAATTGACCTAATGAGTTTTAAACTAGGACAAGAGGAATATGAAAGACAGATGATCTCTTAGAACATTTTTACAATACAGAAAAAATCTCCAGTGAAAGGAGATAAAGGAAAAATAGACAAAGAAACTCTACAAGATGAAAGGATGAGAAAGAAACTAATAATAGAAGAAACAGTCAGATAAACTATACTTACAGAGATGGGACTGTACCACGATCTGTCCAGGAAGCTGAATGAGATCAATAAGAATCAGCTGAGAAATTCGTACATAAATTTGAAGAACATAGATAAGAGCTGGAGGGTTGAAGAACATGAAAATGGATATTGTAAAGGATAAAAGATACATGGAAGAATAATAATAATAATGAAAGGAATAGTTATTACAGAGAGCAAACTTCAGAAAATAAAGGTAAAGGTGGATTAGCATTGCATATTACTGCTATGATAGACAATATTTAGAAAAAGGTATTACATAGATAAAACAATTTTTTGTGTGTGTGTGCAAAAATCAATTTAGGGAAGTGTTGTTAAGAAAGGATCTCCTGGGGACATATGAGGTGTCTGGTTCTAATTATAGATAGATCTAGCTATAGTGCTAATATAGAAAGATAACTGCCACTGCAAAGTATTTCATTAAAGGAAGCTCTAAACTTTCAGACACAAATTGGAGAAAAAAGTACTACTAACAACACTAAGTTCCAGATATATCCTGAACATTATAGACCACAGATTTCATTTTCAGTTACTGAGTCAATGTTCAGTGGTGTTATTTTAAGCTATGTTTTATTAAGTGAGGATGATTATAAACAGTCATAGAAGTATATGGATACAGGGAAAGTTGCCAAATATCAAGCTATACTAGATTTGTGAATGGAATTAAAACAAGTAACAAGAGGTTCTTTAGCAATTTAGATTTAAAAGGAGTGAAAGAGGAATTCTCTCCATGTAGGATGGCATAGGATAAACAGTAGTCTATGAACCCAGAATAAGTGAATGCTTTACCTGAGTTTCAGTGGGCAGAAGGGCAAAGGATGGGATGAAGCCTAGGAGTAAGAAAGGGAACAAGCACTCACAGGGTGGAAGAACAAGTTCTGGAATCCACTGTGCCTATGCCAGTGTGACTGGATAAACTCCAGCCTAGAATTTGGAAGACTACAGTAAAAACATAGATTTGACAGCAAAGATTTTAAAGAAATCTACCAAGTCAGAGCTGTAGCACATATCTGGTGAAGAACAAATGCAGTAGCTGTTTTTAAGAAGAGGATAAAGTGATTTGGGCACCTTTATCTAGTTCCAATATCATACATTGCTTTAAAACACAGTTTGGAAGCAAGGTTAATTGAAGACATGGAGTTAAAGTGAAAAATCATTTAAATCCAAGATAATGATGTCAGTGATATGGTAACTTACATTATAGATACATATTGGCATCTTATTTGTCTGAGGGAAGTTTTTGCTAAGGTGTTCAGATGGAACACCTTCTTGGGTAAACTGGAGAAGATAGGTGTTAGTACAAGAAATGGGAGATGAGAAGGAACTGTCTTACTAGGGGCTTTTAGATGGCAAACTGATTGCATCAGAATGACATTTTTCCCATGGAAAATTCTCTCCATTAGGGATTTTCATCCAGCTCTGCACTTCATGGCAGATTTGCTTCCAACTTAATGGGAGTAGAATTGAGTATTCCAGGCATAATTTTATCCAGGATGATGAACTGAAAAAGTAAAAACTCAGAGAGCAGTGGCAGCAATAAACAACAACAAGCCATTTCCTCACTGTATTTTTCATATGTTACTTTTAAGTATATACATGCTTGGTACTTCTTTGTTCAGCTCAACCTGACCAATTGCAGCAGAATACTATAACCTCATTAGCAAATTAACCTCCACTATAAAAATGATTGTATTGCAGATACAGGAGGTCAGGACTATCTGCTGCAAATGGTCATGTCCTGGCTCTGCCTGCATGCCCAGATGCTTAAGAATCAGCCAGACCCAGATCTCAAAGCTATCTGGACATGTTTGCACATGACTGGAGACATCTACTAAATTGTGTCTTTCAGATGGACTTGATCAAACAGACACAGCTTGACATGTATATGGCAACATGGTTTCCAGATTGAGACTTGCTCATGCTCCGTGGCTGTCCATGCCTGAGCATGTGAATAGGCCCAACACTGGTGACTGATCACAGGGATATTTATTCGGCTTCTGGAGCAGTCATGCTGAAAGTTGCAGGTGAAGGCCAGCTTTAAACCTGCTGTGGGTATTCAGCACTTCTCCTTCCAATTAATAAAGGAGCAAGAAAATTGTCGTAAGTGGGAGCTTAGTGCTTTAACTTAGCTGTTGTTTTTGTTTATCATTACAGATAAACTTCACTTTTCTGAAGCTGATGAATGATGTGTAGGAGAAGTTTCAGCTTCCCAAACAAGCTCCCACCACCATTTTGGCTGTTTGTAGTTGGTAAGTTTGTGACTCATTACCAGAGCCACATGATTTTGTTTTTTCTCAGGCTGAATAATTTTTTGTCCTCCTCCAACCTCCCAAGAACTTTCAAGATAGAGGCATATACACACATGAATATTCATGACCCCTTTGGGAAACATTTATGCAAATAGATATCCACTGCTATGAATGCTTTTGAAAATGAGAACAAAGAGTTCTAAGTGCGAAAGAAAATTTGCATTTTGGTTTCAATAAATAGGTGTGGATTTTTTTTCTGAGTATTCAATCAATTTGACAAACTAAGACTGAGTAGAGCCCTATTGCCTAAATACCATGTAGGGAAAGATTTGCATATTCTGGTTCATGGTGTGCTGGTAGACCACAGTGAAGGTAAATGGTGAATTATGAAATCATCATTGCATTGTAGTGACTTCAGTCAAAAGGGCTGAAAAGGGTTCATAGAGTTTAGTGAGGAAATTCGGAGGGTTAACAGCCATCCACTGATGCAAAATGGTTAGAAACCCCTGGCATGATAGAAACTGGGAAAAGGGGTAACTTGGAGTGTTTAAAAAGAAAAACCCCTCTAGTATCGTCTTTGCGATTCCTGAAACTCAAAGAGACTAACTGCAGTTAGACAATGCTGATTTCCTACCTGTCCCTCACAGGTCAACTCTGCTTTTTGTAAAGCAGCTTTTATGAAAAGTCATTAGACTTTCTCCTTTGAAGCTCTCCATATCCAAGCTTCAGCACAAAGCCCTGTGGCAGTGACACATACAACCCTGGTGTGTGTTGCCCCTTATCCTCCTGCTGGGCACTTGCCAGGGAAGTCTGGCTTCAGCTTCTCTACCATCTCCCAACAGGTAGTTGAGGACATCAGTGAGATCCTCTTGTAGTCTCCTCCTTTTAAGGCTGAAGGAAACTAGTTCTCTCAGCCTCTTCTCTTATGTCATATGCTCCAGCTAATAAACTTGGTGGCCCTCCCTCAGACTTGCTAAAGTATGTCCATGTCTCTTTTGTATTGGGGAGCCCAAAACTGGACAAAACACTCCAGATGTGGTCTCATCTGTGCTGAACAGATAGGAAAACCAACCCCTTCAACTTGCTTGTTACAGCCTTGCCTATGCAGTTGTGCAGTATGCAGTTATTCTTCAGTGTCTCCACTAATCTATGCTTTAAATCATCATTGGTATCACTGAGTACAAAAGGTAAACTTTCAAAATTACCAGGTATCCCACAAAGCAGAGATATGCCTGCTAAATATCTCTGAGGTAACTCATTAACACAAAACCCATGAAGTATTTGCACAGCAAAGGACCTATAATGTCTTATTTACAGAGAAAAATCCATGGACTTGAAAGAAACATTATTTCATCTAATCAAATCTTTTCATAACTGTTTCCTGAATGAAATTATTCCCCTCTCCCAAGAAAAAAAAATCAAACCCCAAACCAGGAAACTTCTTATTTAAATGAATTTCCATGAAAAAAATCATTTTTAGGAAAAATTAGGAAAAAAATCTTTCTATGTCCTTTATGTTTTTTTCTTTTTCTTTTTTTTTTTCATGCTTTTTCACACTTTGGACCACTGAAAGAAGAAGAAGAAGAATGGTATATAAAAACTCCAAAAAGACCAAAATACATTCATTCACTTTCTAACTGAGAAAGAACTGGAAAAGCATTTAAATTTAAGGAATTTTTAACAACTGCTTTACGGTTCACATAATCAATTTTGTTTGCCACCGTACCATGAGAACACCAATTAAAATTTTACTTTTCCTTTTTATTCTGTTTTAATTATAGCTCATCTGCTATTTGCATACTTCTTCATTAGTTCTTCCAGCATAAGCATATGCAGGCATAGTTGGTCTTCAGAAGCATAACCTCAAAGGTACCTCTGGAAATAGCATTGCTAACTAGTTGGTGGTTTTGCTTTACAGTGGTAAAAAAAGACCAAGTCAAATCTTTGGGAAGCAGCAGGCGTATATGCTATCCTGAACTTCCTTCTTCTGATCCTAGGCAGCTATAGAATACAGGAAAGATTTATGCCAGTTGACCATGCTTTTATTATCTGAAAAAAAAAAGACAATAGTTAAATTGTGGCCTTCCATTGGTAAAATGTCTTCCATCCACACACCTTAATGAATTCAATTATTAAAAATAGTTTTAAAAGCACTTATATTAAATATTCATGACTAATAATTAATGCTTAACTTTTGACTCTTCTGCTGTAAATACCACTCTAGAGCCTAAACTCTCCTGGAAATCTCATTAATCTGGCAGAGGAGGATAAAATCACTGTGAAGATGTCAGATCTTCTAAAATGTGACAGAACTTAAGCAATGCTTGACACATAGTACCTAATAAAAAGCAGACATACAAACTGCTGTGGGAGGGGGTTAACACCATACTAGTGTGAGAATTACCTCTTTTGTTTATGGTGATGAAGGGGACCATATTAGTTTCCTCTGATTCCCTTTTCACGTGAAAATGTCTGATTCAATCTTATAAATTGATTTCATATGCCTTGTGAAGCTGACAGTTCTCTCTATATTATAGCTAGGAGATTTTTATCTCATGGTTGTGTCATCCTTCAGTTTATTCCTTTGCATTTTAGCAATTTAATCTATTTTGTTAGAAAACTATGATAATGACTATACACCTCTGCATTGGATATAAATGAAAAAAAACCTTAGTGAATTGTTCAGTGAATTTGTTTTTTGGAGTACACAAGCATGAATTCATTGAGGTTAGGGAAGCTGCAGTTCCCTATTAACATCATCTCAAATGGCAAAAGTAGGATTCAGTATGATTCAGTCAGTATATTGTGACTTCACACCCTCCATTTAAATTAATGTTGAATCAAATCTTTGTTTTAAGTAGAAACTAAGCCACAGGTATGGGGCAGGGATGCTAAGATGTTCTATTTTGGAAGGCATGTGTCTTTGCATGTGAATTTTCAAACAGAGTGGATGAGGCAAGAGCTCTTATCTTGACACAAGATGCCAGGATGTGAAGACACACGTCTATGGTGCAGAACAGGCCACAGGTATATGATCTAATTTTGAATGTGTTCATGGCAGAACCAGAAAGCTCTTTCAGGAAAAAACAACTCAGACATGATTCCATAAAAACAAGGCTGAACTGCTTTAGATACTGAAGGCAGTACTTCTAGCTTCATTAAGCCATAAGAATATGAAAGACTGGATAGCACTAATTCAGCAAATGCTGGTACTCTCCATTGCAGATCTCAAAATTTGGCCAGACGAGCTTCTACCTTGGAATATGTGGTCTTCAAAAAAGAATACTATTAGATATACTCTGAATAATTCTGCATTTAATAATATTGATTTTATAATGTAGTTGATCTTGATCTACACCAGTGAAAGATAGAATATAATTTATGATGGTGCATTACAAATCAAAACACTATATTCATATTTTTATATTGGAATAGGAACAGAATTTCTTTTTTGGTAAGAACTGTACATGTGTTTGAGGCACTTGACCAAATGGACATTCTCATTAATATGACTTCTGAACTTGCTCTCATTTACAGTTCTTCCATGGCAGCTGACAGTTTCTTCAGCTTCTTCATTTGAAATGCTGCTCTAATGAATGTGGATGACACTTGTCAGTAAAAGCTGCCTATGTTTGAAATAAACCTGTCTAGAGATCAATTGCCTCACCTCATAGAGGGCTTCTGCAAATTATTTCCTTTGGATTTATTTTAGAAGGATTAGGTCCTTCCCACTGACTCCTGACACAAGCAGTGTTGGAAGGTCCATAAGCCCTAAATCAAAATGCTGTCTGAGTGGAACTTCAAAAAAAAAATTATTCAAGGCACCAGCACCTTCTGCAACTACAGGAAATGGCTTGTACGCCTTTTGTGGAAACTGTGCTCAGCTTACCTCCAGGGCTTATGTAGACCTAAGAAGTTGCAATCTTTAGTGCTGTGCTTGGTCCTCACTTGGAAACCACTGCTGCTTTTATCCTGGGATAGAAATAACAAAGACTTGTCTGAATAAAAGATTATAATTGAGACCTGTCAGGTTGTCTAGTACCTGTCTAGCTGTCTATCCCTGTGGAAAGCTTCTTATAGATAATTTCTGTGGGATTTTTTTGCTATGTGAAAAGCATTTAGAGATCTTTCAGAACTGTAGTCCTATCCAAAATATCTTTTTCCCTATTCAGAACATAAGGCCAGCACCTCTTTTTTTGCCCAAACAGCTATATCTTGAATTTTGCAGTCCCATGGTCTTTTTGGCTTTGGCATAAAACAATTCTGTCTCATGTGAAAGCTTTCAAACTGTTGCTGCAAATATCAAACTGATTGCTTGAATTACATGGCTACCTCTTTGACTTCCTGCATTGGTCTCCTGTTTTCCATTCCTCTCCTGCAGACTTAATCCCATCTGGCCTGTCGTGTCTTAGAATCTGAGTAAATAATCTCCTCCCCAAACCACTTCCACCTTCATTATGCCAAATTCTGAACTTAATTGTCTTGTATTCAAGTTTTACCACAAAAAACTTCGAGCTTTTTTCTGTGTTGTCTTTTATGTACAGGAGGGCTCTTCCACAAAATTTTGTGAACCCTCTTCAGTTTTTTACCTTTAAATCTCCCCTTCAACTCCTAACAAAATGCCTGGGGGGGGGGAGGAAGTAGAGATTTTGGCCCCAATTCATCCTGCTGACCTTTGGATAATTATTATTTAAATTAAGATACTAGTCACACTGGGTTGTCTTTACCTGTCAGTGAAGAGGAATAGTGATCACCATAGAAAGGTATTTGCTTTAATAATGCCATAGGCAATAATAACATGAGCCTAGGGCAATAAATGTGGGTATCTCACTTCAGTTCCTTGATAATTCCAGACCTTGGTAGGCAGCTGGCACATGGTGGCTACTCCATATTCATTACCATGACCATTCCACTCCAGCTTGTCCTAACTCCATCTGTCTGAATCACATTTGGTTATTGTCCTTACTAAAACTGGGTCTTTGGGCTTATCTTTGGGACTTTTCTGCAGAAGGGGCTGGGAGCTGCTCTTGAAGTAGTCCGAGTGCCAGAGATCTTCAGCAGAGTTTTGGCTCAGGATGTACACCTTAAATGACTTTTATTTTCTTGTTTTCAAATTTAATGCTTTTAAACATGTTGAAATGCTCATGAAGTTTAAGTCCTTCCCATGTTATATGAAAACATTGTAAAAAGCTAATAAATACATGTTTTGTTGTCTTGTATAACTCAGAAATGACTGACCCTATGAAAGACAACATGTGATTGAAGGAATTATTTTTCATCTCATGTGGAAATATCAAATTTTTGCTCAATTGTGGAATGAAAAAGGATATGAAGATGGATCCAAGTCTCCACTATGCTTTCAAGTTTCTATTAGTTCCAGATCTTTTATGCCCTGGATGTTTGTATGAGATCTTTGTCTGGAATTTATACTGACTAGACAGAACAAGACTAAATTAGTATTCCTTTTTGTTTGATGCATTATATGGAAATGTAGTTAAATCTTTCTTATTCTGCTGAGATACAGAAGAAAAGAATGTGATTCTCAGACAAAGACATTAAATATGTGTTTCTGTGAGAATTTTATCATGCCTGGAATTTGGGAAGGAGCTCATAGGAATGGGAGAAATGCCATGGAAACACCTGGGGTTACAATGACGTAAATGTGTAACTACACCACCATTCTACTGGAAGAAGCCTTTCTGATCAGTTTATTAAATCCTCATGCTCTACATTTATCTACTGTCCTTTTTTTTCAATTTGTTACCAACAGATTAATTCAAGACACAATTATAATCTATAGAAAAGTTATGGCTTGGTTTTGGCTGTATATCTCACTGGCTGGGATTCTTATTATTACTCCTCTGTGTTAACTTTTCTCCCCTTTTCAGTCTTTTTGGATGAAATTTTCTTGATGACTAAATATCACATTAACTTGAAGAGAAAACCTTTTTTTATGGCCAGGTGGATCAGGATTTCTCATCAATTTCATAGTAAAATATCACAGTAGATAAGGGTTTCCCCTATTAGCCAGACATTAAAGTATTTAGCCAGACTCTGAAGCTGCAGTGGCATAAGAATAATACCTGCTGTCAGTAAGTTTTTGAGATGTGCTGCACACGCTGCATTGGAAATGCCTATGCTTGTGCATACTTTTATGTTCCTGATGACACGCTTGGCAACCCAACAAATGGAAGGGTTGTGGTGTTGGTCAGTTCTTTCTCTAGACAGCAATAAGCACCAGGGGCCTTTAGTCAGTATTTGTTGTGCTTTCCACAGTACAGAAGTCACTTGATTTCTGGCATATCCACTTGCTGCAGTTTTACAACCACTTGTGCTGTTTTGGGCATTATTCAGGTCTCTAGTCCAATGATTCCTATCTCCCTAAAATTGTCTGAGCTCAGTCAGCCAAAGTGAAAGTCCAAAACTCAGAAAACAACCTATTAGTTTTAAATCCACTTGTTTTTTCTAGATGGCCAACAAGTTACATGTGGAGAGGGATAACACAGACATCAGTTCCTCTTATACCTAAGACTGGCAGTGTTTTAATTTTTGGAAATAAGTTTTAAAGCTAGGTGAATTACACAAACAGCTTCAAATTCTACCTGTGTCTTTTTCCTATTGTTTTTCCTTTGTGATCTGGTATATGAGTGAGGTCTCTTTCAGTGAGGCTTTTGCCTGTTTCTTCTGTGTGTTGTTTATGAGGTTGTTGCTGGTGAGATGCATTACTCCAGGGGTTTGCTCCATTTTGATGACCACAGCCTCCTGTTCTGAATGTGAGAACAAGACAAAGAGTGTCCGAACATGCAGAAAAATCATGACATCCCTGTAAGCATAACAGCCGCTATACATCACAAGATGGATGGCAGCTTCTTCTGGTCCATGATAGGAAAGCTAGGAAACTGTCTTATTTTCTGTAATTTAAACTATGTAATGCAAGTGGCTTTCATGATAGAGCTAAAGTTCTTCAAGGACAGCCATGACCATGTGTTGCTGTGGTAAGGTACCATTTTATGTATGTGTGCTCTTAGCACATGGCTATGTGGAGAATAAACTTTAAACATGCAAATCAACAACCTGTTCACTGATCTGAAATTAGAAATGAAGTAGGATATGAAACAAACTTATGAAGTTGGACTAAAAAAGCCTGACAACTCACAGTCCCAAAATAATTGATTTATCAGACTGCATTCTTTCCTCTATGCTGAGGGAAAATCTCCAGGAAATATACTTCTTGAGAGATCTTCCCTGTTTCTGTGTCAGAAAAGCAACAGAAATAACCTTTCTGGTGGCTTCCTCCCAGTCTCAAACTGTGCAGACAAAATTATTTAATGTCTACACTCATTGTCCCCTTTGTAGTTGGAGAAAATCTACTGTTGTTTTTTCACTCTTTTTGAACTTTGCAAAGAGTGCAGTGTCCAAAGCCATTTACTATATGTGAAAATGTGCACCTTTTTTTTTTTTTTTTTTTAGCTAATCCATTTCCTGTATTTCTGAACGTATAATGAGCTTTTTATACCTTCTGGGTGAAGACAAAAATATTCATAGAATCATATGAATCACAGAATCATAGAATGGTTTGGGTTGGAAAAGACATTAAAGATCATTTAGTTCCACCCCCCCTGCCATGGGCAGGGACACCTTCCACCAGACCAGGTTGCTCAAAGCCCCATCCAACCTGGCCTTGAACACTTCCAGGGATGGGGCATCCACAACTTCTCTGGGCAACCTGTTCCAGTGCCTCAGCACCCTCACAGTAAAGAACTTCTTCCATACATCTAATCTAAATCTACCCTCTTTCAGTTTAAAGTCATTACCCCTCATCCTATCACTACATGCCCTTGTAAAATGTCCTTCTCCGGCTTTCTTGTAGGCCCCCTTTAGGTACTGAAAGGCTGCTATAAGGTCTCCCTGGAGCCTGCTCTTCTCCATGCTGAACAACCGCAACTATCTCAGCCTGTCTTCATAGGAGAGGTGCTCCAGCCCTCTGATCATCTTTGCGGCCCTCCTCTAGACTTGCTCCAACAGGTCCATGTCCTTCTTATGTTAGGGACCCCAGAGCTGAACGTAGTACTCCCGGTGGGGTCTCACCAGAGCAGAGTAGAGGGGGAGAATCACCTCCCTTGTCCTGCTGGCCATGCTTCTTTTGATGCAGCCCAGGATATGGTATTGCAGAATATTGCAGAAACATTTGAGCCTTGATATGGCATCCTGTCTTTACCCAAAGGAAACACAAATGGTAGGATTCCAAGAAAGATATTTTTAATTATCTTTGCTTTATGAAGCTTGATTAATAAGTATGTAACTGTGGTGATCTTATTGCTATTATTTTAGACCTCTTGCTTTTCCATTGAAAGTGTTTCTTTGCAATTTGTTTCAGTACATTTATTTCATGGTGCTGGTAATGATGTTAATCAATCAGACCCCAGAAGGGAGTGGGAGAATAGCTGGTCCTACATCAAATGGTTATATATAAGAATACAGCTTCCGTCTACTGAGAAACCCGTCCCATGTCCAGGACAAAGGTACTTCATCTTACCCTTCTATTCTTCTCTTTTGAGCCCACTGTAATTATGGTGAACATTTCCATAGCTTCCATAACATGGAAAAGGCAATTACAAATAAATGAAGTTTGAGCTCAACAAGCTTTGAATAACCAAAGTTCATGAAGTAAACTGGCATAAATCTCAAAGGATTCAGCACTCACTTTGAACGTTTCCAAAATTAAATCCATTAATTAAAGTAATTTAACTTGAATTAGGAAGTTGTGCTGTGGCAATACAATTTCCAAAATGAACACAATTTAGTGGGATTACTTGGTTTAATTAGATGCTACTCTATGGCATGGTATTTATAGTAACGATGTTGGATGGCTTGGTTGAAACAATAGTTTGTTTATATGGAAGATGAGACTTTTATTCCTTTCAGAATGATCTTTTTCCAGAAAAGTTCCTAAAACAAATTGTCCTTGCCCCTTTTAATGTATGAAATGCAGCCACACTAGTCTTCTCTCTCCTTGAGCTTAGGTCCTCTAATGCACCAAAAAAGGTTGTAGTAACTTTTTATTGCATCTTACTGATACAGCATCTAATTTTTAAAATGGTAATTACAGATGAATGAAAAATCATGAATGATTTTAAATGGTGATTAGCAGCATTTATATGCCAGTGAAAAAACACTGTATGCCAAAGAAAATGAAGCTTATCTGGCCTTTCCACTTGTCTTACAAATCATCTACAAAATAATAACCACTGACAATTTAATGAAACAGTGTCAATCTTCATGATGACTGGCTGCTGTTCAAAGAAAAATGAGGAATGAGGGGATAAAAAGGTTTTATAGGAATTATCTATTCAAAAGCAAGCACAGAAGGAGGGGAAGGTGAGACAAAACAATGGAAAACACTTACACCAGCTTTTAATTAATCAACAAAACTATTATATAGCTTAGCGGACCAAAGGAATTTGGCTACATCAAAATGAAAATTAATATAATAGGTAGGAATTTACCATACAAAATGGGAACTGGTTAATATAAAATATGATGGGTTTCCTTAACAGGATCACTGAATCCCAGAGGTCATAAAAAACTACTGTGGTTTAAAAGTTTCTGTGAAATCAGATTAAATATTTCTTTCCCATCACTTTCCATCCAGTGAACATTGAAGCTTTGGGAGCTATCA
Organism: Haliaeetus leucocephalus; assembly: GCF_000737465.1. Lineage (NCBI taxonomy): Eukaryota > Metazoa > Chordata > Aves > Accipitriformes > Accipitridae > Haliaeetus > Haliaeetus leucocephalus. The sequence continues at coordinate 3,412,530 of NW_010972436.1, forward strand.
TATCCTCTGAGTCTTAAGGTTTACTAATACTAAGGGCTTTTTAAAGCTTCAGCGTTTACAAATCAAGGTGATATTTTGGCTAGAATAAACATTAGAAAGACTGTTCACTTTTCAACAATGCATCAACAGGTCATCAATTACAATGGGGAGGCAACTTCTGGCATTTGATATAGATTTTAGGAGAGTGCTACTTATATGGACAACACAATAATTATCTGATTGCAGAAATGTTGTCCCTTCCACCATGTTAATTTCTGTATCTTTATCTTTCTATTCCCAGCTACTTACTACTTTCATTCAATTTCATTCTAACTCGTCATCAGTACATTTAACCAAATGTCTGAGACTATTGAGAACCATTTCCATCACAGTCACCATTATTTTAATGGAGACCTGGAAAAGAGCACTCACTGTTGAAAAGGGAATGCTTGGCAACAAACAGATCTTTCATGTATAATGATTTCTTATGCTAAACTTAATCACTCCCTCAGAGTGTTACTGTTTCAAATAGCTCTGTGACAGAACTGTAGCAAGTGTTAAAATTTTGAAATTGCGTTATAGTTATATATTGCATATTACTGCAATAAAGACTAGAGTTCCCTAGAAATTCTAGCCAGCAGAGCGTGTATGAAAATGTCGATTTAGATATCGCCTACCAAAATGATGCAGTGCCCTTCTTGATAGTGTCCTTATAGTGATGTGTTTGTGTTGGCTTGTAAGTTTATGCGTAGGAACCATATTGAATGATTCTAAATTATTTTCATTAAAAACTTGCTCCATTTAGGACTAAATATTCTACTGATTAATCTTGAAAATTCCAGCTGAGTTCTGATTCTTTCACAGATAACCCAGGTCTGCCAGGGTAGGAGTCATCTCCACCTAACCTCAAGTATCTACATCTGAACTAGCTACCTTGGAATCCCTTTAAAGCCAACACAGACCAAACTGGTCTCATTGGACTCCAGTGTAGTGCTCCTCATCCTAAAGTGCATATCCAACTTAGGTCAGATGAGTCAAATCCTCACCTCTTTTCTAGTTCAGCCAGAAGCACCCACTTGGTGAGCCCCTAAAGAAGGTCAAATGAATTCAGGCTCTGAAACCTTTGATTCTACTCATACATGGTTGAGCGTGTATAATCCTAATGCTCCCAGTAGGTACTGTGCCTATGGAAATGCTTGGCACTTGGGAAACACCTCCGTTGATGTATAAGAAGTAACAAGTTCTGCTCATTCACCATCATAAGAAGTGACTAAGAAGGAAGTAACTTTGAACCTACTAATGATCAAATCTGTTGAGTAACAAATTTTGGCATTTACATAATCACTTTCCATGAGACCTTGAACTGAAGGAACAGCAGGAGAAAAAAATCACTGGAAAGAGGACTGTGAATAATTTATTTTTTTTTAGTTCTTTTTCATCTTTTTTCTTTTTTTTTTCTTTGCAGCACTTATCAGGCTGATAAAGTGAATAAGAATTACCATTCCAACAATCATAGCAAAGAGAAATTAGCATCAGATGAGATGTTTGACTTAGATTCTCAAACATTCTGTCAAAACTGAACTAATAAAATATTGGAAGGCTATCTAAACACAGGCTATGACCTCATTCTTCACAGAGATCGAGCGTTTTATTGTTGCTTCCTTCATCTGGAGGTATACCAAATGCTGTAGACATGTTTGTCCAATAATTCAAGCATCAGCCTCTTTTAACACTGGCCAGCACTTAGCTGGTCTGTGTAGGAGGCTGAGCAGGTTTCTTGGGCAGAATTTTCCTGATTTCAGAGGACCAGCATAGATCCATGCATCTGCTTCTAACATTTGCTGATTTTCATTAGCATTTTATTTCTCAGTGCAGTAATTTACATATATCTTTATTTCATCTAGCTGCTTTTGAGCCATGTCTCATCATGTAAATTTTGAGCCTGTTCTCCAAGCCCTTCTCAGGGCTTAGTTTCAGCTAAAACCTTTAGAAATCATATTCTAAATTCCATTATCCAGATTGCTGATGAAAATATCAACCAGTTGTGACTCCAGTTTGTACCTTTGTGGAGCCTCACATGAGACAGTCTTCCATTTTGACATCAAACTCTGCTACAAACTGCTCTCTGTGCATCTGTTTTATGACTGTTCAATTCAGACCTCTTTACTGCAACACCAGCACCTCTTCTTAGGTTCAAATGTATAATGTCTGTTACTGCCACCTTTCCTGCTAAGCTATTTACCCTGTAAAGAAAGAAACTGGTTTGACAGTGTTTGTTTTTGACAAACACATTTAAGCTCTTGATTTACCACCTTATTATCCTCTAAGTGCTCGTAACTCGATTGGTTAACAATTCCATTTAATCAGATGACTAGCTGGCAGAGAATATTTTGCTCTCAAAAGGTTTTCAGGGTGGCATCTAATTATGCCAACAAAATCCTATCATAAGTACATCACTGTCTGCATGGATTGAAGCACAGGTGTCCCACAGGTCATGCTGGAACTAGACCAACTACTACTGAATAAGCTGCTCTGGAAGTGGCCCCAATACAGAGCTATATAATAACATGGCAATTCTGACCTCAGGGCAGCTGCTGACAGCTCTGATGGATGCCTTGCTGCATCATGCAGATATACCTGTTTTCTGGAAACTTGTTCAGGGATCTCCAGCTTGATTGTTGCATACTGGAGAATCTGCTCCCCTGAGTCCAGCAAGAGCACTGGTCCACAGCCCTGACCATGCAAGGAGGCCACATCAAGAAGCATACACAAATCAGAAAATTAAAAATACAATAGAATAGTGTAGCGACAGGAGCTGGCCAATGCAAGAGCAGTCACAGCAGCTGCTTCTTAGACATGGTCTATGTGAGCAGAAACAGTTTCAAACCACAGAACACCACAGAAGGATGCACTCACAGTTCAGCACAGATTCCAGCACATCATACTCTATGTAGGAAGACCAGTTTGGTGACAAAAATATTCTCTTGTGGTCAAGAAATCTATAGAACCCAGAGGAAAAAAGACAAATAACCAAATTAACTCCAAAATATTTTCAAGTCATTCAGTTTCCTTAGGTGATGGTAGTATTGATAGCTGATGATGTACCACACCAAACACAAGCATCTGAAAATTACCCTGGTTATCTGCTATGGCCTGAAAGTAGTTACTTAGGCATCATGACACATTTCCCAGCAAGGTTAACAAGGGAAATTCCCAGGGCTGACAGATTTTTAATGGAAAGTATCTGTTTCTGAATACAGCTAATTTCAGCATCCCAGAGGAATGTTAACAAAACATCTGCCTTTTTTCCCTGTGGACAGAGTATTTTTACTAGTATTTTATTACAAGCCTTCCTTTCCATATGCTAAAATATGATCTATGTCTTAAAGAGGATTTTCTGTTTTCCTTGCTGCCAAAGAACTTACAAAGCTTTGCAGGTATGCAACAGGAAGGTAAAGTACTAATAGCTTGTTTATTATGCACATAGTAGATTCCTAAGGTTTCCTTTTGCACATATGTTTTGCTTGTATTTCTGAATGCTACCTGAATAAAAAGGACATGGTTTCATACGTTTTAGAAGAGGAACACATTTTAAAGATATTTGTAGAATCCATAAAGTATTGACTGTTGTGTATTGCAGACCTTCATGCTATGCATCCTGAGAATGGATCTCACGTGAACCTCTCTGTGTCATTAGGTGGCACTACAGAGTAATTCTGACAGTTTTAAGATTTGCTACAGCTCAAAAGGGACATTTTTGATTATCTAATCTGACTTCCTACATACTGTAGGCAACAGAAATCCAACAAGGAGTTCATGCCTCACTCCAAAACTGTGCTTCCACAAGAGCATATTTTTAGATATAGGTTTTGACCTCAAGGAAAATTAAAACAAACATATAATACCACAACTCCCTAATTTCCCTTTCAGGTAACATAAAACAGTTTGTGTCCCAGAGCTTAATCTCTCTGTTAAATAATTTGGACCCTTTAGACAAAATTATGATAAAATACCTGTTTAAATTCAGACTAAGCAAAAGGATGTATGTTCCTAGCACTGCACTAAACCAGACCAGCACTGAATTCAGCATGACAGTGAATTCTCATTAAGTGTCTCCTTATGGCAGCACCAGTCTTAGAAAGAAGCACTTGCCTTTTATGAATACTGGTACTGTGATGCCCCTGCACTTCAATTCCATATAAACCACTTTTACTTTTGACTGACTTTATCATCTCCAGCCTGTCCTTTCTGCTAACAGCCTATTTTCTATTGGCTGTATAGAAGGTTGCGGCATGTCAATTTTTTAATTTAATTCCTCCACGTGTGACTGTACACAATTTCCACTGTTCGCAGTGGCATCAGGCAGTGACTTCATGCTTTCCACCGAGAGCTCTGAAGCTTCATACTAAAAAGCAGATGAAGTTGTGTATATGCTTCTATCGATCGCTGTTTAGCAACAGGGCCTGGACTGCATTACAAGAGGGAAAGGTGTGTGCTAAACCCTCTTCAGTTTTGTGGTAAATTGAGACCTTCCTGTCTTTACTGCCACTCTCCAACAAACACTTCTTGTGGAAGCAGGCTAGGAGTGCTTATGGATACAGCTGTAGTAGGAGATCTGAAGAGTTTGTTCCTTGGGTACCAGGTGACAAAGCAGTGGGAGACCACAGGCTCCAAAGCTGAACTACCTCCAGCCCCAGCCTCAGGTTACGGCCTGAGCCAACCTTGGTGTCCAGATCTCAGAAACACTTCAGGAAATGGCTTTTGGGTGGAACAATGACCTAAAGGCATTTGCTGGTGTGAGCAGAAAAAAGACTTGACTTTATCAGTTCCTCCTGTACACAAGAAAGAGAGATTTGGTGTATCTACAGATAAACAAGATCTATGAGTGAAATCTGACTCCATCATAAATCAGTTCTTCCTATATCGAGATAAGCTGTAAAAACAGTCAAAATAAGTAGTCAATATTTTACAATATACATGTTTTTTTAAAAAGTTTAAAAGCTGTTTCAAAGTGGAAAAATCAAGGTATTCCATTCTGGAATGGTAAAATCCAGAATATTTCAAGAGTATTTTTTCTTTTTTTCAACCAGAAATTAATTTTGGTGTCTCCCACCCAGCCTTATTTTTTTTCCTGAATATTTTAGGGCTTTCAGGCTGGGTTAATCAGCTTTTATGACCTTCTCATATACAAAGTGAGGAATTGTCTTTGATTCTCTGTCCAGAAGAGATGAGAGGGGTTCCTCCCCCTGGAGATTAGCAAGTAAAATCAAAAGATCTCAAGTTAGACATTTCATTTCTTCCTGTGCAATTTCCAGAGCCACAGTCTATTTTTGTATGAAGTCCCTGTGGGTATCTATGAGCCAAGCAAACACACATTCAGAGCTTGCTTATCGTCAGTAATGAAGTAAAGGTCAATCTTTATATAAAGCCAGTGCTTGTGACTGTCAGGAAGAAAAAAGGCTTGTATTGTTTAGCATCAAAAGTAAGGGATGGCAAATAAGCATGTATGCTACAAACAAACACTCTTTCTTTCACTTGAATTAAAAATGCAGAACTTTTGAGAGCCAAATCAGACTCTCTGTTTTGTCTCTATGGTATCTAGTTTCTGGTAAAGAACCCCAACCAAGACTCTGATACCTTCCGGACAGTTCCACTCACAGAAAGAAAATGCAGCTGGTGGACTGGAGGAAGTAGCTGTCAGCATTTCTCAAGGAATTAAGGCTGACAGCATAGCAGGAGAAAAATCAAGACTGGCAAAAAAAAGAGCTCATCCAGAGCACCCTTGTGATACAGAATCCTATAGTGACCCAGCACATTTACTGTTTTCATTAATGACCCTGGACCCATTAGAAATGAGGGAATAAAATTGGCTGATGACACAAGGTGGAAGATACTAGGAATATAGATGAACATCAGAGTATCCTGCTGCAAGAACTAGATGACTCAGAGGGCAAAAATAATAGAAATGAAATTAAATGTAACAATGCTACATGCAATGCCATGAATTTAAGAGTAAAAGTTTTTGCTGTAAGTGGGAGAAGCTCATTAGTTGGAAACAGCAAACAGAAAAAGATCAAGATACATGAGTTTACCACAAGATAATCAACAGTCATAAATGTGATGTAGTAAAAAAAAGCAAACATGATATTAGGATGTATCAAGAGAGGACTTTCTAGTAAAGCCAGAGAAGTGATGGCATATACAATTTCAAAAGCAGAAGGCTGGATGGGAAAAAAGGCAGAGAAAATGTGAATATTGAAAATTATAAGCTCACAATAATGAAATCAGGTCTGCAAGGAAAATTGAGTCAAAACCCACTGATGGAAATGGGAGTCATTCCACTGAACTCAGTGGAAGATGGGTGGATCTCCAGACTTGTGGATGTGGCCTCAAAAAAAGGCTCCTGTTGTTTGTTTTAGCACCTATAATTCATCAAGCAATAGAAAAATGTAGAACAAAAGATCACTAATACTTCCCTAGCATATTGACTGACCTTTATGCCTACTTCTGCTATTTATATTGGCAGTGAAGTATGCAGAACAAAAGTAGACAGGAAAACTTCTGATTTGTAGGAAAACCCTTTTAAAAATTGTGATTCTGTTGAAGTGACCTCTTATCTTAGCTCTTCAACTTAAAATTTACCTGGCAATTTTCCATTTGTAAATGGGGAAGTTGTTTGGTTTTTATTTTACTATAAATTGCTGTATTGGTCAGGTAAACAGTTGCTAGGATGAAATAGAAAATCATTGGCAGTCCTACTTTCCTGGGACAGAACAGAGCACAGTACATTCTTTTCAAGCAAAGACTGATGGAGTAATCTATGAAAGTGTAAAGAAATTAATAATCATTATTCCATATTGCCATGCTCTACTTGCCCTTTACAAAGATATCAAGCAGAAAGTAAAAAATCAGAAAGCCAGAAAGCTCATTATTCTAATCATGCTAATTAATAGCTACTAGTACCACTACAACTTTTCATTAATTTCTAGGTGACTAAGGTCATCATGACTTTTACCTAAAATACTTGTGTTTCAGTGTAAGTTTCAGCCAGTGATGTTAAGTAGCAACCATGGTTTCATTGAAGAGAAATATCAGAGTGAACATCCCTAAAACTTTCCTTTCCCTTTTTGCTATTTTAATATGAATCCCACCATTTTTAAGCTGTTGGTATTTGCATTTGAAAACTGAGTTAGGTGATACACATCTTTTCTTATTTCCAACTTCTTCCACAGCAGATCAGGCACTTCATTGTAGTGAGCAATCTGAGCACTGCAGTTGTGAACTGAGCCCTCTTAACTGCTACTGCACTTTATGACTTTGGCTATATAGACAGTAAGGGAAAAAAGTGCCTCCAGAGTCTGGAGGCTGTAAGAGGTGAGTGTCGAAGGCAGACTGGAAAGCAGGTAAGCAGATCAATGGCTGACTGAAAAGCAGAGCAAAGGCTGAATGAATTACTTCGAGAAACATACAGGGCCATAGGGAGTGATCTGATAGGCTATAAGGATGGATGAGGAGGAAAGGAAGAACAAAAGGAAATTATATCTCTTTATATCTAGCTTTAAGAAATGTCTTAGTCCCCTCTTAAAGTTATCTAGCCTTATGTAGAATTACTGTAGATTTAACAGGGGTGGATAAAGAAAAGGCTCCTATCTAGTCACATGAGAGAGAATGTTATACGCAGAACAATCAGCTTTAGGCCTATATGATGTACAATCTGAGAAACCCTGTTGCACTCTCAGCAAGCCAGGCTGTTCTTATTCCTACAGGGTGTTAACATTTGGCCTTGAAATGTGTCTGAGTGGCTTATAGTTTAATTGCTCTAATTTGCACATTTAATTCTGAAAGAATTATTCATTGCAAATCTCTCTCTCTCTAGGGCTGTCAGTCCTGTCCTTCCATTTAATGAATATACAATATTAATATAGCTGCAACTTTCTCTGCTCTCATGAGATTTCAATAGATTATGTAAGTATTTTCATGTGAATTTCCTTTTATAAGCAGTTCTAAACAACTGTTTAGATCTAGGTGAATAATACACAATAAGTCATTTATTGTGGAATTTAACCTTCTATACAAATGGGTAGTAGGCTGTAATTTCCTCAAACATTCACTTTCAAAAATAGTCATGCAGTATTTGATATGAATGTATATATTCTGGGTCTCTATCAGATAGCCAAAATGCTGGTTTGTGTCTAAGCTACAAGCCATTCAAGCTTCTGTTTTGCTTTGGATGTATGTCAAATTTCTGGTATGAATGTTTACAGGTTTGAAGCTCACTTTCCTTGTATGTGCTCCAGCCAGACCTTGTCAGTTGAATCCCTAAGTAATATTGCAGACAGGAGGTTATATTGGTAAGCATGTTCAGAGAGAGTGCATAAAAGTAGTCAGAGCACAACAGAAAGAGCAGTCCCTAATCCACCCACCAGCATTCTCACAGCTCCTCCTTTTACCACAGTTCCTTTGATTAATGGCCAAACCATACTCGTGCAAAAGTTTAGAGGCTTAAGGCTTTTATTTTTTTCTTTCTTGAATTCTTCTCTAATTTACAACACTGGAAGTCCAAAAGAATTTCAAAACTTTCAGCACAGTTTTTTGATACCCACATCTGTGTAATACACAGAAGCCACAGACTCCTGTCTCTATGTAATAAAATTTATGAGCTCACATATAATTAAGGGAAACCCAAAAGAGACCTTGCTTAAAAATAACTTATTCTTCTAAATGTCAATACACATTGTCACTAAAACTGAATATTTAGAAAGGATTTTTTTTTAAAAACGGCATTCACTTTATAATGAATATATTAGTCAAGTTTTTTCTACACATTGATTTGTCTGTCCTAATAAGACATTATTATTAGGATTCATGTGCTAAGACCACCATCTCTCAGAAATTTACAGTATACTGATTTTGCATGAGTCAGCCTATGAAGGAGCTGAAGAGCTTCATTCAGATGCTGAATATCTGACTCCAGGACAGGATCCTGCCTGTGTTTTAGCAGTCTTTTAAAAATTATTTGTCACTTTGAAACAGGCTCTTTCCTTCTTGTATCTATAGATCTAGGCAGCTAGTGAAAAACTCAATGTGTTTGAAAAAGAAGCACTTAGAATAAGCTAGATTTAAAACTATACACATTGTATTGTCGCGATGTTCAGTGTGTCCCTAGCTCCTTTGTTAATAGAAATATTTTTTAGTAACTAGTTGAATATGCACAATCTGGCAATTTTGTTACCTAAATGAAAAAACAGAGCTGAAGTCTTTTCAGTTGTTCTTGGGATGAAACATGTAAAAATTAACCAGCATTGTTGCAATTCTGTGGAAGGTTTCCATTCTTGCTCCAAGATCCCAGGTGGAAATGTAGGAAACTCAGCCCAGCTGCTCTGTATCTATCTAATTCCCTGTACCTTGTCATGTCATTGTTTAAGGGCCTGGACATTTCCTGCCTGGCTTAGGGTGGTTTTTAGAAGGCAGCTGCATATAACAACAGCCCTCTCCTGGGGCTACATTTAAGCTGCTGCAGAGATCCCTTTTCATTATAGTATTAAAATAGTGCTTTGCCTACTTTGACAGCAAGAAATTCTGCAAGCTATCTCCTTTGCAATGTACTTGTTCAAATTTTTGTGCTGCTGTTCTGAAACTTAACGTCATTCATATTAGGCATCTTAGAGAATTTATTTTTTTCTTTTTCTTTGTTTTAAATGATATTTTTCTTGGACTCTGATGTCAAAATATATCAGTATAGCTAAAAATCAGTACTTTAAATGTACCGGGAAGGCAGAGGTGTTTTCAGGCTAAGTGACTGCTGCAATTTCTTATACTGAGTCCTCAGTCATCTTGTATCAACACAGATACCACAAAAATGCTTTATAGATTGGGTCTTCTGTATTCTTCCAAAAACATTATTTTGCTGCAGCAGACCAAATAATATCTGCCAGAGGATATGGTGTGATTCATGTTGGCTGAACTGAAACTGAGGAAGTGGATTTTTAGTGATAAATGAGAATGAAATAGAGGCAGCTTATAAACACATTCACAGGTGATATTGTAAGGACCAAATGAGATAGATTGGATTAGCAGAGATAGTAAAGGACATCAGACTTCTCAAAATGTGAAAGGAGGCATAAATTATTGTTCTCTTACAAATCTGTTCTAAGGCATCCAACTACAGTACCAGAGAAATGCTTCAGCAGTAGGCTGGGCTCGCTCTCTGGGTTTGGTCCCAGCTCCCATGCTCTCTTCCAGCTCACCTTGTGGGGTCCCTGGACTTCAGGACTCTGCCAAGGGCACTTGTCGCCTTTTTAGCCTCCTCCATGCTGCAAGCTAGAGGCTGGTGCATGGCCTTGCTCTGGGGATACCTTGGCTCATGTTTGCTGTCCCTTCTGCCTCTTCCTTTTCACTCCTAATATTGAGAAGCCACCTGTGAGACTGTAAGTGTTTAGCTAGCAGCAAAATTTTCCCAGACAGCTCCATTTTCTGCCCAGATACTGCCCGCCCATCCTGAGCTAGCAGTGGTGTTCTCAGTGTGCAGTGGCATGTCCATGCAGTGCCAGAGCAGTGCCTGGGGAGTTGTATGCAAAGCCATGGTCTGAACTGAAGCCAGTTAAGTAAGGTGATGGAAGTAGGGATAAAGCCAGGAGAGCACATGAAATACCTTGGGACAAAAGTATCTCCAGTAAGGCAAAACTACACAGCAAAGCTGAAGGAAGCGACCTCTACTATGGGTGGGGATGAGGCAGATGAGCATAAAAGAG
>NW_010972436.1:3423269-3447700 GCF_000737465.1 Haliaeetus leucocephalus
ATGAGCATAAAAGAGAGGATTTCTGGTTCTGATTATGCAGCTGCAGGCAGACAGCTAATGCCACTTCATGTCCTCATTCCTTGCAAGTGCCATGCAAAGTTTGGACCGTGAGTGGTGGAAGACTAATGTGAATGAGAATGAGTTGCATTTTTAAACTTGAGCTGATGACTAAGGAAAAGAAGAAAGAGTCAGTCAGGATTATAGCTTAGCAAAGAGGCATGCATGTCTTGGAAAATGCTGTGCTTTGCAGCTGTTGCACTGAAGGGCAGTGAGGAAGGGTGCAAATATTTGCATTTGGCATTTTTCCCAGAAGCTTCTCCAAAAAAACCCGTAGCTGAATGAAAGGAAAGACTTTCACCAGGATGGTGATATTCAGCATCTTGACAGCACATTCTTGGCACTAAGGTGCAGGTAGCACTTTGAGCTGTAGGAAAGCTCGGTTTCCCTGAAGCCTCGTTTGCTGAGGATCTTGTAACTGTTCCCCTGCTCCTGGCTGCCGGGGCTTCAACAACCAACACGCTGGGGAGGTTCCTGGAAGGATCTATCTCCCCACCCAGGTCACAACCAAGCATTACAGCCAAACTGCTCCCTGGAGGTCTGTGTTTTGTTTGGTTTAAGGTGCACTGAACACCAAAGCCTTTATTTATTTATTTATTTTAAACAAGCTAAAGAAGAGATCTCTCCTGTGCTGGGTGGCTGTGACAAGGGGGTTAATACTAGCAACGTTGCCCCAGGCCACTGGTCAGAAATTAAACTGAACTACACCAAATGTCACCTGGTGACCTGGTTATGATGGAAGGTGTGGAATGGAAAGTTCATTTTTTCTTCACGCAAACTATAGTATGCTTTTCTTTTCTCTGAGCAGTTCTTTTGCTGGACTTAGATCCTAAAGGGCTGTGACTCAACAAGGGGGCTGCGGCTCAACAAGGGCGCTGCGAGAAGACGAAAAATTCAAGAAGAAATTAAAGTTTGAAGTTCACTCACCTTAGCTTTAGCTTTAGAAGCTAAGGGTACTAGGAAAAAAAATGGGAGAAACAGAATAGGGAGAAAGCTATGGAATACAAAGGAATTGTAATTCCACAAATGAAAAACTAAATTAAAAGTCTCCATTTCTACTCCAATTTGAATTCATATGGTGACAAAACTTGTTCTTAATAATAAAAATATTCTGATATGACTAGAAGGGAAATTCTCCACTGCTGAATAAAGCATCCTGTTTTTCAGTTGTCATCACAGCTTCCTGAACAAAACACTAAGAAAATACTTATGTTTGAGACTTGATGTTTAAAAGCTACATTATTGTGCTATTGGTATCAATGAAGAAAAAGAATTATATTTTTATTCCTTTAGTTGCTTTCTCCTCCCCAGTCATTCTGTCCACAATTGCAATGCACCCCTCCAAAATTCAGGTCCCTCTGAAGCAACCGGGGCTTGTCTTCCTCCGTTCTTGTTCCGCTGCTGCTGACGGATATGAGGGCCATTCACAAACTGCTGGCAAAGCATATATGAATGAAGAATATGAAACTTTTGCCAGACGCTGCATTTCCAGATCAGTTGACTATTCCAGTATTTCACTAAGACCAACTAGCCTGCACAGCATCATTCACAGAAAAGGAAGTCTGAGCACATTCACCGAGGCTCAGCTCTGCAATGTGCTGGGGGCTTTAAAAGTGAAGCTATAAAAGGTAAAACCACTAAGCACCATGGTGCAAGATCTGGACAGAGAAGGCAAGGACCAAGCTGTAGGCACAGCAGTGCACTAGGAGGCTGCCTCCAGAGCCTGGGCTGCAAGGAGGCAGCTGAGTAGTGACAGAGGCAGCAGCAGCTTTGCCTTCTCTTGGGTTGGCTCCTCTAGCAGGGGTGGCAGGAGCCATGTGGGGAAGGAGCTGGGTACCCTTGGGACAGTAGTTCCTTGTGGGTTCAGGGCGGCATATTGAATGCATCACATGCCCTTGGCCCCAGGTCTGCATTTGGCAAAGTCTGTAGCAGGCAGTGCAGCACCACCACTGATTCATTCACCAGATTTATACTACAGACATGACATCTGCTATCTTGGGCACTTTTAACTTTGGAGGTCATGTCAGAGTTTATAAAACAGTTCCCCTAAAGAGTTTTCCAGTTGTTTATACAGTGCCTGCTAAAAAGAACTGTGGGTACAACATCTTTCATACATTGATGATATTTGTGAATGTTCATTTTCTGTTTGTAGTAAGGGTATGCCTACCTGTTATGCTGAACTGCAAGGCATCCCCTAAATGAGCTGTCAGCTTGAGTTTTACAAGCATTGAAGTCAACTTAGCTACATATGTTATCCAAATACTGAGCGCAACACCATACGCCTTGTAGTACTTAAGGTGTCTCACTTAAAAGCAGATTAGGCACCTCTATACTGTTATGCCACATAGACAATATGTTAGTGCTAATGAAGCTTTGGGAAGTCTTAAATAATTTTATCTATGAAATATAGGCACTTCTTATATTTGTCTCTCTTTAGGGGTGACAAGGCCCACAGCTAATGCTGCATCATTAAATATAGAGATAGGAAGGTAGTTATTTTGTCATTCATAATAATAATTATGTTACTCACTGCTGCTCCATAGAAGCCAGACTGGCTGTGCACTCACTGAGTCGTGATGATAGCTGGTTGCATGTGGTAGGCCAGAACAATGAAAGCTGCAAGGCAGAAATACTAATTGATAATTGATAATGTAAATGGGAGCTGCACTCAGCTCTTTCAAAAGTGAAATTAATTACAGCTGTGAGAATTTTGGCAGAAGATGACAATTCTTTGTAACCACACTTTTTGTTATAAAAATAGATTTAGTTCACTGACATTTCATAGAATCATAGAATAGTTTGGGTTGGAAGGGACCTTTAAAGGTCATCTAGTCCAACCCCCCTGCCATGGGCAGAGACACCTTCCACTAGACCAGGTTGCTCAAAGCCCCATCCAACCTGGCCTTGAACACTTCCAGGGATGGGGCATCCACAACTTCTCTGGGCAACCTGTCCCAGTGCTTCAGCACCCTCACAGTAAAGAACTTCTTCCATACATCTAATCTAAATCTACCTTCTTTCAGTTTAAAACCATTACCCCTCGTCCTATCACTACATGCCCTTGTAAAATGTCCTTCTCCGGCTTTCTTGTAGGCCCCCTTTAGGTACTGAAAGGCTGCTATAAGGTCTCCCTGGAGCCTTCTCTTCTCCAGGCTCAACAACTCCAACTCTCTCAGCTTGTCTTCATAGGAGAGGTGTTCCATCCCTCTGATCATTTCTGTGGCCCTCCTCCAGATCTGCTCCAACAGGTCCATGTCCTTCTTATGTTAGGGACCCCAGAGCTGAACGTAGTACTCCAGGTGGGGTCTCACCAGAGTGGAGTAGAGGGGCAGAATCACCTCCCTCCACCTGCTGGCCAGGCTTCTTTTGATGCAGCTCAGAATATGGTTGGCCTTCTGGGCTGCAAATGCACATTGCTGGCTCCTGTCCAGCTTTAATTTACCTTTTAATATAGCTTTTAATAATAACAGGTTTTAATTTACCTTACAGAGTTTTCTCAGTTCTAGGATAAGGTTTGTGGCATAAGCCAGATACAGACACCTAAAAATAGGCAGAATGTTGAGGCTCCTCTGCCCATGACACACACTCAGGTCCAAAGGAGCAATTTGAAATGGGGCCTCTTCCAAACAAGTGCACCAACCACTGCTGACTTGAATAGGCTTGCTCTAATTCTTGCAATTTCTGAAAGATCCAACTTGAAATCCAATGGGAAAAGAGTTTGGTTTTCTGTGTTTTAAATCTTGACGGTTTTCATTAAAAGGAATTTCTTATCCAGACAATGTATAAGAAAATGATAGTAAATATTTTTAAAGATTCTCTGAGGCTTTCCTGGTTCAGAAGTGTGAATGATTGTGTAATGTCATCAGGAAGTCCTTTCAGGATCTCAAATTCATTTCAGGAGATTAGATCAGGTTCCTAGGTCTTAACTTTTGCATGAGACTATATTTATTTTCAACAAAAGCATTCCCAGGAACTGTTTCTTCACACAGCTTTTTTTTCCTGTGCTTTCATTCCTTCTGGTATCTGACCTTGAGCAGTCTATCTCCAAAAAAACCCCAAACTAAAACCCTCAGATTGATTGTTAAGCTCTGGTAATCAGAGATGGCAGATGACAAATTTAATTCTGTTGCAGTATTACTAGCATGGTTTTCTGTGTGAGAGATTGTAAATAGTGAAGCACACAAAGGAAGAAGGACTCTAAGCAAAATGAGGTGAAGTATTTTATTGTTCAGCACAGGTAAGAGCTATCTTGCTCCATTGAAATTAATAGAATTGCTGCTACAGACTAAAGACGTGAAGAGTCTGTCCTGATCTAAATAAAAGGAAGTAAAATCATCTTTCCTAAGAGCACTTGAGACTCTCACAGAACTTTTTCTGTCCATGCTCATGAACATATGGACCCTCTCTTAATACACTGACATGCTGTGATTTTTTCTTTTTAGACTAAAAGAGATTAAGAGATGCATAAGCATTTACATTAAGGGAAAAAAAGCAAAACCAGGTGGTAGCAGAATAATAGGAGTCAGAAGACAGCTAGCTTTGCAGGCATATCAATGTGTCAAAAGAGCCTGGTCACCACGATGACAATGACCTTTCTTGGCAAAAGCATTTCTTTTACATTCCACTGCATCTTGTCTCTTGTCCTTCTTTTGCAATTATGCATCAAAGAAAACACAGCATTTTTAGTACTGTTTGTTGATGTTATTTACACCTGAAGTCTCTGTCATTCCCAAGCCTTATACAGAAGGATGGGTGTTCCCTTTCTGTCCTTGCAGTACAGCCGCAGGCTTAATCAGCAGCAGAGCTCCCAATCCAAAATCGTCTCTCACTGCTGGAGAGCCAGCCAGTCCCACTGATGTCTGCAAGACTGGCCCCTTTGCGGTGCTGACAACAGGCCCATAACTGTACAGTCTGCTGTCCCCCTCAGAGAGGGCACGGCATATGTGCAAATGATACTTATTTTCACCTCAGATCTGAACATACATCATCTCCAAGAACAACCTGTGATGCCAAAAGAAAAATAAGTTTTTCATTCAAGTTGTTGTGCAAAATGAATTTTAAGGGAGCACTAAATCCTAGCTCCTGGAGAGACACATAGTTATATTGATTAATGTATAGCTAGCTATCTGTCCAAAACCTGGCGTTTATCTAGTCATTCAGAAAAGAACTGCTCCTATCACAGGAGGCTATCACTCTTGGTACTTTCTGGATCGTATCAACACTTCTATAATCACATTTTCACTCAACGTTATGGAAGAAATGAACTATTTATTCTCAAAAAAGAGTAATATGTTTAGGCATGTCCAGTGAAAATTGAAGTAACATAATCTGTGTGATATTATGGTCCCCTTATTAAGCAGGTTTTAGTACTTTGCATAGACTTGAAACATTTGGCAAACCAATCTTGTAAATAATGGGCCACTGTACTAAAGGTCTTCTATTACAAATATTTAAATAACTAGGAAGAGTGAAAAAGATATTTGTAAATGTTTGCCATCTTCAAGTGAAAATAAAATATATTTATTATTATTGCATCTATGAAAAGACAGCCCTTCCTAGAAGCAGGACAAAATCCTTGACTAGTTTATAGTGAGAGAGCACTGTGTAATTTTTTTAACTTAGATACATATTTTGAATTATTATCCTTGCCTATTCTCTTTGGGCTTAATTTCCCCCCTTTTCCCATCATTCCCCCATTTTGTAATTTCTTAATTATTTGGATATTTCTGGTTTTGAGTGAATAAGGAAGTGCAGCTTGCTAAGATAAACTGGTACTTGCTTGGAATCATAGATGCAAAACAAATGACATTTTTTTCAGTTAATACAACTTCAATATTTCCAGAACACTTCAGGTTTTAGTGTCCTTCTCAAAGTTTACTTAATCCATGGAGATAGTTGGGATCTCTTCAGACAATATCTGCAATGGATATAAAAGTTTAATGATGTTCATAAAACTGCATAAAGAACAAGGAAGAAAAATCTGATCACTACACAACAATTCATTTTTTTGGAAAGGGTTTCAGCTGGTCCTAGAATTACCCTGTCATACTTTTTCTTTTTGTTTTTTTAAAGGCAAAAAAAGTTGATTTATCAAAGAATAAATTCTTTCCACGGAAAAATAGATATCAGTTTTGACTATTTAACTATTCAGAACATTCATCTTTGCATAACTAACACAAGATCTTGATTGTAAGAAACTGAGTGGGGAGACAATCTACCTCTCCCTCACACCCTAGTTTTAGGAGGAGGGAGAAAAGCTTTTCTAGGGACACTGTTTTAGCTTAGTGGTACAGTGAAATGCTGTTCATTTAAAGGAAAAAATGAAAACAATATAGCAGGAGCAAGAGATTCTATAATGTATGGTTAACAATTGTGACATCTGAGCAAAATAAAATCCATAGAAAATAAATAGCTTGATGAAACACTTAAAAACTTCAAATATTAACAAATTTGTCATAATTGATTTTGGTTAGAAATCTCTTGTATTTAAGAGTGACCAATGAACCATATTGTCCTTGCACCATGATTAATACTGTTCGGCATTATCTCACTAGGATAAATGATGGGCTTCTTTCATGTCTCTCAATACAGTTACAGGTTAATCATTCTCTCGCCTACTGAAACATTTTTGGGCCTGTTTTCTTCTGCCAGTCTGAGCACCTCGGGGGAAGCTGAGGAGAAATGGATTGCTGAGAAGAGAAGCAGAATTCTCAGTAACAGGAATTCCCTGTGGAGAACTCAGGGCAGAGTCTGCAGCCCTGCTACTTGCCTCACAGGCAGCTTGGTAGACATAAAAATGATAAAACTCATTTGAAGGATGGCTGTAGTCAGCCACCCACAGATAAAACAGAGTACAAAACCCAGTCAAAAACAAGCCCAAAACTGTGTATGTAGGTAGGTCCCTGATGTGGCACCTTAACACATTATGTGTCTTTGTACGAAAAATAGACTTGCTTCTTGCATTTTAACTAAGAACCAAGGAAAGTATCATTTTTTCTCAAGGTATTAAGAGTTGGGTCTAAATAATTATTAGCTATGGATGTTTTATATGCTCATTTTTGGTCTTTTTCCTATTGATGGATAGATCCAGATTTTTCCCAAGCTGTAACAAGTCTCTGATTGGTATATGCAGGCAATTTAAACCACTGGGTGGCTCTTGAACCTCACCCACCTGTTATTTCTATAAGCATGGCATAGTTTTTCCTTTGACAGAACTATAACCTTAAATAAGCTGGAGGATAGCTATTGCCTAAATGGGAATATAAAGGATTTTCTACAGTCTGTTTATGACTTACCAGATGAAAATCTGAAGTTCATCAAATTTCTAGGATAGGTTCTCTTTTTTAAAATCTGAATGTTCATGCACATTTATACATAAATCATTTGTTCTTATGAATACTACAGAAGCAGACTGAGCTTAGGGCAAGACTATAATCAAATTTCTCTCTGTTCTGTCTAATCTGCTCTAGAGAACAATAAGAAAAATCAGTCAGCTCAAGGAGGAAAAAGAAAGTAACATTTCTCCATGCTAAGGAATCCAAATGTTCTACACAGATGATGTAAAGGGTTTTCCTAAAGATAAAAGAAGTCTTTACAAGGTAATCTGAGAATGCTATAAGGTACTTTAAGTACGCTTTTTACCTGCTTTTTGGGAACCATTGTACAATTAGCCTTTTTTTTTAATTCATCACTGAGTTTTTCACCCATGCCTAAAATTTATTTAGTGGCAAAAGACAAAAAATGCTAGACAATGAATCATCACACAGAGGCAAAGATTAGTGATGACAACCTGTGCAAATAGCACTGTGAACCTTCTGTAATGAGAAGCTGCTGAATGATAACATCATAGAAAGTAGAAACTGGTTGATTTATTCCTTACATTAAGGTAACACCTATGAGCTGTAAAATCATGGCCCCACGATGTTCAGCAAGTAGTAAAGACTACCATCTCTGTCCTAGAGTGCTTTGTATCAGTGAGATCTTATAAGGGCTATGATGCTGTCAATAAATCTGGCTTGTGTGACCCCAGGTGTGTTACTGGAAAGGACACCTGCTAAGGAGACCTTTCTCTCCTTCCCAGGCTAGTACCACCATGGGCAATACTCTCTCACAGTCAGAACAGCACTGCATCTGCTCATGGACTCATCTGCAGAGAAGGAAGCAGTATAACATGCACACAACGAGCAGCTATCTGCCATACATTGTTTACCTTAGACTGGACAGAGACTTGTCAGATGCAGTGAAAAGAGGATGCCTAGTTGTACCTCGGGCTTGATCCAGTGCACTGATCACGTACCATATGGGTGCTCTGTGCCACTGCACCGTGGGCCAGGGAAGCTTGTGAGCAGGGAAAGGGAAGGGATCTAGTCCCACTGCCCATTCCCTTTCTTCAGCCCCACAGACTGCCCTGGTCAGAAGCACAGCAGAGCTGTCCCCGGTTTTTGTGCCCAGCAGCCAGGGTGCACAGAAAGGCACCTTCCCATGCTGAAAGGGTTCAGTAATAGGTATCAGGTATCAATAATGTCCTAGGTATTACCCATATTTATATTACCTACAAAATACGTAAATTACCTATAATAGGTATTATAGGTATGAATACTACCCTAAAGAATGTGCATGTGACATGCATCCTCAGTCCATCAGTAATTTGCCATTAAAAAGTCAACATAATGGAATGCATAAAATATATTAATATCCACATGTATGTAATATCCCTTCTGGATTCTGCTGCTGCAGGGAACTGTAGAGTTGTGGACTAAGATGAATATTTACAATTGAGCTCTGAAAAGACAGCAAAAGCCCATTAGCTTTGACCCTATGACACCCCACAGGAGAAAAAACAACAAAACAACAGAGCACTGTGTTAGTGAAGAATGGCTCTCAAATTAAAAGGTAAATATTGATTCTCAAAATCTCACCTAAGAGGCTGTTTTAGCTTGCTCTGAACAGAGGCCTCTCAGTGGAGACAAACAGGGAGGGTATTGGGAAATATAAAATTAACTGGCCTGAAGCAGGCACTAGGGACCAGCTGCTATTTATTATTTGAGGAGCAATCTGACATTCAGGATTCTTGTAGTAAGAAGTAAAGTTACTGACTTGCAAGACTTAACTACTGTGCCTGAAGCTATCCATGGAGAAGTGAAGCAATGAGAAGCAGACAGCTAGAGAGCTGCAGTCACAGCCAGAGCACAAAGGGGCATTCAGCTTAAAATCAGATGTCAGAAAAAATAAAGCAAGGAGTACAACTTCAGAATGGAAAGACTTCCTAGAAAAGCTGAAAGAGAAAATCCAGTCTGGCATTAAAAGTGTTACTGCAAAATTGCTAAAGTTGAGCTGTCTGCAAGAGACACTTCACACGTTCAAGTGATGCAGTCAGTGTGAAATGTAATGTGTTATGTCACCATTTCTCACTTCTTGGGCTCCATCCTAAAGCTAGCAGCCTGATGGAGAAATTGCATCATTTTCAACATAAGGTTTAATTATTAAAGAAAGTGAAAGAAATTACCTAGAGGGACATTGATTCCCCCTCCTAATAAAAAATGAACAGGTGGAGCAGCGGTCAGGAAAACACACATCTGCTACAGCTGGGAAAATCCCCATTTAGAGTTCTTATATAGTATCAGTTCTAGAAGATGAGGCTATTTTCAAGTCACTCAAGACACAAATCAAAGTCTCATGCAATCAAGAGGATACTAGAGATAAGCTATTTAAAAATTCCTAGCAGAAGACAAAAACAACAAGAAGGAAAGTGCAAGGGAAAAGGCTACCCAACACATTTGCAAGTAGAGAATTGTGAAGACTAGCAATGAATGTGGGTTTATTTGAGAAAAGCTTACTACTCAAGGTGGAATACATAAGACCTTTTTTTTTTCTCTAGAGAAATAGAAGAATAATAAGCAGAAGACCAATGTCAAGGCTAACAGAGATTGAAATAAATGGAAGAGAAAAACATCAGTTCTTCCTAAGGCAACCCCCGTTACCAGAAGTGTCCATGAGGGGGAGAATTAGATGGAGAATATACTTGTCTTGGACTGCTATATAATCAGCCCAAGCACTGACAGTGACAAATGCACACAAAAAAATGTGCTATGGGAATTTACAGAGAGAAGTCAAACTACATGCAATTGTGAATATGACACAATAGGAACCAAAAGACATTTGACACTGCAGTCAAACAAACCTGCTTCCAGACTACCAAGGCCCTTCATGACTTCCAGCTCTTTCATTAAACTGAAATGTTATCATCTCTGACTTTTGCATTTGAAGTAGAGTTTACAGAACTAAAGGTGTGGTTCTCTTCAGCAATCAGAGAGTGAATGGTTGGTAATCTGAGGACACGTAGCACCTCCTTCCTTATTTATTTTGTCCTTTAATTCAAATCTTTGCATTAAGTCTGCCTGCAGTTTTCCTGAACAGAAGTTTTTCTGCTCAGCAAGCACTGACAAATACAATAGAAATTCTGAAAATATGTCCTACTTTTGATTGAAACATACCTCAAACTCTTTGTTATCAACAACCCAGAAAAGGTACTCTTTAAAGATGAGAAGTGATTTAGGCTACTAATCTGATAAAGTATGTCAGGTACTTCTCTTAGCTTACTTCTAAATGGATGCTTAAAATGTCACTCGAAACCATTTTTTAAAGAGCTATCATCTGCACATCCTTTAAGTTCCTTGACATAAGGTAACCAGAGTTGCATTTTCTTTCCATCCTTCCTTAATCCTTACAGGGGTTTTCTCTTTCAAGTAAAAAAATTTAGCCCTTGATAAACAAAAATATTCCTTCTTTTGCATTCCATATAGGTTCTTATGCACTCATATCAATATGTCTTGACATCCTGCAGTACTTAAATCAGCCTATATCAGGTGTTTGCCTTTTCATTCTCTTCTCAGAGGGACAAGCATTCATTTTTCTTTTTTCTTCTCAACTAACTATTCATGTTTTTATTTTGATAGAGAAGGGAATGAAAAGTCTGTAATGGTCCCAAAGTTGCCTGGGAACACCATTCAATCTTAAATGGGATCAATTCTGTTAGACATTTTTACAGCAGATGTACTAGTATCATAAGGAGTTAATACTGATCAGTCCTATGACTGATGTTATACAGAAGATTGCAGTGTTTTGCTGTGATCTTACAATAAAACAAAGCTTTAAAGTGACATACCAAGATTGCCAGACAAAATAAAGACCATCAAGCACCCTATCATGGTCTATTCCAAGTTATCTTCATTGTCTCATTGAATGCCCAACACTTTTATATTTAAAACAAGCAAAACCTGTCCTTCTGATGAAAAGTAGATGAGTAGAAGTTCTTATCAGATACAAGTGATGACAAAGGAGCCACAACAATACACCAAGAACAGCTATGTAATAAATTAAGGCTTTAATTGGCAGCAAAGTAAAATAAAACTGAATTAAATAATAATCAATACATGTCAAAGCTGCCTAAAATGTCTCAGGGAAGGTGGAAGAGAGCATTTCAGAGCTTAAACATTTCAGTCAAGGGCACAGAAGTACACTTATAGTATGCATTTGACTGTTGTCAGAGCCTTCATCCTTGGTCCAATGAACCTTGTGACATCCTGTTGACGTGCTCAGACTACGACCTGGGCATATGTCTCAGAAAGCTGGCAGAGTGCTATCTGTGTGTAGCTCATCAGTCTCACAGCAAACACCAGGGAGATCCAGACTGTCTTTCTCCCTCATCACCCCTCTCACAGCAGGGTAGGCTCTTTGCTGATATCCTGTCCTCAAGACATCAGGTTTTTCAGGCACAGTCTTACAGGACTATGGAAGGCACCAGCCTGATACAGGAGAGTCAGCTATTTCAATGACTCATTAATTAGAGCTTTAACTTGGACATGAGGACGGGCCTAACTACTTGGTGGCACAAATGATGCTGTGATTCATTGGACTAGATGCATCTGAGCCAACAGCCAACAGACATCGGGAAGCAGAGTACAGAGTGCAACCTCCTCGCTAGGGTGGAAGGCTCCACTTTTCTCATCTCACAGGAGGTGCCAAAAGAGTTCAGCTGAAACATGGCCCAGTTGTGCCTAATTGTCTTGACTATAAACCGAGCTTAGCACAACTAGCTTAGATGGCGAGTGCTATATCTGAAGTTAAGCAAGACGAAAGCTGCTGCTAGTTTCAGAGCTCAGGGACCTTGGCAGCTGTTTCTATGCTTAAGACAATAGTGTTTGATTCAAGCCCATGTGCCTACTTGTCTACAGGCATGCACAATTACATTATTTACTGAGAGGAGATCCTCAGCTCTACCTGAGTTTTCATAAACCTGTGAAATAACTTCCTGGGAGGTATCCAAACTACTCTGGTTACCTTTCAAAATAAAAAACAACCAAAGACAAGACAGGGTGGAAATTCTGATCTCAGTGTCTCAAGAAGCGGAAAAAACCCTTGAATGGTTCTAACAGCTATCAGAAACATTAAAAACAAAATAGAAAAGGAGGTACTTTCAGTTGTAAGAACAAACCAATGACTTTGCAGTTCTGCACATTGCACAAATAAGAGAATCAAAGACCCTACAGCCTAATAAAGAGATGTCTTCCAAACTTCTAAACTGAATAAACTGTTATTCAAACAAATTCCCACCTGAATGCTTGTCAGTGAATAAACTGCAATTTACCTTGTTACATTGTAGAAGAGTCTCTTTGCGTAAGCTTCCAGTTAAGATGACTGAGAATGCCAATCTGGCAATTTAGTACTCCTTCCTCCTATGTATCTTGCTCTTTAACAGCCAGTCATATTTTTTTAAGTTCATTTTACCTTTAACTCATCAGTCTAATGCTAATATATCCCTCCAGCAATGCTGCAGTCATTACTGCAAAGTATATTTTAATACGAAAATCTGTTCACTAAATGCATGATGATATACTTCACCACCTTTTAAATGATTTGTACTACTAAGCATGCTTTGCCCTCATGATTTCTTTTATTCACCATGCTTTGCTTCCACTGCACCTTCTTGAGCACTTTCCAGAGCTTTGTGGAAACCTGAAACAAATGTGTATTCCATATCCCTACTGGTGGAGGACTTCTAACATTTTTGTGCTGTGTAATGCTCAAAGCAGAAGGTTCTGCTACTGTTTCCTTTTCCATGTTGTTTTTTTGAGAATTGCTATGGCTTTCTCTTACACTACAAACAGTATGAAGAGGTTAGGAATTCCTTTGTTCATTCCAAACTCACTTCATAGGCCACTTTTCATCCTGATCCAATTAATCTATCTGCTTAAAATTCAGCATATATTTAAGCATGACTACTACACTGGGATGACTTTGACTATTGCCTCTATACTTCTGTATCGTACTTCCCACACTTGTAAAGTCTTTTCATTTGTTTTGCAAATCTTTTCTCAGATACAACACAGTAAATGTTTTCTTACGATGACATAAAAGTCTTTAAAGAAAAGACAGTGAAAAAGAGGATTCAGTCACAAACATTTTGGTTCAGAAGTTATAAAGGAATTAAAGAAAACATGTTGCCTGTTTTAAAGATGGTTCAGGCAACTTCTCTTTCCAAAAGTAGCATTTTTAAAAAAGATAATGATTTCCAAGTACTGACTTTAACTCAGCCATATAGCATACACTATATTCATGAGTCTACCTTATCATTTCAGCAGTAGGTTATGCTTCCATAGCTAGTTTTAAAAGCAGCAGTTCTCAAAGTCATAGTTCTTCCTTATTGTGTACTTATTTTGAATTGATGTCTATAAATAAGGCTTGCTGTTCTGGTTCTTTATAATTATTGGAGCTGCTGGCAGACACCTGAAAACAGTCAACTATAACTTTGGCTTGCTGTAGGTCTTAAAGAAAAGTATGATGATTAGTATTTTTAAACTGACACATTAGTGAGATGCTGATGTTGAAAAATATGAATATACAGGATAATTGAAGTATGTCCAAGCACAGTGGCTTTCAAATGCATAATTGTTCCTTGCTTCTAGTAAAAATTAGTGGTTTTGTGGGTCATGATTAGTACTAATGATATTAGTTACAGCAGAGTAGCACAACATACTCTGAGAGTTGATGTAAGGTCATGAGTGACCCTACTGAATCTGAAGAAAGCAAGGATTACGTGATGTCTCTTTGAAGAAGGAACACAGTGTGATTCCATACACACAGACTCTGAAGTTCTAAAAAAAAATTGCATTTTTATTCACCTATTAGTAAACTAAAAGCCCCCATTCCTACAATAAATCCCAGTAGAAAAAAGTGGTTTGCTAGTCCAAAGGCAATTCAGTCCAAGAATCATTACTGACTAACCTTATCCATTTATTAAAAGAAACTTTCTAAGCACATTATGGAAGGGAGGTAGCCTTTTAGAAATGAGAGTGTCGGGGACTGTATTCTTATCATAACAGAAAGCAATGATAACAGCTGCTGGCCTTTATTGCTGGCTATAACCTATGTTTCCCAGGAGATTTTGGAAAAGCTAAAGACATTGGTAATTCCTCCACTCCTCTGTGTATGAGGAGAGAAGGAGGGTAGGCTGGAATAAAGAAGTCTGAAGTTCCAGAAGAAAAAACAAAAAAGTAGTTTTTAATCAGAAAGACTGCTGCAATCTGTCATCACAGAAGAAGAATTGCAAAAGATTTATTTCAGCCTTTCAAAATGACAGTGATCTCCCTTTCCCATAGACTCTGCCTTCAGGTTTCCTTCCATGCAGCCAAGAACACTTGCAGCCTTGGCAGTCTTGTTCAAGTCCTCTTGGGCTGCCATTTAAGACTTTCTGCTTTGGAGAAAGGCTACGTCTTGAGTGCTCAAGGTTGGCTCTACACCATGTGGCAGCCTTCTCCCTCAAGGGTCCCTGGGTTCCTGGGATGAAATAAAAGGAAACATTGTAATGCTGCAAGTATACATAATCCAATAGAAAATAATTTCATGGGAACATTTTCAATGAGCTTTAGTTACAAAAAAATCCCTAGCGCACATCTCAGCAAAACCATAGAGCTAATTTGATGAAACCCTTTGGCATTTCTGTGTGAAATGTGCTATTACAGGTTTATACTAATGGAAGTGTGGGTAAAGGGTCCTGGTACCGCTACAGAAACATCCAGAGGAACATGTAATTCTTCTGGATGAGAGAGGTTTTAACCAGACTCTTACTTAGTCCCTTGTTGGCTTTTACTACTGAACCAAACCCACCTGCAAAAATAGAAGACGGTGACACATGAGACATATTAGGAAGCCAGGTTCTCTCCAAAGCAGAGGGAATTCAGCCCTCCTTTGAGCATCTGGCCCAGCAAGGACAGAGGATCTATATTTTCCCTTCACCTCCAGTCACATCCCCACTTAGTCTTCACACCTCTCATGTTTGTAGATGTTCCATGTTTTTAAGGAAATGCTAATTTGTACACTCTTGGTAATTGCTTTGTTCCTGAGAAGCTTCATTCACAGTGATCCCCTCCTCCTGCAACATGCCCAGCAGTGAAACCTGAAGACGTACTTTGCCATTCAGGACTCCTTTGTTGTAGGGAGTGTGTGTGGAGGCAGTAAAAATAGGCAAATAGGAGCTGTTGCTGCTCTAAAAAAACAGATATGGAAAGAGAGATGGGTGCAAATTTCTGCAGTATCAGATTCTGTCAGTTTTTGCTCCTCGTACTGTTTTCCCTTGTCTTCAGCTCAAATCAGTTGCTCTCTTGCCCTTTTCACCCTACCTGTAGGCAATCAGCAATACTTCTTTTGCTGGAGGAGGCATCTCTGGGCTTCTGTGAGAAGTATCCTATGAAACAGCAGGACAGCCCCCAGAGCATGAAAACTATCTTTTCTTGTATGGGAAATGGAGCCACAGCAATGGTGGTAAACATAGGAACTTACTGGCAATGGCAGAATTCCACTTGTGCTGGAGAATGGAAAGAAAACTGATAAACTGGACACATCTAGTAAGTAGTGTTAGGAAACTAACAATTACAGCTCATAAATATGGAAATGAGACTTAACTGAACACCCACATGCTCTGCGGAGGTGCTCAGTACCATGCATGTCTCCTGCAGATGTTTCAAATAAAACTAAAGTCTTCAGTTAAAATAATCGTTTGAATGTAGGAAGATCAGTCAGGAAGAAATGGTGCAAAGGAAGGTAAAACAGCAAAACCAGGTACCAGACCAGGTTATTAGCTATACAGAGAGAAAGAATAATTTCTTCATATTAAATTGGGTTGGTTTCCTGCTGCCAGGTTAGGGGCTCATGCAGTGCTATGGAGAGACGGGGAACTAAACAGTAGATGCAAGGCATGTTTTAAGCCTGGCTCTTCCAGACCTACCTGAAAACACAGGGGCTGAGAATAGCCCTCTGTATTGATTTTGAGTCTTTGGCTGCAGGCTTATTTAGCCTCTGGGGAAACTAAGAGATTGCATTAAATATAATTAAATGAAGCATAGCAGAGAGAGTACTGCAGCAAGGTCCTGATCCAGAGCTAATGCTAAACTAATAAAATTAAATCAATTAAGGTTGGAAACAATACTCATAATCTGGTTATTGCATTTGAAACCTGAAAGGGAAGATTGCATCATGGGGAAGGGACTATAGCACCAGTACTGAATGCAATAAGATTCAAGGCAAACACACCATCTAGCCACATTACATCCAAACCTACCACCTGAGAGGCCATGGTACCTGCTAAATCGTTATATCTTGGATGACTCCATACACAACACCCATATTTTCAACACTATCAAAAGGCAATATTTGACAAGATAGCCATGATCCAAGGGGCAGTGTTTGCAGGCAGCCTGAACACGTGGAGAAAGCCATAGCCATTTTACTAATAGGAGAAAGGAGAAAAAGAGCAGGGTGATCTTCTCCTTCCACCATGTGTTAGCATGGGCTACCTCCTCTCTGGACTTGGTGGCATCTCAGCCTACAGCCTTGAGAATGACAAAGCTGGGATTTTTCCCCACCCTCAGTGCTTTTTTTGGTGAGATTCTTTATTTAGCCACTTTTAGCTGGAACAGGCATACACTGCTGATGAGCTGCGCATTGAACAGAGTTAGTCCATGTTATTGACCTTGACTTTACTTTGCAGCTGATTTACATGTGTTTTGTTTTAGTGTTGAAGGGGTGCTGGTGTTTGTGAGGGGAGCAGTTAACTCACTGTGAGACCTGTCCAGTGGGGTCTGGTTTCATCTTGCTCTTTGTACAGCTGATCAGACTGGGATAGGGGCTTAATTCACTGCTGATTGAGTTTCCACAAGTACAGCCCAGAAACTACTCTTAAAACATGCATTTATAAGCTATGTAAAGGACAAGGTGATTGATGTTGTATGACCAGATTCAAAGCTGATGGAATCGGGTCTAGCTATTTATTAGTTTTTGAGTCATAATCTCCTGGGTCAGCAGTTGCAGTAAGAAGTTCCTTTCTCTCACTCAGACTGACAGTCCAGGCAACTCTTTCTATACTCAAGTGCCTGAGAGGAGATCAGAGAAAGCCAGGTTGATGTCAAGATGGTGACTCTCTTGCTGGGAAAACAGTAGCAAAACTTATATTCCTAGCTGGGTCCCAGCTGGTGAAAAAGTAAGTGGAGAGCTGGTAATTGCTGTGTACAATACTGCATCACATCTAACAAGGTGTCACCACAGCATGTTGGCATTTAATAACAATTAGGTAATAGGTTGCAGTTGTAGCAGCTAGTATTCCAATTTTCGTTACAGAAAGATTTTTACAATGTCATTTGCCTAGTATAACAAAGCTCTGAGATTAAACAGATGACTCGAGCATGAAAGCATCATCTGCCAGCTACTGGAAAAGTCAAAACTTTACTATATAAAGACTAGACTAACACAATTTGTGGTGCTATTATCAGCAAGGAAAAATCAGATGCTACCTTCGGTTTTCACTAGGAAGTAGATTGCTCTCCTCAGTTAAACTTTAAATAAAAGCTGATGTCACTAGTCACTATTTGCAAAGGCCTAAGTGGGAGGTTTTGCTGGCAGTCAAGGTTATCGGTAGTAGAATCCTAGTTCAAATGAAACTGAGTACTCAAACAAAACTGAGTACTGGAGGAAAAAGAAGATTAAAAAATCAGAAAACCAGCACAGTTATTTACTGTACATTTTATCACATAGTGCAAGTTTCAATGTTGAGGAAAACAAATAAATAAATTCCAGTGTAGGCAAATTCGTAAATTCAACTGCGTTCAAATTATATCAGTAGTAGATGTATCCCTGGCCAAAATATTAGAAGATAGATTTCAGTCTGCCTCCTCCCATTCTCTATCGAATTCCTTCTTTAATAAAATGACACGAGGAATGTAGCGAGGTAGAAAGAAGTTATATCGGGATGGGGAAGTTGTTACTGGTTTGTTTGGGATGGTTCAACTCAATGAACACCCAAGGAGATTAAGTAAGAGTCTAATATTCAACGTATATGTTACTATTGTTACAACAATCTTATTTTGACACAGTATTTGTAAATATTTCTTAAACTATCAAACTGAATTTTTTTTGAAAGGTGCTGATGTG
Organism: Haliaeetus leucocephalus; assembly: GCF_000737465.1. Taxonomy (NCBI): domain Eukaryota; kingdom Metazoa; phylum Chordata; class Aves; order Accipitriformes; family Accipitridae; genus Haliaeetus; species Haliaeetus leucocephalus. Next base: position 3,441,807 of record NW_010972436.1, read on the forward strand.
ACATGTCAAAATGTTTTTTGCTTTCTGTTGAAACAGTGGCAACAGTGGCTTGTTTCAAGGCTTTCTCTACCCACATAAACGCCCTTTCTTCCCGCTATGTGGTAAGCACTATCAATTTTTGCTTGTGCTGCTTAGAGGTAAGGAGTCAAGAAAACGAAGGCAAGCATAGGAACAATTCATGTTACTAGGATGCAAAAAATGAAGTGCCAGTCTCTGGCATTTAAGTAGTATTAATGTGGTGCATTAAGTGTTTGAGACAGAGGGGGGTTCTAGTCTCCCATTAATTACTTTGTCTCAAGTGCTCATACATTTGCAAGCAGAAAATTCTGAGAGCAGCCCCCAGGTTTCTGGTATGCCTAGATCACACTGGATGCAAAATGGGCTGGTGAGAAGCCAGCAACACCCTCCTGGCTTGCTCTTCCACCTCCGTACCTTTCAGCATGTGGCAGCGATGCTCACATTCCAGCTGTGCACTGATTCTAGGCCTGCTATAATGATTTAGGATTTGATCTTGAATTGTTATAAGCAAATATTTTCCACTGGATGGTGGCTTTCATCTGGCAGCAATGACACATTAACATAAAGGTTAAAAATGATCCTTGGAATTTTTTGTGCTGTTAACTTCGAGGCTGAATAAACTTCATTGGCAAATGCAAACATTACTTAGGAATCATGTTTAAAATAAGCCACAGTAACAAATCAAGTGCAGCCTCTAAAATTTGGACAAGTTCAACTCAGATATTTTTCTCCATTGAATCCATGCTATTTCATCCTCCCAGTTTGTCACTTTTATATCAAAGAAAGGCCAACATTTTTGTATTCCCTAGAGTTGCACAGAATCTGGCTAAGTAAAGCAGAAGCTATACAGTTCAAAATGACAAACTCATGCTTCCTAAGACAAATAGTATGAGACCTCTGCGGGAACATAAGCATTCATTTCTCTGAGATTTATTGTAAGCTGTCAGAAATAGTATCTCAAAGCAAAGAAAACTTTCACTTACTCCAAGTCTTTATGCAAATAACTGCTACCAAGATCTAGTAGTAGTTTTCTTATCATTGTGAATGGACAAAAATTGCATTTCAGAGATCCCAGCATTTTAGAATCATTAGGTGAATTAGGCAAAAGAAGAATCTGTCCTGTGAAAGGCAGGTAGGTATCTGGAAGTTATTCTGCTTCAGAGCAAACAGGAGCTCCTTTCAGAGTATTCCTCCTCTCCCCCATGCAAAGTGACATCAAATATTTCTCAGCCTCAGGCCCCCAAAACAATCATTCCATGTACCTCCTAAATAGCCCAGAAATTGGGTCACTTACCTAGGACTGATTCAAGTCACCAAGGACCTTGAGATACGGAATTAAACCTGGATCTCCTACATGCCTACAAATGCCAAGCTGTTGCTTGTTACAGGAAGTATTTTTTCAATCAATCAAGCCTGTTGCAGGCTAGGTAGCATCTTATATAAAGGGAAAAAACCTGTAATGCAATGATTACTACACTCATTTTGAAACATGAGGTTAAGAGATGCCTAATTAAAATATAGCTGGCAATTACATTTATAGGCATTACATAATTAATCATTTGATGTAGCGGTTCTTTCGGATAAATACTCCTAAATATATTCCTGAGAACATAAAGATGTAACTGCTCCAGTTAAACATGTACAACATGCATACCACCACGAGGTTTCTCTGGCTAGCTAAAACGACAGACGTTGTAAAGTATTCTTTATTCTGAGGCTGTTCACTCTGCTGGCTGTACTATGAAGCACCTGGGAAGATAAAACATTGCAACAGAACCAGGTGCATGGGCCTGGGTTACCCCTCTCTGCAGACATCTGCTGGAAGGAAGGGGTTCCTGCAGAGCGAGCAGCTGTCCCCTACCCGGAGAAGCACATCCTGAAATGCTCTAACAGACCAGAGAAGCCAGCCTCCAGCATTTCTCCTTACTAATTAGTTTCCTTCCACATTCAGTTTTCTTAGAACAATGCAGTACGGGGAAGAGGCCAGAGCAATTTCATACAGCTAAGGTCCTATTTTATACTTCATTGCGCTGCAACACAGCTTGATGTACTGGCACCAAGCCACAGTCAACATTCAAATTAAAGAGGATTTCTCTGCAGGACAGAAGAATCCCCTTTTACGCAGACTCATTTCCTTCAGTTCAAATTTACTGAAACTTAGTGATTCAAGACAGATGTGGAAACATTAATACTCCAGTATAATAATTTCTGATACAAGATCTTGCATACATGCTTTATAATGCTGTCTTCCTAGAAGTTAGGCTGAACTACAGGAAGTGTTGTGAGAACATGACCAGAAGGCATACTGGGTTGAGAGCCGCCTTAGACAGTTTACAAGCACAGGATTTAACAAAGACTTCCAAAAACAACACATCAGGAAAGCTGCCAATATCACTAAGACGAGAGAGAGGCAGGGGAGAGCAGGGGAGAGAGAGCGAGCTCTATCCAGGTAAAAACCAAGATAGACTACTGAAGAGTCTCAGGACCTATCTGGCTTGTTTGTGTGTAAAGTTAGACCCTTCATTAATTTGTAATAGTTCAAGGTGAGATGCAGTTCTTAAACTAAAGCAGACTTTCCCCTAAGGATGGAAGAGTCCATTACACATTACAGTACAACTATGTAAGAACTCAGTTAATACTACTCTTTGAAAGAAGGTTATAGATTTAGCCCAATATGAAAGAAGAGGTTTAAAAGTGTGGAAACTAGCACCTACTGCTCAGCATTAGATCTTCCTTTACTGAACAGCAGAGTCACCACCATACCTGCCCAGTCCTCACTTTTCTCCTGCTCTGTGTTATCACATATTCGAAGGCTTGTTACTTGACTTTATTTCATTTGAAATTATATGTGTTGAGAAACATTAAAATTAACATTCTTAAAGTTTTTTCTTCAAATGAGAAAACTGCAGTACAGATCAACTTTTGATCTGTTTCATGACTAACAGCCTACATTTTATTGTGTGCAAGGGATACACTGCATGGACTAGTATTTCCAGAGCAACTAGGCAGTCCATGTGTGATGTAATGCTAGAGCGAGAGCTCTTCAAGCAAAGTTCTCATTGCCCAGAAGCAGGAGGTAGGCTGGAGAAGGGTATTTAATAAAGTACTAGTACAATGTAGATGCAGACCTAGGAGGGTAATGCTGTTCTGAGTGGAGACAGTACAGAGTGCCCTGACTCCTCAGTGGAGGACCTGCACCTCCGATTCTTCCTTCTCCATTTTCTCTAATTCCTAATAAAACTGGAAATTAGCCTTTTTAAAAGACGGCTACAAAAAGTATTAAAAATGGGAACTTCACTATCTAATTTGTAAAATTCTGTTGAAAATTTAGTCTTTCAAGAATAGGCAAATTGAATCAAATGGGCAAAAGCTGCAGAGGGCACCAAGCACCCAATGACATGAGCTGAATTAACCTTCTCCCATGAGCTGAGAGAAGACAGACAAAAAGGCCCTAGGCAGAGGTTACACAAATATGTTCCTACACAAAAAGCATTTACACATGCAATATACGTGATTTGGTAGATAAGAACAAGACATTACCATATATAATTATCACTTGTGTGCTTAAGTGCCTGTTTGTTTAGGCAGTCATCACATGCATGGAAATCATTTGCTTACATGCAGCTGAAATCCTGTAATCTCTGCTCTTATTTGTGGAGCATTTCAGTTATTTATTTGCTTAAATTTCTGTGAGGAATCTTTAAATAAACATTCATTATTTTGTAAGAAGTGGAAGATTAAAATACCACTTTTCGTTTGAATGGATGATTTCCCTTAAGACACTACATTTTCTTTTTTGGCTTATAATTTCTAAGATGCCTCAGTTGGTATGTGTCAGAAAGCATCAAACAAGATCACAAAAATCCGCTATCCTGACACCTCTAGCACATAACTGAAGAGCTGAATGAGCAAGACTTTATGATTAACTTATCAGTCAAGAAACAACTTCTCCAAGATGTGACAGAAACAGAGTATACGGGCTCTTGGACTAGAGCTGTCTATTTAATGTGTTCTGTGGAGTTTACAAATACAGTAGTGCTCCAGTACAAACAACTTGAGTTAGTCTTTAAAGTTGGCATCACACCTACTTCATTGTTTCACAGTGCAGCTAGAAAGTAAGCAGCTGTTCAAATTCAAGACAGAGTTGAACCAGTAAAGCAAGGTGGGACTTAGATGTGCTTTTTAGCTGCTAGTGGAGTGACACCGGATATCCTTTTAGTTCCCAATGAGGACAAAGCTCCCTCCCACCCACCCACAAGAGTACCCACTGCATTTGTATAAGGTCCACAGCTCATGCTGCTCTTGGTTGCGTGATGATGGGAATTGGTGTGTATTTATGTCTATAGCAGCTACAGAAAAAGACTGCTTTTTTTAAACAGCCTCTGCTAGCCTCACTTACCTTGCTAACATCCATATAAAGCAATTGTAGAATTAGAAAGAAATACTGTAATGACTTTTGTAGGAGGTGAACACATACAGTTAAAGAATTTGGTGAGGAAACTGGGCACTGCTTTTGTACACACGGGTCTGCAGTATAAACACTCTTTATGTGGTATTTCTCTTGCTGCATGACTGCACTGATCTTCCCTGTTGCCCATCCCCTTTTCATCTTTTGATTGATTTACTAGACTTGGAGTAAACTTTTTTGAAGAATCAAGTTTTTGACTACCAAGACCTTCTCTTCAAGTCCCATACTTTGCAACCACAGCAGAACACATTTACATCTAGTTAATGTTTACTGAAAAAAGTCATTTCACTATAAAATGGTGTTTTGTGACTCAGAATAAGCCATTAATGAATCTGTACACTTTTGATAGGCCTGGCTTACCAAGATGCTGAGCACCCACCTCCTTTAGTTATGCTTTCGGTGCTTTGCATTTAAATTAAAAAAAAATAAAAAATCAGCCCGGGTGTTTGTACTCTAAACAGACACTAACAAACAGCTTTGTCAGCCAGCAAAGAATCTCAAGGGTGCTTTAACCTGATGTTATCGGATTTGCCTCAATTGGCAGTAAAGTTGAAGACTTTCTGGCATCTGAAATGGAAACTTGGGCAATTGTTTTGAAAGCTCATTAAAACAGACAGCCACAAAGGACTGTTTCGCAGAGACATTCAAATTGTTTATCTATCTGGTACAGTATGGACGAAACTATTAATCTCAGTAGCTTTTTTATACTGCTGGCCACAGTGTGATCATGAACTCTGCAAATAATCAGTTTGCCTTTCAAAAATATATTTTCATATTTGAACTACTTCATTGCTTGAACTTCTCCCTTCTTTATCTCACAACTGCTAGAATCAACCCAAGAGTGATGTCTAGGAAAGTGCAGTTCAGATGAAACAGCTGCTGAGAGCACAATCAACCCAATGCTTTTGATCGAGGATTACATGTATTACAGAATAGTAAGCCCAATCAAAAATGTCTCCTTCATATAGATTTCGAGCAAGGCACCTTTAGAAAGCTAGAAAACCCGGGTGATGACTCACAGCAATCCATGCTTCAGAAAAGAAGGGGTAAGGGTAGGAAAAACCAGATTACCTCACAACCCATGCTGATAGCCAAGCAAGAAGTTATTTGCCCAAGTAGAGGGTTATCTCCATTAGAGGTAATAAAGAGTATGTAAGTACAAACTGATGAAGCTCTGCTCTCACATGAGCCTGTGGAAAGTCTTGAATGTGGATTTGTAGTTTGTTTTTTGATCTGTCCAACTTATTTTCAGAAAAAAACACTATCATCTTCTGTGCCTGAAAAGCATGCCTTCTGGCAGCAAACTAGTGCTGTTACTTCCCCATTGCTTTGAGCTGGTACTGTGTCCTGGTTTTGGCTGGGATAGAGTTAATTTTCTTTCTAGTAGCTGGTATAATGTTGTGTTTTG
>NW_010972436.1:3448814-3472855 GCF_000737465.1 Haliaeetus leucocephalus
CAAACTACACCAGTCCAGGTCACCAAAACAGTCCCTGGCAGGGTGGCTAAGTTAGAGCTTTGCTTGTGAAGAGACATCAGAACTCACCGTGAAAGAGCCATGCCTACACAGTTCATGCTGCAATTGCATGTAGCTTCCAAAGCTTCACAGCAAAAAAGCCTTCTTACCCTTGAAGATAAAGATGTTCCTCTTCAGTTTGATTCTAGTGCAAGGAAAACATTTCTTTATACTGAGCAGTTTGTATCTGCATTAATATAGCATTGAAATTGATATCTAAATATGTTATTTATCTGATACTGGTGGGACTGAATTGAAAATTGCAGATTGTCATGGTTTAACCCCAGCCAGCAACTAAGCACCACGCAGCCGCTCATTCACTTCCCCGCACGCAGTGGGATGGGGGAGAGAATCAGGAAAAAAAAGTAAAACTCCTAGGTTGAGATAAGAACAGTTTAATAGAACAGAAAGGAAAAAAAATAATAATTATAATAATAACAATAATAACAATAATAAAATGACAATAATAACAATAAAAGAATTGGAATATACAAAACAAGTAATGCACAATGCAATTGCTCACCACTTGCTGACTGATGCCCAGTTAGTTCCCAGGCAGCGATCCCCTCAGGCCAATTCCCCCCAGTTTATATACTGGACATGATGTCACACGGTATGGAATATCCCTGTGGCCAGTTTGGGTCACCTGCCCTGGCTGTCCCCCCTCCCAACTTCTTGTGCCCCTCCAGCCTTCTTGCTGGCTGGGCATGAGAAGCTGAAAAAATCCTTGACTTAGTCTAAACTCTACTTGGCAACAACTGGAAACATCAGTGTATTATCAACAGTCTTCTCATACTGAACCAAAACAGCACTATACCAGCTACTAGAAAGAAAATTAACTCCATCCCAGCCGAAACCAGGACACAGATATAACTGTCTTTATTGTAAAAGTCTTCATGGTGAGACTTTTCCATTTTTGACAGAACACCAAATATTATGAGAATTAGTACCTTGTGCAGTAAGAAGTCTTAAATTATAATTTTCAGTTGAGGCTTGCTGAGAAGAAATTACAACAGAAGAAACAGCAAAATCTTTTGCATTTACAATTGAGATAAATACTACTAAAGACTGACCATGGAGATGCAGAAAATTACTTCCTTGATATGAGCACAGTAGGCTAGTACATACTGTTCTTCAGTTAAATAAAAACATTCCAGTTACCAGCTCTGTGAGTCTATCGACAGGCCATACTGTCCAATACTGGTACACAAACCAGCTTTGTACCTACAAAAAAAACATAGTGAGGATGCTAAAACACAGTTAATTTTCAGCAGAGTACGTAAGTCTACAATCTAAATGCATGCTGATTTCAAGTAGTGTGTGTGAGAGACTGAAAGAGTTAATGTCTCAAACGTTGTGGTGGGGCAAGTTCTGCTTAAAGACAAACCCTGCACAGCAAGGAACCAAGGTGAAAAGCCCATCAGCTCAGACATCAGCAACAGGAGGGGGAGGGCGTGCTGGAGGGTGCGCAGCTCCCTGTTCTGATAAGCTGTTCTGATACAAAGATCAAACAGTGGCCACGGTCTGCAGGGAAGAAGTTACTCCACAAACGACCCCCAAGCCCAAAGGCTCACAAACTGCTCATTAGCCAGAGGAGTTTGGGTCCCCACCCAAAGGCGGGGCAAGGATGATAAAAGGACACCAACTGAAGCCCCAGGTGTGCAAGCCCACCGGGACTGGACCCCTTTGCTGACTGAACCAACGCTGGACCCAGGACCAGTGAAATCTTTCTCTCTTCCTTTCTCTCTCTCTGTCTTCTCTCTTTCCTTTTCCACAATCCCTACACCTCATCCATTTCAAGATATAAACTGTTGACCAAGTCTGAGACTAAGAGTGGATCCAGCCACCCCTAGACCCTTCTCTGAGGAGGAGTCTGGAAAGCAAGGGGGTCTGCTCCGAACCTTGTGACTCAACGGGAGGGATCTCCTTATTCCCTGAATTGCTGTATATGGTTACACAGTTTACAGAAGTAGTCTTATGCCAATTCCTGTTGTGAGAAACCCTGCCACCTACTACCATGCCTCCCCAGTTCAGTTTGCTTCTGTCATGAATAAAATCTTTAACTGATCATTTGGTGTCGTTTCACCTTAATTTAGCCCGAGGGAATTTCAAATTAAACACAACTCCCTGGTCTGTCCAGTCTGGGTCATGACAGTGTGATTTGAATGCTAGCATCTGTATACCTCCTCTTGATTTAAAAATAACATATCTGTGTTTTGTTATTATCTCTATAGCCAAAAAAGACATATGGTCCTTCAGATGTGGAACATACTCTGATATACTTAGAGATCTTAATAATAATTAAAAAAATCTATTTATTTCTAATTTTAAGTATTTTTATAGTGGAAAATATATCCATCAAAGCTGAGGCACTTTGCAGAAAGTATCTGATTCCCAATTAATTTTTTTTCCTGCCTCACAGTTCTGGAAAGCCTTATGCATCTCTGCCCCCGAAATGAGAAAAGGGATAAAAAAATGTCTCTCTTAATGATGAACTCTATTCTGCTTCCTTAAATGTCACCAAGGGAATGCTTACCCTATGCTGGTCTGTATTCAAGGGCAGTTTAAGAACCATTTTCTGCCCAGAGCAGTGGTTCTGCTCCGCTAACCCATCCCTTTCTCTATTCAGGGTCCCAGTCAAAACAAGATTCTACCACACCTGCTGGACTTCCCCTAGCCTTAAGTTACCTTTGATTTTGTTCCTTCTGCCTTACCAAACTATCCAATGCATTATAATTGCTCTCTGCTTTAACAAGAGTCAGAGCCTATGCATTTTCTTTCTCACGGCTGGCTGGTGGGGTAAGCACAGAGCAGGTGTTGAAGGAGAAGATGATAGAGGTCAATGAAAAACCTGCAGTCTACCAGAGACACTGAATCAAAGTAAGACCACATTTATTGCTCTGTCTTGACTAATGACAGAGGAAATCACTTTCCCCTCGAGTTCTCTCCAGAATAATTCATCAGCTTGTTGCTTTGCTAATAGGTTTATAGATATTACATAGAGCTGAGTCAGCCATGGTCCCACTGCTGATCTTAAGAATTACTCATGCTTTTTGAGATCAGCAACAGAAGCTTCTCTTATGTATCACTAACTTTTCCTTAACACATTAAGCAAATAACAATCACCTAATTAGGCCCCAAACCACAGTGGATTCACAACTATTGTTGATCAGAGCAAATGAAATCATATCTCTTCAAGAGTTAACTCCTTGCTTGCTGAAGGCATGTCTGACTGCAGGCATGCCTCTGCATGCTTGAAATTTCACGGGGTGTATATTTCTAAGCCAAATTTTATTTTTTATTACTATCTACTCAAGGATATTAAACAAAGATTCTCAGCTAAGTGGTAAAAAGAAGAGATGAAGACTTTGGGAAAAGCCAGGTAACAGAATACCCTGAGTTAAGCCTCACTAGCAAGCTTTCACTTGAACTGCTCACCCTATATTCAGTATTCACCTTTACTGTTTTTACTGAAATCTTAAGATATGAAGGCACACACAATTAACATAACTCAGTTTAATTAAAGACAGCAGACATGATACTCAAGCAATCCAGAAAAAAACTGTTTTGAAGGTTGTCTTTCTTCCCTACTCACAGACAATTCAGTTTATTTGATAAAAGATGGGACTTAGTATCTCTGGATTTGATTCTATTTTTCCCTGTGACATTTCAAATGGGCCTGAACAAGTAATTTGAACATTATGTGCCTTAGCTTACTGCATCCATAGAACACATACCAGATACTGCCAATAATATCCCACCAACAGATTACTTGGACATACCTTAGACATTAGTCAAGTTATGAAGCCATAAACCAACCCATCAGTTCAGGCTGCAACAGAACTTTGTGAGCACTAAAAACATGGGTCCAGATTTTGTATGATTTTTGTTTACAATGGACTCTAGAGCCAAACCTGACAACGGCTAGGATTCAGCTGAATCTAGTCTAGACTGCAAGTTATGAAATTTGGCAGTAATTCATTTGTCCTACACTGGTTTTTGCTAGTCCAGAGGGAAGCAGTACTCCCAGCGGGTGGCGGGGTGGGAGAAGGAAGGGAAGGAAAAAAAAAAAAAAGAGGGAGGGGGAAGAGGGAAAAAAAAAAAGAAGCTGTGTTTGGCTTTCCCCTCTACCCTGAAAATCCCCACCTACAACCAGCTGTATCCATCCTAGACACTAGGAAACAGTCTGGAGACTAATCACTTAACTTTGCACGTATTCCTGTTGCAAAAGAAATGCAATCATAGCACAGTCACCAGATAATCACAACGTAGCTACCTATGATACATCGCTATTCAGAGCTGTTGAGGAAGGCAAACATAGCAAACTTGGTACTTCCAGCATTACACAAAATTACTTCTTGTCAGTGCTTCTTTAAGCCTTGCACCTTTCCCCTGCAGAGCTACTGTTCTAAACAAATGAGGAACCATGTGGCTCTTTACATCTATTTAATTTACTTGCTGCTAGCTCATAGTGACTTGCTAATAGCCACCACTTTGGAAGTGACTAGCACATTGATTAGAAAGTAAGTAAGCTCAGTAATCATAAACATGGACTATAATACCCAAAGGAAAAGCACAGGCTATTTTATAGATTCATAAAACATACACACAGACACACACAAATCCCAAACTCCCAACAGCTAGAATACACTTTAATGGTTTCTCATTTGAATTACATGAAGAAACACATTTTTTCTTTTAAAGATAAAAATCAGCTCCTATTCCCACCTGGTATTTCTACAACACTTTAGATCTAGAGGAGGATGTCTCTATAATAGCATCACTCATTTAGAGTCAGTCATCTGACAGAAAACAAAGGCACTATCTCTGAAAGGTCTTCCAATACCTTTTCTCCTCTTTCTGAAACTTAAAGAAAGACAGCTGTTCTGAAAATGAAGACTACCCATATAGCCTAAAGAGCAGATATTTTTAACATACAGGTACCGTAAATAGCCAGGAAGAATGATTTTTAGCAGCTATTTTCCCTATTTTTTCTTCACAAATGTCATACCTTCAGAACTTTTCTTACCCAGAGACACAAACATTTATTTACCAGAGAAAAACACTTTCTGAGTCAGACTTGACTTAAAATTTATTATCTGCCAACAAATTTTTGGAGGGTGTTCAAGATCATAATATAGAAAACTGTCAAATTTGAAATAAGTTATTTGGTTAGAAGGAAGTGGAAAGAACTTGAAAATGGGGAGATTCAGCCAAATTAATGCAACATTACTCTCCTTCAGTGTCTGACAGAAATATGTATTTAATTTTGCAGTGTATAATATTTCTGACTTTGTAAGAAGTTATATTGTCCTTGATTCTAATTAGCAACTTTTTTTTTTTTCATTAAAACTTTGGGCTATCATTATGTACATATTTCATAGTATCTAATTTTTTTAAAAATGAGCTCTCAAGTCCTTAGACATTCAAGCCAGAAGGCCCAATTTTTTATCACAGTGACTTATTGGCATATACCCCAAACTGGAATGACCCCTATATATGAGGGGACTTATACATCTAGGGGACTTTTTCAGTGTGGCTAAGATTTCACCCTTCTAGCAACTCAGTTATTCATCAGTGAAATCTGCTATCTCTATAATGATTGCTCCAGATTTTTTATTCAGCTTATTGAAAGTCAGAATACCAAAAATTATGCTTATAGTCCACAAGCAAAAACTTTGTATATGTTAGCAAGAATTGCTTAGAACAAAGTGAGAGGAAGGAATCTTTTTGCAAGCTCATATATTAGCTAAATATTTTCAAGTTACTGAAGAAGCAATGATATTTTAATAAAGAAATCAGAGTTACCGGTAAACATCTCCAGAAATCACTCCAAGGCAAAAAACACACAAAGGAGGAAAAAAAAAATCAGTAATTAAATTAGGTTTGCTATAAAAGGTATGAGTGGCAAAATGAGATTAAGTATTCCATACAGCAATCAACAGAACTAGCCAGGTCAGGGTACTGGCTACTAGTCACCAGCATAAGTAGGAAAACAAGTACGAAACATTAAAAAAAAAGCCCATTGTGGAACAACAGTAACAAGAGACTACCAAATAATTGAGCTCACTCTGCTGCTTCACTGAAGGAAGGAAGACCCAAATTCATTATTCAGTGTCCATTCTGTCTTTCAGAAGTCAGGATTTTGCAGGCCTTAGTATGTATCAGTCATCAAAACACACACACACACACACGCTAACTCATGTACAGCTCCTGCATACAAATCTCACAGCCCATAACCAGACAAGCTTTTTTTATCCATTTTTTTCATGGCTGTTGACCAATGGAGAATAAATGATGATGAGGCACAAGAAGTTCAGTTGTGTTGGAGTTAACCTCCTGAAGCTTGAAAAAGTATCAGAAAACTTATTGATGCTGGCCACAGCAGTGCTGATTTGTCCAAAGTGGATTTGGAAAGAAGGGTCCGGAACTGCAAAGCCAGGCCAGTGAAATTTATATCAGATGTATTATCCCAGCCACATTTTTCTCTGCTTTTATTTGACAAGAGCTCTCACTTGTTGGTTCTTATTTAAAAAAAAAAAAAAAAAAAAAAGCCACTTTTTTAATAAGAAGAAGCATTGCTTCTGCATTGGTCTACAGCCTTTGTGCACAGCCCAGGCATGGCTGTGTATCTGCGTGCACCAAAAATCTTACGTATCTGATCTCTAAATTGAAAGATGCTCAGCTGGTCAGCCTTGTCCAAGCAGAAATGCTTCTGGGTAGGTGTGGGAGGACTTAAGAGTCTGGAAGACTGAGGGGCTTATGAGTTTAGGTGTGTGCATTATGAGATAGAAGCTATGGAGATGTTCTTGGGATTGCAGTTTGGGATTTCAGGGCTAAATGTTGCCTAATTCCCTCTTTCAGAGATAGATAAACTTTTTTTTAAATGCCCATAGTTAAACTTTAAGTTTTTTATTTTCCACCCACAAAGCAGAGATAGCAGTGCTTCTTGCATCACTCTTGCATCACTTGCATCACTGTGAATGAAAATGTTAAGGACTGCGAGATGATCCAGACACAGCGGCAGCCTGGCCTATGCAAGTAGTGAAGAAGAACCAATTCACCCCATAGCAGCTCCAGCCTTCCAAGCATCTGAAGACTTGGACACTCACTTAATGTGTGATAATACATAAGCATTCTTGTGCAGAGTAAACTTGAGGATCACTCTGAACAGACATTTAACACTTTACAAAATATTTGAAAAAGGCTTCAAAAGTGGTGAACCCTAGAGAAATAAGATATAATTTACATTTTCTGTTGAGAAAAGCAGTGGGCTTTCTGACAAAATAATTCCTAACCACTTATTTAGATATTCAAATACATATGAAATACATATTTTCTCCTAGATTGTCTCAGGACAGATTAATTGCCCTTGCATGTGGAAGACTGACACTAAGAAGCATAATGCAATGGTTCTGTAAACTACAGGAGACAGACTTGCAGCCTGGGCCTTAGGCAGAAACAAGTAATAAACCAGCAATGATTCCTGAATCTACTGGACAGGCACTAAATGGACATTTAAAAGCCAGACAATGGAAATGAACACAGAAAACCAACATTTAGCTGACTCTAATTACACATCTATCCATATCTCTGATATGTACAATAGTAAGATACTAAATATTAACAGAGAAAATAATATCTTTGCTTTTTCATCAAGTAGCGGTAAAAAGATCTTTATTCAGCCTAGATGGAGAGATTAACTTTTTCTTTCCTCTGTCTAGGCTACTTCTTCCATCTAAGTTTCTAATTACTTCTGTCTGTAGCTTTTTAGCACTCTGTAGTACTTTTGTAGTTACACATCCTTTCAACTTTCCAGTTTGGATTTGTCTCCATAGGCAAATAGATCTTCTTTGAGGTCTTCATTTTCTTAAACACAATTATTATTGCCTTGTTCTTATGGAATACTGCCCTCAAAGAGATTTTTCATAGTTAATTCTCTCTTAATAATTTATAAAACTACAACAGAATATTAGTAATAGAATCTAATCACTACTTATGCAACTACCAGATCAATTTTTTTTCCCCCATCTTTAAATGTAATTGCAAAACTAAATTATATCCATTAGTTTGTTGTGAGTGACCTGACCATAGCCTCAGAAATACTTTCCAATTGCTGGACATAAAGCCATGCATATGCCGGCTTGCATACTGCTGGATGTATAGGGCACAGGTATGCGAACATAAGCAGCCCTATTATTCTGTGCACAGAAATTGCTCCCAGAGCCTCCTTCGCAGTAACTGTGAGGTTGTTCTTGCTCTCCCATTGCTGATGCTGGGTCCAGTATTGCTATCTATCTTCTACTTTCTGTAAGTCAGACTGCAGCAGTTAGCTATCAATTTCTAATTGTGTGTGATAGTACAAAGGAACACAGCATTATACTTCTGCAAATTCAAAGACCTGCATACTCATAGCCCTTACTGAATGTGATTAAACGCTCAGTGCCAACACAACCACTGAATACTCCACCTGGTCCCTTGGTCTTTGCTCTGGGGTAGAGCATCAGTTCTGCCAGATTATTTAATAGGAAGAACATGAAAAAATGTGATTGTTAATTTTCAGCATGTTTTTCACTCCTAACACTTCCACTGACCACATGGATCTTTGTAGTTAGCAAATGGCAATTAAACAATTGTTTCTGTGAGGTATAAAAAGACACATCCCTGCTAGGATACTATACACACAGTATAAAAGGTCCAAATCTGTCATCTGAAAGAAAAAGGGCTCTAATTTTGTGCTGTATAACAAATGAACAGCCTAACAATCTTATTTTCCCTATTAATGTGCCATTATTCAATGATAAACCCAACTGACATAGTTTAATAAAAACATAAAATAGAATTAACTATATATGATAGAATTGTATAAAGGTTTATTTATTCATTGACTTCAAAAAAATACTCTGCCCTAAAATCAGTGTTATTTCCTGATGCTATAAGAAATTGCTGCTAAATAAGTTTTTCATTTGCAGATTTGTCTGGTGTAATGGATGTGTGTTATTTGTCACCGTATTGACTAATATATATTCAGTACTAAGCAAGCTGCTTGGTATCTCAGATGAAGCTTTTTGTAAAAGACAGGGAAAGCATCCAGCAGAAACCAGGCGATAAGTGGAGTGTTTGAAATGAAGCAATGAATGCTGTCAGCAAGCTGTTGTGTTTGATAAAGAGGCTGTACTGGAAATGTAATTTGAAAACTCATAAAAACCTATAACTGTTCATGAAACTCCTCAGCAGATTTCTCTCAGTGACACAACTGAAACACAGTGGGAGGCAAATATTGAACTTAAGACATAACTGGACCATTCCGTTGTGTTCAGGAAAACATGAATCTCAACGCAGACTCTCAGGTAACCCCTCTGTACAGCAAGCGGTGTGATCATTGCGTATTTCACAGCTCTGAAGCAGTCAAAATTGTCTTGGGGGGCTTTCTCAAAAATGCTAAGCCTACTGCAGAATATTTTTAAGCAACAATGAAAGACACGAGGTAATCGATTCACAACCTCCATCCCCGGAGGTATTCAAAAGCTGTCTGGATGTTGTCCTGGGCAGCCTGCTGGTGGTGACCCAGCTTGAGCAGGGGTTGGACCAGCTGACCTCAAGATCTCCCTTCCAACCTCAACCCTTCTGTGATTCTGTGAATAATTTTTATAAGGAACTTAAAAGTTCAAGCTGAACTGATGCACTTTTATCACCTCTACAAAACAGTCTATTTTTTCAGATTCATACAGGCAAGCACAAAAGGAATTAAACGGTCATCACACTGAAGCTATAGTAGCTGTGTCGTTAAGGCCCTAACTTCTATTTAAACTGTCAAGTAAAGCCACCTAATTCTGACTATCAAGTCTCAACTAACTTAATCCATGCTGCTGAGTAAGTTGTGCTATTGAATGTCCTTTCCACTAAGAGCTGTACCTTGTCTAGTTTACATGGGTATAGCTTCAATTTCCAATCTGCTGTTTGCCACATCTGCTAAAGGCCTACTAACCTCTAAAATCTTTTGCCAGAAAGTAAATGTAGACCACAGTCTGAAACACAGTTGGCACATCCCTTACTACAGTGGAATGATTTCACCGTAGTTGAAATCATTAGTTATTTCTGGTCTCCAGCAATGTAGAACAGGATAGCCATTGCTATAAAGCATGAAACACAAATAAAAATGTTACGTTTTCTCTTGTCTCGATTCTGCTCAGAATCACGACTTGTGTGCCAATTGGACTCTTAAAAATTATGTCATTAACTTTGAGTCTCAGACCACTCAGAAAGGCTCTCTGATTTTGTGGTATCAGTAGAAAATAAAATATGATGATCTTACCTTCAGAAATGTAACAGATGGTTTTGTATGTTAAAACAAAAATCAGAAATATTTCAGTCTAATGTAGAGACTGAAATTTTTCCAGACTCCTAGAACTAAAAGTCAATAGTTCAGAGATAGCCTGATTTCCAGGGGAAGAAAAAATTATTCCGGGAATGAAGAGTAGGTTTGAGCAGAAACTGAGATATTTGACAAAGCTAGATGCCAAAGGATTAATAAATAAATAAATAAATAAAAAGGGCTGTTCATTTCTCCTCTGTTTCCTAAATGTCATCTTTCCTCATAGCGTACACCATACACTGTGTTAGCACTTTGCCTCCACAAGTCACCCCCTCCCATTACTCCACTCTGAACAGCACACTCATCCTAAGCAGCACAGCCTCTTGTGTGGGCTACTTGTGTATGGTATGTGGCATCATCAGAAACAGTACCTTTAATTATGACCAACCCTGGACATGGTAAACAGCTATCTCAGAAGCCTCTAGTGATTATTATAGTTGTGTTATGCTCTGTCAGACCCAGATGTATAAATATTATCCACTGCCTTATTGTCAGTCTTCTAGTTTAGCTGCTTTGCTCGTCCCTCCTGCTGTTTTATCCTTGGGGGTTTTTTTAACTGAGAGACAAGGCAACAAGATGAAGATTAAAGAAAATAAAATGCCCATGCTTAGCACAGTACATGTATACCTGTTACAGACTATAAATAGCAACTTCACACTGCTGTTAGAAGTCAAGGTTCAAATCACAGTGTGGAGCACATCACACTGTATATCACCCCCACCCCACAAGCCTTAATCTACAAGCCTTGTAGACTAACTGTGAAGTTGATCTCTTCTGTGAAGCTGTCAGTCTTTATTTTTACTTTATCAGTAAGTGGTCTGTGGTTTTAGTTGCACAGATTACCTTTGAAGCCCCTTCACCTGGAGACTTTTTAATCAATTTGTCATATACATTTTTGATACTTAGGGAAATGTTAATGTTACAAATAACTTGTGGTACTTGGTGCAATATCTCAGTTTATCTGAGCGCTTTCAAGGTTGAAGATAAAGAATGCATCAACATGACATTTGTAACAGTGAACTGGCAATTTCATTAAAATGCAAAGAATAAAGTTAGAAGAGAAATGTATTTGTACAAAAAATAACAGCTTATTAAGCGGCACTGGCCTTACATTTTTGGGGGGAAGCCACTGTGATTGCCAACTTCTAAAATCACCATGGTTTGCTATTTTCATTTAACTTGACAGAAACTATAATTCATTTAACAAAAGTTTATCAGCATTTTTGAATCAATAAATTTAAAAGAATCAGTAAAACCCTCAAGAAAGCATCTAGGACAGGGTCCCTATTTTATACAGAAGAAAAATATGACTGTTAGAATTGAGGAAGGTGTATTTTTTAATCTGTACTATTACAGATGTACAAGCTAAAACCTAACACCTGAATCTCTTTCACAGCAGACAGCTTTCTGGTCCTCTTTCAGCTATTCATTCTGATTTCAGGACTGAAATTCTGCCTTCTTTAGGGTCAATACTGATACTTCCTTTAATACCTCTTGGGTCAGAAATTCCACCTGAGTTGTATGAACACAGGCAAAATAAAGACTGTCCAAGGAGCAGCAACTGCAGCTTTTACTGACTTAAACCTACCAAAGTCATCGAGTAATAATGTCTTACATGACAGTATTTAAGACATTAACAATCAATGGCTAAAGCAAATTCAGAGCAGGAGCTCATGATGAGTCTTTAATATAATGGATAAAACACCAAATATTAGCAAATATTTGGGACTTGTGAAGGAAGGAAAAAGATTTATATTTCTTTTTGTCAGGCTGCCAGCTCTCAAATAACTCAAAGTGAATGGTTTCAAGGATTCTTATATTTCTTTCCAAGCCTTTTCAAGAGCCAACTACCAGTAATGAGTGTGAAACATTACCCTTAATTTTAAATCTATCTCCATTTGTAGTAGGGTTTTTCCAGGAGGTCAGCATATATTTAAAATTATGCTTCTTTTTACGTGAGAAGAAACAGTCTGAGAATGAAAAAATACTTTTACAAGGGAAAGGGGTGAGTGGGAGAGCTGTCCTCCACCTACCCTAGCACTTCTGAGAACATTAGCTAGGTCTCCTTTCCCCCCTCTGGTGGAACTCAGTTGATTCTCCAAGTGATGCTTTTCCTTTCAGGTGGAGTCCAATGATGCTTCCCAACACCACTGAGTTAATTCCATCATTTCTTACACTTCTCATCTTGCACACTGTGGTTCAGGTTAATTTGCATAAACCATTTCCATTTTTGGGATGCATTTATAAAGCCATTTACATAGCTGACAACTGCATTTCAGTGAAAGATTCATAGTGTGGCTTCTGGTCTCCTGCTAATTGAGGTTAGAAAGGCATTACTGATGTAAAAATAATAATGATGTCCTGCAACTCAGTACAAACCTACTAATAATTCAGCTCTGGAAAGAAAACAATCTTTTCATATTCTCTTCTTAAATGTAATTTAAAATCCTCAGGAGTATTCCATTAAATAAAATCTTAACCATCAGTGTGTTATGGTCTCCCAGTAAGAGTTTCAATTGTTTTGCTGATCATTCACAGTATATGTAAACAATTTAATTTGACTTTAAGTTTATATTGTCCAGAGTTTTAGGAAAAATAAGGTCTTAAAAGATTGAAGATGAACAGTTGGACTATTTTAAAGATCTTGTCTAGAATTTATTGCTATCAAAGTTCACATAGGATATTCCTGAAAACCAGTTTTATACAATACAGTTCACTGAAGACCCTCAAAGTTAAGCTGTAACAACTCATCTAATTAACCTCTTAGCTAATAGGTGGTAAAAGTGAACCACAAAGGATCATACTCTCATGTGCAGGTGCCTAAGTTATTCACATCCCTTATGCCATGTGTGACCGTCTAGCCAGGATTCAATGTCTTTTGAGAATTCTATCAGGTAGGGACGGTTGAATATCTCAGCTCCCTTAGGACGCCTCCTACACAGCACAACCTCCTTGCTTTTGTGATTGTACGGACCATATCCAAGGCTTTAAGTTCCTTCTGCCTCCCCACATATTTTCTTCCAGCCTAAGTAAGTCTCTCTCCCTTTTTTCCCTCCACTTCCCCAGTAGAGGAGTCTTGCCCAGCTATTGGGAGGATATCTGTTTCCCAGTCAGACTGCCTCCAGTCCCCCGAACCCATTTGAACACAAGCACTAGCTAAGTGCTGTTGAATCTGAGAAGGGTTATGGCCTTAAAGATCTTCAATTCCCACAAGTATCCTGAAAATACCTGGCTAGTAAAAAAAAAAAAGTAATAACAAGCTGGCGGAGGGAAAGCTCTTACGCAAGTTCTTAAGTTTTTTAGGCAACAGAGAAAAAACAGAGGAGAAAGATTTAATTACCTTCATTGCTCACGGTAAAGCTTGGAGCTGACTACACCCCAGGCAGTTTGCAAGGTCCCTCCCTCACCCCTTTCTTTCTTTCTTTCTTTCTTTCTTCCTTCCTTCCTTCCTTCTCTCCCTCCCTCTCTGCTCCTGGTTTCTCTCGGGATCAGCACTGAGGCCGCTGTCTGATTTGGCCAACGAGAGGGCAGTGCGTGCGCTCACCTGGGGCACCGGGCTTTATCCCAGGCACCTGAGGAGCAGCAGGCATAAATCACCCAGGCTGATGCTGGAGAAGTCCAGCCTGAGACAGCAGTGAAAGGTGCATCTCCTCTGCCTTCAGTTCTCGCACCGGCTGGCATGTCGGGGTGCAGGGATCCTCCTGAATGTTACTGACTACCTCTTTCCCTGTTGGAAGTACAGCCACTCAGTGCCATAAGGGAGAGATGAATTTCCCCTTTCTGACAATCACTGTGTTTGGGGGACGCAGGAAAGGTCAGGAGAAAGCTTTGACAAAATCAATTGGTAGAATACAATGCAGCATATCTACCTATTTTTAACCCAAACTATCTTTGTCCAAATTTTAAAAAGTTCTTATTATAAATTGGTTGAAGGGTGACAGGTGTCAAATATTTCTTGATAATTCTTACGATGGACTTTTGCTCCATAAATTATGTGATTCCTAGAATAGATTCTCATTACCAGCAGTGTAAATGCATACACAGAACTTGCATTTAGTCCATAATAAATCATGACCTTGAACAGCCAGCCTCACATGAAGGCTCTTCATGTATAGTTGTTTGGTGATATGGGTGAACATGATTTTGCAAACTTGTCTGCACATTCCGTATTTTTTTCATAAAACTTGAAAATCCAGTGCAGCAACATGAAAACATATAGCTTCTTTTACCAAGATGTACATTATTTCTAACAAAAAGTTTTTCCACATTATCCTAAAAACTTACATATATTAATATATTTTATATATTAAATTAATCTATTTTTATTAAGTTTGTACTTCTATTTATTTTACCTTCAAATGGCTTCTTTGCTAAAATGGGGCAGAAAATGTAATACTCACAATAACGTAATAGATACTACAGGAGTTACAAGGGTTATAAGGTATCTGGGACAGGTATCATGCCTTTGTATATAACTTACAAGATATAGATACTTATCACCTGACTCTGTTGTAATACAGAAAATGATCATTTCTCTCCCACTGACTCTGAGGGAGGAATCATGTCTTCCTATACGATTTACACGACGGATCGGGTCATTTGATGCTACTGTAATGCAAAGAATGGACATTCTTCTTCCACTGACTTTGAAGAATACTCTTCTTTCCTAAGCCACATTTCAAGCCCTTAGAGCATATTAGTAAAAATTATTAAATAAGCCTCTTAACATCCTTGGCAAGAAATTAATGTTTTAGTGACAGGGAAACAGAGGAACAGAGATGTTAAAGGTTTGGCTTCATCCCAGAATTTATTCTGAAAGTTTAGAATCCAATTATCCTCATTCTCCATCCTGCGTATCACTTTCTAGCCACACTTTCTGAGCTGGCATCTGCACTGTGTCCTGCAGGAGAAATGAGGAAATACTGCCCTTTCTCCAGGCAGTAGCTTGTGAGCCTACACTGAATCTCAGCTCTCATGTGCCACCGTGTTAGGAGGCACAAATCTAGAACTAGAGCTAGACCTGCTCTCCTGGCAGATCACCAAGATTTTTCTCCGGGACCTGGCCCAGGATCTTTTGTGTTTCCTACGATTCATAAAGAGCATGAGTCAGATCCGAGAGTGGTAGATCCAGCATCACGTGCACAAGCATGTTGAACTTGCACACACACAGCACATGCTGGATATGTTAGACTTATATCAGACCAACTGCACACCAGCAGTGGCTCCAGTGCCTCTCCAGTCTGAGCTTTGGCACAGGACGAGCTGTGCAAAATGTAACACATGAGAGCCAGGTGCCTCAGACCCACCTTGTTTGCTGTCTGGTTTTGTTGTCTTTTCCAGACTTCTTTCCATCAATTTCTTAAGAACTGTAATCTCTGGAAATAGCCTAAAGCAATATGCAGTCAGTCACGTTGCAGTTGGTCGTGATTTGTCCAGATACAGAGAACTGCATTTCCTAAGGCAGAATCATGTGGCCAGAATCATCCCTACCTTTACTGTGGTCAGTGCTGATCCATGAAGGAGGAATGTGGTCTAAAGTTTATACTGCTGACTCTACTGTTGGTCTACACTGTTCAGCAGGAAGCCATCAGAAGAGCTCATGAAACTAGATCCATGGCCATGTATCCTGTCAGAAAATAGGGATGCTGACTGGGGCACTGGGAGAATACTTCATTTAGTAATTACTAAAGCATAGCCTTTAAATATATATGGAATACATAACTTAAAAGACAGTCTTACTGAATAACAGTTTTTATTTTTAATATATGAGGTTATCCTAGTAATCTCATTTAAAGAAAAATTATCTTTATAAATAAGGATTCATGAGTATGAAATTCAGATATGCTATTTACGTTTTCTTTTACATCAGTAGGGTATATGGACACTCAGCATTGCTGTAGTAAACTAACATTTGCATTTTAGCTTTATGAGTTTCCAGCTGAAGTATAATTAATTAGAATGATCATGTAGCATATGGATTCAACTCAGGACCATCACTCTGAGTACAGTTTACTTGTGTATAGTGTGCTCTCCATCCTTCCTGAACCCTTCTGGGGAAAGTTAGTCTCTAGAAACCATCAACCTGACCCTTTCCCCTCATTCAGGATCTCAGGAAAGAGATTTGGATAAGAGGGTTCAGCTAAATAATTGGATTTCCTGGGTAAAAGGATTAAAAGATACCAACCCATCTTTACTCGGCTATGTAGAACTAAAGATCACAATTATTCAAGATGGTGGTCATCTGAGCAGCAGGGATATAAAAATGGTGTTTTCTAGGATGGATAAGCTGAATAAGGCCTCCTTAGCAAAGCATAAAAGGGAAGGAAAATGTGTTGGATAAGAGAGCTGCTTAATTTGTCACAAGTCAAGCAGGGGGGTATAGAGTTCCATCAGGCCAAGGCCGGCACTCAGGGGTAAGACATAAGAGCAGTCTGGCAGCCTTTGAGCTGTAAACCAGAATCCAATCCACAACAAAGTACTAGCTGGTGGACCTCAAGACATCCACAACAGGATGCTGGTTTGGTGGACTTGAACTGGGGTTAAACAGGGTAGAAACCTTTTTATCCTGCAGACAGTTCTCCAGACCTTCTGCCTAACATGATCCCTAAAGGGACAGAGGATTCTGGTTATTGTCCAATTATGGGTTTACAAGTATGGCATATATGCCACAATAGATGTTTGTATGTGGTGGCATAAACGTGTAGACTGTCATTTAATTCTAACTCATATATCGTGTCCTTTTTGACCATAAAAGTGACAATGCCTTTTCATGTTATTTTCAAGCAAAGATTGCTTCTGTTGGTGAATGGGTTGTGGGAGAGGAAATCTTTCTTCATGGTATACCATAAAACATAATGCAAGTTTGCTTTTATCTACATTTACAGAAAACCATGAAAAGAACCTATGACTTAATTCTGAAATATAATGATCCTTTCTACACTATAATTAATGATCCTTTCCACACTATAATTACTTCAGCCATAAAAATTGATGAAATTTTATTACTGGCTTCATTAAAAGCTAGATAAGGTGCTCAGATTTTCAGAACATTAAAAGAGCTTTTTCTTAGAAGTGCATTGATGCATCTTTATGGAGAACAATGTTACACTTTCCTCCCAGTTGCTACACTGCATCTGGCAAATAATATGAATACAGAAATTAAATGTATATTCTTGTGGCATAATGTAGTGCTCTGCAGAAACACACAAGTAAACTCTGAATGAGCCACCACAGTACAGGGAGCCACGTCATCCATTAGCACCATGCTCCATCCAGTACAGGTAATTAGCCCTGCTGCTGCAGTCCATGCAACAGCTGACGAAAATGATCTTCATAAAGGTGCTTTGAATGGGTAATTTATTTGTAACGGTCTCTCTGGAAAATAAGGGACTTGCAAGAGCTTTTGCAGATTTATGTTTGGGCATTAGCTTCTCTAATTAGTCATCAAACAAATTGTTTTGTGCATAATTTGTTGACCTATGAGAAAACTAAAGAGAATTAAAGAAGTACATGATGTTTTTATTATTTTTTTTTTTTAAGTAACTCTCCAGTGGCCAAGTACAAAGCTAGCACAAAGCTAGCTCTAGCATCCAGGAATCTTGATTCACAGTCTCAGTTTTGCTTTGCTGGACAAGGAAACAAGGATGATGTCTGCCCCATTTGTCTTGGGAAATGTGCTGCAGTAAAATGCTCTGCCTAGATACAGGTCTGCAAAACAGCTCTCCCCTCGCTGAAATTCATTGTGCTTAAATGCTCTGCTTTTATTGAATTCTCTATTGTGACTGGTGCAAGCCTTTCCCACATGTCTGAAAGGCCAAAATAAACAACGCAAATTATCAAATTACTGTTTAATTGCATCTTACAAAGCATTGGAACTGTATGCTCCATTCATCCTGTACATTTGTTTTACTGAAATGAAAAATTACTTTGACTTCCGCTTTTTATTTTAAATGTATTAGTCCTCCTCTTTAGACTTTACAGTTATTAATGCTCAGGCTGCTGCAATGGCTCTGAATTCTTATCACTCATTCAGCTGATATTATTACCCAGTCAAAGCTGACAACAGAAATGGTACCTTAATATTAGAGAAAGAAATCATGACTGGAATTATTCATAGACTACACAGCATACACTACTTGGAAGACAAAGAATCAGCAGAGCTGTTTTTTTAATAAAAATTTATAACCTGATCCAAAGTCAATACAAAAATTCTCCATGACTTCAGTAAATTTTGATTCTAGCCCTACGTAATGAAATTTAGGAGGGAGATCAGCAGTTGTGTCTATAGCCTTCCTTCTCTATTTCAATGTAATTTAACAGCACTGACAAGAAATCTATAAAAATACAGCAGAGATTTCTGCTGTGTTCCCTGCAGAATCAAACAAGAGATGGAGCAGCTAATGCTACTAAAAAGTAACTAAAGGAAAGAATAAGCAGAATCACAGTATTTAGCAACAACAATCAAATAAATAATAATGATATTATATTATCCATGAACTTACATAAAGCTCAGTATTTCCCAAACATAGCTTATATCAAAGTGAGGAGGAAGATACCTTCACTGTTAATAAGTGCTGTAAAAGTGAAAAAGACTGGACTTTCTTACTAGATACTTTCTGCTGATGCAACCATACATGTTGCTTCTCCTTCCCTCACTGGTCTTTTGCTGCTGACGCGTGTCTGACCAACCAAGCAAGCTTCCTGAGGCCTCCCTCAGGATTACATTTACTGTGACTGGAAAAACTGAGATGATACTGAAATCAGGAACAAGTAAATAACATGGAATGCATTACAGCCACAACTTCACGTAAATACACAGTGTAAATTTTGTTCTAAGCATATTTGCTGAGTTGTAAAATCTTATTATGAGTTTACATGATTTTTCAACCTGTAATCATATACACATGCAAAGCTATGAGACAGGAAGTCTTTAGAGATACAAAATGTTAATGATCCTTTGAATCTCTGTATGGAAAAGCCTCGGATGACCAGGCATGGATGAGGACAATTGCCTATGTTCAAGGAAGCTCCCCTGATTCCCAGCAACACGGTTTTATCAAACATAACAGGAGTTCCCAGAGTCTTGTCCAAGTACCTTCTTGTTATCTTTAAAAACAATAAAAGGCTATTTTGGCAGATAAGATGACTCCAAACCTTACTATCCCAGAAAGAAGTTGCCACCTATGATGGAAATGCATTAAGACCAGAAACAGCCATGGTTCTCTTTGATGGTATTTAATAATGTTTTGAATCATTCTGATGGGAAACTGATAGGTTTGTCAGTACTTGCAGTGATTCACATATGTTGTCACATTAAAGAACTTGAATAACGACTGCACATACTATTCCACTTGTGACTAGGATGATTGATTCTTTGCTTGACAGTGTAGGTGGCAAGGAGCAGCAGCTGTGATCAGCCCCCTATTTAAAGTCTTACGGAAGGTATGGTTTGACATGGCAGCTTCTGTTTTTCATGAGGATGCCATTTGGAGAACACAACCAGGAAGAAGAAGGCTGATGACATCCTAAGTCCAGTGTCAGTTTTGTCAGCTTTCAAAATATGGGAGGAAACACCTGAGTGATCTGACTGAGTTCACTGGCATAGAAGCGTTTTGAGGGCTCTCATTTGCTAAATAGCCTTAGAATAAACCAGGATATTAAGTGACAAGGATACTGATGAAAGATGCTGACATTACTCCTTTTTGAAGATATGAATCCTAATTAAAAATATTCTGTGATCTAGCTCTGCTTCTATTTGGTTAATGTATTAGTTTTACTTAGATATGTCTTGTCAGCTGTTACTTAATTGCACAATGGATCAAGATTTAACTAGCAAATATTTAATGATTGAAGCTTACTGCTTAAAAAAACAGTGATTGAAATATTTGATACTAACATAATATCATGCAATATCAGCTTTTCAACTCTCTAATGATGCCTGTGACTTGTTAGGCTGTTTTCACAGCCTATAATTGTTGAAAGTAGCAAGTTAATCATGACGACTGTGAAAACCTGTTTATCAAACATGTAAGAACATTGACATTCTGGTTACTTATTTAAAAATTCAGTGATAATCACGTCATTATTATTATCATGTTAATAAGATTCCTGGGCTTTCAGTTGTGCATTGGAAGTTTGATTATACAGGATCTTTTCGGACAGCTTCCCTGTTTTTTTTTTCCTTTTTATTGCTTTTGCGATGGAGTCATGGAGTAATCTACTAATCAAATATATGGGCTGTTTGCTATGTAAATGTATTAATCTAGTTTAACAGGAGACAGTAAAGAGAACCAGAAAATGGTAGCAGTGGTAGAACAGTTGGTAGGACATGCGAAACACCCCTTTTATAAAAGATATGGGGGTTTTGTTGTTTTGGGTTTTTTTTATAAGAAGGAGTAATTGTTCATTAATATTTTGGGGAAAAGAGACTGACATACACATTGCCTAAGCAGGGTGTCTGACAATGACACACCTGTGTAGGCTACTATTAAAAGATTATAAAAACACGGTTGAGACAGATAAGCTTGCAGACTGCATACATCCTTTTTTTTTTTTTTTTTGGTGCTTTTTCTTCCTATCTGTTATCACTGATGAACAAAATGTTGATGAGTCAGTCATCTTAAAACCACTTGCTGACTACTCCTTCAGGCTTTCTGGCAGGAAGAACTGCAGATGCTAAGGAACAGCTGCAGCCACACCTGCTAACCATGCACAGCTGGTTTACAAAGCTGGGGAGCCTAAGGCATGGCCTCTGTGTGGCAGAGCTGCCAGGAATGGGCCGGAAAGCCAAGAGGAGTACAATTAACCACGTCAACAGGAAAATGGTGTTTATTTCACAGACTCATTCTGTGAAACTATTTAATATGAATAAAACCGATCAATGGAAATACAACATAAACATAGTGAATATTAATGATAACCAGTCGACCTCTACGTCCAGCCTCTGTTGTCACATGCAATCATGATTTCATTATTGTAACGTCAGGAGAACTATAAAATTAACTTTTCTACCAGGCACTTTCAGTCTATGAAAAAACCATAAATTCAATACGATGTAAACGGATTTGAAACATTAATCAAGTCAGTATAATTTCTACGCTTTGCTGTAAGAAACTGTGAAGAATTAAATGTCCTATTTATAAATTGCATATAGACTCAATATGTTATTTCAAAACATCATAAGCAGATTACAGATATAAACACTATGAGTTGTGAACACCTTGCCTGTGGCTAATTGGGATTTTATTTTACAGAAAATTTAAGTAAAAATGAACAATGAGCCCCTTAACAGTGAATTATAACTACAACCCTAGTGGGGAGATGTACTTTTTTTACCTTGTTATGTATAAATCTGTACTTAATGAAAAATGGAAGAAGAGTCATGGGGGGGGAAGGGTGACATAGAATAGCAAATACAGTAAACAATAATCTTTTCATATAGCCATGCCACCAAATGTAATCATTTTCTTGGATACTGCATGAAGAAAAAAATGTAAATAAAATGATACATATCAATGACAGACTGAGCCCAGCTGTTACTAAAAGACATTTTCCTACTGCCTCCTGGAGCCTCAATTTTACTCTCTGGTTATTCAGTTACTGCACAGACTCACCCTAACCCTCCTTCAAAAATTGTGTGTTTGATGAGGATATTGCTCCTAAGAGAGCCCTAGTTTAAATCTGAAGCACTCATGAAGAAGGTTTTCTCACAATCTGTTAATTTTCTCTAAATTTTACAGCATCTGAATTTTGCTGTTTTAAGCATGTAATCCATTAAGAGACCTCTTTGTCCTGGCCAGGTAAGAAATGGGCCTATCTGTGAACTTCAGATGGTTTTAGCATGAACAGCATCTTTAATCTGGTGATAGTACTTTTCCCTTCTTTGAAACAACTGACATATTTCCCTGAAATTATGTAAATCAAGTTTCAAGTCATCAGTGATGGCAGCTTGCAAACTCCTGTAAGAATTGCTGCGTTCCAGGCAAAATCCCATGGAGATTAGCTTCACACTGCACAGTATGGGTAACAGTTATGCAGTCCATTTCTTCTCCTTGGCTTTCTCTTCTGTTTTGTATGTGTAACTAATGCCTTAGTTGAAATTTTGGATAAGCTGCTTTAATTATCAAATATTAAATAAAGGGCCAGTTTCTAAATTATACTCAATTTACTCTTTATAATGCTGTTTGAGATGTAGGCATCCAGATGTGACTGAGAAGTAAATAAATGAACAACAGCTTCTCAATGTCTGTCTTAAAGTTGGGCTGGTAGAAGACTAACATCTCAATTGAACTTTGACAAGTAGAGAGAAAAAAACGCTGCAATTATTTGTGTTTTTATCCACAGCAAAAAGATACATGTGGTGTCTTACAGCAATTACACAGGATGTCAGCAGGAGGGTAGAGGCCTTCTCATTGACAAGAGCTGTTTTATTTTTCCTTCTACAACTTCACCTGCCTAGATGAAGACTCCTGTTATACTGCAAGCTCATTGAAGTAGGAGCTTTGGTCTGCATTTACATAGCTTGTACGATACAAGTGGGTCTTGGTCCTATACTGGGTGTCTTAGCTCCTACCAGAACCCAAATACCAAAGCAATTAATGCTGTGGCAGCACGTTGTAATTGGAAAAGCCAGTGCAGCTTCTTTAGTCCAGTGGATGCCACACCTGAAATAGCAAACTCTGAATGGACTCCATGATGTTGTTTGCTTTATGCTGGAGTACTGATAAATCATTCTGGTATCATCCTGGGAAATAAATTCAATCCACTGGTATACAGCGTGAGTCACATCCTTAATAAAAGCAGGTGAAACCCATTTCTGGTGAAGCATTGCAAGGGATTAAAGAATAAAGAAGAAATTACCTTTGCAAATGAAATTTAAATCATTCAGAGAACTGAAGATTCAACAATAATGAAATCTGCAGGTTTCCAATTCGAGTTGCTGTATGCTGCAGTAGCATTCCTGCTACTTCTAAATAGGCAGTGGGGAAAAAAAAAAAGTGGTAAAGCTCCATTCAGCACTGAAGTTTAATTTTTTTACTGTTACAAGACAACTGCTGAGAATCTTTCTTTTTCAAACCATAAAACGATAAGGTACTGACGGTGTCCTGAAACGAAAGCCGAGATTCTTTTTGCCTTTCGGGATCAATTCTTAAAAAGTTTAATGCAAGCTGGAACAGGTAGCGTATTGAGGAAATTCGCGACTGGTTGTATGTAACAGAACTTGCTCCTCTGAAGCCGCGGGGCGGCGGCTGTGGGGGGAGCAAGGCGCTCCGCCGGCCCTCGCTCCAGCGGCGGCCAGGCTCCCCCGCCGTGCTACCCTGACGCCTTCGCCTGCCCCCCAAGCCGCCGTCCCGCAGTCCCGCTCCCCTGAAGCGTACGCTCCTAGTACACCACGCCCTTTTCGGGGCCAGCCGGGCGCAGGGGCAGTGCCGGGGCCGAACGGCCTGTCACGCTGCCCCCTGACGAACGCCACGCTGGTTCGACGCCTCAGGCTGCTGCGGGGACACCGTGCTCCAGCCCGGAGGACCGGTGCCCCCCAGGGCTGGAGGAGCCGGAGGCTCTGAGCGGGACGGCTTCTGCCAGGCACGCGTCCCCAGCCCGCCCACCGCCG
>NW_010972436.1:3473703-3577301 GCF_000737465.1 Haliaeetus leucocephalus
CTGTGCCGGTGGGTGTAGGCTTGCAGCAGAGCCCGGGAGGTTTCGCGTGGGAAGAGCCGTGGCCCGCGCCTCTGTCTCCCTTTCCTTTCTAGCTCAGCTGGATTTACAGAGGAGTGCTGGGATTTGTAGTTAACTGCGTTCATGAATGGTTCTCACGGAGCGTTGGTTTGAGGCATGTCCTTTCCAAATTCGGAGTTGTTTTTTAATTTTGGTACTTCTGTGTGTTTTCCTGCTATGTCTGGGGGGGGGGGGCGGGAAGCCCAACTATTGTCAATTTGTTACAAATGCAATCTGCTGCAAATGCAGAAATCTCTGCAGAGTTTCTGTTGAGTGTTTTGAGACGCTTAGGCCTCATTTTTCAACCAGCAGTCACACTGATGACTACAAACAAACTTTGAACTCCCATGTCATGCTCTAGAACCAGGTAGGTGCTGTGACCTCACTGTAAAGCTTAGGTAATGTTTATGCCTCAGAAGTTTATGACCGAGTTCTGGTACTTCTTCCTAGAAAGTGAGTATTTAGGAGGCAATAAATGCCATATGGCTAAACCAGGTGTGTCTGTAACACCACCCTAGATTTACTTCTACACTTCTGATTTGTGTTGTGTAATAGTATTTTCACAAGATAAAACGAGTATTGGATATGCCTCTTACTAGATCGAGAGAGCTGTTGGGATGCTTATCACAAAAAGGTAGGCATTTGATAATGCTTAGGTCTTCTGTCCTGTTCTTTGACAGACTAACAGCTCGCTCTTGGCTATGAACTGAGAGGGGTTAGACTGAAGGCCATCCAGCTCAGTGTGCTGCTTCTGAAAAAGTGAAGTGATGGATGTTTATGGAAGGAGCGAGGGGAAAGAGCATGCCTTCTTTTAGCATGTCTCTGGCAAACAGTGCCTTAAGGCACATCCTGAAACTACTTAAAAAATCTGCTGGAAGGTAAAGCAGAAGGCTTAAATGTCTGTTTTCAGCTGCAGTAAAATTTGCTGCTTTGCCTTGACATTTCAACTGTCAGTCCGGAGTTACTTTTTATTTAGTAGGCTGGAAATAGAAGCTGGGCACCAATACTTCTGCAGTTGCCACCAGCTACCTGCTACTTCTTTTTTAGCCTGCGATTATGTTATGGTCATGTCCATACTACATGTCAATGAGCTGTGTTGCAAGACAGCCCATAGAACTGCCATGCTGAAGTTTCTGTCCTTCCTGTAAACAGTTGTAGCCAGGCTTCTTCACTGTGCTTTCTATTCCATATACATAAGCAACTGTGCCTGTTTAAAAGCTTTGGGGCAGTTCTTCATATCTGCTATGTCACAGTCTATATAAGAATCGTAGTTATGGTATTTTGGCCTGAAGCTATGTGGTATATTAACTTATAAACTTATTCAAAATTGTGCATCACTTGGTAGGAAGTACTATAATTAGATGCATTTGTAAAATAAGACACACTGAGAACAACCCTGACTCTCTAAATGATGTCGTTTTAGTCAACTTTCTGTATTTGGCATTGGTACTTTTGATGTAGGTGGGGGAAAAAAAACTTCTTGACTCTCAGTGGGATGAAATGGAAACACACATTTCACCCAGTCTTGTTGAGAATTTATCATTAGCTTAACTTATAGAATAACATTAAAACAATTTACAAGTACAAACTAAAAAAAAGTGTCATTACTTAGGTATAAAGAACAGCTTTATGGTTTAATATAAAATGATACCTGTCGTCAAAGTAGCATTGTAATTCTCTCTTTTAAAATCTTAACATTACGTATGCCAAGCACACAATGAAACTGTTTGAGACAGAGCTTTATCTGTGAGTGTAGTTGGTGTCTCTCTTCTCTCCCTTTTTCCTCAAAAAGTTAGAAGGCACCCAAACACAAAAATCTTTAAAGTGCGTTGAAGAGGAGTTAACCAAAGGCATTCAGACAATTTTAGTGTGGCATTCTGACTAGCCATATAAATATTGATTAATGTTATAACTGGTTTGTTAGTTGAATTAATCTAGTAGGATCTTTATCACAAAGCTTATAATAGTTCTTTTCTGTTTGCCTTTTTCAGTCTTGGCCTCTCTTCTTTCATTTCAAAACTTAGGTTTGAGGTCTAAGACTGATTGTCCAGACTGGACACGGCTTTAATTCTCTTGTGCCCATGCTGCTGTGCAGCTGCTGTCTGTAGGAGATCTTTATTAGAGGTTGGAGCTGAGTGAATGTGTGGAGCTGAGGAGCTTTCATTCCCTTCTGCCCTGCGTACTCTTCTGGGTCAGTTGTCTGGGTAACAGTCCTGAAGCTCCATTGCCCAAAAAGCAAAGGCGGGAGTGAGAATAGAACTGCAGAATGGTGGCAGAAATGGCAGTGTTCTGGTCAGAGGCCTGGCTTCTGGTCTGAGGTCTTGTTTGTAGAGAAACATGTGTAAGGATCGGAGTATGCTCTTTCCTTTAAGTGCATGTGATCTCTCCTTTAAATGTGTGATCAAGTGGTATTTGTATTTGTTAGAGAATGATCTCAACTTTCCTATTATCGGTTAGGTTTACCACTCTGTGTAGTGGCCTCAATGCTTCCTTCACATCTCCATGTAATGCCTAGGTTGATTTCCATAGAAGTCATCTGAAAACACTATCTGGGGAAAAATTTGATAGTATTTACATTACAGCCATTCCTCAATTTTCCTTCTTTGATTTGCATATTGAAAGATAACTTACACGTTTGCCAAAGGTTGAATTTGTGTCTCAGGAGCATGCAGTGCCTCTTCCCGATTGCCAAGGGTGACATTAAGGAAGTGCATTTTTAAATTGAAAGAGTGCTTTTCAACATGTGAAGAGCACTTGCTCCAATGGTGTGTTCTGTCTGTAACTACTGACTATTGTGTTCATAGGCGATGGAGCACCTGCTGGTAACTATGGCTATACCAATAGTGGATACAGTGTTTATGAAGAAGAAAATGAGAGGTTAACAGAAAGTCTGCGTACAAAAGTCAGTGCCATTAAATCAGTAAGTATTTAATTATAGTGGTATCATCATGTTTATTGAATTAAATTATATGGACCAGTGAAGCAGTAGGCTTAGTTTTAAAGATAAATTTAATACTGTGGTGGGTTGATCCTAGATGGATGCCAGGTGCCCACCAAAGCCCTGCTATCACTACCCTCCTCAACTGGACAGGAGAGAGAAAATATAACAAAAACTCGTGGGTGGAGATAAGGACAGGGAGAGATCACTCACCAGTTAGCATCATGGGCAAAACAGACTCAACTTGGGGAAATTAGCTTAATTTATTAGCAGTCAAATTAGAGTAGGATAATGAGAAATAAAAACTAAATCTTAAAACACCTTCTGCCCACCTCTCCCTTCTTCCTGGGCACAACTTTACTCCCGATTTTCTCTACGTCCTCCCGTGCAGCAGCCAGGGGGATGGGGAATGGAGGTTGCAGTCCATTCATCACACGTTGTTTCTGCTGCTCCTTTGTCCTCAGGGGGAGGACTCCTCACTCTTCCCCTGCTCAGTGTGGGGCCCCTCCCACAGGAGACAGTCCTCCACGAACTTCTCCAATGTGAGTCCTTCCCACAGGCTGCAGTTCTTCACGAACTGCTCCAGCATGGGTCCCTTCCATGGGGTGCAGTCCTTCAGGAACAGACTGCTCCAGCGTGGGTCCCCTGCAGGGTCACAAGTCCTGCCAGCAAACCTGCTCCAGCGTGGGCTCCTCTGTCCACGGGCCCACAGTTCCTGCCAGGAGCCTGCTCCAGCACGGGGTTCCCACGGGGTCACAGCCTCCTTCGGGAACCCACCTGCTCCTGTGTGGGGTACTCCCCGGGCTGCAGGTGGATATCTGCTCCACCGTGGACCTCCACGGGCTGCAGGGGAATCTCTGCTCCGGCTCCTGAAGCACCTCCTCCCCCTCCTTCTTCACTGATCTTGGTGTCTGCAGGGTTGTTTCTCTTGCATATTCTCACTCCTCTCTCCGGATGCAATTGTGCAGGTTTTTCTCCCCTTCTTAAATCTGTTATCCCAGAGGCACTACCACTATCACTGATGGGCTCAGCCTTGGCCAGTGGTGGGTCTGTCTTGGAGCCGGCTGGCACTGGTGCTATCAGACACGGGAGAAGCTTCCAGCAGCTTCTTATAGAAGCCACCCCTGTAGCCCCCCCCCACCAAAACCTTGCCACACAAACCCAATACAAATACAAGAAAGAGTTATTGTCAGCCAAAATGCACAATCATTCATTTGTATAACTGATTTGTCCTTTTAATTATATTTTTAAGCTAAAGGTGTCCTTTTTTGCTAATCTTGGACAGCTGTGGTATTACGGCTTACTGTCCTACAGAATGAATTACTGTCCCTGCAGAAACTAGAAACTTTGAGTTTAGGTCAGTAAACTGTTTCATTTAAGAAAATGCACTATGTCTTTTTGGTGTTACCATTGTGGCTCATCAGTTTCTGCTGTATCTCCAGATAAATCTGTAATGTGAAAACAGCTCTTAGAAATAGTGTGTTAATATCCTCTGAAAGAGATGTTTGTTTTAATGATTCTGATTCCTTCCAGAGATTGAGGACTTATATCAAGCAAGTCTAACTGAAAGACAGCTCTATGATTAAAATTGCATGGGTGTATTTTTCTTAACAACTTAAGATTTTGTAAAATACATTCTTAGCAATAGGTGCTGTTTCTATATATGTAGTACAAGCCAATGAATTCTTAGGCCCAAACTCATTTGAAGTCCTATTGCTAATGCTACCGCTTAGAAGTTATTTGTTTAGCCTCAAATGGAATCTAAAACCTTAGGTTTAGAATAATAATTTAGAATAAGTTAAGGGGTAGAAAAAGCTTTGACCTTTGTTATATAATTTCATTTCTGGTCTCCTTCTCTGGCATGTTACACTTCAAAATCAGTGTGTCAGCAGTGCAGTTGATAGTGCCCCATGGAGTAGACTGTGTGCTCTTTCAAGCCTTTGCATCTTTTAGTGCAATGTAATAATTTTGGGGTATGGAATAGTCTTCAGATAATCTTCCTAGAAGCCTCATGTAAAATCAGATCCACTCTTGACTTGATTATAGATTGCAGTGAAATGTAGCAGTAAGAAATAACGAGATTTAGGTTGTGTCACAAAAAACACATGGGTTTTGGCTAATCCAAAGCATGGGGGCCTGGAGCACATTTCCCTCCCTTGTAGGAGTTCAGCTCAGGAGTTCAAGGTCAGTGTGCTGATACGCACTGTTACTAAGGAATAGCTGCTAAGAAGCCTCTGTGGGTTCTCCCCTGTTTCACTTTGGAGCTGCTTTTAAGCCCAGGCTCTCCTAAGGGTTATTGACAGAATACTGTGCATGTTGTTTTTTTGAAAATACCAGGTACTGTTTTCACATTTTAGCTGGGGAAATGCTAGTCATGTCATGCGTATTAGATTGGTTTCTCTAATCTATGTGTAGCTGATGACTTTTTGGTTTTTTTAATAGCTTTCCATTGAAATTGGAACAGAAGTTAAAAACCAAAATAAAATGTTATCAGAAATGGTAAGTATTTAGTCACTAACTTTCTTTAAATATGGGGCAGGATTAAGAAGTTAGTAATGTAAAGCATTCCTCCTTTTAGTATGAAAATTTGTATTAGAATGTTGACAGCTTATTGTTGATTGTTTGACTAATTCAGCAGCAATATTTCTGTTCAAAAAGATAGATGTGCAAATGCATTACTTCCAAGGCACAAGCAAGGTCTTTATACTTCAGATATGACTATGTTTTCAATTAGAAAATGTATAGTATTATGAAAAAGGCAGTTTTATATTGTATTTAAAAATAGAAGAGGGAAGCAAAAGATAGCGAAGTCAGAAATGCCTTTTTTGTTTATATTTTGCTTTGGCTTGGGGGGGAAAAAAGTATCTCTGGGTAGATGGGTGAAAGTTTTTCCTGGCTAATTTTCAGAAACTGCCTCTGAAATAATTTTAGTGTTGGAAAATTTGAAAAAACAGGAAAAACTACACTTAGCAAGCTTTAGGGGTTCTTTTCTCAGAGTAACATGGTTTTTGTTGTTTTGTGTGTTGGTTTTTTTTTAAATGTAGGATAACGATTTTGACTCTACGGGTGGACTTCTAGGTGCAACTATGGGCAGACTGAGAACACTCTCCAGAGGAAGCCAGACAAAGCTGTTATGCTACATGATGCTCTTTGCATTGTTTGTTTTTTTTGTAATATACTGGATTATTAAACTGAGGTGATGCATGTTACCTTCGGTTTAAATTCTGTAATTTCAACTATAAACCAGTCTTAATGAAGACATTGATCTAAAGTGGCATATTCTGTTGATAAAACACAGTGAAATTGTTGTAAATTGCATTAACTATTAATGCGATGTTATATATAGTTTTCTTAATGTATCAATTTCTCCCATCATCCCCTGTTTTGGGGGGATTATTTGTAAATATGCAGAAACTGCTATCATAGTAGGTTGCTTTTTTAGGGGAAAGTAGTTTTTTGAATTGATTTAAAAAAACAGAAAATAACAGTTGTTTGGATATGAAGTAATTACAGAATTACAAGGCTTTCTCTTTCATTCTGCTTTTCATTCTGGGCCATGCTCTAAATTAGAGCTCCAGTTCCAGGCATACAGTAATTTCTAGGTTGCAAAAGCATGAAGAATACTTGGATCTTCCTATATTGGTTTTATCTGTGGATTTTTAAAAGACTGGCCTGAAGCTAACAAATGTAATAGTGGTACCCCCAAAAATTATTTTTGTGGATAGGTCTTATAGTGCATGTGTTTAAGTAGCTTAAACTGTGTATTTTGGGGAGAAGAAGTTACTTAAAACTGGATTATTTTTTTTAATTTGTTATTTAAATGTGACAAATCATGCTTACACATCTGCTCTTTTAAGCAAATGCCTTTGGTCATTGGGATCAACCAATATGGACACAGTACAAATGTTTTCTTTATATTTAAAGTATCTAAAACTTAATGATTCCATTGAATCACTAAACTTTTAATATGTTTACTTCTCAATCTGTGATGATCCCTAAATTTACACTGCATGATGTCTGAAACATGAGGTCAGATATTTTGAATTTTATATTGAATTTATATTATGATTCACCTCTTGGAGGTGCTGTCATATTAAGGTTTTTAATTTGAAGACTTAGCTTTGGCTCACCAGATAGTTTCTAATAGTTGAAGCAATTACATTGCTGAGTTTAACGTTCAAAAAATTAAGTTTTCTAAATATTGGAGTTGTATCTACAATTTTTGAAAAACTTTTCTAGAAATACTGTGTAATGTGTTACCATTAATAACTAATTATGAACTGACAAATAAAGTGTCCTGTAGTATTATACATTCTTTTCTACTGTAGAATACCAGTGTATTTTTTGGAAATGGTGCTGCATTTAAAGGGCTCTACTTGTGTGGGGAGCACTATTAAAATAAGAAATGGAGGGGTATGCTACATTTCTTTCATGTTAGATTTCATATATAATGGAAATATGATGTGTAAATCACCTAATACAGAACACACAGAATGTGTAAAAGTAATTAAAGCTCAAATATATCTAGCCTATTTAATCTTTGCCTGTAACAAGGTCTACAATACTTCTACAAATAACATCTAAGTACTAACACCAGGATGATGCATTGTCTTTAGATGAGAATTGCTAGGCTTGTTAAACCAGTACAGCATTCCCAAAGCTGGTCAAGAGTATATAGCTTGCCATCCAAAATTGATGCATTTCTATAATTTTAATGAGACAGTGGAGTGCAAGGTACCTAACAAGTGAGATGATAATTACTGATATCTCCCCTGACAGTTGGATCATCTTTGAGAAGTACCTTTCTGGCTCTTAAACATTGTGTCTGTCCTGGTTTTGGCTGGGATAGAGTTAATTGTCTTCCTAGTAGCTGGTACAGTGCTATGTTTTGAGTTCAGTATGAGAAGAATGTTGGTAACACACTGATGTTTTCAGCTGTTGCTGAGTAAGTAATGTTTAGTCTAAAGTCAAGGATTTTTCAGCTTCTGATGCCCAGCCAGCGAGAAAGCTGGAGGGGCACAAGAAGTTGGGAGGGGACACAGCCAGGGCACCTGACCCAAACTGGCCAAAGGGGTATTCCATACCATGTGATGTCATGTCCAGTATATAAACTGGGGGGAGTGGGGACAGGGGGATCGCTTCTTGGGGACTAACTGGGTGTTGATCGGTGGGTGGTGAGCAATTGCACTGTGCATCATTTGTATATTCCAATTTTATTATTACTGCTGTCATTTTATTAGTGTCATCATTATTAGCTTCTTTTCTGTTCTATTAAACTGCTCTTATCTCAAAAATCTTTTCCTGATATTCTCCCCCATCCCACTGGGTGGGGGGGGAGTGAGTGAATGGCTGCATGGTGCTTAGTTGCTGGCTGGGATTAAACCATGTATCTGAACAATTTCTAGAGATTTATTTTTTTTTAGCAATTAATCTGTCATACCAATAAATGGAAAAGTTTTTAACTACCTACCTAATATAAAGTAGAAAAATGGGTAGATGCAGCTAGTTACATGGTCGTTACAGTTCCTGTCTTTGTTCTGAAGAATATGCTAGGATGCCTTAAGTAAGTCCTTACAGAGCACATATTGGTAAAAATCTGTTACCAGTCCTTCAGATCATGTATAAAACCAACAGGATTTTCATTTTAAATGTCAAACCAGATTAAAAAGTAATTAATGCAGAATAAGAACTAGGTCATCTTCCTTTTTCCCCCATTCCCCCCATTCTTCAGTGGTGTGGAGGAGTGAGGGGAAATGAATTGGGGGAAAAGATCTTAAGCCTATGTCTTCCTTTCTGTGTTTCTTCATTTAAGGGGGGGTTGTAAAATTTTTTTTGCTGTTGTCTAAATAGGGCAGGAAATGGGGATAAAGCTTAAGCACAAGGAATATATGAAGCCTCCAACCAACTGTCTACATCTGTATGTTTCTTAGAAAACACACAAGGGCTTTTTTAATTAAGTACTGAAACAGAGCCCCATTAGGCTCTTTTAACATGAATGTGTCTGAAATGTAACTGGAAGTTATGTAGTCAAAACTGTGACATTTCTGTATGGTTTTGTTATTTTACAGGATGTAGCACATTTCCCTTTCTTCAATTCCAGTAAAAGGTGATGTTCAGTTTAAAATGTGAACTGGAATCCTGCAAGTTTGCTTAGAATGGTTAAGGTGACTTTACATAAAGGTGAAACTGCTTTGAGAATACTTCACTCGGGGAAGGGGAATGGCAATTGGTGAGAACCATGCATTGCAGCCTTAGAATGTTCTTCAGCATCTGTGCTTGCTTTACTAGTCATTTTCTGTTAGAAGAGTATTACTCTGACAGGACTTAAAATTCACAAATAGCAAGGTTTCAGGGTGCCATTGTATGACCAGTGGATATGATAGGAAAATACTAGTAGCATTAATTGTATTTTTACAAAGTTGCGGTTAATAGCAGCTATGTAAGAATACTGCAATTGTTATTGTTTTTGCAATCTTTTGTCTGTAACTTT
This sequence comes from Haliaeetus leucocephalus, assembly GCF_000737465.1. Lineage (NCBI taxonomy): Eukaryota > Metazoa > Chordata > Aves > Accipitriformes > Accipitridae > Haliaeetus > Haliaeetus leucocephalus. Next base: position 3,483,189 of record NW_010972436.1, read on the forward strand.
TACACAATATTTATATATTGTTTTTCTCAGTTTACTGTAACTTAGACTCTATCTAGCAAACATGCAGATCACTTCCAAGTGGAGGGAAATATCATCTTTTAACTGTCAAACTGTTAACCTTGCAGTATCATGGAGATTCCTTAGAAAATGCTTAATTGACATTCCATTTGATTAAAAGGAAAATTCCCCGGAAGTTTTTTTTTTTTTTTTTTTTTTTTGCAATAATACAGGCTGTCTCTTCTGGCTTAAATGGCTGTTTTAGGAAGAGTTAATTACACACATTTTTCGTATTAATGTGTTTATTTTTAACATTTTTCTTTAATTACACACAAAACATAATACCTTACTGCTGAAGTTCAGGCTTCCAAAAGCTTGAGATACAATTAAATAGTTGTTTGGAGAATTCTACAAATAAAAACCCCCACTCCCATCACCAAACATCCATGACAGTGTAGAACAAGTCAATGTGAACTTGGCAAAGAAGACAGAGCTCATTTTGATGAGTACTTGCTAAAAGTGTAAGATAGGGAAGGTACTTGTAATTGAGAGCAAAATCACTGGTCCAGTGTTTTAATATGGCAGGGAATAATTTGTGCCTTAATTATTGATCTTGAAAGCAAAGCTACACTGAAATAAGATTAAGCTACTAGTGAAATCATAGCTGTATCCATATGGAAGTTCTGCTTCTTAGCTCGCAGCTTAGATGCTCTAAAATGTAGATACACCTTGATTAAAGAAGACATTTTTGCTGGGTGCTTAGTGTGGATCACTAGACTCCCCAAAGCAGTAACTCACTGAAAAAATAATGGAAAAAAAATCTTGCAGGAGGCCACGTGATTTCAGACTGCTTTGTATCAACAGAAACTTGACATTGGAGAACACATAGAATGACAATGATTAAAGAACTTGACAAGCATTTCAATGGCAAAATTACTGTTACGTTTTCTACTTATTTTATCCTTGAAACGTACTGGCTGTTACTTTCAGTGTGCAGTACAAGCCACGCTCTTGCTTTCTTAATTTTCAAGGAAGAGTGGAAATGTGTCACTTGCTTGGAAGTGTTTCCATGTATTTGCATATGATGGAAAGCATGGTTTCATCTGTGCCACCTCCTATTGACATTAATCTCAAGTCTCTGTAGAAATACGAAGAGTAGATTTACACATTTGCATGCCATACTGATAGAACAAGTACAGAACTGTACATACCTATTTATGCATTTATTATGGAGCTGCTTTCATTATATTGAAACCCCTTGTTTACAGAAGTACATACATCGTGTGGACAAACCTGTTGTCAGCACCATAAATACCCTTTTGTGTACAGGGATGTTGCTAATTCAAAATCGAAAGGCTTAAGACACAATTTGGCACGTCCAATTTTCAGATTCTTTAAAAAATAACCTTAACTTGGTGTAGTGCTGTATTTTCATCTTGAAATAAGTTAAAACCTCTCCTAGCATACAACTGCCCCTGCTTAAGGCCAGCTAGAGCCCCTGCAGCTGAACTCCATACAGACTTCTGTTTAGGTCTTACCACTTTGGACTGGCATAGAAAGCATCACAGGCCCTTCCCAAGGTTTTCTGCTGGACTGCCTGCTCAAATTACCTGCACGTCACATACTAATGCCAGTTGTCTGCAGAACACCTCATGCACTGCCTCCTCCTGGTGAGATGGTCCGCAATACTTCCCACAACATCCCTGCTGTTCCTTTGCCAAAGCTGTAGGTGCCTAAGCCTGCGGTTGAATTTTAGGAGGGGAGGGAGCTTTCGGAGGGCCAGCAGCAAAAAGTGTTGCAGCATTTAACTTCCCCTAACTCCGTGGTAAAAAGAATATTAGTCAATCAGTACATGAAGTATTGGAGGATTATATGGAGAAGGTACAATTTTCATTCACGTTTTTTAACCAACAAGCATCCTGGTCTCCCTAATGGCTATGTGAGATCTGGCATAATCCATATTAGTATTATAGTATAGTATTATATAGTAGTATAGTATTACATAGTATACAAAGCTTCTCTGCTTTAAATGAATGGTTGCTCTAAGCATATTTACTTTTGATTTGATATTTCTAATCACACTCATTTAAAAACTGCCATTAATATCACTGAGTCATCCCTAACAGTATTGCCTAAGTTCCTTGTGCTAGCCACACTGCAAACTACTGCAACCTTAAGCAGTTTTCTTCAGAAATTTATTTACTCCTTTGGGGAGAAGAAAAAAAAACCCAAACCACTGAGACAGTTCTGCTAAACTACCTCTACTTAATTCAATAACCTGAAGATTCCCCATCTTCCTATGGGCCTTGTTGAAGGCGGCAGAGCTGGAACAATGGTAGATTACTTGGTCTTCGTGTTGTGGTGCTATCTGCTTTTTCGAGCTGCAGAAAGCCCCTGCCAATGCTTAGCATCTTGCATCTTCACAGCACTGTAGCAACAGTAAGTAATTAATCCTCAGAACTCCTCTGTGATGCTGATAAAAATTCTCCATTTGCAGCAGGAATCCTGGACACATCTGGCTTGTTTATATGAAGTTATAAATAGGCAGTGGTTTGGTGGTATGTGATAGACATGTCAGGCTATCACATATAAATATATGTTTTAAAAAACCAAAACACCTTTCGCGTATGTTTTGTGTGTGAGTGTGTGTGTGTGTTTTTACAAAATTGCTTGTGATTGTCATTTTGTCTCTATGGGTGAGGTAAGGAATATTTCCTACAGAATGTACAGGCAGGTGACTAATGCCAATCTCTCCTCTGGGGAGGCAGGACAGAAGGTTTCACCTAGTTTAAGAGGATTGAGATAACAAAGGACTCAAATGGTTTTAATCTAGCAGTCGCCTTCTGGGAAAGACACTTTCTTTCAGCCTAAGAAAACAAAACCACAGGACTAACTATCCTGCCAGGAACTCTGCGAGGAAGCTGGGGAAGATGACATAGTAAAGAAAGCTTGTGTATCAGCTATTTATTGTAAGTTTATGGTTTGATAGTTTATATTATATCAATAATGCATTATTAATACAGCATATAAATATTTTAATATATATAAATATTGGAATGTTATTGCTTTAGGTAGGCTACCCCTGGAATGCCTTTGATCTGGCATAGCAACACTTTGCTTTCTGATTTCTTCATCGCCTTGTTGCTGCCCCTGTGGCAGAGCAGCACGTCCTGCACTACCTGCAGCCCTGCTGAGGTGAGCACCAACCTGTGATGGCTTCGCCCTGACCAAGGACAGTGAGGAACCAGCCTGCAATGCACCATACAGTTATGTAAAGGTGTCATTTTGAGGGACCAAACTTCTAGCTGCTTGTTGAATGCTGTTTTCCTTAGGGAGTGGGAGTTTGCCCCATGAAAGAGATAAATCCTGACCATTGTGTTCTGCCCCTCCTAAAACACTCCCTACAAAGAGTTTCCTCTCATTCAGGAAATCCCATGCATCTGAAACATCCACTGTAGATTATAAGACTTATTCTACTCAACCAAATCAAGAGATGTAAATGTTAAAAAGCAATCCACTTTTTGATGGATTCAGAAAAACATAAATAATTTCAAAGCTGTTTTAAAAAACTGCGCTTACGAGGGAGGGTGAGGAGCCCTTCGCACCCATCCAACTCAATCCGAGTTATCAATAATTTCCTATTAGGCAGCAAAAGGAACAAAAAGGACCCTCCATGTTGTCAAATCAAGTTTCCCATCTCCATCATAAAACCTCCTTCAGAAGTGTATCGAGCACTGCTTCAAGGAGAAAAAACAAGGTCCCTTTAATCTTAGACTATCCTAATTTGAAGGCTGTCACATAACAAAGTTGTTCTAATGATTAGGAACCCTCTTATTTACAGCCTGAATGTGTTCCTGAGTAGTAAAATCCAGTATAGTCCTTCAGTTTAATGTTCCTCTTTTGGCTGGTGTTGATCCCTCCGCATCCAGAGCACCATTCAGCCCTTGATTTTGCACAAGCAAAGCCATGTCCATCACCCTGCCTGTAAATCTTTTGGTCCCAGTTATCCTGAAAATCAGGGCTGAGTCCTTGCTCCAGTCCGAGCTCTCCCTTGCATGCGATTTCACTAGCCACAAAGTAGGGACATTTACCTACCTCACAGCATGAGGAAAGCTTTTGACCTTGTAACGTGCTATACAGGCGCTAAGGCTGGAGCTAATGGCATGCTACATCTGTCTGTAGCCTCAAGCTGATACAATGTGATGGTCTTTGCAGCTGTGCATCCCACCACCATTTACTACCTGCAGCCGAGAAGCTGTGCCTGCTCAGGGAGCCACTCTACGCTACACTTTTCTCTTGAAAGCCATATGGCATTGGGATCTAGAAAGCCCTTTCTTTTCACAAACACCCTGAGAGGAACCAGCTGCACTATCTATCTTCAATACAGATGTCTTCACATAACTTTGAAGTCCTGAGAAAATAAACTAAGTCATTTTCTTTCCCTTTTCCAGCAGTGGTCAGTGCTGGTCAGACGTGGGGAAGAACGCAAGTTTTGGTGACTCTGGTTTTCCCTAACAGCCTGGCTTCATGGCAGTGGTCCCTCAAAGATGCTGCTCCCTGCTTCCCTGGTTAGGAGGCTATTGGTAAATCCTTCCGAAGGTTTACGTGGCTCGGAGTATCACTGCTTCCCAGAAGGCCATTTACACGCTGCTTCCTTTCAGCACAAATTGCACTTGGTTACAAAACATTTACCCCTTTTTCTCACACTTACTATTTTGAAGTTTTATTACGGGCAAGATTTTTCTCCACAAAATATATTGATGCACCCTCAAGTTTAATATTTTGTGACTTCTTCCATCTTCAGACTCAGCTAGAGCGCTTATAGGCTGTACAAATTAAGCAGCATCTAAAGGAGCCTCTGATCTAGAGGGAGAAGTTTGAGCTGATACCACCCAGTGTGTCAGGCCTCTGGCCAGGCTGGCACAGCCCAGGCACCATCAGCCGTGCCTGCCCGTTCCCATGGCGCTGCCCGTTTCCCCTAAGGGGCATTTTGAAGGGACAGCTGCGCAGGAGTGGGCATCACCCTGCCCTGCTCTGGAGCACAGCTCCACTTTAAAGTCATCACTGTACAGTTACCTACTTTGATTTGCCATATTAGAGCTAGACATCATGTGCTTCATCTCCTAAATTCCCTTTCGAGGTACTCATAAAAGTCAACCAAAGACAGGCATCTGTCTCAAAACCTCTGCAGAAAAAGTTTGAAACTGCGGATTTGCTTTCACAGATGACTGAGGAATCGTTATTAAGTCTTGTCCCAACAGTTAGCTACTGACTTCAAAGCAAATTGTTTTTGTCAGCAGAAATTGATAGGTTTCGCTTCGTACAACCATAAATTGTGATTATGACAAAGACTGATAAAAAAACCCCAATTGTCTAGACTCATTCTAGTTTAGACAAGCTTTGTGAAGAATGAAAGAATACAAAAAATGAAATAAAGAATGAACCCAAATAAAATATTTCAACTGACTTTTTAAACATGTGAGGAATACAAAAATAATTTAGAAGGAAATGCATTACTTATTAAAAAAAAATCCACTTAAAACTATATAGAAGTTTGATTTTTAACTATCCTGAATTACAAATAAAACTTCATATTGCAGTATCTAGGTGACAGTTGAGGGAAAAAAAAGAAATGTTTTTCTTATGCAGCTATGTGCATTTGCAATGCTATTTACGCTTTTATCTATTTCACATGAGCAGTCAATCAATATTTTTAGTACTGCTTTCTCAAGTCTTTCACAATGCAGCAAGTAAAGAAATGGTAGCATTCTCCGCATCACACCCCACAAGAGTAAAACTTGTAAGAACTGGCAGCAGTTAGGCACAGTGGTTAGTACTTAGAAACAATCTTAAAATAAAAAAAAAAAACACCAAATTTTTTAAGAAGGCCAGACAAATTCTTCCTATAACAACTGAAGTGTACATAATTACTATTAAAATACATAGATCACCACCCAAATTTTTTTAAAACTCACGAAGTCTAAAAAATTGCAATATACTGCCACAAAAAGTTTTCCTCCCTGTGATCTCTCACAACCTGGGGTTTTCATGTAGATTTGTTCAATAATTGGTTTCTCTTAAGTCATGATGTCTTTGAAGCATTTCATACAGGGGAGAGAAAAATAAACAAACACAACTCCAGTCTGGCGCTCTCCTGCTCCAGAATCCTACTAGTCAGGTAGAGTCTAGAAAGTTCTATTATTTTTTATATTGACATGTATTTTTTCTATTAAACCCTTTGATATTTGGGCTCAAAACTCTTTTCCAAACCCTTTCTCCTCAGAATCCCTACAACTGAAAATGAGACATTTGCATATATAAAACCAGCCCAGTGTAGGCACCTACATGGTGAAACAGCTATCTTTATGCCTTCTAGAGAATACTGCACTTTAGAAAAGTCAGTTGTTATTACAGATTAACAGATTCTGACTTGAACCTGTAATTGTTTATTTAGGTAATACTATTCTTCTCTCTTTCTGGAGCTTATGGTTACTCAATGATGGAAATTTCACTGATTCATAGAAAAATTTTAGAGTATGAATATCATACCACCTTTAGCCTCATTTATATCAGTGTTTGTTTTAGAGGCAGAAAGATATGTTCCTTTAGCCAGCTGACACAGTTAATACCACTAGGAAATACTCTGGATTTCTTCTCAGGAAAAATATGACTGTGCTGGTGTACTTAGAAACCACTCTGGAATTCACATAGAAAAGCCCTGCCCACAGTTAGCAATAATATACTGGGCTAGGAAATCTAAAGACAAATTAAAGCTATATAAAAGCACATGCACATTAATCTGTACACATTACTACACTGACAGTAAGCGCTTCAAGACAAGGATTCATTTTATTCAGAGTGCCTACTGCCGTAGCTTTTAGCATCTGCATCACCATGGACCATTAGCTGCTAATAAAGACACTGTGAAAAAAATAACTAATAAAAACCATTATATTGACAGCTGGCTTAAAGCCACCACCATGTAGCTGTCTGTACCTTCACCAGAAAATTTCAGGAATCCACAAAGCAAAAAAGACTGAGGATCTTTCTGACCTACCACAATGGCATTCTTTTTAATAGCAGTTTATGAACAATAGAAAAAGTAATTCAATCTACTAAAAAGAAACAAGCTTTTTACAGATTTTTTTTCAAGTGTTTTGCTCTCACTTTATACAGAAACATTTACGAAAACTTTCAACTAACTGAACCACTAGCTGATTTTGCTAACCTTTGATTAGTTATCATATATATAAGGGCTGAACTGAAATCTGTTACTGCAAGAAAATGCTAGTTCCATTTTGGTCCTTCTACAGAATATAAGACACCGAGGCCAGAATTTTCCTAACAGCTGCCAAGAAAACTGTTCGCTTAGAGAGAATTTTGCTCTAAGTAGATATATGGTAAAATTTGAAGGGACTTCAATTCATTTGCAAAAAGGCCTCTGTACCATTTTAATGATCTAACAACTTGCTGGAAGCAGCTACATCTCTCATACGCATAACTCACACGGTACCTGGTGTGACTAATCAGGTGGAGACTGCTATCAGAAAAGACTACTGCAGGAGCCTAATGGTGAACTCCAGTTTCACACATATATTTGGGGAAAAAGATAAAGCTGATTTTCATTGGTTTTGGAAGAAGTCTTCTGTTTTGTTTTAGTTCTGTTCTTGTAATCAAGACTACAAGCAAACAAAGAGCAAAGCGAAAAATAATCACTTGTTGGTAGGCTTCCCCTTTTTTCCCTTGTCCTATTGTCTGGCAGGTACCAGAGGACCATCAGGGAAAACATGGAGTTTACTTATTTCACCTGACATTCAAGCTAAGCTGTGAGTAGTTCAAACTACACAATGCAAAGCCACGATTTGGCAAAGGAATAGTCAGCCTACGTCCTTACACTCACACGTCACCCCAAAGTCAATGGGACTGTGGATGCCCTTGCATCCACAATGTACATCAGTGACACGCCATTCAGTGGAATAAAACCATTCATGCCAGCTAGAAGCCAGTGCCCTTTTCAAGTGGGTGATCTTTCAGCAGGACATTTAAGAGGCCGAATTTCAGTAAAGCCATTTCCTATTTTCACCACTTGCTTACCTGTAAAACCTGCTCACCAGAACCTCGCTGGTGAATCCCATTCCTCCCCAAAACTGGAGACAGCTATCAGTCACTTCACGGGCCAGACGACCTGCCTTTAACTTAGCCATGGAAGCAAATTTTGTCACATCATTGCCTTCCACATAGAGAGCTAAAAAAAAAAAGAAATAAAAAAGCACACTTATACACACACAGTCACTGATCACATCCTGCCACTCTGGCAATCACCTCCCCATGTTCCTTTAGCCTGACAACGTTCTTTGCATAAAGAGAAGCACATCTGGGAAGGCAGATGTGGGAGCTCACCCACAGTGCGGTACAGCAGCGAGCGAAGGAGCTCCACTTCAGTTGCCAGCTCGGCCAGGCGGAAATGCACAGCTTGGTTGTGCAGGACGGACTGGTCAAACACCTTCCGCTGGCGAGTGTAGTCAATAGTTTCTTGTATTATAGTTTCCAGCGGTGTCAGGACTTGAAGAAGCAAAGCACAGAACAAGACATAATTTTAGCCAGATCTGTTGTTTTTCTTCTTGTCGAAAAAGATGTTTTTTCACATTGTACAGACAATACATTTGGTTTTCTAAAGTAAATTATTCCATATGCTCGGTTTGGGTGCAGTTTCAATTCTGAAAAATGCCTAGTATTTCCTTGTACCTTGAAGACCTCTTTATCCCTATTTCACCTGAGCCCCAACTACCAAAACTCAGAGGAGAATGAAGAGGGGCGGAGAGGAGGGAAGGAAAGTCATAGAATGCATTATGTAATGATGAGTATGTAAACTCAGGGCCCTACAAAAAGCTTGTGGCAACTCCTGCTTTCCATGCTGCCTGTTTCCTGAAGGTCTGTTACAATCCCAAAAGAAAATCTGAACGCAGACAGTATGCTCACTGCAAAATGCTGTAGAAATTCAAATTCAAGGAAGCGTTCAAGGAGAAGGCAGAAACATATTCAGAGATCAAGGAACACCAACAGATTGCTTATTACATCTGCATTCTGTGATCAGATCCCAGCACAGAAAGGAAGGGAAAAACATTAAGATTCACAGCCACTTTTAGTAAATGCTAAACAGTGTTTCTAATGGAAACAATCAAAATAGGATACTGCTGGAAGACGGGTGAGAAAGATGGCAGACACTGCTTTAAAGCAAGAGGAATAGTTCGCTGCTACTTTTTAAGCAAACTTAGAGATACCCTGTTTTAAACAAGAAGAAAAGGGAAAAGTTTCGTTGCCAAGGCAAACCAGCCTTGAAGTGAAGGGCTAGGCTACCAGTCTCTTGCAGCTCAGCTAGGATAATAGCAGGTGCTGAATTTGTGGAGAATTTCATTTGGCAAATGTGGGCCCATGCCACTATGGCAAGCAGTAGGGAGAGGGAGAGAGTTCACAAATCTATCTGTATGAGAAGGGTCACATTTTCTCTTTTCAAAATATGCATAACCACATCCATTCACTTTTAGAATCTAAATGACAAAACTCTGAATCTGAAATGCAAAATACAACCAAGCCCTGGACTACTACAAAATCCCTTTTCCCACCTGCCAGTTACTCGCATGACAGTGCCTTACAGGAGCCTGGTGTGCTGCCATATTCCTTTTTGCATCACTTTCAAGATCACCTCTATTTAAACGTCATCCCTATACTGCTCTCATATGCACTCTACATCCAACCAATTGCCCCCTGCCATGATCATTGACCAGTTCTTCTGCAGAGCACTCTTTTTCACATGCTGTCCCCACATTCCATAATGTGATCAACTTTTCTCATTCCTTAAATATTTTCCCCTCCTTTCTCAAACACTAGCCTCAATGCTTATTCTTCAAAAGAGCATATACAATAATGTCCTCATTTCTTCTGTGTTAATACACTATGCTGCCACCCTAATGCTGGTTTTCTGGACAGAAAAATAAATTGCTGTATTCAGGGACACCTCTTGCACAGAGGAACATGCCTATTCTTCCAAAGGACCATGAAACACAACACTGTAGCTTGTATAACACTAACAGCTTTTTCACTTGTATGTCTGTGGTCTCCAGCTTGAAAGATGCTAAAGAAACAGCAAGAAGTTCCTAGGGACCTCTGGTCCCTTGCCCCTGGACTAATACCTGGGAAGCATACAGCCGAGTCTGAGCTTCTGGGAGAGAAATTAAACAGTACATGACAGTGCTAGGAAGAGCAGAAGGGAGGTGGGAGGGATAAGGGCAAGGGTTAGTCTTGTGTTGGTCTGTCAGAGCAAGGTGCTCCAGCATGACTCATGTGGTACCCAGCATCCAACACCAAGGAAAGAAGAGACGGGAAACAGCAAAGAGGAGGCAGCAGGACTGCGTGGGAAAGAAGAGAACAGCACCTGTTTAGGTCTTGCTTGCAAAAGGGCTGAAGATCATGAAGGGGTTTTGGGCCATCTCTGCTCAGGCTGTCACCACACATCAGGGCAGGGAGTGGGGGACCTGAGAAAACTGCTCTCACAGTGTGTCCCTCTCTGCTTCACTGCCTCCTTCCTGCCCCAGCTGATCCACCCTCCTGTTTCCTTAGCTGCCATCACCGCCCTTCAGCTTATTCCTGGAACTGCCATTAGCACACAGAAATAAACAGAGGAAATCTTCTAAGGACAGTCCTGGGCTGCATCAAAAGAAGCGTGGCCACCACGTCAAAGGAGGTGATTCTGCCCCTCTACTCCGCGCTGGTGAGACCCCACCTGGAGTACGGCATCCAGCTCTGGAGCCCACAGTACAAAAAAGACACGGACCTGCTTGAGCAGGTCCAGAGGATGGCCACAAAAATGATCAGAGGGCTGGAGCACCTCTCCTATGAAGAAAGGCTGAGAGATTGGGGTTGTTCAGCCTGAAGAAGGGAAGGCTCTGGGAGGACCTTGCAGCAGCCTTTCAATATATAAAGGGGGCTTGAAAGAAAGATGGAGAGAGACTTTTTACCAGACCCTGTAGTAACATGACAAGGGGCATCGGTTTTAAACTGAAAGAGGGTAGGTTTAGATTGAACATAAGGAAGAATGTTTTGGGGTTGGAACTAGATGACTTTAAGGTCCCTTCCAACCCAAACTGTTCTATGATTCTAAGAAATTCTTTATGATGAGATGAGGGTGCTGAGGCACTGGAGCAGGTTGCCCAGAGGTGGTGGATGCCCCACAATTGGAAGTGTTTGAGATCAGACAAGACAGGGCTTTCAGCAACCTGATCTAGTGAAGTATGTCCCTGCCCATGGCAGGGGGATGGGACACGATGATCTTTAAAGGTCCCTTCCAACCCAAACCATTCTGTGATGCATAGCTAACACGGCAAAGCTTAGCTGTGCAGCAAACAGCAATGAAACGCAGGACATCATGAATACCATGACCGCCAACAGCCTTATACAACATAACAGCACACAATACTTGGTCAGTCATATAAGTACAGAGAAATGCCATTCTTAACAGTGAAACTCATCTTCTCTCTGAACTTTTTTTTTTTTCTCTCTGTATATTTGTTTCCTCTTTTGTCATTCAATGTTCTCCACATCCTCAGACAAACTTGGCCCCACGGGTTTCAACTGACAGCACGTGCAGGAAATGTCACTCTAGGGCAGCCTAAGGAACACACGGTCTACCACACAGCTGAGTATTGTGAAAGCACTTGAAGTTGCCAGATGCAGAATATAATCTTTTTCTCATACTTCCATCCAACTTACATTTTTCCACTTGAAACTTCTGCTCACTGTAAACACACTTTGCCTTGCTATGTCTCCTCTCAGAACAAAAGGAAGTTAATACATTTTTCCTAGGCTGTGGCTGATCACTCTCTAGTGAGATGTACAGTGAGCTCCAAGCCAAGCAATCTGTATCTTAAGGACACGCATTGCCCATGCAAAGGATCTGTCATCCTGCTTACTGGCCGTGACTCAATGGTGCTCATAAAACTGAGACTACAGGAGCAGATAGAAGTCATTAGAAAAGTGCCATTCTGCTCTCTCACACACACTGAACTCCCTTTTTACCTCCAAGTTAAGCAATTCACAAAAGAACCGTTTGCTTTCTTGCCATAGCAACATTCTTTTCCTGTGATCAGTGCAACAGGTCCACAAGTGGATGGCGTTTACCAAGTGTCACAACATGGGAGAGATACGTGGCAGCTCTTCTATTTCAATGAAGCAAGAAACACAGTGACTTTTACCGATGCCTTTGGTAACGTGTCACTTGGCACAAAAGACCACACCTGTGACCAGATTTTGCAATTCCAGGAAATTAGTTTTCCATTTATATTTTAAATCTGTTTGACTGAAAATTTGTTTTAAAAGAAAAAAAAAAAAAGAAAAGAAAAGGTAAAGAAGGAAGAAAACTCCCCACACATTCTGAAATCTAGCCACAAAAGAAAATAATTAATAAACAGAGAGAAGGCTGAAGCACATGGTACTTGATACTAAAAATAAATAAAAACTAAAACAAAACCCCCCAAACACAACAAAACAAAACAACACCCAAAAAGAAAAAAGAGAAAAGAATGGCATTCAACTGCCTCTTCAAGTTTTAGGAAGCAGTGAAGGCAAGGATACCAGGACTGGTCCCTAAAGTGTTTAAAAGCAGACTGATGATTTTCAATGTCACATAAATAGTCATGAACTGGGAAGGAACAGAAATGTCCTTCTGAGGGCCAGAAGTGAGGACTAGGGTTACACGTGCAGACCTAAGCACAAAACTACTGAAGGCACGTCCATAGTTTTGCACATCTGAGCCTTCAGCAAAACACTTGTGGTTGAACATAGGTAAAACCATTTGCAGGACTGGAAGTTAACAGCTAGATGTCGTGGTGTAACAATCCGCATCCACCAAGCACCTGGCTCCCTTCTGAGCATCGGTTACTCTTTTTTCTTGTTTACCACTACTGGTTACCTCTGAAGTTTGCAACTTGGCCCAAACCATGGGTCTCGCCCCTGCTCCCAGTGCTTTTGTGCATTTTATATCAGATAGTGGACAAAAGCAAAACCAGGGGGCTTAGCAAGGTATAACACACTGGCCACCACGCTGCAGGAGGCAGCTCCCGCTCCCTTGGTGAGCTCAAGGCTCTTCCTCCCTGATGGCCCCTGCCTGGCCATGGCGGGGGAGCGAAGATGCCCTTCCCAGACCGCTCATCCAGGGTGAGGGCTCGCCTGCTCCTGCTGTGTTGGTTCTGGGCAAAAAGAAGAATTGAAACCTGGTGTCCGACTTCCTGGCAGAGCACGGTGACTGCCAGGCGGTTGTGCAAGGCTGGACAGTACCAAGCTGCCAGTGGTTTTAACAGGAGTGATCTAACCTGCCAGGCTTTGTGTTTTGATGCTGTCAGTGCGCGTCACTTTTGCCTGGGGCATGACTAATGTCGTGGGCTACTCTGCTGCCTGAGGAGTATCGCTGCAACCCAGAGTTTCTGATTGTTTTGTTTAACTTAGACTTCAAACCGAGCATAAAAAAGTACAATGCATGTCCTTGCAGTCTGCGTACATCCCGAATAAAACAGGACCAGCAGTAGGACCATGTCTCCTCTTTGTCCGAGTCTGCCGTGGCACCCCTTGCAAGTGTAACCTCCTGCTCTTTGCTAAAACTACTCTCACTTTTACTGTTTATCTCAGGCTGAACTAAGAATTTTAGCCCAAACCAAAGATTTTTGTAAAGCTTTTGAACTCTAAAATATTTAGTCTGGGATCAACCCACAACAGGGAGTGATTTTTTTATTTGCTCACTTAATCAGAAAATCCCTTCTTAGAGTACCTGATTCCCCAGCCACATACAGACAGCAACAGACGGGGTATGCACAGGAGCACAAATATGGTGAGATTATTTATACAACCCTGAAACTTAAAGAGGACCAATCTTCTCACAGTGAACCACTTTATATTTAAGTTGAAGAAGCAAACACTGTGGGGTGGGGGGGAAGGTTAGGACGCTGAAAATGGACAATCCAGACTTGGATGTGGTTACCTGGAATATCCAGAATCCATGTTACTCAAATATATGGATTTGAGTACGGCTTGAGTTCAGAGTAACAGGAACTCTGTGACAGCATAACTTCAGGGAAAGGAATTTGGTGCTGTACCACTTATGTCCAAAATTTATGGAGGTAAAACAGAACTGCAAAACAAAGCTCTTACATCCTGTAAGAGCCACTTCTTTACACAGCCACTAAGTTAATTTTCTAAAATCCAGGATAAACATTATAGCTTATTGTGCTACAGGAAAAATCACTGTCCTTCTATTTTGTGCCAGTATTTTGATAGCCTTTGTGCTATATTTGTAGCAGACATAACACGATACCATATTTTCTTATCAGCAGAAAAGCACCAAGAAAAAGAAACAAGGCAAACCCAGCCTCTGTGATGCCTCATAAAATATTTTCTATTTCAAGTTTTCCTACAGAAAGGGAAGGTTGTCTGCATCCAGGCTATGACAGATTTCAGAAACAGACTGTAAGAGGTTTTGGAATTTACAATAAAAGGAAAGTGCTGTTAGTCATGCAAAGGGTGACCCGTGTCCCTGCCTGGCTCCAGAATCACAAATTATGACTTACCAGTGGCTACTCCCCACAGCCGCTCTTCTTGGAATTGCAACATCTGATACGTAAAACCCTTTCCTTCCTCACCGATGAGGTTTTTGCTGGGGACCCTTACGTCTTCAAAAAAGATCTGAGCTGTGTCCGATGACCTCATGCCCAGTTTGTCTATCTTTTTAGCAACATGAATGCCTGAAGAAAAAAGGGTATTAGAAAGGTCACAAAAAATAGGAGCACTATGTACAAGTACAGCATTTTAAGAAAGCGAAGTTTACAGATGTGAAGGTATGTGCCGAGACTACAGTGAAACCTACCTTTAGGAAAAAAACCCAACAGTATTCTGGAATTTAAGAGCAAAATGGCCCACATTGTATTTTTAAGACTTTTTCCATTTTATTTAACCAGCAAATCAGAAACTGTAATTGTAAAAGTCCCACTTTTCATTATGTCCCCAAATAATAATTGTTTACTAGTAGTAATAATCTTACTTCATGCACATCTTGAAACAATGCAATATTTATTTGCTTATGTTTCATTTTTAGTGCACTATAATAAAATGCTGGAATTCAATTTAGCAGTATTTGCTGAGTACCTGCACTGCTGTGAAACAGTAGAGAAATAATGACAAAAACAGAGCTATGTTTTAAGGTGCAACTAGAGAATTTCTCCTCCTGGAAATCCTCTTCCTTCCCTCTCTTCCACATTTATCCTCTCCTTTCTAGCCTATCCTGATTTTTTCTGGTACATGTAGGAGACAAAGTTTATAATCACACCACACCACTTTTTCCTAATAGTAAAAAATTAGACTCAAATTCATAACTGCTACAAACATCCAACAATTCCATATCAACTCCAAATTTTGTTAAAACTATGTATTTTATGATGGCCTACACAATACTGTTTAGTTCATCTAAGTAGTCATAGAAGGGTTCATAATGATCTCAATTCATTCCTCTGAGTTTTCATGTGGACATGCTTGTGAAGAGGGTTTACTTCCCCACAGACCTCTCTTACACAGCACTGACTCTGATCCCACATGCAATGGTCTATTAGAGATGAACCCAGTTCCTTCAGGTTTGGCCACATAGGATTTCAGCAACCTAGTCGCATCAGGTAGGACTCCTTCCTGTTTTTGTTTTTTCCTAGCTACACGTTCCTTCTTGCTATTGTTCAGATACAAGCGTGGCCTACCACTGTGCCATGAGAATTTAACAGACATCCACTGATTTTTTTGTGGCAATTCCCTTGTTTTCAGTTTTTACCTCCTTGTTGCTCTGGGGCTAATGCGAACATTTGGGGTGGAAGTCAAGAATGTTTCGGAGGTAAACTGAGGCCAACAACCAGGTATGAGGATTTGTGCAAAACATACTGATTACATCTGCCAAGTCAATATACATAGAAAAACAGTCCTCCAAATCAGCATATATGCCTTTGCAGAAAACCAAACATTTTACTACCCACATACATAGTACTCTAACCAGTTTTGCAATGAGGAGGTATTCTGGTAATATTTTCCTCTTTATTATATTTTTTTTTTCCAATCCTCTACTATTCTCTAACACGGCTTAGTAGGACTTGGTCACCGCACAAATTGTTGTGGTCCCTCTCTGTACTTGTTTGTACCTTGCTCCCCTTCATGGCTTTCGGTGAACATCTCTTTCTGAACTAATATAGATGCCTCAACTTCTACCAACAGGAGGCCTTCAGCCATGTGAAAATTACTTTGGTTTTGCAGGCAGAAGAAGTTGGCAGTCATCCCCTTCAAATTCACTCCCTCTGGCTGCATTGAATAAGGTTATGGAAAGTTTCATCTCTCCACAGAGATGAAATACTGACACTATTTCCAAATGCCAAGACTGCTCTCAGAATAAGGTCCACATAGACCTCCACACCTTGTACTCAAGACTTTTCTCCACCAGCCAATCTCTAAACAGATTATGTGTTAGGAATACTTGCTTTGATATGTGTTCAATGCAGGAAGAAAATCAGGACAGCTGTATAAAAATTTTTTGACTCTTGGATAGAAAATTATCCAGCAATTTGCACCCAGTCATGCCAAAAAAGCATTTGTCATTTGTTTCTGTATTAAAATCAGAGCTAAACAAACACACACACTGAACCATTTACAGGCCCAAATGATTTCTGGAACATCTTTTCCTGTTGGAATATTGCAGCTTGGTTTCTTTGAGAGTCTCGGAGATCATGTCTTCAGACTACTTCCAGCTGGTTTTATGCAATCACTGCTCCTCACCCATATGAAAATGCACTTACTGCTCGTTAGTGCGTGGTTTACTAAGGACTCTGCTGGAAAAAGTACAACGGCCGCCAGTTCTTTCTATTGCTAAATCAATCCTGTTGTGTATTTCCCCAGATCCACACAAAACAACAACTATTGAAGAAAGCTCTTACAGGTTTGGTTAGAGGAGCTACATGTGTTACCCACACTTTTTCCAGATTGGGTTGTGTGTTTAAGTTTCCTGAATCCAGCAGCATCCCCGCTTTGTTGTGCCTTACCAGTTTCACTCGCTCTTAGATTAATTCATGTTTCTCACTCAGAAGGAGGCAAAACTGCATCAGCCTCATGTAGTGCCTTCTTTGCTGCTAGCACATACTTTACATTTCCTCTTTTTTGAAGACAATGATACATAATCATCCCTTTGGCTACAATATGGGCATCAAAATCTTCCTTTACTTAGTTTAATTATCTTCATTTTCTTCATAAGGGGTACTGTATACTAAAAAATACCAGCAGCAGTAGAAATCATCTGCCCAGGTAACTCCTGGAGTTTGTCTGTATTAAATAAACCACAAGCCATCCAATAAAACACAAATCTCAATCCAGCATGGCCAAGTCCCTGACTTACTAAAAATCACTCTAACAGAGCCATTTGTGCTATCTGCACCAGTATCACTGAGAGAGATTGCTGTACCTCTTCCTGGGCAGTTCTTCCCAAGTATCTTTGATTTTTCATTTTCCCCCGCTCCTCCAGCTTTCTGACAATGTCTTTTATTTCCTATATTCTATCTTGAGAGAAAGGCAGTCACTCTCCCCTGACACCATTTAGTGCCATTACAAATGGAAAGAAGCACATTTTAAACTGCAGCCTGAGAAACATGCTCTCTTCCCCTTTCCTGGATGCTCTTCACTTTATTATCTCCTCCTTGCAATCTACCCTAGTGCTATCTGAGGACTCGGAGGACAAACCAGCGCACAAATAGTTACCAGATTAGGGCTGCAAGCCCTTTGTCTATATATCTTGCACATAGACATTTTACGACTTGTTAGATTCTCTTTCATCATATGAGAAATTCAGCTTTTTTTTTAAGACATCATTAGCATGAGGACTATTCACCTAATTTGGATATCTACTATGAATCCACACTGCCGTTATCCAAATTCCCTTTACGAGAAATCTACTCAACAGTGTCAAATCTAGACCATGTTTTGCTTCACCCCAGGACACCGTACACACCTAAAATTAGAAGAAGCAAATCCTACTTCATGTCTCCAATAAACTACCAGTTGTAGTTAATAACATGCTTTCAGACTTGGAACTTTTTTTTTTATCACCACATTATACAAGTACAAACCAATATTTTCATGAAAAATGCTGGACTAGTCTCCCATGTCCTTCCAGCTGCTAGTAAGGAATGAGTTACTGCTGCGCCCTGGATCCCTTCCTTACCCTGCCATATAGGCTGGTGACTGCAGCAGTAAAGTCAGACATAACACACTCATTCTCCATTGCACTTGTTCTTGAGCTTTGACACACGTACATCTACAGACGCTTGACAGTGCATCATTCAGCGACGTCCTCCAGACGCTTCCTGTACAGTCTCTGTCTGCTGCCCTCCAAGGAGCACAATCTCTGGCAGACAGACATCCTTAGGATGTATCAAACCAGCTGGAGCTTCCTCCTCACATCTGTGTCAAAAGGCAGCCTTTTCCATACTTTTCCTCTTTGTCTTCCTGAGAAATTTCACTTCTGATTTGACCCACCCATTGAGCACAATCAACCATCTTAATACGTCATTTCAAAAGGTCACCCATCTTGGTACAGTGACCATTTTGGAGGTCAGTATCTGTACCACACAGAAGAATGGAAGCATATACACTTTGCAGAGTTAAATCTTTGTTTCTAGGAAGACTTCTACACTTCTGCAGGTCAGCTTCAGGAGATTCAGGCAATTTTTCTACTCAAAATCCTTTTACTGCAGGTAAAGAAGGTCTGTGTATAGGCTGTGTGACCTAACGACACCCCTCCTAAAGCTACAATGACTCACCTGTCTTTTTGGAATAAGCAAAGTAGCTGAAAACCTCTAAGTCGATTCCTACATATTCAATCTGCCTCTAAACAGTGGGTTGGCCTACTTTGTCATTTTTGGAAAACTGATCTCGGAGAAGTAATATTGCATTTGCGCTCTGAACCTTTCATGAAAAATCACAAGGAGGACTTCATGCAGATGGCTGAAAAGTGAATTTACCTGGAAGTTCAGGGAGATTCTGGCTCTGAGTTACATGTTCGCTCATCACTTATCAATAAGGACAAAGTCAACAACTAGTGAAGCAGCTCAGGTCCACCTTCTGTGAGCTTCCATTCAAAGCCCGTCTTGCATGAGCAGAGGTTGCAGAAACTCACAACGCACTCAGAACTTGCTTAATTCCCAGGGCAACTCACTTACTTGCTTGACTTATTCCATACTGAAATTCACTTACAAGACTTTCCCTTAAGTAGCTCTCATCACGCTCTTTTGCAACATTGGAGACCTGGGTTTTGTTCTCAGTCTGACCCATTAAGTGAACATATGGACCTTCACTTCACTGCCATGGTGGTGTCCCTATGTGTGAAATGCTGATAATGACATATATTTTGTATGTAAAATACTCCAAATTGAATGAATAAAAATATTTTCTATTAATATATAATTACATTAATATACATTATTATATATTAAATAGATACTATATATTTAAAATGTGTTAAAATAGATTATATATTATTTATTAAATAACTTAATATATTACATAATTTTTTAAATATTAAGAGTGAAAACCAAAAAAGTTTAAAAACTTTTGAACAGGCGTTAAAACTGCAAAAGATCCTTGCCGACATAACTTTGACTGTATCCTCTCTGAATGATGTCCTTTATGCATACAGCACATTAGTCTGCAGACCTTGCAGCAGTACTCAGGAACAGACACCATGTGGACTGTACCACTGAAACTTGTACCCTTAGATCAGGATGTATTTCTTCAGTGCCTTCACCCAAATTACTAGTTGTCTTCAAAAACAAATCCCTGCTTCCAAGATCTTTGAAACTTTCACTCCAGCCCACATTTAACTCACAGACTCTTCTTGTAATTTAAACTGATAGCAATAGTAGCGCCCTGGCAAAAACATCCCTTTGCGGAGCACAGCCATGAAGCACCCTGGGTATGCCTGCACTTCTCTTCAGCAAGCCCACCAGGTTGGGCGGTGGAGGATGGTTATCGGAGGAAGATAGGACCATCCACACAATACAATCACAGCACAACATTGCATCCTTCTAGTATTCAATACAGCTGGTCAGTAAACCCATCCTAACGGAGTCAGACACTGCCCATGGGCTCCTGAGAGGCAGGTGTTGGCATGTGGGATAAGATAGTTTTGGCAGGTATTTCCCAAGTTTGAAATCTCTAAACTCTATCTTTCTATTTTCACATGTTTGAGAATCACTTTCAATATTTTCTGAAGAAATAAGACAGCAAGCTTAAAAATACTTCTCCATTCATTGAAAAAAGAAGTATATATTCTGCTCCCCAGTCCTCATACAAAACAGGAAAGAGTTTAATGCTATTTTGGAAAGATAATTTAAGAACATTTTATATATAGTTCATATGTAGCAAAGATCTATGTAAATAGGGTAATATGTTATTTATTTTGTGTACTGTTTGTGTCTTCATGCCTTTTGGGGACAGAAAACCAAGATAAAAGTTTTGTGGAACTTCTCCAAAACTGAAAGACACTGGATGTTATAACTTTAAAAAAAAATGTTGGCCTTATTTTTAATTATATCTTTGAGGCATTAATTTTGTCCTTGGCTTTGACTTGTCTATTCATTCTCACAGAAGGTTATGAAATATTCCCATGCAAATGTATCTGAACAACTTTTATAAATTTATTTTTGGTGAAAAGGACTTTTCACATAAAATTATTTGGGAGTCACAAGCTGAAGTCTGCAAAATATTTAACTTCCTTCTTGTTTCCTCTTGTCCCTTACTTTTTTGTGGAAGTCTGCAAATGCATTTCAGAATCAACTTTGTATGACAGTGAAACACCTAACTTAGAAGAGTGTTTATGGGTGCAGTCCCTTCTGTCAAACACCTTTCCTTCTTGTACCGGGCATACACAAAACCACCAATGAAAACAAATTAGAAGACAAAGAGTTCTGTGTTATTACCAGGTAGATTCATTGGCAGACATATGAGAGATTTATTTCGATGGGGAGGTCCTTCACTGGTGTTTGCCAGCAGGCACATCCAGTCTGCTTGACACCCTGACGTAGTCCACATCTTACCGCCATTTATGACATATTCATCGCCTTTTCTCACAGCTGTCGTCTTGATATCTATTTCAAAACATAGGAAATGAAGGGTTATTCTTCTGAAGAGTAAGCTGGTCCCTGTATGACTGGTAGAGTCACTTCCTTGCTCTCAGACAGACAACTAATATTTGGTTCTCCCTTCATACCCCAGAAGTCCTCTAATCCTTCCAGGCTGCACAAGGCAGACCCATCTGGACAACCCTTGGAAGGCAAGCGAGGGAAACCAGACCGCTTCTCTCACCCTCTTCATTCCAGTGGATGAAAGCAGAAAACTTTCCCTAAGCAAATTTCGTCGTCAGAAACGGGCCAGAAACATTTCAGTCTGAGGTGATCCGTTACATGTTTCTGTTACTATGCACGTTAGTCACTCAGAATGCCATTAATTTCACAGTCCTGACTTAAACAAACATAAGCGTCAGTATCTGTGTGTGCATAAAGATATACATACACGCACTTCCTGCATGTTCTTGGTCAGAATGGCGTAATAAATTCAAAGCTAGTAAACTTTCAAAAGGCCAAGTCTAAATGCTAAGAATGTCTGTACATGAAGGAGTTCTGAACACCTGTTATTTATACCCCCTGGCAAAAAACAATCTTATTTTAATCCGTGAGTATTCACATCACACTGCAAGTAGCCCTAGCTGCAACAGACAGCTGGAGTGAATCAGTAGTTATTATTTACACTCCAGCAGAATTTCTAAAGGACTGGCTTCTTTCCTCTGCAATTGAACTTCCTCAACTAAAACCCCAAGTGAAGAAGACTCTTCAGCAGATACCTAGCTATAAGTAGGTGATGGTATAAGAGAACCCTACGACCCCCCTAATAGCATCTGTAAATCTAATGAGACTATAAAGTCTGTAAGAGCCCACCTACTGAGGGAGGGAGTAGACTTGGAGGGTAGAGGAGTCAGATACCAAGTAGAGTGGGCAGGCATATTTAAGTCAGCTGGTTATATCTTCATACACACCCACCTCAATCTGCACACGAACCTTCTTCCCAAAGGCTCTAAATATAAAACAAAGCAAAACCAAGTATCTGATCTTCATTTACAAGATAAACTGGGACTGAGGTCAGCATGGCTGAAAAGAAGTCTGTTTGATGAAGCAACTGGGGAAAAATGATGGGAGAAAATTGTATAAGGTATAAGACAAGGGAATGTTGGATATAGCTATGGCTAAAGGAACTTACATGCAGATAATGATGAATGGCAAGGGAAAGAGATAGTACTACTGTGGATAAACACAGTGGCCATATAGCTAGTCAGTCAATGAAAGGACTATGCCAAATCTGTCCAAGGGACTTGATATGAAATCTGTGTAATAATGAAGGCCAACAAACTGAAGGAATCTAAAGTACTGATACTCATAATACACTGGACAATCTCATGTACATGGAGACTAAATAATAAATAAAGGACACACAAGAATAAGAAATACGACACTGTACTGAAGTAGTGTGAAAAGGATGGGAGCATACGCAGTGATTTACATCACACATCCCTTTGTTGTGGAACAGCTACTAAAGAGATTAGATAGAGGTCCCATGGAAGGTCTGCAGAGGAACAATGAGCACTATGATGTTATCACAAACGTAAACAGTTCTTGCAAGCATGGCACCACAGGGGACTAACCACCCAAATACAGATTAAAGAAAAAATGCCTTACTAATGGGAATGTTCAAGTACTTCCCCATGTGCTGGTTGTCTGTTTGCTTCAAACACTTGAGAAACAACTATTTAAAATCAACTTAATAAGAGTTGATTCTCTTTAACTGTAATTAGAAGAAAGATGATCAAGTCAGTAAGTAAGTTTTATGTTCAAAATACAGCAGGCTTTGAAAACCTACTTAACAATTTACTAAAGTCAAGTGGACTCAGTGTCAGCGATATGGCTATGAAAATAATTTGAAATATTTTACTGTAATTATTCTCCTTGATAGAGCATAGCTCTGGGAAATGGCTACTTCAGTGAGTGCTCCATAACTCATTTTTGGCAGGTCCATACCACTGTCCCTGTAGTGCCTATAACTCAACAACTTACAGAGCATGCTGTGAGGGCCCCTTCTAGGAAAGA
Organism: Haliaeetus leucocephalus; assembly: GCF_000737465.1. NCBI lineage: Eukaryota > Metazoa > Chordata > Aves > Accipitriformes > Accipitridae > Haliaeetus > Haliaeetus leucocephalus. Next base: position 3,506,438 of record NW_010972436.1, read on the forward strand.
CCACAATGCATCATTGAAAGGCATATGCTACAGCTAGTGCCATATAAGGAATCAGGGCTGGTCACTTCACCGTTCAAATCACAACATACTTGAGCCTCAAGTTTTCTTCTCCACTGTGCTCTTGAGTCCAGCCATGCACCTAAGTAGATTTGACAAAAGGCAAGATTGGCTTCAACTTTTAAGGTCAATACTATGATCAAAGACAGGCAATGCATATCCTTAAAGTAAAAAACAAAGAACGCATATATGGAATTTACATCATCAGCACAGGAAAAAAAAAAAACAACACCAAACTTGCATGAAGTAGCTTCAATTCTAACTGAATGAATAATCACTTCAAAAAAACAGGAGATGGCCTAAGGAAAGGAAAGAGATTAATCATCAAAGTAAGCTACAGTTTGGAGGTCAGAAGGTAAGAACTGCCACAGGTCAAACTAAGTTAAATCTTGCAGATGAAAACCAACAAAACTGAAGAAGGTTGAGGCGGCAAACAAAAATGTTTCAGCCACAGAAATGAAAAGGGAATGAGAAAAAACATGAGGCATATAGAGGACGCGTCAAAACTACAGAAATATTTCACAGGAGATTACAAAAAGATTCACAATATAGCTGACAAAGCAAGACATCTACAGGAATGACTGTACAGAAATTAAAATTAGTGAAAACAGCGGTTGTTGGTTTTGGCAATCTGCACAGCCTCAGAATACATTTGGAAAGAAAAGATAATTCAATTTACCAGTGGTATCTTATTTAAAACCAACTTGATTTATTTATTACGAAAATGGATTTTCTAGAGAAAAGCAGAACAAGAAAAATGCTGTTGGACCCAAGCAAACTAAAAATGATGCTAGCAGGTAACTATGAGTTAAAATTTTGAAAAGATAAGAATAAGGACAAAAGTGGAAATGTGGGTTAGGAACCTGGCAAAGGGAAATTGCATCAGGTTGCTTTAAAAGAGGAAGTCCTGACATGCCGGGAGGGTACTATTGGAGCTGCCCTTTGGATATCAGCCTTTGGACAAAACCTATTGAGTTTTTCCATTAATGATCTTTAAAATAAGAGTAAGAATACACTAATGAAATTTGCTGGTGACACAAACTTGGGAGACATCACCAACACAGATAACTGAGGTATCGCTCAGCAAGAAAGGAATGATCTTGAGATTTCAAATTCAACATGGCAAGTACAAGTACCTAGGCACAAAGTAATGACTGCAGTATCTTAGAATGTTTCAGCAGCAAACCACTAAAGAAGATGATCTGCATAGTTAATCACAAGATTCACAAGCCAGCAAACTGTTGTGTAACGTTACATATCAGAGGGTAATATTTCTATTACAGTTGGAGAAGTATTTGTACTGTTATAGACGCCATGTGCAATTTTGGTTTTTTGTGCTCAAAAAAGATGACCTAAACCCAGAAAAGCAGAAAGATTGGAATCCACTGAGACAAAATGGGGCAAGATATCTATGTTGAAGAGGTAGATATGAACAGGGTTACTTGGTGCAGTTGCCTGGAAAACATAACTTGAAGAAAGAGGAAGTGTCTTCCATGATGTGTTCTTACATATCCCCCCCAGACTATCAGCAAAACATTATATAAATTGCGGCATACTACTGAGATAGAATGAGCTAAAATCATTAAACCCAACACAAATGTGTATGCTTTGTGGTACCAAGAATCCTGAAATTAAAGACAGACTCTTTCTATACCAACTGGTCCGTCCTGTTCTGCTTCTCAAGTCACCTCTGCTAGTTTCGTTGTGCGTGGTCAATACTATGTACAATGTACAATGTACAACAACTACATTTGAAAGCAGACGGGTGCTCCTTCAAATTGACTTGAAATTTTTATTAGACTAATATACACAGTCCTTTTTGTTCTGTTAAATTTTGAATAAATTAATTCCAGGCACCTTACACTTCTCATGTAGAGAAACACTTCTTTTTTTTTCCTATGTTCACACCACCTTCAGAAATTTTGGAACTGGCAGAAGAAAATGCTAGATACACCTTATGCTGTGTCATTCTTCAGTTTAAAATATACTGGCTGACATGGCAGAAGCACGTCCCCAACCTTCACATGTGAACAGTTCCTGTGCTTTACTACCGCTTCACTTATTTGAGACAAACATCCCAATAGCATAAGAAACCAAAGGAAGTATCAAGTACAGTTTCATGCAGTTCAGTCCACTTTAAAGCTGGGCCACCTGGAGATGCGTTCTCTCTGCCTCGTGCAAACCAGTGCTACTCAGAATATAAGCTAGTGCTGCTCATGCCTAAGTTGTCCATTTAATTATCCTTTAGAAGCACTGTAAGCTGGTTTCTAGATTTATACCAGGGATCAGATCTTCCATGACAGGTGAAAAAGTATCATCATTTCATCCTGCAGTCTGCCTCCCAGCTGCACTCTGGGCTCATCAGATAATCCTAGTTGATTCCAAATTTCTCTTTAACTGTATTAATCCAAGTGTATCATACCAATTAAACTAGATGATAAACAACATGCAGCTAGAAGAATATTTATGTTACTTATTATCTGGAACAGTGCATCAAAAAATTAAAATCATATTTAGAAAGTTCTAATAATCATCTAATTAAACTTGAGAGGCATTAATTAAAATAAATTATGTTGTATTTCCTACATTAGCAACATTCAAATTTCAAATTATTTTAATGAAAAACAAGTCTATAAAAATTATGGAATTTTTCATTTGAACAAAATCAATTAACTAGAAAAGAAAACAGCAATGGATCATGCAGGAAGAGTTACTCTCATTGTTTCTTTATCCCCATTAACTCTCTTGAAAGCTACCTGCTGCACCCTTGCTCTAACACTGAATAATTATCTATTTATCTTGAGAAAACCATGAGTTTGGTCAAGGAGATGGACATAGGACTCTGCTGATCAAAAAACTTCTGTTGAACTTGGCAATTTTGTCTGTAGGAAGATGTTGTCCAGTAATTTGTAAGAGCACAATGTGTTCAACCTAGCCATCCTGCACCCAACAACAAAACCCCTAAAAGTGGTGTCTTGTCATTCCCTTTTCCTTGAAGTCCACGATTCAGAGTCAGATGAGATATCTTCTACTTTTTCTACAATATCTGTTTTAACTTAATTGTTCAAATTATCTACTGCCTCAGGCACTTCAGAATAATAGTTTCATTCGTCCATGATTTTAAACATATCCTCGCACTAAACCAAGAAAAATAGTTGCATGCAAAGTAACTACATCACAGAGCTAATAGATATACATGGCAAATTCTTCATTAGCTCTAACTAGAACAATCACCAGTTCATTTTTGCTGCACAGGAACAATGCAAGGGGCTGAGGTGAGGTAAGAATGAGCGAGAGGAACCCATTGTGGAAGTGATGCCATCATTGTCAGAACAGACTAGCTCTGCAATTTGCCCACGTTCAGTGGAGAGGTCTGTTTTAAGGAAGTGCAAGTTTTAGTACAGTTGAACAGGCCACATCCCCTATCATGTACGTCTGCAGGTTTGCACAACTGACAGTGGCTGTGCAACTACAGGAGGTACAGGAGTGCTCCTTGCCAGTGGTGAGCTCAGGAGCACAGGAGGCAGCAGCAGGACAAACATCAGGAGAAATCCAGGGCCAGCATGACAGCTGCATATTAATCTGTTGTGCTCAGCCTATACAGGGTTACAGCTATTGATTCACTGACAAATCCATTCAATTTGACTGCTTTTGGATGCGTCAGAGGCATGCTTTACTGCCCCTGGAAGATTACTTTTTGCCCTTACCACATGAGACTTTCCTTCCTTTGTATTTCTTACAAATGATAGTAGCAAAGGGAAGGGTCAGGGAAACCAGATTCTTTCCACTAAAATACCAGGCTATCTAAAATTGGCGATTTGCTAGGTTAACTTACTTGCAACATCCGACCCAGCTCCAGCTTCGCTGATTCCCAAGCAAGCCACAAAATCTCCAGCTATAGTTGGTACAAGGAACTGTTTTTTCAACTCATCAGAACCAAACCTGCAACAATATAATGAAAAAGATAGGCTATTAAAAGCTTTTGAAGGTAACCTTTATTTACAAGTTAGTTACAACTTTTGTTCTACCCACACAGTGATCAGTTTTCCTATGACTAGGTAAAACCTGTCCCAGAGCCAAAAGGCAGAATAGATACCCTCCAAAGCTATGATTCAGAGCCTTCACCAGAAGTGCAGCCATAATCATTTTAACAAGCATCGTGGTTTAACGCCAGCCAGCAACAAAGCACCACTAAGACGCTCACTCACTCCTCTCCCCCTCGGCCCTTGTGGGATGAAACAGAGAAAATAGCAAGAAATGCTCGTGGGTCAAGACAAGGACAGGGAGAGATCATTCACCACTTATGGTCATGGGCAAAAGAGACTCAACTTGGGGAAAAAAAAATATTAATTTGCTACAGATCAAATCAAAACAAGGATAATGAGATGTAAACCCAAACCTTAGAACACCTTCCCCCCACCCCTCCCTCCTTCCTGGCTCAACCCCACTCCCGGTTCTCTCTGCCTCTTCCCCCCAGCAGCGCAGGGGGACGGGGAATGGGGTTTACAGTCAGTTCATCACACGTTGTCTCTGCTGCTCCGTCCTCCTCAGGAGGAGGGCTCCTCACTCTTCCCCTGCTCCAGCGTGGGGTCCCTCCCACGGGAGACAGTCCTCCACGAACTTCTCCAACGTGGGTCCTTCCCACGGGCTGCAGTCCTTCAGTCACAGACTGTTCCAGCGCAGGCTTTCCCATGGAGTCACGGCCATCTTTGGGGACATCCAACTGCTCTGGTGTGGGGTCCTCCACGGGCTGCGGGTGGGCATCTGCTCCCCCGCTCGCCTCCAAGGACGGGCTGCTATCTCACAATGGGCTACAGGGGCATCCGCTCCTCCGGCGCACCTCCTCCCCCTCCTTCCTCACTGACCTTGGTGTCTGCAGAGGGGTTTCTCTCACATTCCAACCTCCTTCTCCGCTGCTGGTTTCCCTTCTTAAATCTGTTCTTCCAGAGGCACTATCACGGTTGCTGATGGGCTCAGCCTGGGCCAGCGGCAGGTCCGACTTGGAGCTGGGGAAGCTTCCAGCAGCTTCTCACAGGAGCCACCCCTGCAGCCCCTCCCCCACTACCAAAGCCCCCAAACACGGCTTTTACAAGTATTCAGGCATCGTACTCCCACAGAAACGTGTGGTCTAGATGCCCCAAATCTGATCTTTATGACTGTTGTTTTGAGAGCTATCAGATCCAAACAAACATAGTCCCTGGGGTTTCCCCTCAGTGCTCCTGCACCAGTCCGCAGTCAGCCAGGATGGAGGACCTGCTGTCTGTATATCTTCTGACTTTTGCACCAGCTCTTTGCCAGGTTTTAGTGGTGACTGAAAAGTTATGACATGTGATGGCCACCCTCTGCAAATATCTGTATTCATGTTGTTAATATTTCACATCTGCATTTAAATCACACAGTGAAATCCTTTAGTGCTTCTTCCCAGCCATTCTTTTAGTCCCCACAAAAATAAAAAGGGAAACAGCAAACTGTTGATGGCATTTCAACACAAAAAAATTCACTTGGCCATATTTCAATTCAGTTAAGAGGCACCCTCTTTTTTTCCAACGTTTAGGTGCTTTCATTGATTCAAAACACGGTCCACCTCATTTCATGGTTGATTTTGTCCTAATTAACATTCACTGATGTGGTCTTTCAGCATGAATGGTGAGCTCATGGTCTAGTTCTTGAAACTCTCTTGTGCTAGACTAAAAAATTCCTCGGGTCATGAGATGTCTCTTCTGTGAGCAGAAATCCATAAAAGTCACGTTCCTCCTCAGTCTCCTCTTTGGTATGAGACTTCTCAGGTCAGCATCTCCACTCATCTTAGGCTCGCTGGCTGCCAAAGCAGGCTGCAGTTACCTGGGCCCTCCTAAAACAATGTCCCAGTACTTCCAAAGGAGGGATGCCATTTTAGCTAAGACTCCTTCTTCTCCACTCCAACCCTGACACAAAACAGTCAAAGGAATGGGACGGCCAGAGAACAGAGTGGGAGCTGGCAGACACTTTCACTTCGTGCACACAGGGAGCTCAATTCCTAGTCCTGTCCCCGCTGATAATCGTGGCAGCAATCCCAAACAAATACAAGAAGCCAGCTTGGAGTGTTTATTCCTTCCTCCAGCATACTGGGACAAAGTCCCCTGCTCTGTTATGCAATGTACTTTTTTTTTTTCCTTTCCTTGGGACATGATCTAGTATGGCCAGCTGAACATTCATTAAACAAAAAAACCCCAATCAACAACATGAAAAATCAGATTATGAGAGGAGCTAGCAGACATTTTTGGCAATGCTTTCTGATGCTTAAAACTTTGCCAACCTTTAGTCATTTCAACAGAGGATTTCCATGACAAGAACTTCTCTCAGAGTAATGTTTTTGGTTTGATATCTTTGTTTGGTTGAAGTTCCAGAAAACGGTTCAGCTCTTCCCAAAAATGAGGCTACAGAAGAAGTTATTTTGCAATTAAAAAAACAGTCTGGCAACACTATCTTCAGAAGATCATGGGTCTCCATGCCTTGCAAGAAGGACACGCAGCTCAGCAAGCAACTAGCTATTGTGTTAGAAATACGTTGTTTCTGTAAAATTCTACCTATTTTAAATGTATCCCAGCAAAATCTTGGGTTTGCATAAATGCAATACCCACATCTTTCCAGTTTAACAGCTCCAGAATTAGAAAACTCCGCAATGAGATCATAGTCTGGTCGTCTGTCTTGAGCCAGAGCATGTCTGTTTTCTGGGCTGGGGCCATACCCCAGAGCATAGTTTCCCATGTGATTAACTGTGCAGCCTTAGCATTGCTCTAAAATATATTTTCATGCATGTGTGTATGTATACACATACACATGAGTCTACAGTCAATAAACTGTTGACACTGGGTAACCAAGAATTCTCAAGTGTGAGATTCTGACACGTGAAGAGTTGCATGAAAGTGGTCCACCCTTTCTTGCTCCGCAATTTATAAATAACATTGGTGGAATGTCATTAATACAAACACAAAAATGACAACGGTATACAATCTTTTAAATGGTGGGTAAGATGAAAATAAAACCATGGCAAAATACAGATGTAAGAACACTTCCTTGATCCACATAGTTCTGTTTATGTGCTCTGCCAATTAGAAATTTGAAGTCGCCTTTATTCATCTCAAATATATATAAAAATCTGGCGGCAGGTTAGATTGCTACATTGAATGAAAATATGTCTATCGCACATCACTACTCTGACTTAATTGGGCTGATATTCATCTTGGTAGAACTGCAGATCTTCCTTCTGTTTCTTCTGGGGAAAAAAGCTGAGCTGAAGTGAATTAATTAAATTAGTAAGAAAAGTTCCGAGTAGAACTGACAGATACACTAGTATGATACGCTATTAAGTGCAAATTGAAATTCTGAATATGAACAGCTGCAGGCAGTTCTAACACGGCTCTCAGCATTTGATCAACTCAAGCTTTCTTGCACTGGAGCTCACACATTTGAGCACTATTCACCACCAAAGCAAAAATAAAGAAGAAGAAGAAAAAAAAAAAGAAAAAAAAAAAAAGATAAGTTTTCAGATGATCTATCCATCATTCTACAGTATCTCAAAGATGACACAATAGTTTACTCATGGACTTCCTAGGAATATAAAGAAGATTTCCTTTAGGCAAAGAAAAGGGTAACTCTGACCTACTGTCATTTTCCTTCTTACATACTAGCAAGAGGTGAATTTCTCCCAATTGTCTTTCTGTTCTGCTCCTAGACTCAAACTATTAATAATGCAGTAGCCATGTGCCATGCTTTTGCTTCAGTGTAGCCCTGCACAGGCATCGTGCCATCTGAAGTCCAGGTCTAGCTTAGCAGTACTCCTTGGATCTTCAAGATACAGGAAAAGAAGCAAGAAAAAAAAAAAAGGGAAGAGATACTCTTTACAGGCACAGAAAGGGTTAGAAATGCGTGGTGAACAGCAGCAAGCACCCTTGGGCAGTATGGAAGCAAGCCTCATTAAATTCAGTAACTTACATAACCTGGACTGAAACAAATCCACACTGCAATCAGCTTCCTCTCCTTGAGTCCCTAATTTCAGTCAAGGTAAGACAACATGGGAGTTTAAAAAACCCACATTTAGAAAACTTATTTACTTTTTGTGAAAGACAGCATAAGAAAAAAAGCATTAAGGAAAGTGCTCTGGCTCCCAGTTTTTATCAAGCCTTTAAGCTTCAGTTATTTGAAGATTTTATGAAATAAATTTTTCAGTTCGAGCTACTGCTATGTTCTGAAAAGAATACATATGAGAAGCCTGTATGAGACTACCTGATGGGTATGACTACCTCGTGCAGATGAGACTACCTGAAGGGTTTTGGTTAAGAATGATTACATCAATATTTTATTTATTTAGGAATGCATTTTGCACTAAAATGCAGGTATTGTAAAAGAGGAGTCATATTAAAGATTACCCTCTTCAGATCATGCAGTTTTTAAGAGCTACTCATGTGGCTGGTGTCCTGCTGCTACCACACCAGCTCTGGAGACCTCAAGGCTGCCCACCAGACAACCTGCCACCGTAGCACGGCCAAGTTGTCACCAGGAGCTGGAGAAAGCTCAAACTTACAGGAACAGTGTGAAGCTGTTCTGAGGAAAGCTAGTTCAGGAGTAGCTGCTTGACTTCACACTGCCCTACTGTATTGCTCTAGCCGGGTTAGACCCTCACAGGTATTGAAAACCACAAAGCAGCACAACTGTCTATGGATGCAACATAACTAGCCATCATGACAGCAATGCTTAATGATACTTTTATTAATGATGTGTTGAAAGCTGCACCTATAACAGTCTCTGCTCTGGCTCAGGGCAAGACCTGGCCTACCTTATGTGCACTATACAAATTAAGTACCAAATGTGAGAGCAAGAAAACTCAGTATGTCTGTTCTTGAAGAAGCACAAAACCAAGTTTCCCTTGCACTATGCCAGTGGGAAAGCCACTCAGCTCTTGAATGACCCCTTCTCATTTTCACCCTTTTCTCAGGTGATCAAGTGGATGACCCTGGTTTTCAAAACTGCTGTTGTGATTGTCAGCTGCAGCTTCTCTCCTTTACAGCAAAGGGGAAAAGAGACAGTAAAACTAACTTTTTGGACATTAATTCTCAGGTATGCAGCTGTTCAGGGTGGAGAAAGAATCAATGACAAGTAAGCTGATGAAATAGAAGAGCACTCTCTTCCCGCTAAATAATCATCATTATCCTTACTGTCTTCCTATAAATAATAGTGGGGGGCGGAGAAAAGTAACATCTACTGCCTAGTGCTGAAATAAAGAGCTTTACACTGATCTGGCATCACTATGGATGTGTCACCCTATAGCTTTGTTTAGAAGCCCAGGGAAATGTATCTCATTCACTGCCTCAGCTAAGAGCTGCTTCCTCCACCCGAATTGTAAGCATGAAAGCAAGTGAAGTATTATATCTGAATTCATTTGAAAGACCTGACAGAGAGTTATGTTCAGAACCATATACATCAAAGGTCAGATCACTGCTGACAAAACATTTTGCATTTAGTTCTCAAATTTAGAAAGTGCTACTGCTTCACTTACAAGAAACTGGGGGAAAAAAAATGGAGCAGTCTGGGCATCTTGAAGTGAAACAAAACTATTTTCTCCTATATGTGTCTGCACAATAGAAATGCATATAAAGCAAAATCTGCAGGGTTGTTTCCAAGTATGACCATGAATATAACTTTCTGAAGGTTGTAAAAAAAAAAAAAAAAAAAAATCATAAAGAATGAAGTAAAAAGGGGCAGGAACAGTGAACAGGCAGACAGATACGGGTAACATTTTCAAAGGTTATTATTTATATAATTGAAACTGTTACTACAATGTACTTCCCATTTAACCAAATATCTCAATGACTTTCACAAACTAAGCCTTGCAACAGCTTGTCACTGAAGCAAGAAACCCATGGAAGTTGCAAAAACGGCATCAGGAGGCATCCTGACTCTAGATATTTTAAGACTTTATTTTTCCAAAGTATGAAAATTTTAAAAGCTCTGTGCCTGCGCATGCGCACATGCATGTGCATATATGTATCCATCTGTTCAAACTACTGCGCTATCTGTATATCTAATTGAGGGAACATCTCCAATTTATAGTGGCAGAGCATCTTCATGACGTATCACATTCACTGAGTTGGTTCTTGGGTGCACTCAGTACATGCTTGATGAATGCTGAATAAAGCCCAAAGTTAGGAAAGCCAACAAAGGGCTCCAGACTTCTTTTTATAAGTTTTTTAGGGGATGATGGTTGATTCCCATATTACTGTTTACTTTGTGCATTGCTGATGCATCATGTGTAACAATGCATAGTTAAGACGCAAAATTTGGATTATCTCTTTGAACTTGGTTAGGATCACCACAGTACACAAATACCTTTAAAGAAGCCATTGAGGTTGTGCATGTAATTTGAATCCATGACACAGGGCAAGCAGTTAATCCTCTCACTATACTGCATGAAGTAAAGCTGCACCCATGCAAAATTTCCTGTAGCAACCAGCTTTCTCTTTTCAATATCAAGTTTCACTTTTAAATCTTAAAGAGTGGGACACTGTACTGTGTAACTAGTCAGTGGAATTGACTTAACAGTGGAGGAAAAGTTCACTAATATAGATGCAAATTCAATTACAGATTTCATCATGTTAACGACATTTTAACCTTTACTTTCCAAGAACATCCACTGTAGGATTTCACTAGCACAAATGTATGTAGCTTCACTGCTTTACTACAGCAGAACAGAGTATAGGAAGGCCAAAAAATGGCAATGGAACAAAATCCCATCTTCTTTTACCCACAGCTTTTTTTAAATGCCTGGGAATAAAAGGCTATCATGGGGGCAAGGTACTATTTCCTGAAGTCTTTTAAAATACTAGTTTTATTCTCAGTTGGACTATAACCAAGCTACTGTTGCAACAGACATACTGAACTCCATGCTTTCAGCAAAGCTTTTGGTGTATTGCACAAAGGAGAAGAAAACTTTTAGAAAGATTTGCCATGACTGAGACCTCCAACGTTGCACATACCTAGCAGAAGGATAAATGGAAGTCAAGGGAACAGAGCCTACATTCCAGACTCTACAGTGGATTTACAGGCATTTTCATTCAGAATGGGGAAAAAAAAACCCCAACAAAAACCAAACCAAACCCCACACCAACAAACAACCCAACCCTAAAATGCTCTTTTGTGCAGAAGTTCCCCTCTTGTATATCTGTTTTGTGCAGAGAAATTCCTGACTTCATAATCATTATTTGAATTCAATCCCCACCACCACCTTCCAGAATTTTAGGTGTATCCATATTCCAGGGGAAAACTGCTGGTCCAGCCTGTCGCCTCCTTCTAGTTTTGCAAACTGCTGTTTTGATGCAGAATGTCTTTGAAACTACTGCATGAAGAAGAATTTGGTAACTGCCACTTTTATTGACAGAGGGAAAAAAACCCCAGCAAAACAGATTCAGAAAATGCAGGAGCCTGAATGATAGCAAGAGATATAAAAGGGGAACACTGACACAAGCAGATTAAAAAAAAGCAAAATGAGTAATTGCCCGGAATGGGCGTATTGAGGAAGCATGATACATGTGCTACAACTTTAGGATTTACACCAATATTGACCATTATTTTTGAAAAGTCATAGTCTGTGAGGAGCACCTTGTAAAGCTGGAATAAAGCAAGTAAATTATAAAATAGAATTAGACCGATCCTAATCATTACAACTAAATGCATCCTTAGTATGACTGCACTGGGATATCTGGCTATGAAAAACCACAAACATGAATAGGGGAATTCTGGAATTAAAATTGTTTTATTGGTTGTGGCACCAAGGTTCTGTGCTTGTAAACATATAATCTACTATTAAACAAGGCCTATGTTTTAATATATAATATCCTAACATTAAAAAAAAAAAAGAAAGTATTTTCTCCTCTAAACCAAACTATCTGAGAGTGGTAGAAAGGAGGTTCCTTCCTCAGGTGTTACTGAAGAGCAACTAGACAGTAAATCTGCAGAGTTGTGTTTTTTTCTACTCTTATACAGATTGGGTTTTATGCCTAAACACAATCCAATTTGGGTTTTAGGCTAAACCAAACTTTCTGAAAATTACCTTGTAAGAGCAGGAGTAGCCATGCCAGCTTGCACTCCAATAGCCATAGGAACACCTCCACAGCGGATATTTCCCAGCTCTTCCGCCACTGCAATGTTATAGGAGAAGTCCAAGCCCATGCCGCCATATTCTGAGAAAAAAACCAAATCTATGACACTCATGTTCTAGACTGGCATAAGCAACAAGAAAAAAAAAATATTGCTACTGCAAGGACTTGCCAACTGTAATTTCACTGCTAATTTTTAAATATTGGACAATTATCAGCTTTCCTTTCAGAAAAATGATGTCATACTATTCTTTACAAAACCTGAATTTAAAATTACACCTGCTCTAATTACCCATGTGCACATCAGGTCACCTCTGAATACCCTAAGTGGCATCATTACTTTTACTTGAAACCGCAGGAAAAAGTGATGTGCTGCTGAAAATAACATTAGAAGGCAAAATTATGCTTTCTAACAGCAAGGTCATATGAACAAATCACCACAAGGTAAGAAGTGCTTTTATTTCTCCAAGATAATGCCTGACACTCGCTCTCTCCCCCCACGACACTCAAGTGGAGCTCATCATTCACACACAGCAGTCAAGTCAGCACAAAGCAAGACCAAGTGCCCCTATGTTAAGTTACTGCTGTAGCTCAAAATCCATGTTAGACACAAGTACGATACCGAACACGCATATTTCATATCCTGGCACCTGGTTGGTGCAGTCATTAAAGCATTTTTCATTAGCAGGCAGCTGACAACCCCGGGTGCTGGCTGGGTGCCAGCATGGGCTGCTCCTCCTCCCCACATTCCAATCTGCAAATTCAATTACAGAGGATATTATTCTTCATCTCCTTCCCATGCCCAGTGCTGATAAACCCACCATGCAGTGAAACACAGAAAACGGCTGCATTGCTATGATGGATGAGGTAATTTCTAGCTGTACTAAACAGTTTATAGTCCAAAGGAAATATGGTGAGAAAGAGAAAGACTGCTGGACGTCATTAGTTGACTGAGAAGCTTTGATTAGATAGCGTTTTCCTCCTTTTTTTTTTTTTTTAAACTCTTTTGAAAACCAGCTACGAAAATTTAAAAAAAAAAAAAAAAAAAAAGATACAATCCCCTACCCCTCACACACACAGTAAGGGGCAGACAACCCTCTTCCATTCTCACTTGCTGATATCAAACACTATCTGAGCTCACCCCTCTACTGACCTCCTTTGAAGTTTTCAAAAAACACCATTAATTAAAAATCAAAACACCACAGTGCATATAAACACAGGGCCTGGTGTGCTATCATCTGTTTCCTAAACCCACAAAAACTGTCTTTGTGCATCCTTTTTCTGCAGAAAGAAAACACAAATAGAAAAGGCTAAGTGTGAAGTTCAATTTTCAAATAACATTTCTCCTTCGGTCATCCTGAATAGTCTGGATTGTCAGAATTTAAAAAATAGCTACTTTTCCAAACTTTTACCTGAAAATAATGAATGTTTCTTAAAAATATACACAAGGTTAAAATTCTTACTGGGAGTTTAATCAGTACAGTGAAACAACAGTAACATCGCAATGCGTTTAGCATAATATATAATCCAATTCTCTTGCCTTCACAAAGCCCCCATCAATAAATAAATGGTCTGAGGAACAGTAAGGAATGTACATGCATGCAAAAGCAAGGCTATTTAGAGATGTGTGGTATGAGAGAATTTTTGCTAATTTTATATGAAACTATAGCAGAGTTATAATAGATAACCTCAGTTCTCGCACCACTCAAATGCTTTCCATTTGATTATTTTTTTTAATGTCAATCATTTTTTTGCCAAACTACAGTTATTACTAATTTTGTCTTTGGTTTTGTCTACCAAGCAGTTACATTTCTGTCTTTCACTTAATTTCACAAATCAAAACCTTAGTCTCTTGATTCACCCAAAGCAACTTCACAGGAGGAATGCTATGCACAAAACTGACCCAAAGAAGGACAGTTTTATGCAGGTGTACAGCTTACATTCTTTGTTCATATAATAATATATCATGAATTGTAGTATAACAGGCTTGCCTTGTTCTCATTTGAGATTAGTTACTAAGTGGTACATTTTAAAAACAAAATGCTGCAAAAGGCCAGCTCTCGAAGTGATTAACACTGAAAGAATTTCCTACCAAAGGGAGGAAACAATCAGAATGAAGCCTTAGGAGCTGAGAAGGTGGAGGGGAGAAGCCCCACCAGGCAAAGAGATGATGCACCCTGCAAAGATTTTATAATCTGGGGATAGATAATGCAACAAACAACCACAGATGCAGACAGGCAGGAAGGGCAGAAGCAAATGGTAAAAACATTAATCAGACAACACCTAACTTTTCATCAGTTCTGTTCCAGGAGCCCAGGAGAAAGAGTTTCATGGAGAAATGTGAGTGGTTTGACAGGCAATTATAGGGAACACCTCTTTTGAACCCAAACTACTTGATCAAAACAGAGATTCACTTGTCCATGCAGTCGGTGCAGCTATATCCCCAAGTAATTTGGGTAACTTATGCCATGGCTAAAGACAGTTGGGTCCCATCTCTTTGGAGAACTGGATCTCTGCACCGAGACACGCTGCCAGCAGTCACACACAGCAATAGCAGGCAGCGCTGGCTCTGAGCACCGATGCAGCTTTCTTTTTTCCCCAGCACATGGCAGCAGCCTGGCTTTCACAGCCCCGCTGCCAGCACTCCAGCCAGCTATTTTGGGGCTGGTCTGAGCACATCATCCTGCATGCCACAGGACTCAGCTCTTTAACCAAGACAAAACCACTAGGCTGTTCTTATTTCCACCTGCTGCAGCAATGATAGTGAATGTTTAATTTTTATTTAGAATAAGACTCACTCTTTTTGGAATAACCCTTATTTGCAATAAGGGAATAAGCTGGTAGTAGGAAGATTGTGTTTGCCAGTCTCATCAACAAACACCACCTCCTGGAAGTATCCGTACAATGAGGTAATGCTAATAGGTCAATATAATTTCCATTCAGAAAAGCCAACGCCATGCCTAATATAATTTTTGGTGAAAAATCCATAAAATGAAAAGAACTAAATCCATTTCAGATCTATTGCTTTAAAAAAAAAAAAGAATAACAAGCTATATGTAAATATACACATGTAAAACATTTCTAGGGTAAATATTTCATTTAACTTTAAAATGAGATGAGTGACCTTCAGCAAATTGTTTGGCTACATTTCCATCTTTAATTTGCAAGAAATATTAAAAGAACAAAGCAAGGCAAAACTAGGCAGAGTGTCTAATGCACTAATGCTTTCACAATTCAAAACAGGTAGAAAAAGGCAACTCTGCTAGATTCAAATTTTTACTGTTTTGCTGACAATAGCACAACTTCCAGCTGTTAAATGGCTTGATATCTTATCTTTTGCTCGATTTTAGGTTCTTTTACAAAGAAATTAAATTACAAAGCCCAAAGCAAGAACACATGAACATCCACATAAATAAAGCTTCTGCGCTGCAGAGCATGGGCAGGACCCACACTGGAGTAGGGGAAAAGTGTGAGGAGGAAGGAGCAGCAGAGAGGGTCTGCTATGGACTGACTGCAACCCGCATCCTCATCCCCCTGCGCTGCTTGGGGTGGGGAGGGAGGTAGATGACTCAGGAACGAAGGACTAAAGCTGAGCCTGGGAAGAAGGGGGAGAGGATGGGCAGAACACGTTTTAATTTGGCTTTGTTTCTCACTACACAAATCTGGTTTAATTGGCAGCAAATTAAATTCATTCTCCCCAAGCCAAGTCTGCTTTGCCCATGATGGTAACTGGTGAGCAGTCTCCCTGACTTTCTCTCGACAGCTAAGCCTTGCCATCGTATTTTCTCCCCTGCCTGTTGAGGAGGGGGAGTGGGCGAGTGGCTGGGTGCGTGTCTGGCTGCTGGCCAAGGTGAACCCACCACACCATGGTCAGTATATTAACCTATTTTTCTTTTACATTGGCTCTGTGCTTTTCTGCTAATCACCACCACCACATTATTTTAACCCCCCAAAAACCCCAAACCAACCCTCCTTATTTTATATAGACCAGCTTATTTCTACATGTTAAGTTTGTGACACTGCCAGTGGAGTGGGAGTCCAAGAGAAAACAGCAAATTTTAAAAAGCATCATTTTTAAAGGATGCAGATGTACATTCTACTAAATCTGATAATTTAGGGTATCAGGACTTTTATATATGAATATAGGCAGACAAGAGATGATGCCCAAAAATACAAATGAAAGAGCAGGACTATCTGATCTTCAGCTGCAACATGTCAAAACAGAAACGCTGCTGAGAAGATCAGTTGGGAAAACAAAGGCAAAGAATGTCTGCGAAAAAGGACTTATAAAGGCAAAGGAGAAGCTGAGGTCTTTGAAACAATCGTTTCATTTTCATGAAGACCAACACGTTTCTTGTCACTTGTTCAGCCACAGGCTCCCTGTTCAAATATGACTCTGTTCAATGATGAGACAGGCTTGAAGTCTCTAGTCCAAATTTTGTAAGAGTTTCGAAGTGTCTCTGTTTGGAATTTGCTTCTGAACCCCATCTAGTAGCTGTCAGTGGGAATGACAACATCTGTGGTGAAAAGGGTCTAAGTGAGTTGAACCAAGGTGAAACAGGGCATCTTCAAAGGGTTTTAAGAATGTGAGTGAGCTTGGAAAAAGTAATGATGAAAACACAACACAGCCGTATAGGTAACTCAATCTTAAATGCTTATATAAATTATCTTGTTTGTTTACATAGCTTCCAAAGTTCACATAAAGTGTATCTACACCAAAGGAAATCACACAGTATTATTTCTACTATTGGCACCTAACAAGAAAAAACAAATGTGTGTTCTTATTTCTAGTGACTAGAAAGACACATAAAACATGATTCAACTCCCATTTTGAAGACAGGTCTGAGAGACTCCTACATCTGACACTAGGATGACAGAGCTACTTGCCAGTTTTCATCATAGCCTACAATTTTAAAATCAACAGAAGGAAAATGTAAGTGTTCAAACCTTACTCAAATATAGTTCAAGAATTTCAGCTCCAGAGGACTAGAAAGAGCCCTGAAGTTACATAATTGCAAAAGTTATCAGGCAGGACAGTACAGACATCCTACTGTAATACTTTTGCTCCTCTTTATATAAAAGGACTTCAAAGAATTACCAAAGGTGTACTCTCTGGGTTGTATAATTTCCCATGAACCCATTCTGAAAAGCTGAGGCTGATCAAGCTCAGAAAACACCTCCTGCCTTCTTGGTTATTTGCTTCTTGCTGGGTGTAGTGGAAAAAACTCTCCTTTTGTGTAACAGAAACACTATGAGTCTACTTTAGTCTTGTCGAGATGAACACATACATATTTTTTGGCTATTTCCCCTGGATCAATTCAGAAAAAAAACCCCAAAACACAAAAAATCCACACACCAACCAAAAAAAAACCCCAAAAGAAACAAATAAAACCCTTGTACCAGATGCAAAGTTCCCCTTAACAGATAACCTTAGTTGGATGGATCAAACTCCCTCAGTTTGACTGAAAGTTTGTCCCAAACCAGGAAAAATTATAGTGCTTTACAATTTTGTTTGGTTGATCCTAGAAAGACCACAACCACATAGAGTACTTGATCTCTCACAGATACTCCCTAGTTCATCCAAAAAATCCAAGGCAGATAAGGACCTCTTCTGCTAACCAAAGTTTTACTTGTAACATCACTCTTGTGATCCAGTATTCTTTGGAAAAATTAAAATATGGATTGCCTGCTCATTCTTTTTCAAACATACACAGTTAGCAGCACAAGTACAACCCCTGAGCAATTAACAGTGCAAATTGTGTGTTCCTGCAACACTCATTGCTATAGAAGTCATCATGGCTGCTACTTCAGAAACTAAATTTATTGAGATGAGTAAGGTGATTGGATCTGTCTAGCACTGTTTTAGATTAAGACAGAGCTACACTAGAAAATACAGGAGAAACTTCCACCAGAGTGTAAAGATAAAAAAACCTATAAAAACAACACAAAATGCCAAGTAAGAACTCAGCAGTGCCTGCCACTGAGCAGATAAATGCACCATGCAGAACTGGCCCTAGCTGGGGGCAGCATGGACACATTTAAAGAGGGTTCAAAGTTGTATAGGACACTGCTTTAGAAAGCCAGAGCAGTATATTCTAAATTACTAGTTGAGAACAGCTGCACTTGTTACCCTCTGACTTCCAAAAACCACCCTCACAAATTCATGTTTTCTTTATTTTCTAAATGGTTATGGAGTGTCACCAAGTGCCATCTAAGTCAGCAATCACATCTACATAAATCTTCAAACTCAGAAGGATATCTGACCTCTTAAAAAACAAAACAAAACAAAACAAAACAAAACAAAAAATCACACAAACCCCCAAAATTGTATACAAACAATGTTATGGGGAAGCAAAAGCTAAGCTGCACAGTACAATAGAATAAAATGTCCACATGGCAACACAAGAAACATCAACAGTGTAAAAAGATGCAGTAGCAAAAAAAAAAAAAAAAAAAAAAAAAAAAAAAAAAGAAAATCCAAGATTGCACACAGTCCCAAGCACCAGCTATTGAGTCAGCTCCAACTCAGAGAAAAACTTTGTGCCATCACTGGTCACAGATTCCTCAATAGCCTCCTGCCTGCTTTTAAACTGAGATTATTTTTCCCCCTCAGCTCTGACCCAACATCAATTCCACAGAAGCCTAGTTAAACCATACTACATTTTTTTTTTCAAGGTTAAAAAGTACAGATCTCAATTATTGTACATTTGAAAATGTCAGTCTAACTAAATCCACAGCACGAAGAAAACAAGAAAAAAACCACACGGAAAAATGAGTCAAGAAGTGTATAGGCTGAACATATCACACCTCCTGAGCTTCAGTGGCAAAGCCACGCTACTTCTCACAGGGCTTCTCTTCAGATAAGCTCATAAACAAACCATAGCCTAGGTTTCAAGAATATCACCTCTGCAACCCCCCAGCTGCTTGAGGTCAGTCAATTAGCAACAGTTGCCAACCTCCTTAACACACATTGAACATACACATTCCTACAACCTGTTGCACATTTCCCTGGTTTAAGCTTTGCTTTTGGATGCTCAGTTTAATTCTCTGAGTCAGGCTCATCCAGCCGGGAATACTGCTTCTCTCCAGCCTGAAGGCTGCCACCCTTCTGACAAACAGGCCAACATTACATCAACATCCTTCGACACGGTGCGTGTCCAAGGCGGTCCTACTGACACCACTGTGAATCAGCCCTCAGAGGCACCGAAATCTGCCGTCAGGCTCGATGAGGCATGTCAGCCCCATATACAACGTCCTCTTCCTCCCAAGAAAACAACTGCACAGCTGCTCAGCTAGCTTCTTTTAAACATGTTCATTAATTCTGAACAGGTAATAAATCAATTCATCTCACACCTGTACAAGAATGAAGTGTGTACATAATCTTTATGTGCTGCTGGTGGTCCTATTCAAGACTCTTCCTCTCACATGAATTACTACAAACTACTGCAAAGAGTTCACATTACTCTGCATCGCGGCAAACTTTCCTCCAACAGGATCTGAAGCATGAATACACAAATAGATATTATAAGGAATCTACAGTTACGTACAGACATTCAACATCCATAGGTGAACAGGGAAAGAAAATGGGAATAGACTTATCAACAGGTTACAGAGAGCGTCCAAAGAACATTCTCCAGTTTAAGCACAACAGAGAAAAAAGATGAGTAACAGGACTGAATACAAGTATGTATATTGGTAAGGATTTTTTAAAAGCTGAATGAAAAGACATCAAGATCTGAAATCAGAAGAAATTCAGGGATTAAACAGATTTATTACATTTGCTACTTATTAACATTTCTATGCTAAGATTTAATACAAAGGCTGACTATTTATCAACTGAAAGCTGTATTTAACTTTCTTCCCTACAAGAAGAAAGCTGATAAATAGCTTGTTGGAAATCCACATTTGTCTGACATGGAAAACTTTAGCCACTTAGCTCAAGATGTCACACCCAAAGGGATAAATTTTACTAGATCACAAGTTCCAAAACTTGCCATCTCCAAATGGAGTTACAAACTGAGAACTGAAATTGTGGGCATGGGGGGAGAAACTTCACAAATGCTGGTTTTGAATAAATTCCAGAAAAAAAGGGTTTTAGAATGTGTGTGCAGTGAACAATTAAATGAGCTTTGGACATGCTCTGGAGCTAGCCTGGCTAGCACAGGGGTTTTAATTCAGTAGCACTAAACTCGAAACAGAAGCACACTGCAGGAGGCTTCCACAGGAATTTCTGATCAGCACAGGCTTACAGGACCAAATGATTTTCCAGTGGCTGACTCCTTAAGTCCTTGAGAAGCTGGGTCAGATACTGAAAAAAACCATGCCATGCCATCCTAGAATACCTGCCACATTGCAGATCAACATATTCTTAGCATGGTCACAGCAAACAAATTATTAGAGACATCTATCAACTAATGCCGCAGCTAGAAGCACACCTCTCTGTCATTAAGCAATTTCCTTGTTTATAAGTATTAACAGGCAGGATTCTTTTCAGCTGGCAATGTCTGCATCCACAGGCTGATGCAGCCACCAGCACGGGCAGAGCTGGGACCTCCAGTTCCACAGCTCCTTGTCCCCAGCAACTGCCAAGCCCAGGACAGCCTGCTGCACTGCTGGAGCATTCCAGATGTTTCAGTCCCTGAGTACAGCTGAGACCGAAGGAGAGCATCTTCCATATTTTGTGATTGTTTGTGAAATCTGCTTGGTTTTAAAACCGCTTTGAGTTAGCAAAAGCAAAGCGATAGAAAGAGCATCCCTATTTCTGAGCAACAGATTGTGGTTAGCTGTTTAAGACAAAGCCCAAATTTTCAGTTTTCCAGGAAATGTCATGAGTTTGATCTCAGACTGGGAACAAAAGTCAAATAAAAATGCAAATTTTTGAAATATTCTGCATATTTTTAAAATATGAAATTGTATTCTTTTGTCAGTGTTTTGTGGTTGGTTTTGTTTGTTTGTTTTCCCCAAAGACATACAAAGGAAATCCCCTTCTGGGATGAAAACGGAAGATTTTTCACAGTATCAATACAAGGCATTTCCCCAACAAAATAGATATTTCAGTAAAACTGACATATTCCCATGCTTGCTCTATTCTTAATAATTTTATTGGAAAAAAAAAAAATCATTGACAACTTCTATTCAGATTAAGGAGTGTGGACAAACACTTTAAGCGCTATTCTAGAGCTGAAAATACCTGGTTTAGTTCTCATTTTTGCCTATAATTCTGTGTGCATCCTTGCCCTTAAGATTTGTCAGCCGTACCATACCATAAAACAGATTATCGCTCTCTGTTTGTAGAAGAGCTAACACAACAGGATTCTAATCTGAACTGCAACCTCCAATGTGAAATACGCTACATCACTATTTTTATTTACATTGAAATTGGAGAGCGTGCCTTATATGTAGTACTGGGCACAAATGAAAGGATTTTCAGAATAGTGCAAAGCATACTGGAAATCAAATTCCCCGTTCAAGATTATTTTCTTCAAAAGAACCTCCTACATATAGTATACAGTTTAACTGTATTTTTTTACAACAGAAATAGAAAACAAATTTGGCCATAGCAACTCAAAGTCTACACTAATAGTGTATTTGCCCTACTCGCTGTATTAACACTTGCAGCTAAAGTCAGACCTCTCCCAATCATGAATACTATCTCTACTATTTACGGACCATTGAGGAAGCCACGCAGAAATATTCATGCATTCAGCTACCACTCAGGAGCTCCAAGGACTTCAAAGGCTGGCTATTCATCTCAATCATTTGCCTTTTTATAAGTAGCTATACAACAAATTATATCTCAAATTCTTGTTCTTAAAATATCACACTAGAGTTACATAGCAATAAAAGTATTCTTCAGGAAAAAGAATACATTGAATATGTGGTCACACAGTAAATTTTCAAAGGAATTAAATTTTATTGTGTACACTGAGTAATTCTGAAAGGGAAAGTATATTAACTCAACATATATATTGTATCGTATATATTCATACTTACGGGATAGGTCTCAAACTGAGATTTAAATATTTATATTTGAAAATAAAAGCAGCAAAACAAATTCATATATATGGAGAAAAAAAAAATCCTTCTTCCCAGAAATTAATAAATTATTCCAGGAGATATTTGAAAAATAATCTTAGAAGTGTTGCCAAGCACCTGAGTTATGTATCTTCACGGCTCAGTAATCTAGCCAATAATACACCTTCCTTTCAAACCAAAAGAAAAATACCAGTGATGCTGGAGTCCTCTCCACATTCCACGTCCCGAGACAAATGTTCCAGAGTCATCATGCTTCCCACATCTCTCCCACACATCTACAAGTAGATGGAAAATGGGGAGGATGGGGTAAGGAAAGGTAGCTTTTTCACAGAGGAAAAAGTACTTGTCAAAACTACATATTATTACTATTTTTTTAAGTTGGTCTTGTACCATGTACTTTCCATTAGATCCATCTAATTTCAAACAACTTTAAAAATGTGATAGGCTTGGCAACCATCCATCAGATACCAGGGGTTTATTATAGTGTTGTGTGTACTGTTCCTAAATGAGTAACCGAAACATCTGAAATAAAAAAGAAAATCCCAGTCAATTTATTGGTATGTAGGTGTAAGAATCTCCAGAAACAGAACACACAATTATAAAATTATGTTAATATATTAAGGCTTTTTGGTATGTGTTTTGAGAGTTACATTCCTTTCCATCTCATAAGAGGCACTATTTTAGAAACACATCCAACTGTCACAAAAATATTTGCCTGATTTTCACATGCCCTCATCCATCCAGCTGTAACTCAACAGGCTTCTGTGGCCATGAGACCCCACTGAGTAGCACAGGGCTGAAAGAAAGGGAACTGAAGGAGATTTTATTACCACAGGCACCTTTTATCATGGTTAGACAGCTCACCGTGTAGCCACTCTACTAAGGTTGCTGATGCATCCTTTGTTTTCCCATGGTCTCCTAGACACTATTTCTGTTCAGAGAGAGAAATATTTTCCACCACATCCTTGTTACTCTTAAGCCACATCTCCAAAGAGCTGACTGATAAGCTTTCCAGTATTTCAGAGACACCCTAAAGAGGTGCTGGGTTGAACTTGTTTGCTCATTTATGGGCAGTGCATGACACGGGAGGTGACTGGGCATGCAGGGATCATCCCTCTGAACCACACAAGGAGCCCATTGCTACTGGACCTTTGGAGTTTACCTGCAGCTGAGATGCTGTGGGCTTTCCACACTGCTCAGCAGAGGCAGCAGATGTGCACGTCTGCCCTGGAATGGCTCTGGCTTAAAGATAAATTTCCAGTATAAAGCTTGTATCTCCCACCCATGGAAAAACGTAGCACATTCAATATGTCTGCATATCCTTAGTCTGGCAGAGACACCAATCCCACACTGACTGCAGACTGTCTTCATGAACTGCCCAAGAGCCAGATCAGTTGTTCAAGTTTGTGAAGCAGCTTTTTCAGCAATGTTAGCATGATCAAAGTCCAGAGCTAGATGCAGAAGAAGCAAAGTGATATATAAGCAGACACGGATTTTAATCAGTGACCCATTCTGAAGCTTCTGCAATGTCTCACATGAAATTATAATAAATGTATTAAATCTCATAAGCTTCACGATGCTGAGCATACTGCATATCCTTTCAGTGCTGCATTATTATCATATTTTCTCTCCTTCTTTTAAAGACTACGACTATTTGCTAACTCATTATGCTTAATGAAAATCCAGTTTATAGCATCTCTCAGCATTAGGTAGTCCCAAATTGAGCGATTCCAGCAACTCTAAATTAACAGTGAGCAAAACAGCAATGACTGTGCCTTCTTTCTCCCAACTACATCATTATACTGAGCCACAAAGAATGAGAAAGCCCACACCAAAGACATGAATTTATGCTCAGCTCTCACTCTGTGTTTAAAATAGTTGAGGAAAGAACAAAAACATCATTTATTGAATACTGAATGGCCTCAAAATTAGCAATAAAGGTTTAAGACCATGCTATATTTCACTGAAACAATGGAAAGTTACATGAACTATTCCTCAAATGTAAAGCTGAAAGACTCTTTCCATTAAAAAAAAAAAAAAAGAAAGAAAAAAAAGAAAAAAAGGGGAAAAAAGTGAGATAAGTTTTTCTATCTGGAAAAGATCACAGCATCTCCTAGGCTACAGCCTCACCACTTCAAGTCAAGGGACATAAAAGAAGTAAAACATGAATTAATGCATATCTTCTTCCTCCAAAAAAACCCCACCAGAAACAAAGGAAAAAAACCTAGCTCATTTATTTTGCTCACATTCATGCAAACAAGGTAACTGTAACAACTGAGCTAAAGTTTATCTGTTTGTCTTACGACACCAAGTCTTGGTGACGGTCTTTTCTTGTTTGAAATCCTCACATTGTGACTGTGGCTAATGCTGTTTTCTAAATTTTAGAATAGCACTGGTAAAGTATGGACTAAACGGAGAATGATCAATTAAAGCAAGACATGAAAAATGCCCCAAATACAAACTCATATAGATAGCATGCTAAAACACAGACCTTAGCAATTACACTTTTAAACCAAACCAAGTCACTACTCCCTGCATTTTAAGGAGGTTTACATAAAAGAATCAGATACATTTCCTTATTGCACAGATTCTTCTTATGTGTTAGAAGTATTGCCATGAAGAGGAAAAAAAAACACAAAAGAAACCCCACCCTATTACCATTTTAGGGAAATTCCTGTGTTTGGGAACTCTGCTGCTGTAGACTGAGGTTACCCTGGCTAATGTTTTACCACTAGAAAATGTCTCCCACTTGCTATTTAATTGCAATTCACTCTGCAAGATTTGGCTTGCTCCTGATTTTGTGTTGGAGTGGTTGGTGCTGTTGGAGTCCTATTTAATCCAGCCCTGCAAGATGAAAAGATGTGTGCAGCCTGTCAGCTTCCACAAAAATTAGTATTTTGGCTAAATAACTTTCAGCAAAATAGAAAAAACCCTAACAGATTTTACCATATTGGAATGCAGAGCTTTAAGAAACTGGTTACTCTTATTTGAAGACAAGTATGGATGAATGATACGATTTTTATTTTTGTTGTTTTCCACCTCTCAGTGTGTCCTTCCATGCTGACTTTCCAGAGTCAGCATGAGTCTTCAGGCAAATCCTGTCCTCCGGTTTGTGTTTCCCATCCTGACCTGGGATGAAACTGCTTCCTCATTTCTCCTTCATTGAAAGGTCTTCATCAGTGTAAACCCAGCTTTGGGTGCTGTGCATCACCCAGCCCTGTTCCTTATGCTAGTGAAGATTTATCTTCTTTTTTTGCCACATTCAGGATGCTTTTGGAATATCCTAGTGAGGTGAATGGGCATTGCTGATCTGATTGTTTTGTTGATTACAAACACAGAAAAGATGGAAAAAGCCAAAACAAATTCATACAGATTTTACAGCTGGATCAGGAGACCTCTCTGTTTAGCCTGCCAGCAATGGAGAATGTGCAACAACAAGGTTATATAAAACCTAATCATATTGGAATTTCATTATCCCTAACATTTCCCTGTTGACTCTTTTTTCTTTTCTTTTCTTTTTTTTTTTTTTTTTTAAATCTGACCTCTAGCTAGGTTTCTCAACTGTGGTCAAAAAAGCCACACTGCTGTGCTCTGCCGTTTGCTGAGCAAAAATTCCTCACCTCCCCACACTGCCTCACTGCTGTCCCCATTTCTTGATGGTCAGGTTTCACTTTGGAGATACAGGGTTACTACCTGCTATCAGGTCCTTCCTGCTGAGAAAACATCATATGAAAGAGAGGGGCCAAACACTCATACCTCTTATTCCTCATTTACCCACTCATCTACCTTCATTTTCTCTTCTCCTTGCATAAGCACAGAAGCATTTTGTATGCCTTTAAAATAAATGGCCAGTGAGGCAATAAAGCCGTGATATTATACCACAGACTTTCTTTTAAAATGCCTTACTACTTCGTAAAAAGACAAAAAATTCTTTCCCTTTAATGATGACAGCAGGATTGACAAAACTGGTAAAAGGCATGGAAGAGGATGGTGTGGAAGGACAAAGTAATTTAGAAAAAGATGTGTTGCCTGCAATTTAATATTGTGTTGTTTATGGTCTCTATGGCAAAGTAGATGCTGCAAGATACCTAACAGAGGTACAATGAGCAAGTGTCTTGATACACAGATTACGGGATTTTGCCACAATCTTGAAGAAGTCAAGGGAGAAAAAAAAGCTTGAAGCTGGGAAAAGTGTAATTAATTAAGGAACACAATAGAGGAGTAATTTCAGGGAAGTGCATGGGAAAGGCAGGCAGACAGATGGGAAGAGTGATGCTCTCCATTGCACAAAACAAAGGAGAAGGAAGTTTAAGAATAAAAGTATTTTATTTTTAAACCTAATTCAATGAAGCAAGGGGTGGAAGGAACTATGAATCCTCACAACCAACTTGGTATGTGCTCTAACTGGAGATTCCTCTTGATAAAAACAAACAGTAAGAGAAGGCTGCTTGAGAGGCAGCCTTGGGGACCCTGGAGAAACACAACCCAGCTCCACTGCCTGGAGTAAACTCAGAGGCACTCCTCAAACACCAGCAGGGCAAGACACAGGCTGGAGACCTCCAGAGGAAAGCAGCCTTCAGGTGCAGAGGAGTTGCAAGTGTGCACTGTCCAGAGAGGTGATATGAACACCACTGAGATCTTCTTGCTAAGTTAAATCCAGAATTTAAAAAAATAAAAATCTTTTCTGCATTTCCAATTTTTCAGCCAGGCATCTAGGTGCATGCTTTAATAGATTAAGCTTTTTTATTGCCATCCCATAACTTTGTCTGGTATAAAAAGTGGCCTCCATGGAAATGGGCAGACACAGGACAAACCTAACCGCAGGGTGAGGGCACACAGCCCTGCAGAAACTGCCACCCCAAACACGAATTTGGGACTTTTACCAGCTGGGACCATCATTTTCTTCATCCCACTGTGAAGACTCATTTAAAGATAACAGATTATCCCTACATAAGTATGAACCACTGTCCCTTCTGCAAGCAGAAGTCAGCAGGTGGAGAACTTTTGACTCCTGGAGCACTGTGACCAGCACACCATCCTGCTGTCAGCAGCACTGCTGCTATTTCAACCTAACCATAATTTGCCTCCTGTTTCTTCATCCCACAGCCATACAGTCACAACTGCCTGAACGCAACAGAAAGAGTTAGGAAGTAACTGGTACTAAGAAGTGGTAGAATGGTTTAAATTATGCTACAGTATACTTCAGTGTTTACTCTGTCTCACTGCACAACATAGTGGGTCCCTACTTTTACTTCTTAGAAGAATACTTGTCTTTCCTTCTTTTTTTTTTTTAATGTATTTATAATATTTACATCAGCTTTCAAAGAACCTTTGTGACAAGAAGGTATGCTTCCACTTAAAAACCTCCCTTTTTCTAATCCTAATAGCCATGCTACACGCTCTTTAATAAAGTGCCACTAACCACAACAGAAGGACTGTCCAAATAATGCAAAATCAAACTAGATGAATATGAAAAACCTCCTGTCCCATATCCAAACTCTATACAGGAAGTTTCAGATTTGTCCGTTTAAAACCCTACTTGGGTCTTTTAGATGACAGAATAGCAAACATGAACAAAATCACACCGATTTTGGTGGTTTGTTCAACAAAATTTACTTTAAAAGTCTTCCCATTGCATATACTCTGGAACTTCAATGTGACTTA
This sequence comes from Haliaeetus leucocephalus, assembly GCF_000737465.1. NCBI lineage: Eukaryota > Metazoa > Chordata > Aves > Accipitriformes > Accipitridae > Haliaeetus > Haliaeetus leucocephalus. The sequence goes on from NW_010972436.1 coordinate 3,534,325, forward strand.
ACAAGCTGTCTAGAGGGAGTAACAAGAAAACTACAGACTGATATTTTTCTTGTTTATCTTTTTCTCTTTACAGCTAAGATTATTTCCTCATTAGTTTCACAATAAATGACTTCACATTTTTCACTACTTTCAATTATACTATGAGCCAGGTTTCTTTTACACAGAAACAGAGCAAAACGTTAAAAAAAACCAACCAAACAAACAAAAAAAACTCACAACAGAATTCACTAATGATAATTTATACCTGAAGTTACATATGTGATTTAAATGTTCATAGCAAATAGTGTGCAGTCAGAAATGGGTGGTCTTTCTGTCTGTTTGTTCACGGAGAACTAACTTATAAACATGTATTTGAAATTGTTTAATAAACACTTTCTCTGAACAAATTTATGAAGAATCTGAAGATGAACTGCCTGTTGTCAATACCAACTTGATTCCCTTTTCATTATTCATACTGTTACACTGTTCACTGAAAAGAGACTTATTTATATCTATCTTATCTAAAAAGACAGATGCTCTTACTGATCATTAAATAATAAAGACTTGAGGACATAAGAAATAAAGCCAAGTAACTCTACAGATATATTAAATGCAAAAGTAGTCTGTATATAAATAAAAGAATATTAATTTCTTGAATTCCTACTTATATATTTCATATATATGTATTAATATTGACCATAGGACCTCCTCTGTTTTTATCTTGACTTACTTCCAGTTATGAAAACTGGATTTGAAATGACTCATTGCACTGTTATTTCATTGTTTTTTCAAAGGCAAAACCTTTAAAGCATTTCCTGAGTTTAATGGAAAAAAATATATGGAGAGAATTAATTGTCAGTGTTTTTAAAAAAAAAAAATCTGAAAAAAATCATAAAAAAATTAGATAGCATCATAACACAAAGCATCATAGATAGTTGCACCACTGAAGATTAGTAGAAGCCAGGACGGCCCAGTCACTGATACTAGGTCAGTGCTTTAGCAGCTCCATCATGGTAAAAATTCAGCCTGGGTCAGGCAGGAGCACATTTTTGTCACATTAGCCAGAGCACACACTATGAGACTACCCGCTCTATACCAGCTCCAAAAATGAAAGATGCTACCTGATCTGGCCTGAAAACTGCTTGAGATGTTACCCCTTCAAATATTTGCTAGTAAACTTGCATTGGTATGTTACTTTTTGATACCTCTGTGGTAGTTTTTGGTCTCCCTGCTGTTACATTGACTGCATGACCAAAGCAATGGTTCAAGAGAAGGTAGGTAATGCATGATCCAACAGCCAGAAGCTGAAAACAGCAAAATTGAGTCTTGAAACTAGACACAGCTTTTCATCAGTGAGTATAGCTAACCACTATAACAATCATGCCAAACAGTGTGCTGACCATTCCTCTACAAAAATGGAAGTCTGACGTCTTTTAAAGCATATACAGACATATTCAGTATCTTTACTGATTTCTTTGTTTTGTTGGGGTTTTTATCCCCCTCCTTCAGCGACATAATTTTTTACAGTAAATATTCGAGCCTACTGACAAGAAGTTTGCTGTCCACATTAACTTTTTGTGTTCATCTTGGAAGTCACCTACGGCAATCCACAGGCCACAGGCTGAAACCTACTTCTCTAACTTGTACACAAGTACTGTTTTTGATCAGTTAATTACTGCATGGAACTTAATTACCCATAGTAAGCCTGAAGTCAGATGACATGCTCAAGCAGTCCCCTGCTTGCCACTAAATCTGAATAAAAGAATCAAAGAAATTAAAGAATCCCATGAGTTCCAGAAGAGTGAGTCCCAGCTGTGTATCTTCTCCTAGCCATTTAATACAATTGGTATGTCTCCAGCAGTAAGGTTTCCAACTTTTGGTGGTAAGTAATAATCTCAGTTTTATTTGCTGGCAGTTTTTCAGGCTATATTTCTCCTTTTCTCCCACTGTCCTAAACAGCTCCTCCTTTCCTCGTTTATGCCTGACACATACATTGTAATCACATACCTTTAATCACTCCCTAGCTCAACTACTGAGCTCTTTAATTGCTCCTACAAATCAATCCTTCAAGCTTTCTTCATTTCTTCCCTGAACTCATTAGTTTGCCAAAAGTTTTCAGGCCAAGACATGCCCAGCTAAGAGCTCCCATTCCAAATCTGTCTCAGTGTTGGTAAAAAATGCAGTTAATTTTGGGTTTGGACAAAGCCCTGTAGATGAAAATTCTCTGAAACATAGGAAAGGCAGATTCCCTCTTTTTTGAGCTCTCACCAGTAATTACGGTGATGACCCTTGCAACATATGTGGTAAACAGCTGCAGAAAGCAGCCTTGTAGCAAAAAGGGGAAAGAAATCAACTTCTTAAAATAAAGAAGGGATCAAATTTTGCTTGCACTTACATGAAGGATAACTGCAAACTTCAGAACACAGTTTGGTGCTACTTATTGAACTCAGGTCTTTTCCTGGCAGAAGCAGTCCAGCACCACAGCGAAGAAGTTATTCCAACAGTCAAACATGAACAGCTTTCAAAAATGTCTCTCTTGCTGATGGAAAGATGGTTTATAAAAAAAAAGTCTGAAATCAAGAATATATATAAACTTGTCTCTGGCAGAATGTAAAAAAAAAAAAAAAAGTAATTTTTCAATATTTTTATTTGGCAAAAACAAAAGCAGCATAAGAAATTAAGCTGACTGAATTAAAAGATTGAAACCAGATCTAAGTTCTTGCTATTGCCACTAGACGTGGCAGATGCCAGGAAAAGGGCTCTGTTGTTTTTAAGTTTTTAATCACATAAAACTCACCTTTCCTGGTCAATAACGTATACTGCATTAACTATAGATAATCGACTAATAGACACCTCACTTAAGAATATCCTGAGTCACTACTTAGGATTTGGAGCAGCTGATAAATGGAGATCCAATAACCAATTCTACTGCAAGTAAAAAAATCTTACTGTTCCTTTTCCTAAATATGAAGGGTGACAGAAACTGCAGTCACCCTCCCTGCTACAGACTCAAGTTGTTCAGCCTCCAGCTCCTCCAAGAAACATGAAGATAGCTACACCTGATCTCCTGCATGTTTCAGAAGACAGCTCTGCTTCCTTCTTTCCCTCCTGAGATGAGGAAAACATACAGGTAGGTTGGGAGACCAATGTGAAAGCAGCCACAGTTTTGATGTCTGTGTGAAGAACAAACACACACACTGTGTTGCTGTGATTTACAGCAGCTGAGGGTCTCCAAAATGTGAAGCACCCCTCCATATAGTAATTAATTTCAAAATATGTGTTGCCACCACACCAGGAACAGTTGTAAACTTGCAGAAAAAAGTCTTGCTAATATTTTCCCATCACAGTTACTACTGTACTGGTTTTAATCAGGAAGATGTTCATGCTGCCATTCAAACAGAACGATGGACAGAAAAGCCTAATGCCCATGTCACTACGTGACTAGACCCCACAGCAGCGGAGCTGTCCCTCAGACAGCATGCTCTCTGCTCTGCCATCCACACCTTTTGCTGCCTGGCAGGGTTGCAGGTATGTAGGAGAACAGCTAGCCAGGCGGAATTTGCACAGCACACCACAGCAATGCTTCCTGCATCTGCAAATCCACTGCCGACAAGTCACGTCTGAACACTGAGCAAGATGTAAGACCTTGGACTAAAGTCACAGGCAAGAACTAACCTATCAGCAGAAAACATGGACAGCATCGTTTTGGAAAATGTTAAAAAAAAATCCAAAACAAAAACATTCAAAATTTTACTTTTTATTCTTCTAAAACTGAGAGATCTGAGCCTCCACTTCACATTGTTTCTGACCTAGCAAGAAGACTCAGGTGTATGCTCTTCATGATCAATTGAGATTGCTTAAGAAATACTTACACAAAACTGCAAGAGTTATAAAACACGAGCAGCAAGCTTCCTCACTCAATTCAAACTGGCAAGTTGTCAAATTTCAATATGACACATTTATTGCAAACTTACAGTAATATCCATCTACCCAGTAGCGAGAATGCAAAACTTAAGAGTTTGTAAACTTCACTGAAATTTCACTTGCTGATTAACAAGACAAGCATCTCCAACTAGCAGTATGTCTACTAGCCAAAGACAAACCACCCTGACCTTGTAAGAAATAAGGCCTCCCCCACAGATCACCCATACCTGTAAACGCAGTCAGGAAAGGGCCTCAGAAAAAAGATGATGTTCCACATGCAATGCAATTGTTTTGCTCTTTAAAATTCATGGCAAAATAAAAATTGTTCATTAATATTTCTTTAAAGCCTGGAAAACATATGTATGTCTGGATGATGCTCTTAGTCATTATGGTTTAGTTTTAGGCAGTCCTGCGAGGGTCAGGGAGTTGGACTCAATGATCCTATGGGTCCCTTCCAACTTGAGACATTCTGTGATGTGTCTTAACATGCATATACACACACACATATACGTGTAATAAGACACATGTGTGTATACAAAGTGTATGCACATACACATGTCAGCAACATGTCTTGCCACTACTGCTCACATTACGGACAACGTGACTGAAGACTGCTGCTTAGGGCTTACTTGGTTCTGCTTGTAGGACAAACGCCAAGCACAGCATCAAGGCTGTTATGCCACTCACCTCTTCCCCCTCTACAGATGACAAAAAGGGGTAGAGAGAAACTTGGAGAGATTTCCCTAAGTCTACTTAGCCACACCTGAGCTTCAGTCTTGACCTAGAACCGCACCCAGTGTCTTCACAGAGACGACTTCCTACTGTTCCTACATCTGGGTAATTAATAGTCAGTGCATTAGTCCAATTAGTTTCAAATTAAATCTTTTAAAAACTCACTGAGAATTACAGTGACTAAGCCATGCTAATTAAATATTGAAGCAATAAGTGGCAATAAGCATCAGGAGAGGTTTTTTCATGCCCCAATCCCAACGCACAAAGGATTTAAGGGCATTTACTAGAACTCATTAATTGAATCTGTGAGCTTCTGCTTGACGCTTAATTTTTCTTTAACATATTTAGGCTGTGTAAAATATGTATAAATGCATGAGTATGTAAAGCACAGCTACTGAAAATGGCTTTATAAAGATTTCCTTAGAAAAAACAAACCAGTGAAACCTTTTCTAAAGTATCAAAAAAGCTTCATTGCTGTGTAGCTAATGTAGAAAAAAAAAAATAATTGACAATAGTAACATACTATCTCAAAGCAATACAGAAACGCTCTATTACCAGTGTGCACAATATATACTAAAAAAGCACTCCTCCAAAAATAGCACAATAACTCTTCTCACAATAACCTGAATATATGCAATATTACGGTAGCCCACAAGCACAGAGTGAGGAGTTCACATGATGAAAAATGAATCAGATGGGCAATTTGACAATAAGCAGAGAAACAGTGAGGATAAAAAACATCAGTAAAAGCCAAAGATAGGATGGAGGGGGTTTTTCCATAAATATTTATGGCATCAGTGATGATCATTACTCTGCCTGGCTACCCAGCAAAGGAATAAGAATTAGATTGTGGTATCTTTTGCCATCACGTTACGGGAAATCCTGTCACAAAAGCAGAGCTCCAGGTGCTCTGCTCCCACCACCCTGTGCTCCTCAGGGCTCTGTACCACCAGCTGCCCCCTCCAGACCCTCAGGCAGGGGCTGGGCAAGAGGCGGCGCACAGGGTAAGCAGCTCCACGCAAAGGTGCCCAAGCTGGTGTCAAGGGAGGAGGTAAGACAGGTATTGGGCCAAGAAAGCAGACGACTTCAGCTCCCACCACCTTCTCTTCTTGGTGGCATTCATTCCTGCCTCGCTCCTCTCACCCGTTGACGACTTTCTCAGACATGCAGGAACCAGTTATCTTTGGGACCTTGAATTATGCTGCCTCAGCTTGGTAACATCCAAAGTATTAAAGGAAACTAAGCACTTAATAACATAAGAGCCTTTTTTTTAGGAAATCAAGCTAAAACACATCACAGCTTCATAACAACAGCTTTCAGCACCCTCCTCCCTCCCAACAACCACCACTGCAGCCCAGGTAGCATCAGTGCTATAGCATCACAGCTAAACCTCTGCCCAAACTTTAAAAGCTGTTCTGGACAAGAAAGGGGCCACGGTGATATCTGCCTGTCCCCAGAGATGGCACATCCATGGGTGGCTCAGGGAGCTTCCCTCAGTTACAGAGAAGTTGCAGGAGATGTTTCCTGCCCTTTAATCCAGGGCTCATTAAAGTCAGTGAGGATATTGCCTTTAAAATCACTGCAAGCAGGACTTGCCACCTGTCTTGCTTCCCCCCCTTACTCTGCATTGCACCAACGTAATCATTCTGGGAGAGAAGAAAGAGCTGCAGCAGTTAAACACTTAGGGCAGACCGATTGAGCTGGTTATGCAGTTCAAGGCAGCTTGGAGGCTTTGTTAGAAATAAGGAAAGGTACGCTAAGAAAGTAAACAAAGAGGAAGCATAATATTCATCATATCACTTCCTTTTTCTCATTACAAGCTCAATTTTCAAAAAACTAGAATTGCAAATACGTGCCCAACTCATTGATGTTCAATAGGAAAAAGACAATAACCAATACTCAGGCCTTTGAAAGTTTATCTTGCACAAAGTTATTTAAACAAAGGTGATACTCGGCCCTAAGCAGATAAAAAGGTCCAAGTAAGCAACAGGGATGCTATATTCCATTATCTAAGAGTCTCAGCCAGCAGTCTGAGTGTTTAAAGCACTGCTGCAAGAACAAGATAAAACACTGACATACGGTCTTCGTGCAGTATCATCTTGAAAATGAGCTTAACTATAATCCCTCAAGTCTGTGTCCTTTGCAGAGCAGGTTGCGACACACATCTCGCACAAAAACTAATGAAGCAGTGCTTTGATTTTGCTTTCTATTGCCCATCTTCAGAAACATGATGAGTTCAAAGCCTATGTTGAACATCAATATTTTCATCTGGCCCTGCACTTTAGAATGATTTCATATCGTTGAGCTATTTTTTGCCCTAAATGATGCTCTGATTGGTTGCAATTTATTACTTATGAGTAAAATTGCAGCTGACCATTAAAAATGCATTTGTGGTATCCTTCAGAGTCTCCAGGGTCAGCTGAAATAAAAACACCCCTGCCAAGTGATTTCACAGCCCACTGTCTGAGCAGCAAGAACGTCTTTTAATGTTTTAAAAACATTCCCCATCTTTCTGAAATTAACCACTCTCAACAAAAATAACTTGACTGAAAAACATCACAGAAAAAAAATGGGGAGGGAGAGGGGAAGCTGAGCAGGTATGTAAGGAGATGCTGGAGGTAAGCACTTCTCTGCACGGTTCATCTGCTGGGGTCTTTCAAGGCTTTGACTCCAGTAATTCCCCCAAGATTTTCTGAAGGTAAATACAAACCATCCTGATCAGGAATTTCCCATCTTCCATGTTCATTACAGCTACCCAGCCTCCTAAAATTAGGGTCCAGTTTCTGGCTCTGCTCCACACTGCCTTTGCCACCTCTGCATTTCAGCCACCAGCTGTGAAGCCTCCTCCTGGCAGCTGGCTCAGGCCAGTGACAAGCTCGGGGTGGGCATCTACCAACCACCCAGCATCATGGGCTCTGCCTACAGTGGTGGCCTCCAGGCACAAGCAAAACTAATTATGACCATATGAGAGTTTCCATCCCACCTTCATAACCCTGCAAGCATAGCTCTTGGGTTGGTTTTTTGCCTTTTAAAATAAGCTGGTATTTCTCTGGCATAAATAGAGATAAAAAGGAATCATGTAAGGGCTTGTGCAGCTCCAAAGCCAGGGATAATTGCAAAACACAAGCCTTGCCTCACCAGTGTTTGCTTTACTGTGCATTTTGCAACTGTGGCCACAGACAAATTGGTGCCTGCTATCTACATTAAGTTATGATTTCTCCTCTTATTTGCTGTATAAATTTTCCTCTTTCTTTTTAAACAATACATCAACTAAAGCCAACCTATTCTTTTTGCAAACTTTTATGTTTACATTTGCATGTCCATGACATTAACTACTTCACAGCTAGTAGATACTTGGGACTCTGAGAAGAATTGGGGTATTGTTCCATTCCACTTTTTCTCACTGAGCTATGTTATGACTAAAAATTACTGATTTCAATTAAGGCCTTCTTCATTATTATTCAGCAGAATTTATATTTAAACTCCTTTTCCCCAAAAAACTGTTAGTATGCTTCAAACTAACTTTAAGGATATTCCCCTGCCAGAAACGCAACTGCAGGGCTTTGTGGTTATTTCTGAGTGTTGTCAGATTAAACTTAATATTAAATTAAAAGCTGTTTCACAATGTCAAAAAGAATGTTCTGTATAATAATCTGCCTTCTGATGGTAATTTCGTATAATTAATGCCACCTTTTCATGCAATCTTTTGTGTTCTGAAGTTTATTCTATACTCCCACATGGAAAATGAGATCATTCAGCATATGGAGGCATTTACAGAATACAGCTCACTACTACCCATTGAATCAATAAAATACTGAAAGGAAGGGAAAATTATTTTAACATATCAACAATTTTTTCCCTTTAAGCACTATTAGCATTTTCATTCAAAAGACAGCAAAGGCGATGATAGTAACTAATGTTAGAGATCACCACCCTTGACGGGTGCTGCCCCATCCCCACATCAGGACACCAAAAGTTTCTGCTGGAGGTTGTCTCCATCTTTCATTACAGACGAGCTTGTTACAGCACTCGGTGGCAAGCAAGGGGGCAGGTTCACCCCCCGAAACCACCAGCCATGTCAACATACCCACTCTCTATCCAGCTTTTCCTCACTAAATCCATCAGTGGAAGACAATCCACACCACACCAAAGGACAAACACAAATCTACCCAAATCCAGGCAAAACGTTTTAAAGCCATGAAGGGCAGCTGCATCCACAGTACTCAGCATGAGCCCCAGACAGCTCACAAGTAGGACAGAAGACCTGATGCTGTCTCCTGCCTATCATGCAGGCACAAGGTACATCATAGCACGCCCCACCCTCTCCACTCTCCCCACTTTGCTCCACACTTTTCCTTGCAGAAACCACACTATGCTACAGATCTAGATAATGGTCACTGGCTGCAATGGTAAAAATCTCCAGTTAATCATCTCGTATTTTTAGTTTTGGAATATTAGATTGTTTTAAAGTCACCTGCCTTAAACCTGGGAGCAATTAAAACCTATTAAAGCTTTAGCAAGATCAGAGTTGGAAGATTTTGGAATTCTCTACATTTACATGTTTTATGTTTGAGACACATAGCTAAACTGCTTGAAAAATATCCTCAGAGAAAGTCTGATTAATTTTGTTCCCCTCTGTTTCTCTTCTTTCCAAACAGAAAAATGGCATTTTCCCTCCTTCCCCTAATTTAGCAGGCAGCACCACAGAAACTGCGACAGCCAGATTCTGGTCTATCACAGACAGGTGCAACTCTGAAATCCCTGGAGCTGCTTAGGGGTTACACAGTGCAGTGAGTCTATGGACCAGGTCAGTTCTTGTGCACATCAGTTTGCACAAGCACGTTCAGTGGGCATCTCCAAAACTGAGGGTTCCTTCAGTTTTAAAAGTACCACCCAGCAGAACTCATAACACCTTTTCTGTACATTAAAGATCTGCTGATGACTCAGAGCTGATGATCAGTAATAGCAGACAAGGTTTTCAAAGACCAAAATACACATCTGTATTCTAGGACAGAAGAAACTGGATTCTCAGTAGCAAGAAATAAATGCAAAACTAGAATAAAATGAAATTACCATCTTGAAAATAGTTAGAAAGCAAGTTTGCCGAAAGTAGCAGAACATTTCCTGTTGAAATGATTCCTACTTAAAGAATTTTCCTCCTGGTATTTGTTTCCTCTTGTATTCTCCTCTCTCCACATCCTCCTCGGGGACTATGGGACTTGATGACATCCAGCTACGACTTCGGCAGAGGCAGGGGATGGGATTCCCAACACTGTGTTCAGAAGGAGATAAGGAAAAAGCATAGGAAACTGCTTTTACCCTTGAGAGAATCTGGTTTATCCAGACATCTCATTAGCGTGGTGACTGGAAATCCAGGAGAGACCTGTCCAAAGGTAGCAGTGCATCATACTTTCTTTTACAGGTCCACCAGTCCACAGGTTTTACAAGCACAAACCAGGACATATGGTTTACACAACTTTTCCCATGCAGAGGCATGTAAATAAGACAATACAGTCTACAAAGGGGTCAGAGGATGTATCGTGGTCAGCTCAAATCCCCCACAGAGTGCAAAGATGCCAACATCTTCTCCTCCCCCTTTGAAATGCAGCACTGCCACAATAGTCAGCTGCCGTAACTACTATTTTTAGCAATGCAGAACCTGACACATGCAGAATAGGAGTTAGTCTATTGCTTCAAGGAGGACAGCATACAGGTGGCATGGAGAAGAAAGCCAAGGGAGGCTTTCAACAGCTAAAAAAAAAGATTATTACATTTTACATAGTTCCTTTTTGTTCTTCCAAACAACCCCAAGCACAGTGACACTGTTCAACCAGCAAGTCTATCCTCCCTCCATGGTGCCAAAGGACCTGGCTAAATACAAAATAAAAAGCAGTCCGAGTGTGATTTTTTTTTTTTTTTTTTTTTTTTTTTTTTTTTATCACATGCCAAGTATGACACCAGCCTTGTGCACAGGAAGCATCTGGACACACTGGAAAGAATTTCCTGACTCGTTGAGAGTGACGAGCTCAGCTAATAGCTTCTTTCCATCAGCTACAGAAGAGCAAATTGCTCCCGTTCTGCTTCCCTTAGAAGAAAAGGGGAAAAAACCCTCAGTATTCTATCTAAAACAAAGCAAGCCCAAAAAGCCAGTAAAATGGATTCAGAGGGTTTTTTTGTTTTGGTTTGTAAACATGAACTTCCACAATACCAGGATTTAGCCTGAGCTTGGAAAGCAAATCTCTATTAGAATGCCAAAGGAGTAAGGTATTCTACTTATCTTCCAAAATAAAACTCCTTAAAAGGTTATTGATCAAGAACAAACAAAAGACCAGGTAAAGAAAACAGCATTTTACCAGCTCGAGGAAAAAATACGCAATTTAATCTTTAATAAGCTTCCCCCACAAAGTAAAGTCCATCTGTCTAAATTTCTTTTAAATGGCACTGGCTTTGACGAATAAATCCACAGCAAGTAGATGATAAAAAAACCCTCAGTTTTCTCAGCCTTCAGGACCTTAAGGTCTTTAGTAATACCAAGAATATCTGACCATATAAGATGATTTTTTTTCTCCCTTACATCCAGAATTTCATTAGTTTCTCGCAAAGTATTTTTATTACCCTCAGTCCTTCCAAAGTAAATTAAAAAAAGAAGAAACCACAAATAGCAGTTGTTAGAGAAGTAACACAAGGACCCACCTAAATCCTCTTAAGTGAGGGAAAAAATGCAAGAAGAAAGAGGTAAGAGGCTCAGTGGGAAAACATGTGTAGACAGGGGTGGCTGAAAACAACTGGTAAGGTTTAAGAAACAAATATGGATAGTCATGACCTGTAAAAAAATGTGATCATAACCATTCCAATATATGAAGGAGGGAAGTGCAAAAATTAAAAACTTCCTCTCTTGGGCTGGGGGAGTATCCTGAAAAGCTGAAATATCCATTGTGGTATTTGATTTTTTTTTAATTACTTGAGCTTTTCATTCCTGACAAAACTGAGCCTGGAGCAAATATTTTCCTGCTAGAAGCAGGTCCCCAGGAGATTATTTTCGTCCCACACGAGCCCTGTCTCTGGCATGCTCCACCTGAACCCCTAGCAGCTCTGGACCAGCTAGCTGCAGCCTGATGTCATCTTCCCTCTGGTGATGCCATCTTCCTTCTCCACCAGTGCACAGAGAGGGCTCTGACGAGGTGCCCACCTGAGCCTGGCCTCAGATGGGGCTCACCACATAGCTCTCAAGTGGCTAAGAGCACTCAACCCTTTCCATCACAGTCCCGCAGCTGCAAAGCTCCCCATGGGTGAATACGTAGAGAGAAATGTTTCAGTCAAGAAAATTAGACCTTCTTCTAGAGCTCTTCAGGCCCATGTGCCATCCTCCCCAACTACACAGTGGTACCCATGCTGTCCAGCCAAAGCACCAGGACTGCACCTTGCATCTCAGTGAAGCCCTAAACTCCACCCAGAGGAGTACAAACCACCCTTGAGCATCGTCTGCCATAACCAAAGACTGAACTCTGATCTCAGGCAGGTTGACGTGACCAACTTCCTATACCACATCTCAGCCCAGAGGGTTACTAACGTCATGAGGTAAAGTCCAGATTTCTGGCATAAAACTACAACCTCTTCCTGGGACTAAAGCTCCAATCCACCTAGTTGCTACTATCCACCTATGTGCTACTTTACCCCTGCCAGACTTAGACCCCAGCACACAGAGCAGGGCTAGATGTGCTCTTCAGGGGGGTATTAAGTGAGCCAGCAGAGGCCACAGAATATAAGAAGCTGTGAAATGGTGTATCCACCAGCTGAGTGAGTGAGCAGCTGATGATTAGAAATACAATTACTCTCCCTCAAGTAACTGTGGATGGTCCCACCATCTATAAAAGTATGTAATAGCTTCTGGATTCCTATTAAACTTTGCTCCTTGTGATTTCTGCGGGATGAGTTTCACAGGTTATACGTAATGTAAAAATGGGGGGTGGGGGGGGAGAATTCCTTTCAGCAGGCTTATTACTCACTGATCCTCCACTTCACCAAGAGACCCCAGTTCTTGAATAGTAAAGCGAGGGTGAGCCAAACAGTCTCATTCATTTCCTCTGACGTACAGAATAGGAAACAGAAGAAATGCTGAATAAAGTCACTTTCAGAGATTTTTAAACCAGTTAATGATGCCATAAAAAAACTCAAATACCTGTCCCTGTGATACTCATTCAAGGAAATTTTTCCATTAATTCCACCCTTTGTTTCCTTGTTCAGCTGTACAAATGAAGCTAATTTGTAAATGCTTGAAGTTCTGGGCAAGTGCACATTTTCTGCCAGCTTCACAGGCTCAAGGAAAGTACACATACACAGGTCATAGTGTTTCAAAGGTCCTATGCAAAAAAAGTCCCTGCCCTCTGCCAGAGCCATGCCATGTTCCTGGCTCCTGCTTCCCAGCACTGAAGACATTTCCCAGAGCAGACAAGACCACAGAGCAGGTTTGTGGTCTTATGGGAAACAAAAGCTATTGCACTAGAGATGACTGAGAAACCAGCTCTTTTAGGCTACCCCAGGAGAGGCAGAAAGGTAAAAAACATGCATGTTCTTCACAAGATGCCACTGTCCTGAAAGAAATACTTTGTCTGTCCCAAACGGTCTCCCATGCATCTGCTTGAGAAACAAAACAAAACAAAAAAAAGAAAAATGTGACACTGAAGTCTGATTTCAAAACTGATTCTGTAAAACGGAAAAGTGGTATTAAATTTCAGTGTATGCACAACTCTGGTGTTTAGAAGAACACTTTCCTTATCACACTGTCCTTTACAGCTGGCCAACACTTCAAATACTTAAACAGATACTTTTTAACAACTCCCTGATTTCCAAAAAGGCTCCAAGCTCTTTATGTTACTGAAAAAAAAATAAAATAGAAGATTAAAGTATTTAAAGGGTTTCTTGAGTGGAGAGAAGGAAAACAATAAGAAAATGAAATTTTAATTCAGCCTTTCTTTTCATGATTTTTTTTTTTAACAGACACAGACTTTTCCTATTTTTTGTTTTCTTCTCTTCAAACAGGGTGAAGCTGTATCGCCTCCAGATGATCATGACTTTGAAATGACAGCACAAAGCCAAACACATGTGGAATAAAAGTGTTTAGCAAATCTTCACGCCGTCTTGCAGCTTCTTCTCCCTGTTTCCTCCCGAAACCCGTCATCCCACACCCACTCCCCAACCTCTGCCCCAATAAACTTCTAATGCGTCTCCTCCCGAGGCTTCCACCAGCAAGGTCAGCTGCAAAATAACTGAGACAGCTGCTCAGAATTCACTGGCACCACAGCACAGAGGCAAGACTGCAACAAACTCTGCCCAGCAGACTTAATCGACCACTCCTGCTCAATGCTCCTTCCACCCCTAAAGACTGATATTGTTTCAGAGCCTTGGAGTTGTGATATTTTCCCATCCTTTGTTTTTTACATTCCACTGTACACCCATTCCTCACTGAGACTGCAGTGACACCTGATCCAGTTTGCCCTGAATGTTAACTGTGTGCATTTCCACTTAAAGATGATCTCTGCACCATTCTTTTAAAACATGTAGGAGACCAGATAAACAAAACTTCCAGGATATTGATGCTAGTCTGCAGAGAGAGCATCTTACCTAAGCAGACTTAAAAAAACCCAAAACAAAACAAAACCCCAAATAATCCCCCTGCCAAAACCAAACAAACCAATCCCTCAGCAGCGTCAAAAGGGCACATTTACTTATATTCGTTTTTGGTCCTGAGCTGCACAAAAAAGGAAAAGCTGAAAAACTTGAGTGCAAATCAAAGAATTTCCCTTGCTTTCATTCAAAATTCTAAGAAAAATAGCTATCAATTCATCATATCTTATCAATGCTCTCTCTATATTGGATTACAGTTTGCAGGAAACGTTTGCGGTGTTCTCCTTGGACATCATAGATTACATTAGGAAAAACAGCTGAAGTATGACTACCTGATACCAAGTGGCAACCAGTTCACAGCCATGTCCCTTAGGAACCAAACCAGTAGGACCAGACATTTAATGCATTTAAGCATATATTTAAATAAAAGGGCTAAAGGTATCTTGTGCTGCATGATCAAAGTTTTGAGGAGTAGCTGACAGGCCAAGGAGCACCAGCTTTTCTGGTCGACTCTGTCAACTGCCAGGAACATGCTGTCCATGAGAAAAAGTCCAAACATTTATTTTATGATAGATTTAAAAAGACTGGATAAACTTGCATTCCAGATTTATTTCTTCTTTTAGCAAAGGGCACTCTCACATCTTATTTTCTTAAAGCACAACATTTAGGCATATGTCTAAGTGCTTTGCTGAGAAGTTGTCTGCTTGGCAGACCATTTATGGTTTCTAGGAACAGAGTGATGAACCTAATTGTAAAGACTCTCTGACCCATGAATAATCCTTATTCATGTGAAAATAAACCAAAATAATGATTACTCATCTAGTGGTGTACAGAAGACTCCAGATTAGATAATTTTATGCATCAGGCAAGAACCCTGACCACTGGCTGGGACAGAAAACTTGCAGGTCAGACAGACAGATAACTTCCTTCTGGTAGGTCCAAGCTCCAGGCACAGCTCAGCCTGGCCACCCCCGGGAGACTGCGAGTCCTGAGGCACTGCCGAACACCTCAGCTCCTGGGAAGCGTTACGGAATTGAGTAATTGCCAACAAATGTCAGAGCGATGCTGGGGAACGGGACGCTGCTTCTCATAACAGCACCACAGGAGAAGCATAGAGCCCATGCTTCTCCTCTGCTGTACGTATGTGCGGCTGTCTCAGGCTGTAGGGAGATGGTATGGGTGACAATCTCAGTGGCATGTTTTTGAACACTAATTTACAGCTCCTTTTTCATCCAATGGAGGCACAATGTGACATCATTCCTCTAGAGAGAGGAAAAAAAATTATCAAAAAAATGAATCCAGGAAAGAATAAAAAATGTTGATCAGAACTGCTCAGTATCTGTGAATAATCAGCCCATACATTCTTGAGCACTTAAAATACTACATTTATCACTTTTGTTTATCCCTGTGAATGAAACAGCAAGAGCCCCAAAAGAAGTCTGTTCAGCTGAAATGCCCTAAAAGATGACCAGGACAAGTAGTCTCTGTCTGCCAAAGCTTTGGGGTCAGGAAGGTGCACCAGGCGGCATGGTGCTCCCCAGACCGAGCTTCATGGCTGTGTCACAAACTGACAGCTGTCCTCTGCTCGAGGGAACCACATGTGTGGGGGGACAAACACGAATCTCTTACCAACTCCAAATCTGAGTGTGGGTTTCCATATATTCAGATGTTTGAGGCATATACCTCTGAGCACCTCAAAGCAGCTTTCCCACCGGCAAACCCTGCAGCAGTGGCAACTGCCTGACAGAAGTAGTAGTGAAGTCTTCACTGTAGAAAGCCTCCCCATTGCACCAAGACTCCTGAGTAGTGCTTATGGTATCTCAGCACTGGACTATAGCAGTGTTACTTTAAATACTAAGATTTGAAATGTTAACTTTGCACAGAAAACAGGGACAGGCCTTTGAAATATGTTAAAACCAAACAACTGGGCAGCATTTGGCCAAACTGACTAGATTAATATTTCTTTCCTTAAAGCTTTATAGAGGTTTAAAAGAACAAAAATCATCAAAAATTCCTTCTCTATATATACAAATATATGTATAAACTGAAACATACTTTACTGCAATATATATATATATTTGTAATGTATATACAATCATGCTTATCACTATAAAGTACTATGCAGGACAGAATATTACTTTTCCATATGGGGTATGCATTACATCTGGACAGAGCAGTCACACACACCTGAGCCTCCAGCTCAGTTTGCACACCACACTTGGGAATTTACATAATCATCAGACGTGCAAAACACACCGTAAATAATGCAATTCAAGTTATGATGGCACCAAATACCTGCTTGCCTCCCCACAAATGAGCCACACAGTTGCACTGGTCAGATCATCCAGTCAAAAAAACAAGTTTTGAAGTTTTAAAGCATCGCTCCGTCCTGCCTCCAACATATCTTCACTTCATAAACAATTCACGTTTTTAACATTTACTAATCAACTGAGAAACTGAGGGCACATGGACTGATTGTTTGGACTGACCACAAATCTACAAATCAGTGCATTACTTAGACTAAGCCTATAAAAGACTTTCAACATGGTTGTGCCAACACACCAGAGTGTAGGCTCCAAATATTTCTCAGACCAGTTTAATAGACTTTAGAAGTATTATGGAATAAAACCATTTTTTTCATTTCCTCCTTCGCTTACTAGAGGATATCACGCAGTCTCTGATGTGTGTGTCAGTATTATATGAGGGTAAACAATGAAATCAAAGTAGACATAAAAGCAGTATAAACATGAGCCCTACGCAGGGAGGCTCTACAAAGAGATCTGGACAGGCTGGATCGATGGGACAAGGCCAATCGTATGAAGTTCAACAAGACCAAGTGCTGGGTCCTGCACTTCGGTCACAGCAACCCCATGCAGCGCTACAGGCTTGGGGAAGAGTGGCTGGAAAGCTGCCCGGCAGAGAAAGACCTGGGGGTGCTGGTCGACAGCCAGCTGAATATGAGCCAGCAGGGTGCCCAGGTGGCCAAGAAGGCCAACGGCATCCTGGCCTGTATCAGAAATAGTGTGGCCAGCAGGAGCAGGGAGGTGAGTGTTCCCCTGTACTCGGCACTGGTGAGGCTGCACCTCGAGTGCTGTGTTCAGTTTTGGGCCCCTCACTACAGGAAAGACATGGAGGTGCTGGAGCGTGTCCAGAGAAGGGAAACCAAGTTGGTGAGGGGCCTGGAGCACAAGTCTTATGAGGAGCGGCTGAGGGAACTGGGGCTGTTTAGTCTGGAGAAAAGGAGGCTGAGGGGAGACTTTGTCACTCTCTGCAACTACCTGAAAGGAGGTTGTAGTGGGGTGGATGCTGGTCTCTTCTGTCAGGTGGCTGGAGATAGGACAAGAAGAAATGGCCTCAAGTTGCCCCAGGGGAGGTTTAGATTGGATATTAGGAAAAATTTCTTTACTTAGAAGGTTGTCAGACATTGGAATAGGCTGCCCAGGGAAGTGGTTGAGTCACCATCCCTGGAGATATTCAAAAAGTGAGTGGACAGGGTACTCCATAACATGGTTTAGTGGGCATGGATGATGGTTGGACTCGATGATCTTGAAGGTCTTTTCCAACCTAAATGATTCTATGATTCTAAGCAACTGGATATGGTTAACTTCCAGGTTTGTTGTGAAATGGTGATATCTATTCCACACAATACAGCATGATTAAAAACACAGCAATTTCAGTTCTCTGCATCTTAACCTCAAAACTCGCTGTTCCAGTCCATCAAATGAGAAAGCTGCAAACGGCCAGCTCTAACCTTATTTAAGTATTAAGCCCCAAGGAGCTAAATTCCTTATACTGCTATCCTTTCCTGACATCTTTTTATTACCGTGTAGCATATGAAGTCATTAAGTGTTGTGTGCATTACTTATCCTGTAAGCAAGTTGCCTGTCACACGCAGATTCACAAATACTGGGTCCGTGCCTTTGCCTGTCCTCCTTTCTGGGGTAATGCCAAAAAGGATTAAAGCTATCACCAGGAGTCCAGTTTACAGCAGGGGAAGCCCTACAGTTGTGTAGATTTACAAAGGTGGCTTGCAATGTTAGCCACCTGTCAGAAAGAGAGACAGATATTGTAAAGACCTGTTTTTCACTTGTATGAAAAGGCACTTCACTGGTATGGGGACCTTTGAACTTCCCTACAGATGCTGGAGTGACTAAAGGGCTTATGCAAGATCTCCAGGGATTAGATTGTTAATGATGCTTATGATTTTGCATGAATTGGGTCACTAGGAATTAGAAGTGTTCGATCAGAATAGGAGAACCAAAATTGAACACATTTCTTGTCTTTTTCTTTCCTCATTTCTTATTCAGCTACACATGTTCTGGTTTGCGCAGGCTGGACACCAGCTTCTTATCCTGCTCAAATGCTGGGGATAGAAACACTTACCTAGGAACAACACAGTCTTACTGCAATCTTGTTAACCTTCTCTTCACGCCATATGTCATTCAAAGTTTGTGATTTGGTTATTGACCTATGGGATCTGCAAGCGTTGACAAGTCAACAGCTCTTCAGAGATTTTCCACGTCAACCTCAGAATGACCGTTTCACAATATTTTTCCCCATTTGAGCCCCAGGAAAGAAATCAACCTTCAGTCCCGGCACTTAATAATGCAAAAGTGAGTGGGTAAAAGAGAATCAAGCCTACATTTCAGAAACATAATTTTCCCATGCTCTCCACACTCAGTGTACTGACATGTCTCAAAGCATAAAAGGTGAATTTATACCTTTCAAAAAGCTTTCCGATTATGCCATCTGGGTATATGACAGATGTCAAGAATGTAGCATCAAACTTTTGAGACTGGGAAAAGACAGTTATGTGTAAATTAAGGAGACTTATAATACGAAGGTTATTTTAGTATAAGCTCATTCATTCGCCCAGGTTCTGTCAAGAGACAGTCTTGCTATTCGATCCATAAAAGTACAAGGATATACTCAATACCTTTAATGGAAACTCCCAAAGAGTATGTCTTACTTAATAATGTCTCAACCCCTATATTCTTTTCAGGTGTTATATTTCGTATTCAGCTGCTCTCTTTAGTATGTACTCTTTTCCTATTCACAATTATAAGTTTAAGAACATCAGATTTTTTTTTTTACCAAATTTGCCTCTTCAAAAACCCCCAAACCCAACAATTTTCCACAAAACTGAAGGAAATTCAAACCAAAGTTATATACAGAGAGCTTCAGAAGCATGGGAACAGGAGGAAAACAAAAACAAGAACACCCCACAAAAGGATAAAACAAGTCACAAAAGTTAACTGAAGTATTCTACTCAATCCAAGAGTGTTTAGTCCACAGCTTCTGAAACAGGCTGATCTCCAAAGAAACAATCACAAGATACTACTAAGAGTCTTGATTGCTTCTTTCGGTGTTTAATCATGATGGTATGTCAAGAAACACCATCTGGCTTTTGGTCCAGTTCAGTGCCAACTAGTCAAATTAGTTCTTTCTCACAGGTTAGATCTGGCTCCTGATTCAGCACCTGGACCTCAGAGCAGTATGGAGGTCCTCTTTTCACTCTTTTATAGAAGTAAGAAAACTATTATTGTTGCAACTTCAGCATTAGGGAGAAGAGAAAACTCTAGCTAGTGATGAGATTTGTCTGTCCTGAAGCTTGAGGCACTAGTACATAAAAAAAGACAGAACCAGTTAGGCAGTAGATAAGACCACAATTTGGATTCTGGAAACCAAGGTTCTCGTTCTGACACCATTTCAGTGTGACCTTCCAACAACAACATCACAGTTGTATCTTTACTTTTCCTCCCTGGCTTTTCCATCTTTATTTCTGGACTGCATTCCCCTAAAGACACATAACTGGTATGTGAATACACAGAGTTTTGTGCAACCTTGAAACCTCATTAACAAGCCTCATACAAAGCACTCAAGTTGGTGCATGCTTAACCTAAAATCAAGTACAAAAGAGAAGGATGGACTCTCCCCCACCACCTGGAGCACAACCCTGCAAACCATGCAGAAAGGGGGTGGAACAGGGACGGCTGTTTCTAACTGTCTCTTAGCTACAAGTGGAGACAGTTCTCCTCATCAGCTTCAAGACACCACATGGATCTGCCAGTTTGTGCGAAGCCTGTGATACACAGAAGCAAATTTGGCATGGCAAGTATGCTAGAGGAGAAGTGAGCATCAAGAGCTCAAGCGCTTAATTGCACATACATAGCTGAGCATTTGTTCCCAGTTAGACACTTCTAACTTCTTCCAGGAAAGAGGAATTTTTAATTTATTTCTCAATACTGTTTTGACATAACCTGCAACTACCAGTGGTACACGTACCAGATTTCAGAAAGTCCTAATCTACCTGTAAGGTATTGGTATACATATACTTGAACTGGATGAGTTACTGCTGTGTCCTGCATTACAAGTCACAAGTGTGAGGATTTGCCTTATCTCAACTACAAAAGCAGAATCCCAGGAGCTAATCCGATCCCTCTATCGACAACACATTTAAAGGAAGATTATCTCTTCCACAAAGACTCGCTGTCCTTCAGTAAGTCTGTTCTCTGCTCAGTGTTTCTACAAAACTGCTGTTGATAGCTGAACAAGCTATTCCCAGAGGTACTGCTGCAATTCCTAACCACCCATGAAGAATGAAGCACTCATGTTTCTAAGTCATATTCAGAGTCAAGAAAACTCAAAGATGAACTCAAGTGCTTATTTCCTTGTCTCATCAGAAATATCTGATGATCTGTGAAGTGCAGCAAACAAACTGTCTCCTCCTTACCATTTTCAATTGCATTTCATCCTGCACTTGCAAGATGCTAGACAGGACTTGAATTGTCAGCATTTCATAAGAGGAGAGGGAAAAAAAGTTTCACCCACACAGAACTTATATCTACACATACAAAAACCTGTTTTCCTGAGATTTCAATGCAATCCACCAAAATGAGGTGGTCAGATAAGCACCTGAAGTTTCTTATGCTTATCTGATCAAGGTCTCCAAACCACTGCCATCCATCACTAACTTTGTCATCAATCTGATTCAAATAAAGCGGTGACTAATTTTGGTCTATTGTTTTTTAGAGGCTTATTGAGGTTATTCTTGTTGGCAAACCAGGTATATCTCATAGCTGGTAAACATTTCAGAGTGCTGATTTACCAGCTCATTGGTACCTGAAAACGTGGCACAATGGCGTCTCTCTCAAACATTCAGAGCACAACTATTATCAACTAACTACTACTGCACTCCTTTGTAAGAGAGAAAGAGATCAAGCAATTAGTTCAGCTAGCTAAGCTTAAATGTACTAAACCAAGCTCAAGCATTGTAGCTGGTCCACTCCTGCCATACAGAAATGGTTTTGGGCAAATGAATTCTCTTCTATCAAATACATTCCTTTTAGCTTCTATCCCTAGATATACCTGAAAAAGTTTGTTTCAGTTACTCTTAGAGGCCATAAAACCCTGTTTCACCTGAACTACTAAGTCCCTTTTTAGTGACAGAATTCACTGCTCCTCCCAGGTCTTTCTTTTGGTCATTCCATATATTAAGAAGGCTTAGTATTACAGAAAGGGAAAAAGGAAAAAAAAAGAGAAAGAACCTCACACACACTCTTTCCAAGTGACTCTCCACTACCACTCTCATGAGGTCTCACCTTACCAGAGAAATGTAAACTTGTGAAGAAAACAACCAAATTAACCTTAAAAGATAGTCTAGATCTATATTCCCACATTCGACACAGATACGGTCGCAATAAACAGGCTTTCTTAAGGAAAGATATTGCATCATTTTCCAATTGCAGTGCAATCAATCATTTGAAACATTTGGTTTGTTTCTTCAGATGCTTATCTGTCTCAAGTGACAAGAACGTACTGCTTATTACTTTCTCCAGGCCCGTATCCAGCATATATCCCAGCAGTAGGGGAAGGAGATAGTGTGAAACTGTACTTTCCCATCCATGTACAAGTCTTACCACATAGTTTCCTGATTTTCTTGCTATATTTAAGAACATATTTCTGCAAGTGCACTGCTAAGAGTTTGATGGGAATAAGTGAAGGTTACTATTTGGACGTATCTGTCGTAATTATTTCTACATGCTAATACATTCTGCTAAATATTCCTACAGCACTGACAGTGAAAACACTAATGAAATACCTAGAGCAGGCATCATTATCGCTTATGTCTCACAGCGATGCTATGTGAATATGCAGGACAGCAGACACTGCCCTCTTACAAACCTTTCTCTCCCCTCCTCTTTGCTTTCCCTGAGCCTTTATGGGAGGATTAGTGTACTTTTGCATCAGCTGATAAAAACAACTTTTAATCATCTGCATTGGCATACGCAGGCACATAACAGTACATTTTAAGCCTGTGTCTTTGGCAACACGTCCTAAAATTTAGCAACAGCCAAAGCTTTGATTCATAAACCATTAGATCACAAATGACCACATAGACCTTTTAAGCTTTTACTCCAGTATCTCATCTAATCTGCACATAAAACACTCCAAAGAACATGTCTTGCCCACTTCCCTTAGCAAAACAGACAATGGCCAACTACCAAGACTGTTTAAAATATTTTTGCTGCCTACCCTAATATTTTCTGCCCTTAGTTTTGGGACTGTCAGTACCTCAATAGCCCAGAAACTTTATAATTTAAGGAGAAACACACAGTAAACATAAATGAAGAATAATAAGTATATAGAGACGTTGGGGCTTTTTTTCCCCTCAAACTAAATACTTCAGGCTGAACTGAGCAATTCTGTAAAACACATTCTGCATAGAGCAAAAAGACACTTTTTATGCATAAATGATGTTCACTTTTTCAGCGTATATTTTACTAGTAGGAAGAATTTCCTAGTATAACAGAACAACACACACTTTTTCCCCAGGAAAACCAGCATATGCACTATTTTTGAGTCATGTAAGGAATACACGAGCAGAGAAATGGCTCAAAGAGAAGAATCTTTCTCTGGCAGAGGACTGACCAGACAGTGTAGTCAGTTAAATCCACTGTCCATCTTAAAGATTCTCCCATTATGGGCGCATGGCTGGGCCTTGCCCACAGTGTTTACAGGAACCTCCAACTAATATCCTGAACTACTGTACTACAACCAATACTCGCTACAATCATAAACAACTGCGAAAAAATATACAGGAAAAACCTTGACAAGTTTGTAGCTCACAACTGCATATGGTGGGAATTGATGGAGCCTTTGCAATACAAATAGTGCCCCAAATCAGTTCTCCACACAGAGAAAGTTTCCAATTATAAGGGACACATGTAAGGCACATTCTTTTAAAAACCTGACTCCCGTTAAGCAGCTCATTGTTCATAAAGGGAATGGTGTTTACACAGGAAAAAGTCCAGTTTCAACAAATCCAAGTTCCAACAGATGTTTCCTTCTATCTAAGCAAAACAAGTTTGTGACCTGTTTCTGCCCAATCAGAAAGCTTCAAAATTAATTTTACAGGGAAAAAAAACTGTACTTGACAGAATAACCTTGGAAAACAAATTCAAAAAAACTTATATTTCAAAATTGCAGCTACTGAAGTGATTTATCTTGAAAAATTCAGCCTCTTTTAAAAAGAATGCGTTATGATCTGGGTTTGAAGGGATACAACATGACAATTATAATTTTGGTTTGTGCTGGAAAGAGAAAGTAGGGCAGGTTGTTACTCACATGGTTCTGTGTTGCTATTGCTCTCCTCAAATCAATTTAACCTCTCTTCTCCAGACCTCCCCCAACATCCCTCCAAAACTCCCGGCTGCTCTTGGCTTCCTCAAATCTCTTAAGACCCGTTTTCCTCTGCACACAGCAGGTAAATAATAGAAGTGGCTGAGCAGAGTATAAAAGGTATACCTCTTAGTTTTATTTTTAATTACTACTACCAGTACACACTAATCATACAGCAAGCATAAGCACTTCGTAGAAGCATAGAAGATAAAGAATTTCAGGCTTTGCCAAAGTCCTGCTGTTGAGACTGCACTGTTACACACCTGACTGTTTCATTTACTATCATGAGAAAGTTTCAGGACTTTCAGAATGTACCTGGTGGTACTATACCATTTCAGAGCAAAGCTGGATCTGGTAACATTCTGTTGCACAACTGAATGCTGCAAAGGCAGCATGTTCCAGGGAGTTGGTGCACCTTCTGTAACCAACAATACCTTGATCCAGAAAATGGACTGAGATGGACCACATGTTGCTGAGAGCATTATCCATTTTTTTACAGCTTTTATAAAATGCAGCTGCAGAGGCCCAACAAATTAGATTAACAGCTAGATACAAGTGTCAAAGTGAAAGCTAAAATATTATTAATCATGGGTATGACAAGTGTAGCCAGTGCACGCAACCTTCTGTGCCCATCTTTGCCTCCGTAAGTCCCTTATTCACTAGATTTCACTCCAGTTATTTCTCGTCCTAGCTATTTTGTGAGCATTACACAAAGTTCCCACCTCCACAATGTTTTATGAACAGCATGCTCAGCACCGAGGTTCCTTACCCCAGCCGAGGCCTCCACATGTCCTGAGATGAACATAACAACAAGACAGGGCTGTAATCTGGCAGCAATGCAATGCACCATAATTACAACCAACATGAATACTAGCAGTGTGAAGGAGACCCCACTGTGACACATTTCAAATCTGCCTGTCAAACAATTATAGCAGAAGGTAGAGGTGGTTTTCTCCCTCCCCCAGTAATCCCATTTGTCCTTTAAATAGATCTTAAGTATAGTCTCAAACTGTCAGCATTTTTGTAAAGAAATACCAGCTCTGACCTAATTGGATTTGTTGGACAATCACAGCTAAACAGTTCTGCAAGCCCCAACAGCTGAACAGCTAGAGAAAAAACCTTTCACACTGCAATGTACAAAAGTAAGAAAGTTCATTTCAAGAGGAAAAATTTCTTCTGAAAGTAAGTGGTGACAAGACATAATTTGTTCCACAGTTCAAACCCTGTCCTTTAGCAACATAATGATGTGGTGCGGCACAGCTAAGGTTGTGTGAGCTGCTCCATATAGACAATTATCTGCAGTTAACTTTTCAAACATTGTCACTTCAGGCCGCTCTGAATTCACCACAATTGCTAAGGTTTGCCTATGCAAACCTGCTTTTGTTTTAAATGTTTTAACCACAAATAAGAAAATGGGGGAAAAAAACCCAGAGAATTCTGACAAGAACACATAACAGTAGCATCTGAAAAGAAAACAAGTATAAATTACATCCCATACAAACAAAGAAAGAGGGAAATAGGTATTTTAGCTGAAGAGCAGAAATACCTCCTAGTCCTCTGGACTTCTTGACTTTTTTCCTCACCAATATATATGTGTACACATGAAACTTGCTCTGTTCTTGCTGTGTATATCATCAACTGCTTCTTCTGTACATGTTTCTGTGGGCTGGAATAGTGCATTTTAAAGACAGTCTAGGATATAAAGGCCTAAAAGCCACACAAACCTCATCCTCTGAATGACGAGACAGAATACATTAAAATGATGTAGAGGTTACAGGTTAAGGAAGTATAATAAACCAAACCTTACAACACTTTCAATGCCTTCAAAGTTTCTTTAATGAAGATTGAGATTATTCCATATGTGTCTGAATCCAGAAGAAAAGTCATTATACAGATTGAATGTTGAAAATTGAAGTGACATTCATGTCACTGTCTTTAAAATAACAGTCACACATGGTTTTAACATTTATATTTAGGAAAATATCAACTTCAGCACTCAGCAACATTATTTTCTGTATTTGCACAGTTGGTAACCAGCACACCTGTGACTGAGAAATATAAGTAAACTTTACACTGAATTCTGAACCATGTTTTGATCTGGGGCAAAAGCAATCTGAGATAATGTCATGAGTCTATCACTGTCAACATTAATACCCAGGAGTTATACACTCTCCTACCTGGTGGCTTATCCACACCAAGGAATCCAGCCTGTCCCAGGGTTTTAAATACTTTATGTGCTGGGAACTGTCCTTCTTCCTCCCACTTGTCCACAAAAGGATTAATCTCCTTGTCGATGATCTAGATTTGAAAAATAAATTTGAAAAGTTATTAACACAGACATTCCAACAGAAACACCTTTGACTACTTTTGTCTAAAAACTTTAATTTAAAAAGAAAAAAACTGTACAGGGAAAATTTTGAAAACACACTAATTTTCTTACTTCATGTTGGATGTTCTTATTCTCCACCCACCCACAACTATTACAACAGATGCAATGAGGCAAATACAAACAATTCTTTTAGCAATTACAACTACTACAACAGGAAGTCATCAGGGCTGGTTTAAGCCTCTCAAGACCTATGAAAGTGGCAAGCTCCCCCTCATCATTTATTACATTTCTGGGTACAGTTTCTAGAAAGTGACAGGAAGGGAAACCTGGATTGTCCTCAGAGGGATCTTGCCAAAGAAGGTTAATGATCCCTTCACGATGACCACACACAGTACACAAGACAGGCAAGCAGGAGAGACCTCATTTCCCCTCCCTTTGCCCAAAATACTCTCAAGGACATTAGCTCTGTTCAGGGCACTTGCGTCCAGTCTGCATTTAGACTTCCCTAGGATCTGACAAAACACGTACTGGAAAAATCTGGTCTTCTTCCAGATTTTATGGCATTTCCAAGTCTAGCCCCTGGGCAACCCGCAACTGGGCTATTGCCGCACACCTTCCAAAAGTCAATGTCCTAAGCTGCCTGGTTACTGCCCTTCCTCTATTCAGGCTGCTGTCTTCCCTTCCAGCTGTTGCCAGCAAAACATATCTGGAGTACAGCCACTACGTTCAGCAACACTTTTGAGTTTCAGAGCACAAGCGTTGGACATCTCACCCCACAAAAATCCCAGATTTCCATGGCCTTGGGAAGGGAGCAAAATGGGCAATCTGCAGTTTTGGAGTTGACCTCTAAGCCTGGGAGTAACTCCCGGACAGAGCCGGCTCCGTGCCAAAGGGCCCCACGCTGCAAGGTGCACTGGGCGTTCGCGCTTCTGCCACCTTGTTCTTCCTCCCCATGCCTACCAACCTGGCACAAGGCAGACGCTGTTTCAATAGCTCTCAAAACGACTCAGCTGTATAGTGCCCACCCCTGCCTACCTCCACAAGCCAAACCAGGCTGCTTCTGCCATGCTGCCAAGTGCGCCGTGCACCTGGGTCAGCACGTACAAGAGGGTCCAAATGCAAAACAGAAAAGCCACCCTCCTTCCCCCAAACCAAACCTCACCAAAACAAACACCAGTTCCCAATAGAAAGTTGATGCCTTTAATCTGTGACCACAGTTTTACTGGTACAATGTTTCATAAAGAGAGAATTTATTAAGAACTTACTCCTCTTAGTCTTTTCTCCACACTAAATAAACAAGTCCTGTGGTGCTAACTATTTCTTGAGCTGGAAATAGACTCCTCTCCCTCCCAAACTGCTGCGCTCGTGAGACCCTGCAGAGCCTTCTTCCGAACTATCTATTTATTGCACATTCTTCGGAGAATTTCAGCCCATATATGGCTGCTTTCTGCTTCCCAGCGGGCCACAGAAATAAGGATACTTCACTGTTGGTAACAGGAAAATCACTTTTTCACTTCTCTCACCAAATTCTGAGAAATGTATATACTGAATGAATGTTCAACTCATTCAGTAATTATCATCTCTCTCCCTCTCTTATACTGAGTAACGTAGGCCTCATAATCAATAGTAACAAAATACTCACCAGGACAGTATCTAGGAGAGCCCACATTTAACTTCTATATTCCCATATCCTAGATGCTCAGATTCTAGGATGCTGACCCCCAATGTTGAGTTATAGGTGGTGAAATACCTCTTTGACTGTTTGTAATAACATCTGGTAATGCTCCTCGGATAACATCCAGGGAAATGCCTGAAAGAGGTTATGTAGTACGTACAGAAAGTTATCCCAGTGTTTTAATGGATCTTGGCAAAAGTACGAAGTGAATGTACTAACAGAGTTTTGTGCTTCTTATGGCTGGTACTGGGCCAAATGGTTCACAGCCTACATACAAAGCTAACTTTGAAGTTAAACGGAGTCAGAAGAATAGCTAAGGCATTAAAAAAGTGGGTTTACATCATTTCTGCAGATTATGACCTGATTGCTCCTGTGCCTTTCAGTAAAACTCAAATTGTTTAACAGAGCCAAAGTTTAATTATTACCAGGTGAAGTTTGCCATGTCAAGTAAAACAAGATCTTCCTTGCATGACACAACAAAAAAATGAAGACAGCCTCACTGCACAAACCACAAACAGTGCATGCCTCTAGGTTCAAGAAAAACAAGAAAAAAAGAATACCACAGTCCAGATACTGATATCCACAGTTGTTTCTTAGCCACTGGACCATCCACTTGAAACTGTATTTTTGCAAAGAAATGAAATAAGTTCTGTCAAAAGCTTTTGACACTTTAGACACAAATTGTTTGCAAAAATCACACATGCCATTTGCAATCATAAATAAGACTCTAAACAAAACTAACCTACTTTCAGGCATGCAATCTCATTCCTTTAAAAGTATCATTCCTCAAAATAAACCTTCAGAAAACACACATCCTCAGATAATTTGCAGAGAGTCAGAGGGGAGGAGCGGGCTGTGGGGCAATCAAGGGCAGATGGCTTGGATGGAAGAGGGGATGTGGGGCAACACCTCCCCTTATACTATCACATACAAACACAACCCACATCACTGGAGAACTGCAGCACTGGTCAACTGGCTGACGCTTCAGTACTGATTATTGGATATTATCATCCCCTCATATAAATGCAAACTGAAATAGAGATATTTTCAAAAGGCCAAGCCAGCAAAGACTGGAAGAACACATGCAATTACAGAAAGTGTGCTTAGCTCAAGACAGGTTTATGTGGATGTAGGTCAAATAATGCTGCATACCTAACCATTTAATTTGTCCCTTCCTTTGGCTTTGGCCACTTCCTCACATCTGTGGCCCCAGAGAAATATTTCACGCTTGAATTAATTTCAATCTTGACTAATTAACTTTGAATTAATTTAAATTTTTTTGAATGCACACAGCTTTTAGAAGGAAACACAAAGAGCTGCAGGCAAAAAATTATGCAGGCACCTTAACCTAAATCATAAGGTATACGTGCCGTGTTTGACAAATATACAGAAGCAAGCTTTTGGCAGTAGGTGAGCAGCTGGTCTGCTTATTTTTATATGCTTTATCATGAGAAATGTGGAAATCACAGGTGACAGCATTTAGACTTGCATCACTAGGATACTGACTATAACAAAACCTAAAACTCCTCTCAGCAGAAATATTTTAACACGGCATACTACAGATGTTATCTGACAGATACTCCCAGACATGAAGGAAATCTTTTCACCTGATCTAGCTGGCCAAATCTCAGTGGCATTTGGGTTGTAAAGTTGATTTAGGAGCCATATATCTTTTCCACCTGGTGATAAAGTACCAGTAAAGCACAACAGAAACTTATTTTCCTAACGGCAAGGGCACAGTAAGTCTCATGTATGGGACCGGTGTTTTCTCAGGCTGCTTCATCCAAACCATGAAGATGCAAACCTGAAGGACTTGGCTCTAGAGGCACCCGTGGTTCAGCCTGCATCCCAACAAGAGCTCAGGCTGCTCTCTGGGGAGCCTCTGAAAGAATGGCTTCAGGGCCGGTATCAGCCGTGAATGATTTCAAAAAACACTCTGGATATTTGCCCAGTCGGAAACTGATCGAGCCAACAAACTCGCTTTGTGTTGAATGATGGTAAGAAAAATAAAAGTGTTTTTATTTCAAGTAGTCTTGACAAAGTTTTGTGAAAACAGCACCTGTAGCTTCCTGCCCAGGAACCAGGAAGCGGGGTGGCAGGGTTGGGGGGAGGACAGAGACAGAAATTCAGATTTTTTTTTTGTTATAGATTGTTCTAATTTCTCTCTAAAATAGAGCAATGAAAATATCTCCCCAAAACATTACCAGAGAGTTGCACATTTTTATTATATTCCACTGGAAGTTAGGACACTTTTTAAATGAGAAAAGAAACAAAAACACACATTGGGGATTTTCCTTCACATGATGCTCAGTATTTTGTGCTGATATTGTACCAACACCTACTCAGAATCATTAGCAATTGCCATTTAATTCTCACTGTATTCTAAAATAAATACACTATTTCTACAACAGTAGAAACTGTAATTGAATGAATTTGGGTACTCAGAGTGCTCCTTCACAACAATTAAAGATTTCTTTCCATTATTTACCACCAAGTTTACCTTCTATCAAGCAATTCAAATCAGAAATTAAAGGCCATACCACTTCTACACACAATACCTCTTACATCTATCCCTTATAATACTGTACAGTGGTAGTATATTTCAGCACACAATTAGCAAGATGACGAGTCTTGAAAAGAAGACAATAAACTGAATTCTTACAAAATGACAGAAATTTTTACTAAAGCTTCCTGAGTTATACCTAAGCTGAGATTAGACTGACTTACTAGAAAAGCAAGAGAAAATGTCTGAGGAAAAGGTATTTTGTATTAAGAAGATTAAATTGATTTAGTGGTGCCACTTTAACTGTACCATATGATGTTACGAGGAGCATTTTTTTTCCTTTAAATCAAGTTACAGTAATTGAACTCAGCTCTATTAATATAGTAATGAAAGATGACACAATTAATGGGATCTTTAATGTAACCAAAAAAAAAAAAGGAAATAAATAAGCAACAAACCACTAATGACAGTTCTTCAGTGGTTATATCTAGCCATTAGCATAACACTGACTTGAAAGGAAGAAGGTAACAGGCCAGAGAGCCCTTTGCCTTCAACACCAGAAAATAATTAACAGCCCACAAAACAACATTTCTCCTTGTAGTTTTATTCACAACCACCTGCAGCAACAACTGCACTGTGAGACAACTCGGCAGCACAGGGACACTGGTGCTGAGGACGAGGCAGCATTTAGCAAGACACAAGGCAGAGTTGAGGTGGTCAAACCCACGGGCCACCCATGGGTGCTACCAAACCTGACCACCACAACCCACCCCACGGGTGCAAGGCAGCCAGGACCCCGCCAGCAAGCTCCTCACCAGCCACCGCACCACAGCCCGTGCAGGTCCTCTCAGCTGCTCCTCCGGGGGGGCCTTATACATCCAAACAGCAGCTCTTCATTTCGCACACGCTGGTCTCCGTTTGGGTCCCCCTGAGGCACACGTCCCAAGCACACCAGAATGAGTTTTCCAGCATATATCCCCTGTTTCTTCTCACTCCTCCTGGGCTTGGAGGCCATGGCCCTCCTCAACTCCCTCACAACTCCTCCAAAGCCCTAAACAAAGTTTGGTGGCCAATCCTTTCCCAGTAATACTCTTCAGAAAGGTAGGGAAAGGGTACAGGGAAGGAGGCTGGGATGTGGAAACACATTCAGGACAGAACCAGGGCGAATCCAGGCACGTGAGAGAAGGAGGTCAGCTCCTTGGAGCTGCTACCTGCTAGAGAGGCTGTGGAGAGACCGACACTTCTGCCATGGCACCTCAATGATGAGGATGTCTACAGGCACATGGTGGGCAAAGCAGGGTCCTGCTGTCCCTCCTGCACTCACGGGGTCCCTCCAGCGCTGGCAGGATGGCAGCTGCTCCCGTGCTTCCAGTCCCCTCCTGTGCTTCCAGTCCCCATCACACATACTAGGACAGCCTAGCGGAATCCAGGAGCTGCCCAAATGCCCGGACCACCCAGATTGGTGGTGGCGAGCCTGGACCTGCCGCGGTCAGCACCCCCATGGAAGAGGCAATCGTTCGATCTCCAATGACATCATGTGCAGAAGCAGAGGCAGTATGTGACTTAGAAGACCACAACAGGTTAAAAATACCCCCATCGCACAAAGATGATTTAACCACACAGCAAGCAGAAAACATTCCCTGCAGCGCTAACCTTGCCTGCTCACACAAAGTTATTTAGTGCACTTTCTTCTGGCAATGAAAATCCAACATTACCAGCTTCTGAGGTCTGAAGTGATCTAGAGAGCAAAGCTGCAACCTACCGCTTCCTCTTTCAGGATGCGTCACCACCACAGGGTGAAGATTTCCCTACGTATACTAATTAAAACAAGGGAGATAGCCCTCACTCCTTCTCTTATAAAAACATACATAGTCTTACTGGTTAGGACTCACCTAGGAGATCTAAGTAAAAAAAATGACTCACCACTACATAAAGGGTCCTGTTAAGGCAGCAAATGTCCTAGATACTGCCAAAACACTTCTCCCCTTTACATGAGTAAGGCAAGTCTCCCTCTTGCCCACAACATGGAAGATTTGGCATTCGGATACAATCTGCGCCTCTTAGTCTGTATTCACACTTGACTACCCAGCCAAACGTACGACATGACACCTGGGCAAATGACTGTCTACAAGAGTTGCCACCAAAGAATTTGGCCTATCTGAGTATGGGATTTGGGACTGGGCCTCAATGATGATATGGAAACTTCTGTACTCTGAGCTGTCATCAGACTTGCTGGGAACAAGCCAAGAAAATGTTTTCCACAATGATACAGGGTTGAACTGGAAAAGTTCAATTTAAGTGTAGACATCCATTTCATGACCTTGTGAAAAACAGTTGGCAGAAAAAAAAAGTCCTAAAAGCAGAATATCTAGTTAATTAAAATAAAGAACAAAAATGAAGTAATTTTGACTTAAGCTTTTTAAAGCAGCATGATTCATTTTAAAAACCCCAAACCAACAAGCTATAAAATTATAATCTAGATGGCAGTTCCTTGTAAAGCCTCAATATTTTCAAGCCATCATCAAGATACTATAATAATAATGTGAGTGCAGCAAATGGAATATGGAGGAAACAGCAGGGCAAAACACAGTACTGAAGTATCTGTCTAACTTAAAACTTTACAGTTAGTAGCAATGAATCTAGACATTGTAGTCTAAACTTTCACATAAAGGTTTTAATTTCAGACAGCTTTGATTTCTTTCCATATTTCTCTACAATTACTGGAAACATTTTTTTCAAAACATTTTGTTACTCTATTTAGAATTTTCAATCTTGTTTCCCCCCCCCTCACCCCATGAAAACCTAAAATGAATGAGGAATTACCACACATATCCATGTCTTTTTTAAAAGCCTTTACTGCCTTTGAAGGAAAAAATGCCCCCCAAGTTGTATAGTTGGTTTTCTCTCTCTCTCTTTTGATTACATTTTTCCCCATTATAATTGAGGACTAACAGGTCTAATCCAAAATGTGATTGATTTAGCCCATATAAACAAGCTCACTGATATCACCCCAAGCACATCCCATAGAGGAGAGATGCACAGACTGAAATTCATGGACTAAAAAGCAATTGCATAGAAGCCCAGGGTAAATGAATGGTATTAAACAGTGGGATGGGCTGTTCTTACCAGCATCTTTTTGAACACTAAACAAACACTGCTGAGCAAGAAATGAGTGCTCGCGGGATTAATTGAAAAGAGACGGTAGGAAAGTCATTCTCGAAACTTCATCCTTCATTCACAAACTTTGAAGAACACACCAGACACTCATACACCAGGCAGGATGGTTGCCAATGCCCGCCTCTTGAAAAGGTCCAGAAGACCATGCTCTGCTGTCTTTGCCCTTCAGTTCATTTTGGTCTCCCCAACTTTTCATGCATTTCATGTGCAGAATCCAACTGCTCTACATGGCGCCTGCAGGACAAGATGTGACCAGCCCAGTGAAAACAACCTGCTGGATGAAAAGGACACTTCAAGCCAGCCAGGAGATATCAGAGAGAAGAAAAAAGAAAGCCAAGTCAAATACAACTATATTTTCTCTTTTTTTTTTTTTTTTTTTTTTTAAAAATCCACACCTAAAAACCTTAAACAAATGTTGAAAAGCAAAATAATGGTTCTACCTACCCTATTTAAACAATTGCCAGTAACCTTGCCTTGGTGAGATTACACAGAGATAAGGTTAGGACCACACTGAAGTACCTGGCTCAGCATGGGCTCCATGGCAGGCACTTATGCTCACCACCCTCTTTTTCTACGCGCTGCATTGCTGATCTTTTATTTTGCCTGTAAATTTACTAAGCACTTGACAGAACAAAGAGACGCATCAACTGCATCACGTATGTTACATATAACCAACCCCTCCTGAATCTACTCTGTGCACATGTGCGCATTTAGACATAAACACACACAGATTTCAGGTTGTTTAGCTCTCCCCTTTTCCCTTTCCCAATGGGCTGTACATTAAGAATTGAGGAAAAAAAAGTCATTCCAGCTTAGCACTATAAAGCTGGTTCAAAGGGGCAGGTAACATACCATCGCTAGCACCTTGGGTATCTTTAGGATACTTCTACTTCTCTGTTCATTGCTGCAAAGCAAGGGTGAACAGGCCTGGCTCACGTCTGGGTTTCTCCACTGCCATTGCACATAACTGTGGCCAGAGCTGAGTTTCCAGAGAAGCTTTCAGTGGATTTAAAACCAATATTCAGTAGGCTCATATAAGAGAAAACCAGAAAAATTTCCAGAGTGCTGGAAAATATATGGCTGAAATGGGAAGACATGTATCTAAAATTTATTAATTAGAGCACCACAATTCCTTTTTGTACCTTCAGTTAAGCCATGCCACAGGCAAAAAAGGAATCATGCAATCTGCTACAGCACTGGGTACCAAAGACTGCGCTGATCAGCAAATACAGGAACAAACTCTTACTAAATGAAATTTTCCCTTTCTCAAAGGGAAAAAAAATTAGCGGAGGGCAAAACCCTATAACATAAGAGTTGGCAGCATCTCATTATATAAAAAAATGTACCTGTCCTCATCTATTTTTACAAAATCTTATTTTCAGAAACAAAAGCATGCACTTTATGATTATTCTGCAATTTTGCCTGGTCTACTCATTTGGTAGTAACTGGACACACTTCTGTTTAAATCAATTGCATTTCTTCCCTTTCACTGCAACACAGTTCCTCGCAACATACCTAATACATAAAGCAAAGCTGACTATTGGTTCAGAAATTTGAATACTGCAAGTCTTTTGGTGCCATACATCTGGCTACGTTTTTACTTCAGGAAACAAAAAAACCCAAATCCTGAATCAACCACAAAGTTTCTGCCAACGCTTACCAAAAACTTAAAAACCTACAAGTCCACCAAGGAGCACAGAAGCATGCGCTGCCCCTCCACCCTGTGCAGCTGCTAGTGCTTCTGGGAGCCCGACTGCTGGAGCAGAGGGCACACATCATCACCATACTAAGAAAATAAAAGATCCAGTCCAGGAGGAGCTGAGCCCAGCTTAACCTTTTCCTGAGGAATGAGATGCTGGAAGACCAGCTCCAGCTGGGGAGGGACCCACATGATCCTAGCCAACCCCTCCTCCCTCCCTATGTCCTTCTTCCCAGGATAGTTGCATAGGCAAATCCCTCCTGTACAGACCTGAGTGACTTGGCAGTCCCTGCACACTCCCAACCACAACACCTTCAGCTACCCTATCCAAGAATATGGCAGAAAAGGGAAAGAAAAGGGAAGATCCCCAAATTGCTTCCCACTCTGGACTTCAAGAACTGCAGCTACCATACTGAAATCTGTTCTCCAGCAGATAAGGATAGGAACACATCTGCAAAGCCTCCCGAGATCAGGCAACCAGTTCTGTGTTTAGTTCCATGGAATTTCTCACCTTCTCTCCTTCAAGCCCATGCAGATCGTATTTTACTTAAGCTGCCTCTCTGCCTGTAATATCTACTGCATCTTCCATTCAACCATACCACAATGGGCAAAGCAATATGCCATCAAGAGCATTTCTCACTCGATACTCAACACCATGGGTTTTAAGCCATGTGGGGCCCTGTGTTCTTCTTGGACAAGAACCATGTGTGCACGTGATGTCATTGTGGGGGAAAAAATAGGTCAAAGAAATCCCCTTTCCAACCTCCAACCAGACATTAATTGACTGGGTTCAGACTCATCGACAGCAACCACAAATTCTGTTCATAAGAAGCAAAATTCTTTCTATTTGGCAACAAAGCAACATCTCCAGGTGCCCTGTGAGGCTGTCCACAGCACCAACCCCCAGATTTTAATCTTATCACTAATCTTCCCATACACACAAATGACAACATATCTAATAACTCCCACATGGGACTGTCCCAATCAACTTGGCCTTCAACAGGAGGGGTCATCCCCTTCCCCAGAAGGAACCAGAATGAGCACAAACCACACACTGTCACAATATAATGGGCAAATACCTTTTTTATTTCCTGGCCTGGCATACAGGGAACCCAGAATTAGTGAGAACAAGTGAGTGCCGAGGGCATGGCTATTCCTAGGATCTGCATTCAAACCAGGGTAGTCCTACAAGAGCAAAAATGTGTCCCATATCAGTCTAGGTGCTGATCTCAGACAAGCCTTTAGGATGGCTGGGAGATCTGGCTACTTGTACCCAGTTGTGAAAGTGATGCAGAACTGAGCAAGTGAAGCTTTTTTTTTTTTCCCCTGCAACTCATACTTTCCAACACAGAGATGTGGAGCTGAGGTATAGTGCTATGCCCACCAGAGGTTGGGATGTTGGGGCTTGGATCCTGCTTTTGCCTCTAGGTTACATCCCTGCAGGAACAAAACAAGTTATCTCACTGTGGCCCGCACCATCCCAGGCCACCTCTACACTGCAAGGTACTAGGACATCGTGGAATTATATGATGGGATGCAACTTCAAAGGCATGTGCCCCTGGAGTTTATCCATCTTTGCCACGCACACACTGCTGCCCATCACAGGGCTCAGGACTTAATGCAGTACCTATGCAGAAGTGCAACCTGAAAATTGGGTAACCATTGGAGAGATTGGCTTTGTTAAGCTGTGTATCAAGAGCTGGCTGGGCTATACCATTCGTCGGGACTGATGGATTTCCTTCCTCAAGTCATCTATCTCCATTAGCAGAGCTTCCAATGGTCACTGAAGCTTTTTCACCAACCAGGACCACAAGTGGCAACCAGAGTCTCCTGTCGTACTTCTAGGACTTCCCAGTGCATCACTGGGCCACACTCAGACAGGGATACCTATGTTGTCACACCTGTACCCAGAGAAGTAGTCCTGGACATAAGACATGGTTTACTGACTGCATCCAAGAGGCCCATATCATGACTGAATCCTTTATCTAAACCAGAAAATACTCAGCCCTAGGAACTGATCCTAACTGTTGCTGCCCTCATCTTTTATTTGTCTTGCATCACTGAAAGAGAAAAAAATATTCTCTAGATCTATTCAAAGAATGGCTCTGCACATGCCAAACTGTAGATGGAGACCCACCATGGACCTGCAGTTTATATATGTGCTGGCACTTAACCTATGCTCAGCACAATATCAGCCAAGCACCTAGTAAGTTTGGGGTGTCCTCACAGATTAAAACAGCTGACCTCATTGAAGGTCTGCTAGTTCGCAATACTGAATCATCAGCTAAAGATTTGGACTGGCATCTGAACCACAAGAAGCTTACACAGGATCTACTTACTGTATTGCTCCAGCATCATGTGAAATATTTTTATTCAGCATGTTCTAGTTCCTTCTGCCTTTTTTTTTTTCTTTTTTTTGTGGCTGGGAGAAAGCTAAACTGAAATAAAACATTCCACATTTCTCTCCAAATGAGGTGATTTTTCTCCAGGATTTTATCAGCTTCCCCAGGAAAGTTTGGTTTCTTCTCAAGAATGAGAGAGGAGTATCTAATTTCCTTTTCTGCCTTTGCGAATGCAATCACAACATACACCACTGTGCTTATCCCACTGCATGCTTCTAAGAGCAATACTTGTGACAATGGGTCTGAGAGGACTCGCTCCCGAGAAACCCTCCCAAATCTGCCTGAAGAGCAGCTCCACTCTCAAACACCGCAGCACTTCTCCAACCCAGCCTCCTGTCCACAGCAGGTTTGGGTGATACTGACAGAGGAGAAAGAAGGCTCCTGGTGACAGACAAAACCTGGCCAGTTCTGCAGCAGTGCCAGAGACCAGACACCAGCAGGCATGGTCAAGAGTGCATCAGAACACACTCCATACTCCAGCCTTTCTGTCGTTTAGCTTTCACGGGAGCACATTCCCCCCAGGCAGCCTGGCACGCAGTGTGGGCAGGGAGCAGAACATCCACCACCGAAGAGCAGCTTCAAGTGCAACGACTTGGCTTCCCCACTCCTCCCTTCTCCTTAGGGTCTCTGCATCTCACTATTTCAGACACTTCTGGCACTTTCAGGAATGCAGTATGCAGCCCGTACCAGTTTGCCCAATCTCAAGTTTACATAGCATATTTTGAAGGCTGCCATATATAAAATGGCAGATTGCAGATATAATGGCATTTCTGGAAATACCTAAAATTATTAAGCTTGTCCTAACTGTCTGAGGGAATATACAGCTCAGGTGGTGCTACCAGGGCTAGTGACCAGTGATCTTTGCACAAGCCTGGCTGCATGACAGCAAATAATTTTAAGCACACCAAGTGTCCTGGAAATCTCCTCATGTAATCTATCAGTGTTCATCCATGAAACTTCATCTTCAAGGACTGGAGCTGAATGTAAGGCTTTCATGCTCCTTCTGAGCCCAAGCAGAGGGGGAAAAAAAAGAAAAAGTCTCCTAGAAAGTCAAAGTCCAAAGCAGGGCTAGCTGAAATACAGACCAACTTTCAGAGCACCCTGACGGCTGGCTGGAAGATGTCACATTCATCAGTATGGGTACACAGGCGGGGGAGAGATTTATTTGCACATTTCCAAGCAAACGTGACCTATAAAGATTTAAGCAAAGTTACAGTTTCTGAACAGTCATGGCAAAATCTGTTTAAACCCCAGATATTTACTCAGTCATAAACTACTTAGACACAATTTTAGTTGTCAGAAGTGCATAACTATATTGCCTAATCCATGCAGGTGTGACAATGATAAAGCAATATAATAGCTAGACCCAAGCCACAAAACTATCTCTTAAGCCCAGTTCTCCTACTAAAAGATGCTCATTGAAGAGTCTAACTAGATGCAGTGGAAAATTTGTTCTAACATGAATATGGGGTTGGAAAAAAAATCCAATGCTTGGGCACAGCAACTGCAATCTCAGATATATGCACTACTCTGACACTGAGTAACAAATAAGAGCATTGCTTATAAAATGGTCCTTCTTATTACAGCGGTATATCCTAGCTGCCCCTTCCAATAACAATAAAAATCAATTATGAAAATTTGCTCTCTGTTAAATTACCACCAAAAATTCTTGCCAGTAGTAAAGGATATTGTTTATCTATACCATCAAAAGAACTAGCCCCTAAATGTTTATATGATGTTTCTGTCAGACACAAGATGACAAAGGCTACTGCAAATACCCCAGAATCTGGGAATACATTTTGCTTCCCTTAGACAGAAGGGCACTCAGTGCAAAATCTATGAGCCTTACTGATGTTACATTTTTTAACTGTCTCCTTCCTGAAACTTTTACTTCAGGTGCATGATAAATAAGGTTTTAAAATTACAGATGCAACTCATGTATTTTGCAGATTCAGCTGTGTCTTTTCTCCCTCCCAATTTAGTGAGAAACTAACTTTTAAGTGATTTATTTGTAATACCAGCAACCTACTATGCTATTCTGTTACTGGTTTTTATGATTTGCTACAAAGATAAATAAACTAACTCCATCCAAGGTGCTCCAGTGGCAATGGTGGTCACCCTTCAGTATTTTGCAGAAGGTCAGAAAGAGCCACATTCTTTTCACAGCGAATTTACAGTAATTTTACTGGAAAGTTAAAGTGAATGTCAATATTTAATTTAATAGATCCTGGATGCTCTAACATGAAGCAGCTTTAATTCTTGTAAAAATACATAATAAACAGAAACTCATGACATATAAGCCAAGAGTGGCAAATTAGGTAGTGGTGTCCTTCGGTGGAGTCTCACTGCCACAGGGGAAACCCCCCTTATCCTACAGAGATGTAACATAGTGTAACTAGACCAAGACACCACTGGATATAAAATGAAATCTCATTTATATTACATGCAACTCCAGCAAAATATATGCCAATCCTTTCAAACCTATTTCCCAAAGCTTCTTACTACTAAAGCCAGAGGAAAAGAAAAATGGACACCATATATATATCCTCTCTCTCTCTCTCTCTCTATGCATGCTGTTATGCATACACACACAGAGTAGGTCAAACCTTTTTCCTTCGAGCCAGTTATACTATAATTTAATTACTGCAGCAAGCTGTAGGATACCAGTGCACTGCAAGCATTGTTCAACAAGTTAAGGAAAAGTTACGTTTTCGATTTCCAAGAGGAAGGGTGGTGACCTATGAAGTTGTAAAGGAAACCACTCACAGGGTTATTTCAATACCCTTGCTAAAAACAGCCCCCTGGAATTATACGAGTCTCTTCCTCATCCTGCTCAGAACAATTGGAAAATTACAGATTGTTTAAAATACATTAATTTAATAGAGTAAAAAATAAAATTAATGGAGGCAAAAAAGTAACAGTTCTCACTTATGGAACTGCACTGCTCGTTTCTCCCATCGCTCTGGTAGCTGCATCTGGATTCAGCTAGTGGAAAGAGTGCCCCAAATTACCGAACAGGTACACTTAAAACATAGTACAGATCCTGAGTAGTCATTCTCTCCCAAAGACTTTAGTTTTCAGTTTATCCTAAAGTCACTGGGGCCAGGCTTAACTTAAGCCAAAATAAACATTGACTGCTAGAAGCTTTGGGGTGAACAACATCAGACTGGATTTGACAAAACTGGTGGCTTTTTTTTCCTATATGAACAGTTAAAATCTAAAATGGTATATAAGCATTTTGTAAAATACAGGACAATGATAAAATTGGGTTTATGTTTCTAACCGTAATTTCTTCTACAATATATTCATCACAGGGATTTATGTGATAAATGTCACATCACATTCCCTCTTAGCCCAGATACAGTTATCTGCACTAAACCCAGCAAGGTAAGGCATACTGTTAGCTGTACTTCAACAGGCACGGGGGGAATAAAAACAAGGCCGGGGGGGGGCATTTGCATTCTTTTACAAATACATTGCGTCACACAGCAGAGCAGCAAATATTGCACCAGCAGACACTAATACAGCCACATCTCCTCCCCCCCCCCCCTATTAACACCTCTGTAAATAAATACACAGCTGCAAACACCTGAGATACAAAACAACATGTGCCTTAACCTATCCACACAAAGTAGGACTTCAGATCCAGATTGCTGCCTTCACAAGGTCTGGCCTTGTCCTCTGGATTTCAGGAGGACATTGATTTTTTTCACTAATGCAGTTGTAGTGCTCAGGCAGGTAACGGGCAGCAGCGTGCCAGGGAACAAGTTCAGCGGCCAGGTGACTCCACAGATACACAGAGCAAAGGCTCGCTCCAGACAGCTTCAGCTCAAACTTGACGCTATGGTGCTAGCTACAAAATCCTGTACTATTAATCCAGGTGAGAGAAGAGGATTAATTTCCAAGTTCTTCTACTGATCCTTTCCATCACCTTATTTTTGCTTTGCAGAAGGTGCAGGAATTTATAATGAATTAATTTCTTAAGAAACAGACTGGCCATGCATCGCTTTTCCTTATTGCTCAGGTTTCTTCTTTTATAACACCAAAGATGAAACCACAACCGCTAAAGCTCAAGGATAATAAGCCTCATGTTAGCGATAGAAAACTTGACTAATTAAACAGCCTTTGGGATATCTTGTTTTAACACTGGAAGTGTGAAAGTTATTTCCTAAAAAGAAAACTGAAGTAAAAATCACATGACTCAGAAGTAGTTCCACTATCTTCTGCTCACAGTGAACTGGGAAAGAGGTGAAATTTGGAAAAGGTTAAATTTATCCATGAGTATATAAGATTCCTCAAGTAATTTTAAAAAGGATCTATCAAAGATACAACAGCACAGCTCTAAAGTCACATAAACGTGTTAGTATTTGGCAATACAGTGTGTACTGCTTTTAAAAAGCTACAGCAGAGCACTGCAGCACAAGCTAGGACTTGTAAACTTAGCTACAGGGAAACGAGGGACGAGTCCTTACACGCCATAACGCCTACTTCTGAATGCACGTCCTGGTTGTTCGTGTGTGGCTGCCACGATAATGCTGTTTACTCCTTGTAGTAGGTACTGAAGTTCAGCACTTTTCTCATCGGTTCATCCAGGCAGACGTTTCTCACACACAGGTGGCCCCAGCCCTCCACAACCTGCACCACAGCAGGGCTTTCCACCTCCAAACCACCTAATTCTCTAACTTTGACAGGTGTGCTTGCTTACGCCACAGTCTTCTACAGGTGACACTGATCTCCCTGTCGGGAGCCTACGGAGTTCACCGCCACCACCACGACTTGCAGACTGTCATCTGGCATTCCATTAACACGTGTCGTTACCTTACCAGGAGCGCCTCCTTCCCTCTTGCTTTATGGTTCAGTTTTACAGGAACCTCCCGCTACTCCCCTCTAGAAAGAGCGCGATGGCAAACGGGCTCTGTCCTGCCCTTCCTTCTGCTCTGCACCCGCAGCCAGACCTTAACCCGGCGTTCTGCAGCGGGCGGGGAGGGCCCTGCCGGCAGCAGCTCGCAGGGCAGCAGCAGGGCCCGGCTGTGGCAGACGACAGGGCCCGCTCGCCCAAACCGGCCCGCTCAGCCCGTGGCAGCGCACGCAGCAGGGAAGCGTTTCGCTACTCGCCGTGTCACACGCGGGGAACACATGGCGTCGTTTCGGACACCGGCAGGGGGAAGTTTACTTATTTAAGCGCATCCCGAGCCGCTCCGGGCGGCGGGGTGGCCTTGCTCTCCCCGCATGGGGCGGCGCGGCCGGGTGTC